>NC_064629.1:606981789-607598607 GCF_023864275.1 Schistocerca cancellata | reverse complement strand
GAACATGACCCAAATTACTGTAGTCTGAGTGATTCTGCGCATCCAGACTGGGCATAACACTAGTTACAGCTAAACCACTTTCACTATTATCGTCGGGTTCCTTCTCAAGTGACAACTGGTCACAGCTACTGGGTTCATCGACCCCCAACAGGCTACCCTCTACATTCTCACTTACCTCCTGTCCTAAATCTATTAGTACAGTATCAACATCCTGCACAGGCACTTTAGATAAGAGCACATCATCCTCATCGTAAATATAAGCATGAATTTCTTCTGCTTCTTCACCTGACAATTCATTATTTTCTAGCTCTTCCCTACCGTTACACTGCTGCGCCTTCTCTTCCTTTTCCCACTTAGAAAGCGTCTCCAACACGGTATCTATCAAATGCTGTGAGTGATCTAATATTTCTGCTGTATCCTTAGATGCTACCGACCCTTCATCCACATGTTCAGTCTGAGTATTCTGATCTGTCTTACCAATTATTGTAACTACTGGCTTAGGAAAAGTAACCGCTTGGTGAGCGCCAGTGTCCTCATAGACAGGAACTAGTTTTCCTGCCTCGGCCTACTATTGTTTCCTTTATTTCCATTATAGTTAACTGGCACAGCATTGCTTTCCGCACTGTTGTTTACCTGCATAATTTTGTTTGGAACAAAATTACTATCATTTGGATGCCATTGTTGGTTCTGATAATTATTTCTCTAATTCCTACCTCTCTTAGGATGGCGAACACCTACTGTTCTGATGTTTACATTGCCATTCTGCTCGTTCTTAAAAGTACTACTAGTGTTATTAGCATTTCTATTATTACGTGCTTGCTCCTCATTGGCAGCAACACGTTCTACACGTTCTAAATACTCAATGAAACCATCCAGATTGTCTCTAGGGGCAGATATAATTCTAGTTTGCCAATACCATGGCAGTTTGGCTTCAAGACCTAGTATTATCATTTCAGGTTTTAGTTTTTCGGCCAAATGTGACAACCGTGAGATCCATGACCTAGCAAACTCTTTTATAGATTCCTTGCCTGCATTGAAGCGTTTTCCACTCCAAAATTCTCTCAACACTTCATTTTGCTTATTACTAGACCAATACTCATTAATGAAAGCTGTTTTAAATTTCGCTAATGTTTTACACTTCAACATAACATCAGCTGACCAACGCATGGCGTCACCTGCTAAATGGCTTCTAATAAATGAGATTTTCTCTCGTTCAGACCAAGTTGGTGGAATCATATCTTCAAAATCGTTCTAGAAATCTAGCGGGTGGATATTTTTATCTGGATCGAACAGCAAGAACTGCCGACACCCGATAAAAGCGGCGTTTGCAGCTAAAACTTGTTGCATACTACCATTACCAGAAGTTACTGAAGCTACTTTACTCTCAATGTTAGCAATGTTAGTACTAATATTTTCTACTCTCATTTCAACATTATCTACTCTTTGCACAATATGAGTACTATCAGTTTTGATTGCATCTACTTCTGCTTGACATATGTTTACTTTTATATTAACATCTTTGAACCTATCTGAGCACAGTTCAGATTCCTCCGCGATCTTTTCTGTTAACTTGCGCTCCAGCTTCGCATCTTCCATTTGGAAGTCTTTGCGAACCTCAGCAACTTCGGACTTTACTGTTTTATACATTTCAGAAAATTGTTGAGCAACCTTTTTCTTAATATCCTCATGGTTGTAATCAATTTTATAATTCAAACTGTCCAGGTCCTCTTTCAACTTATTGCAACCAGCCTTGAAGGTATCGTCCATTACCTCCAATCGATTATTAAAATTAGTTTGGCTGGCCACAATCTCATACTTTAATTCAACATTATTGGATTCTAATTTATTGTCCATTGCCTCGAACCGTTTATTAAAATTTGTTTGGCTGGCCACAATTTCAGACTTTAATTCAGCATTACTGGTAGCTATTGCTTGTAATATAACATTTAAATCAATAGCCCCGGTATCTTTGGGTTGCTCACTAGCTGGTTTCTTATCACACTCAGATGACGAAAAACTAGCTCCAACACCAGAATCATCAAAACTAAATGAAACTTCTGATTGATCACTCATATCTAACTTCTCCTGTTTAAACTCTACCACCTCTGATGACTGTTTCGTTTTTAACTCATCAGACAAACTATCATCCAATAAATTAACAATTTTTGATTTCTGCTTTACTACAGGGGTCTCTATTATTGAATCATTGCCCCTTCCCACACTACTGTCAGGAGACAATACTTCATATTTCACTTTAACATTACTACTTTCATGCATATTTACACTTGAACCGTTGTCTGGATTTACAGTTCCTTCAACAGACGTAGGTTCTGATTTAAGTTTAACCTCAGTTTCTTCTGGCAGTTCCATCGCCGACAGTCTTTTAGTGCAGGTTAGTAAAATTTTTAACAGCTTTTCACTTAACTTAGATCCTTCTGCACGACGTATGGCGTTGCCAGCGCGGCGTACCAGGATTACTGATGCGACGCAGCGCATTGAACTGCAGACGGCACTCCGACGGCTATTGTGTCTTTGCGTGGCCCGCAACTGCAGGCGCGGCTCCGGTTGCTCCGGCGGACGACTGTGGTGAGGCGAAACTGGCTTCACGCGATGCCAGCAGCACCGCTAGATTCAGTGCCAGCTCCGTCAATCCAGATGCGTTGTTAATCCAATTGCGTCGTCCACATGCACACGTAACACTATCACTGTTCTGTCACTCAGTTGCGTGTCGCATTTCAATCCCGAATCCGAATATTCAAAAACCACTTTCACTTTTACTCAGTAACTTTAATATTACAATATTTGGGGAGGCGGGTGGATATTTATTGTTAATATAAATTGTAGTTTGTAATGTAAATGCAGAAAAGATGCATTTCCCTGCTGTTTAACCATATGTGGGGCGGCTGGAGGAAATTAATAAATTAATTGTTATATAAATGTTTCTATTATTTATGCTGTTGTTTTGCCGTTCTCAACACTGGCTCTCTGACTACAATTTTGGCAACCAGAAAGTGATTAGCAAAACGTGAAGCCTGTTATTAGAATTCCTAGTGCCCACTTCATCTGAGAAATACACTTATAGCTACAGCTTATAGCTCTGAGGAATTAGGAGATTGTCTGGGATTCATAACCAAAAACGATCGTAAAAAAAAGTTCTCTATTCTGAAAGTCACAGATGAAAAAAAAAAAAGAATCCACACAACCTGACTAACAGAGCAGTTCAGAGTCTAATGCGCTGATGCAACTATAACTGTCCAAATTAAATGTTTAAATGAATGCTCGCCATAATTTGATGATAATGTTCATCAAACACCACGCTAAATAATGGTAGAATGTTTGTCCCGCGACGGCACGTGAAAATACGACATACGCAAACTGAAGATATATCATTAAAGTCATCTCAGAATCAACACTTCACTCGAAAATGATTTCATGGTTACGCGTATCCCGAGTAACTTAATACGGCATCCGAGGCTGTTTATAGCAATGATACCTACGCGACGCGGCTCCCGGCACAGATGGTGTGCTAATCTGCGTCTGGAGAGAACTGGGGCCTTGCTTCCTCGTGCAGCGTTCTTATAAATAAAGCCGCGGTGCGGACGGCTAAGGGAACGCCTGATCAAATCGGCTCTCCCGACTAGCCGCTGGGCTAGTAATGCACCACATTAAGTTATTGAATAAATCATCGCTTCCTTTGCTGATGGCCGATGAAGCTCTCAATTTAAATGTGCATTCCGAACACAGGTAAGTAATCATAATAAAAGTCTGACGTGGCTAAGTAAAATATTTTGGGCGAGAGAATTAATTTAATTACACTACACGCAGTAGACGAGCTCTGAACTTGCCCTTTGGAGAAACGCTATCGCTATAGTTATATAGTTATTCAATTGAAACTTCTCATATCTTTATGATTATAGCGGATCTCCATTCTACTTAAATATAAACATCCTAGCCTTATTTATTAGCCTACTTAATCTATCTGTCTTACTGTTATATCCTAACCAGTAATGCCAACTGAGCCCGCTGCCGAAAGGTTGGCAGCATCAAAGTCCGGACGCCGTCCGCATAAGCAGCGCCAGCGATACAGGAAATCGCCGCAAGTCTGCGCGCGCCACCGCTGGCTTCTGGCTTCTTAAGCGCTGGAGTCGCGAGCGCTAGGACAGTTCTGTATTCGCCGCTCAGTTGTATACTCGCCACCGATTTGTGTACTTGCTAGTCAGTTGTGTGTTCATCGCAGCAGAGTTGTTGTTTGTCGTCAGCCGACGCTGACCTAGCCGCTTCGACTCGAACTAGACAGATTTCTGTAGACACGGAGTTCACTACTATGTTTCTGTATCTTCGTTAATAAAGATAAGTACCGACTTTTATTTAATCAGAGTGTTTGGGTTTTCATCTTTCTGTTCACTGTTCCAGCGGACCGGTTGGCCCGCTATTAAAAGTGTGGCGGTGATTTCGTAAGCCGTTCTACCGTGAAGTGTTTGTCGCTACGAACGCCGCCACAAAACTTACTTAATTTTTAAGACAAAAACCAGAAAATATTGAATTTCAACTAAAATCGTAATTTGTGAGATCCAAAGTACTGTTTCTATTAAATTATTATGAAAAAGGAATCTAAATATAAATTTTTAAGTCCCTAACTCTTTTCTGTTGCGCCAATGATTTTTACAGAAAAACATCCAAATTTTGAAAATGGTTAAAGATATTGAACTGACATTCAACACATACTGATTTAGTATTACTCCTGACGTGCCAGAAACGTTTCAGGTTATTTACTTGATTTTTAAAGTATTGCACAACATTAATGACGTCAGAGATAGTTACAGCGGACTCGGCTGGCACACAATGGAAAGACTGATGTGAATTTATTATGGTGTGAGTAGGCTGCTTCCCTACAGTGTCTCATTTCCTAATTTAGTTTCCTCAACATCACCCGAATTCATTCGACTACATTCCACGATCCTCGTTTTGCTTTTGTTGATGTTCATCTTGTACCCTCCTTTCAAGACACTGTCCATTCCATTCAACAGCTCTTCCAAGTCCTTTGCTGTCTCTGACAGAATTACAATGTCATCGGTGAACCTCAAAGTTTTTATTTCTTCTCCATGGATTTTAATACCTACTCCGAATTTTTCTTTTGTTCCCTTTACTGCTTGCTCAATATACAGACTGAATAAAATCGGGGAGAGGCTACAACCCCGTCTTTCTCCCTTCCCAACCACTGCTTCCCTTTCATGTCCCTCGGCTCTTATAACTGCCATCTGGTTTCTGTACAAATTGTAAATAGCCTTTCGCTCCCTGTATTTTACCCCTGCCACCTTCAGAATTTGAAAGAGAGTATTCCAGTCAACATTGTCAAAAACTTTCTCTAAATCTACAAATGCTAGAAACGTAGGTTTGCCTTTCCTTAATCTTTCTTCTAAGATAAGTCGTAAGGTCAGAATTACCTCACGTGTTCCAGTATTACTACGGAATCCAAACTGATCTTCCCCGAGGTCGGTTTCTACTAGTTTTGCCATTCGTCTGTAAAGAATTCGTGTTAGTATTTGGCAACTGTGGCTTATTAAACTGATTGTTCGGTAATTTTCACATCTGTCAACACCTGCTATCTTTGGGATTGGAATTATTATATTCTTCTTGAAGTTTGAGGGTATTTCGCCTGTTTCATACATCTTGCTCACCAGATGGTGGAGTTTAGTCAGGACTGGCTTTCCCAAGGCCGTCAGTAGTTCCAATGGAATGTTGTCTATTCCGGGGGCCTTGTTTCGAATCAGGTCTTTCAGTGCTCTGTCAAACTCTTCACGCAATATCGTATCTCCCATTTCATCTTCATCTACATCCTCTTCCATTTCCATAATATTGTCCTCAAGTACATCGCCCTTGTATAGACCCTCTATATACTCCTTCCACCTTTCTGCTTTCCCTTCTTTGCTTAGAACTGGGTTTCCATCTGAGCTCTTGATGTTCATACAAGTGGTTCTCTTATCTCCAAAGGTATCTTTAATTTTCCTGTAGGCAGTATCTATCTTACCCCTAGTGAGCTAAGTCTCTACATCCTTACATTTGTGCTCTAGCCATCCCTGCTTAGCTATTTTGCACTTCCTGTCGATCTCATTTTTGAGGCGATTGTATTCCTTTTTGCCTGCTTCATTTACTGCATTTTTATATTTTCTCCTTTCATCAAATAAATTCAATATTTCTTCTGTTACCCAAGGATGTCTACTAGCCCTCGTCTTTTTACCTACTTGATCCTCTGCTGCCTTCACTACTTCATCCCTCAAAGCTACCCATTCTTCTTCTAATGTATTTCTTTCCCCCATTCCTGTCAATTGTTCCCTTATGCTCTCCCTGAAACTCTGTACAACCTCTGGTTCTTTCAGTTTATCCAGGTCCCATCTCCATAAATTCCCACCCTTTTGTAGTTTCTTCAGTTTTAATCTACAGGTCGTAACCAATAGATTGTGGTCAGAGTCCACATCCGCCCCTGGAAATGTCTTACAATTTAAAACCTGGTTCCTAAATCTCTGTCTTACCATTATATAATCTATCAGATACCTTTTAGTATCTCCAGGGTTCTTCCAAGTATACAACCTTCTTTCATGATTCTTAAACCAAGTGTTAGCTATGATTAAGTTGTGCTCTGTGCAAAATTCTACGAGGCGGCTTCCTCTTTCATTTCTTAGCCCCAATCCATATTCACCTACTACGTTTTCTTCTCTCCCTTTTCCTACTGTCGAATTCCAGTCACCCATGACTATTAAATTTTCATCTCCCTTCACTATCTGAATAATTTCTTTTATTTCATCATACATTTCTTCGATTTCTTCGTCATCTGCAGAGCTAGTTGGCATATAAACTTGTACTACTGTGGTAGGCGTGGGCTTCGTATCTATCTTGGCCACAATAATGCGTTCACTATGCTGTTTGTAGTAGCTTACCCGCATTCCTATTTTCCTATTCATTATTAAACCTACTCCTGCATTAATCCTATTTGATTTTGTGTTTATAACCCTGTAGTCACCTGACCAGAAGTCTTGTTCCTCCTGCCACCGAACTTCACTAATTTCCGCTATATCTAACTTTAACCTATCAATTTTCTTTTTTAAATTTTCTAACCTAACTGCCCGATTAAGGGATCTGACATTCCACGCTCCGACCCGTAGAACGCCAGTTTTCTTTCTCCTGATAACGACATCCTCTTGAGTAGTCCCCGCCCGGAGATCCGAATGGGGGCTATTTTACCTCCGGAATATTTTACCCAAGAGGACGCCATCATCATTTAATCATACAGTAAAGCTGCATGCCCTCGGGAAAAATTACGGCCGTAGTTTCCCGTTGCTTTCATCCGTTCGCAGTACCAGCACAGCAAGGCCGTTTTGGTTATTGTTACAAGGCCAGATCAGTCAATCATCCAGACTGTTGCCCTTGCAACTACTGAAAAGGCTGCTGCCCCTCTTCAGGAACCACACGTTTGTCTGGCCTCTCAACAGATACCCCTCCGTTGTGGTTGTACCTACGGTACGGCTATCTGTATCGCTGAGGGACGCAAGCCTCCCCACCAACGGCAAGGGCCATGGTTCATGGGGGGAGGCACAAAATAGTAAGGTTGAAAAATGTCAGCGTCACGTGCAGTGGTGGTGTCAGAGCGTTTCTCGACAGCCGTTGTCTGGCGAGACAGGAAGTAACGAGGCAGTGTGTCACGGCGGGCTTGCTCGCAAAGATACCCGTAGCCTCTGCTCGTCCGGAAACTCATCAAAACTTAAAGCGAGTGTTGTGGAGGACACGAACAGTGGATGTCCCAGCTCATGCAACCAGCTTACACTTGGTGCAACGTCCTTCGGCAGATACTATAGACCCAACTACGTAGCAGCATGACGGGTATACGCATAACTGAATAAACGTACAACGTCTCCAACAGAATATTTGACCTTCTTCCAAATGTGTTACCCGAATCTAACAGCTAATTTTGTCTCAGAAAATTATTTGCAGAGGCGTTGAGGCAACTCTGGCAGTCAAATGGTGGAAAATTCTACTTTTCCCAAGAATCTCAGATGTTATTACACCGTCCTCTAATGCCTTATTTTTCCCATCACTTCTCTTTGCTCTGTGATGTCAGTAAAGGTAGAATAATTATCAAAATCCATAAATTCACAACGTGTATACATTAAGTGTGTAACTATCAGGGAGTTCCATGTTTACAGGACACTGCTCATTGCTGAACAACATATCTGGTTGCGTTGTTCAACGTGGCCAACTCCATGAGTATCGTTATTTTGTGCTGTGGTGTTCGTGATATTGCGGCCAGACACCTGAGGTACATGTTAAAGCTGCGCCATCAGAAGAGAAAAATATTTGTGTGTACTTTTGTTCATCTATTGTACCACCTGCGTATTATGAATCCAACTTTCGAGCAGGAAGCTGCTAACATGGTTCTGGCTGGTAAAGAGTCGTCGACATGCTACTTAAATTAATGTATGTATGCATGCCCATTTTTCTGTGGTATGTCTGGTACCAATGCATATTGCAGAAGTAGTGGATGGTTTATATCGCATCTTGCAGATGAATCAGATGGTCTTTGAATCACTGGCTAATGATGCTTTTCTCCTCTCATTGTCGCTGGCCAATTACTGAAATCACACATTCTTGCCTTGAAGCAGCCAATAGTCCTCTAGAGGCCAGATTACCATGAAGAACGAACATTCGTTTTGATACTGATGAAAAATCTTTCGTGTATGTCCATTCTTTCGTTTTTGTTATTAAACCGGGCACTAAGCTGTTTTAGTTCATCTGGAGTGCTAAAGGTTTCCGAATGTTCTACAGTTTCCTTGCCTGGAAAGATTAAAGTATTCGGTTAATTTGTGGTTGATTGCTAATCCAACACTACCTAGAATTTTGTTTACAGGACATCAGCAACTGATCTCCATGGCGAGACTGAAAAGATCCCTTTTATTTGTGGCTTTGCTTCCTTATAAACAAGACGGTTGCGTGAAAACTATGTTCCCATCTTCAGGTGTACAAATTTACTGAAACAAGGGGGGGGGGGGGAGCAGTATAAGTTCGTGTAGTATATATTTTACTGTAAAGAAGTAACTACAGACGATAATTCACTTACAAACATAACCTAGATTGTGCGATCGGGTTAGTCAGTTTAGAAAAGAGAGAACCCGGACAGGGAAATGAAGTATATGGGGGCCTCAAGTTGTGTGAGTGAAAAACAGAGTAAAACTTGAAAGCATTAAAATCGAACAATAGAAAGAGGAACTCAGTCAGCTGCGAGGTGGTCGCATGCCGTAGATACCGGACTGCACGGTACGCACAGGCGGGCGTGACGGTGTGCTAGCGAACAGCGTGCTGTGAACGGTGAGTGCCCGGAAAGGAGAGCCATCGCGTGTCGGGAGAGGGAAATCAACTACTACTGCTCACTTGCCCGAACGATCACCAAAATTTAAAACTAAACGTTAAAACTGAAATGAGGGTTAAAATATAAAAGATAATAAGGGAAATAATAAATTTATCGTACCATAATGAAGGAATTGATAGTGCAAAAAATACAAATAGTGCTGGCAATAAGTTAAAAGTGCTATCAGGGATTTATCAAATTCGCTGCGCCGACTGCAAATGTTTTTACATCGGACAGAATGGAGGCATATTCAACATCCAGATTAAAGAACACCCAGACATCCATAATTTCAAATCCGCTCTGTCCCATAACCTAAAAGAAAATCAGTACTCTATCCGTGTTACAGATACTAGTCACCTCCACCCTTAGGGCCCCTCCTGAACGTTTTAAAGGAAATAGAAAAAAAATAAAAACTTCACATCAGAGCCCATTATGCTCTCCCAACGAACAAACCACGCTAAGGCTCTGGTTTTTGTTGAATAATTATAACTTTTAGACATAACATTCAAACTTCATCGTACATCTCTTAGCCCTCTTCTCGGGGTTCTTGCAGCTCACTTATTGCATATAGATCTATTATTTCACATGCTTTAACTTGGTCCTCTACCCCCTCCCCCTTCTTCTCCCGTCTAATATGACAGCTCTATTCCTCAATTTACTTCACTTCTGTATCACCGAAACTATATTTTTCTACGACGTTTATTGTCATTTCAATTTTTTAGATTACAGTTCCACAACGTATTGGTATTAATACAAAACAAGTAAAAGCGGTATGCTGATTGCAACCACGTCCACTCGCCGCCTCCCCCCCCCCATTCCCCAGATCCGCACCCCTTCCCCTTTTCCCCCTTACTTTCATTTTATTCTATTGACTACTTATCCTTTCCAGTCAATGTTGACGACGTCGTTTACAATAGTCTTTTACAAAAACTGTTTTATTCAGCAAGAATCATCACGCTTATACACACACTTCATTTCTACCACTAATTTTTAAGTATCTTTGTCTAATGCCGTTTTTATGAACATTAATGTTTCACCAATTATTATATTTGTCTCACGCAGCGTCAGCGCTATTAATTTATTACCAGTTTAACACTTTTATGCTACCATTTCCTTCACTATGGCACGACGGATTTACTATTTCTCTTATTATCTTTTACGTTTTCACCCTTGTTTCAATATTAACATATAGTTAATAACTCTCTTTTAAAAAGATTATTCCTTTACCCTTACGTTGAATGAATGTCTGATCTGTGGACTGAGTACTGAACTCGAATTGTCGTGGTGCGTGTTGTAAGTGCAAGTGGTGTGCTTACTCTATGTTATTCTTAACAAAACATTACACCAATTGATTGGGAACTGCAACTCCCAATACCAATAAAGAAATACAGTCAACGTAAAATACATTCAGCGCCTTAGGCACTGAAACATCTGGCCCTGTTCACAACTGATAACTTAGGTCCCTGTGCACCTAACAAATAAATGAAATTGTCATACCTGTAGAGCAGGAACGATGGAACGCGATATATTCTAGTCTCTTACAGAAATATTAAAATGCTATCTGCAGGCTCAGCGATGTGCAATGCTAGCTGTAATGCTTTAAAATGCACATGAAATAGTTTTGGCTGATAAACGAGAAAATTTAAGAAAATCCAACTTCTTTAAAAAATACATGACCGGGATACTGATTATGGTGAATTACTAACAATGAGTTTTTTTTGGCAAAATTATATTGCAAGTTAAGTTTTGCTTTTCAGAAACAGCTGACAATTGAAGTTACGTTACTCGCAATAGATTCACAAACAATGCGATTTAAAAACCAGGTTTAATCTAACTTCATTAATCCAACATAAATGCAAATCATCAAATTGAATATAGCTCTGTTAACAATTCTTAGAAACATTACGAATTGAAATATCTAACTATCTTTTTAATCAAAACGCTTGGTGGCTTCACACAGCACACCACAAAGACTGCCTACTCCATCGTCTTTCCCTCACAGACAGCTACCTACAACAGAGCCCCCAGCGCTCTCTTACTCAAACATGGCAGTATCTTTGGTTCTGCGGACGCCCACAGTCAGCGAACCGCATGATCGAGCCTATCAGAGACATTCATCGTTTAAAGTATACTACTTTCATTTTAATTTATTAATATTCTTATCTTATTCTGGTGCCACATGCAAATGTGTCCCAGTATACTCCTATCACAACTCTCAAGCGAGGTGTAACAAATTTGATACTTATTTGGAAGTACCTTGTACAACAAATGTGTGATAAATTTATCTAACTCTGTAACATTTAACTTGAAAGAAACTGGTTATAATATGAATAAATTGTCTCGTAAGCCAGGTTACTGTCAAATAAATCATTTAAAACAGAATCCGTACACAATCCTAAATGTCAAGATAATGGTATAGGATTGGGCAAGGCTAAGGAAGAATCATGGCTGAAGCCTATGAGCACGTTGAAGTGGCTGCATCATAAAGTCAATTTCTTTTTGTTTTGTGCGGGTTCAACAACGAATTAGTGACATATGTGGATTGAATTCAGTGTACCAATACATCTGAACTCCGTATTATTTTCCTCAGTCATGTGCAGAGATACAAGAGGTACTCGTCAACAGTTTGCAAACAACCTTCATTAGTGATTACCATAATATTAGAAACGTGATGACCAGCATCATCACTGCTCTTCCTAGTAGAGATTCTTCTGAGATGCAAACAATATATACAGGGTAAGTCACCAACTATTGCCATGTAGAATAACTCCGGAAGTACAATAGTAGCTGAAAAGTTTTTGGGACAAATGAAATGTTACATGGGACAACGGGGCAGTAATGTGTCTTTGTTTTTCGTTGCTAGGTTGGGTCGCGTCAGAGATATGAAAGTAAACTTTGTTTTTTAAATGGGATGCTAGAGTTTGGTACTTATTTTCTGATAGCGGCTACAGACGAATGCAATGATGTGTAACAGTAAGGCCTTTGAAGGTCAGCGAATGTCAAATAGGTGGCATGAACGTCCATTTACAGAAGGTGTTCGAAATGATGACCATTGGTATCATTATAGTGCTGCAATCTTCTTATCATGGATTGAGTGGTATTCCTTATCACTTCGGCACTTATCGAAGCACATGCTCTGACAATTCTCTCTCGTATAGCATGCCAATAGTAAATATTCGCCGAATATGGCGTCTCCATCTAACGTGCCATTGACATGTAATCACCATTCGACGGTTTCGCAATACAACACTAATAGGAACGGTAAGACTAGTATCGTCGAATCAAGCGAATGTGAATGATGTATTCGTTCGAAGTACAGGTCGAAATGCTTCTCATTTGCGGAGAATGCCAACGAAATTCAGTGAGAGCTATAAACATACGCTGGAAGATGTCTTCAACGTACTCACCCTACACGTCGTACATTTAAATATGTGTATGATAAATTCAGAACAACTGGATCTATAACGCACCGGAAACATATCCGGCAAAGGAAATTTATTAACGAGGAAATTGGTACTCTTGCCACTGTGGATCGAGATCCTCGTGTTAGTTCGTGTCAAATCGCTAGGGAATCTCGCATGAGCCGGAGTAGTGTAATTCGTGTTCTGTATCGCCGTAAATATCATCCTTACCGTATCATTGTCCACCAAGAATGAAATGGTACGGATTGTATACGTCGCATTGAATTCTGCCGATGGGCTCATCTTCAGATTCAGAGGGATGACACATTTATTAATTTGATTTTATTTACTGATGACGCTACATTCACGAACCATGGAAATGTTAATTTGCATAATATGCATTACTGGGCAACTGAAAATCCATGTTGGATGCGGCAAGTTGCACACCAAAAACCGTGGTCGGTGAATGTTTGGTGTGGTATTCTGGAGGACAGAATTATAGGCCCCTACTTCATCGAAGTAAATCGTAATGGTAGGAAGTACACCAGAATCCTGGAAGAAACATTAGGTATGTTATTGGAAGAAATACCTTTAGGAACAAGGAAAAGAATGTGGTATCAACACGATGGGTATCTGGCACATTTTTCGCTGATGGCTAGAAATGAGTTGCGCGAGGCAATTCTCAAATCGCGGGATTCGACGTGGAGGACGTGTGTCGTGGCCAGCTCGTTCGCCAAACTTGACGCCTCTGGATTTTTTCTTGTGGGTATTCATAAAAGAAGTTCCAACTAAACCTGAAGATATGCGAGAGAGAATTGTCAGAGAATGGGCTTCAATAAGTGCGGATGTGATAAGGAATACAACTCAATCCATGATAAGACGATTGCAGCACTGCATTGATACTGTTGGTCATCACTTCGAACACCTTCTGTAAATGAATATTCATGCCACCTTTGTGACATTCGTTGACCTTCAAAGACCCCGTTGTCCCATGCAACTTTTGTCCCACATACTTCTGGAGTTATTCTTGGTGGCAATAGTTTGTGACTCACCCTGTATAGTCACTTATGTTGAAGTATGAATATCAGTAATAAATTGCTCCAATACCATTAACAGAGGTAGAAGACTGGATAATGGAAGGTATGGAAAGGTAACAAAAGCATGATAATGGAACATGACCATTTCTACCTAGCTCAGCATCGAGTAATCTATATGATCAGAAAAAGTTCAGTATCCTAATGAAATTACAGACTGGATGAAGCAACAATGCTTTACATCAGAGTGAATAGGCAAAAGTGAAAGTGAACTTTGAATAAGACAACATCAATAAGTGTGGCATCAGACTGCCAATTAGACATAGAATAACCAAACATGACACTGAACGTCACTCGTTCATAACATTATACTGTGGCTCTCAGTGGCCTTGTATATGCAATATTAAGAAAACCTAATGAGTAAAATCAAGAATTGAATGGCTCCAGGTGGCCTTGTACTTGGAATACATGCAAACCTTAACAACTAAAACAATTATAGAAAAAATATCAATCAGAGGCTCCAAGTGGCCTTTCTACATACATGAAGTAATTGCTGACCTTAATAACTAAAAGGTGACAAAATCCCCTTTGAGGCTCACAGGGCCTAGTGTTTCATTAAATAAATGCTGTCATTTATCACCGTTACAGGTGAACCAGAGTCGATCACTGCAGAAAATAAATACAAGACAATTTCAGTTTCAACTATGGGATGAGAAATATTCCTTGGAGTCTGGTGTCTCTTTTGTAATAGTGTGCCCATAATGTCGTCGAAAGTTACGACGTTTTGTTGACGGTATCATGAGCAGCAGAATAAGAATGTACGTTTTCCGAGTGAACAGTGTCGGTACTTTCTAGTCATGCATCACTAGTGGGCTGATTGGTGGCAGAAAATTGCTGTGATGGTTCAATTATATGTAATTTACGGTTGTTTTGGTCTGCAGAATGCCGCGGTGGATGGAAATGAACATTAGGTTCATTAAGAATGAACTGAGACTGCTGTGGCTGATTCTGATGATAGTTGGTGGCGAAAATTACGCTTAAATTGCTGATTATTCTCTTCAGGCTTGTAGTGAAAATTTATTTCCTGTAGATAGTTTCGATGTGACTGCGACCATTGGTTTTTGTGGGAGAAGTTATTTCCTTGCGGTTGCGTAAAATTACTAGACTGGGCTGTACTGGCAAAGCTGGGCGGTGACACATTGACCTTGGGTTAGGTTTGCAGACCGTATTGTTATTGAATATTTCCGGGCTGCTGCGGCCGCGGCAAGAATTGCGGCTGGAAACTGATTGCTGACGTCGAAATTCTGATATTGTTGTTGCTGCTGAATACACTGGTTGTCAAAATGTTGTCTCTTATTAGCATGTCCATAAAAATCGTTATCGGAATCAAATATTTTATTTCTCTTGTTATGGAATGGGCGGGCATGATCGTTGCAAGCGAATAAGTTATTTCCTTGATTTCCGTTATTAAAACTCTTATTGACAAATGAGTAGTCCGATTGCTGAATTTCTAATAAATGTAATAAGTCTCTGAATACTGAAATACTTTCCTTTTTCTGTCCAGTGAGAAGGGAAACTGGTAATGAACGTGGAAATTTTGACATGCATAATTATACGAGCGCAGATTGGCTATATGGTTCGGTCAGCTACTGGTTTTGTTGGACCATATACTCAAAAAACTGGATGATAGTTGAAAAACTGGAGTGTTCAAAGTTGAGTAAACTGATTAGTTGGTCTATAATGTCTCGCTGAATCGTTTCCGACCATTATGCATATAGAAAAGTATTTTGAAACTCTTCGAAAGAGTGACATTGCCTTGCTATGGGTCTCATACACATCAGAGGTTCTCCCTCTGAAAATCTACAGATAAACTCGAGCTTGTATGTCGCTGGCCAATTTGGTGGCAGTGAAAATGAAATTTGCTGCACCCAATCTAGGGGATGCAGGTCTGTGCGGTTATTTCTAAATAACTTGAATTTCTTTACAGATACGAAACGTTAAATGTTTGTAGTCGAATCCTTCGTGATGTAGATTTTGAGGAGATTCGGCAGTGTAAAAAGAAAACGATTGTGTGACGACTGGTTTTGCACTAATGTCACGCGCTCTTTGTAGTCTGCTCATATTAATGTGAGATGAAAAGTAGGTGACTGTTGCTGTTGCATGTTAGGCATGTTAGTTTGAAACTGATTAGAAGGAAAAAAATTTCTGATATTGCTTACTTCCTGATGTAAACTGTCATTTTTCCTATGTAGCGAACTGTTATGTGCACCAAGCTGGTGTAATGTTTGCTGCATGGACTGATATTCTTGCGATTCAGTAAACGGAATGGAAGCTGTGTCGTCTGATTTATTTTCAGTTTGGTTTTCAAGTGTTTCTAATCTTGCGGTTAGCTCATCACATTTTTTCGTGAGCGAAATAATGTGTGTGGAACTGTTCGAGTCTAAAGCGTCGGCTTGCTTCTCTAGTTTGCGTGTAGTTTAGTTCATCTTTTTCAAATCTGCTTTAATTGTGTCAGGGTCCTGCGCCAGCTCTGTTTGTTCAGGATGGGTGCTTTGCGACTCAATGTCATCTGTACACTTTTCTTCTACTTTTTGGATTCGTGTAACAAAAGTGGTTTTGAAGTCAGTTACATCTGTCTGTACTTGGTTCTGTGATTGTTTCACTATGTTAATCTCGCCTGTAACGGAATTTATACTAGCGTCAAAATGGATGTAACACTAGTGAGCAACTGCTGTTCTACTTCCTGTCTTTGCACTGCTAATGACTGTAACAACTGACTGTTTTGCTCTGTGTGTTTACGGATAAAGTCTTTGTATCGCTTTGCTGAGGTCTCTCTGTGAACTTTAAGACGTACATCTAATCGAGTGTCTTGTTGATCTATTCTTTCATTAACAGATTGTACAGATATTTACTGTCGCAACTGATTCGTGGCGTCAACTTGTATTTCTTGTACGATGGACACTCGTTCATCTTTTTTATTAAATCGATCATTGAACTAAGTGGTGGTGTGAACTTGTACTTCTCGTATAATGGAAAATTGTTCATTGAACATGTGCATGAGATTTTGAAACATAGCTTCCATATTGCTTTGAAATGATGCGACGGGTGTCACCTGTTATGTACTTTGTGGTGTGGAGACATCATCTACAATAATAGAGTCTTGTTTGTTGCATTATCTGCATTATTACCATTTACGGAATCTGACGGATTTTTAAAAACAGATTGAGTACTTTTCACTACTGTGTCCTCTGCCATATTGTTGGCATTCTGATTGACTGTACAAGAACTGGGAAGTTCATTGACCTGATTCGGTAAAGAATCTGAGTGTTACCAATGTCTGCCTCAGCATCTTCCGCTATTCCGGAATCGACAAGCAGAGCAAATGGTAAATGAGGTGAATCCATACTGCCAGGAAACTGCACATTAATTTGGGAAGCGAAACTCATGTTTTCTGTGGTGCTTTGCAACTGTTTCACTGCAAAGCGGCACCGTCATCTTCAACATTGTTGTCAATAACAGGAAAATCATCTATTTCGGTATCTCTAATTGACAGATTACGTGCCTGAACCTTGACCCTTTTGCGCGGCATAGTATCAAATATACAGTACAAATACAAAGACAAAAATTCAACACCCAATGAAACAAAACAAGGCAAAATATAAGAATGCCGATGAACTGTGGAAGGAATTTTGTACAAGTTAGTAAACTGCGTTGCGCGAAAAAATATCTAACTGCTAATATTGATACAGAGTGGTTCAGAGAACGGAATATATTCATACGTTGAATGAATTTCTGATCTGTGGAATGAGTACTAAACTCGAATTGTCGTGGTACGTGTTGTAAGTGCAAGTGATGTGCTTACTCTTTGTTATTGTTAGCAAAACTTTACACGAATAATTGGGCAATGCAACTCCCGATACCACGATACCAATAAAGAAATACAATCACTGCAAAATACATTCAGCCCCTTAGGCGCTGAAACATCTGGCCCTGTTCAAATCTGACAACTTTGGTCCCTGTGCACATAACAAATAAATGAGATTCTCTTACCTCTTGATCAGAAACGGTGGAACGCGATATATTCTACTCTCTCACAAAAATATAAAAATGCTATCTGCTGGCTCAGCGATGTGCAATGCTAGCTATAATACTTTGAAATGCACATGAAATAGTGTTGGCAGATAAACGAGAAAATTTAAGAAAATTCAACTTCTTTCAAAAATATATGACCCGGACAGGGAGGTGGTGCTGATTATTGTGAATTACTAACACTGAGTTAATTTTGTTAAAAAAAATTATATTCCGAATCCGCAGCCCCCCATGAATCATGGACCTTGCCGTTGGTGGGGAGGACTGCGTACCTCAGCGATACAGATAGCCGTACCGTAGGTGCAACCACAACGGAATGGTATCTGTTGGGAGGCCAAACAAACGTGTGGTTCCTGAAGAGGGGCAGCAGCCTTTTCAGTAGTTGCAGGGGCAACAGTCTGGATGGTTGAGAGAACTGGCCTTGTACCATTTACCCAAATTGCCTTGCTGTGCTGGTACTGCGAACAGCTGAAAGCAAGGGGAAACTACAGACGTAATATTTGCCGAGGGCATCAAGCTTTGCTGTATAATTAAATGATCATGACGTCCTCCTGGGTAAATTATTTCGGAGGTAAAATAGTCTTTCATTAGAACCTCCGGTTGGGGACTACTCAGGAGGACGTCGTTATCAGGGGAAACAAAACTGGCGTTCTACGCATCGGATCGTGGAATGTCAGATCCCTTTATCGGGCAGGCATGTTAGAAAATTTCAAAAGGGAAATGGATAGGTTAAAGTTAGATATAGTGGGAATTAATGAAGTTCGGTGTCAGGGGGAAAAAGACTTTTGGTCAGGTGAATAGAGGGTTATAAAGACATAATCAAATAGGTGTAATGCAGGAGTAGGTTTAATAATGAATACAAAATTAAGAGCGGGGGTAAGCTACTACAAACAGAATAGTGAACGGATTATTGTAGCCTAGATAGACACGAAGTCCACGCCTACCACAGTAGTACAATTTTATATGCCAACTATCTCCGCACATGACGATACTATTGATGAAATGTATGATGAGATAAAATAAAATATTCAGATAGTTAGGGAAGGCGAAAATTTAATAGTGATTAGGGACTGGAATTAGATGGTAGTAAATGGAAGAGAAGGAAGAATGGTTGGTGTATATGGAACGGGGGTAAGGAATGAAAGAGGAAGGCGACTGGAGGAGTTCTGCACAGGGCATAAATTAATCATAGCTAACACTTGGTTTAAGATTCGTGAAAAAAGGTTGTCTACATGGAATTGGCCTGGAGACATTGGAGTGTTTCGGATAGATTGTGTAATGGTAAGACAGAGATTTAGGAACTAGGTTTTAAATTGCAAGACAGTTCCAGGGGCGGATGTGGACTCTGACCGAAATTTATTGGTTATGAATGTAGGCTGAAACTGAAGAAACTGCAAAAAGGTAGGAATTTAAGGAGACGGGACCTGGATAAACTGAAAGAACCAGAGGTTGTAGAGAGTTTTCATAGAGCATTGGGGAACGACTGACAAGAACGGGGGAAGGAAATACAGCAGAAGAAGAATGGGTAGATTTGAGAGATGAAATAGTGAAGACAGCGGAGAATCAAATACGTCAAAAGACGTGGCCTAGTAGAAATACTTGGGTAACAGAAGAGATATTAAATTTAATTTATGAAAGGAGAATATATGAAAATGCAGTTAATGAAGCAGGCAAAAAGGAAAAAAATGAGCTCCACAGGAAATGCAAACTGGCTTAGGAGGGATGGCTAGATGACAAATGTAAGTATGTGGAGGCATATCTCTCAAGGGGTAAGATAGATAGTGCCTACAGGGAAATTAAAGAGACCTTTAGAGAAAAGAGATCCACTTGTATGAATATCAAGAGCTCAGATGGAAACCCAGTTCTTAGCAAAGAAGGGAAAGCAGAAAGGTGGAAGGAGTATATAGAGGTGCTATACAAGGGCGATGTTCTTGAGGACAATATTATAGAAACGGAAGAGAATGTAGATAAAGATGAAATAGGAGATATGACAGTGCGTGAAGAGTTTGACAGAGCACTGAAAGACCTGAGTAAAAAAAAATGGCTCTGAGCACTATGGGACTTAACATCTATGGTCATCAGTCCCCTAGAACTTAGAACTACTTAAACCTAACTAACCTAAGGACATCACACAACACCCAGCCATCACGAGGCAGAGAAAATCCCTAACCCCGCCGGGAATCGAACCCGGGAACAGAGCGCGGGAAGCGAGACCGCTACCGCACGACCACGAGCTGCGGGCTGAACCTGAGTCGAAACAAGGCCCCAGGAGTAGATAACATTCCATTAGAACTACTGACAGCCCTGGGAGAGCCAGGCCTAGCAAAACTCTACCATCTAGTGAGCAAGATGTATCAGACAGGCGAAATACCCTCAGACTTCAAGAAGAATATAATAATTCCAATCCCAAAGACAGCAGGTGTTGACAGATGTGAAAATTACCTAACTATCAGTTCAATATGCCATGGCTGAAATATACTAACACGAATTCTTTACAGACGAATGGAAAAAACTGGTAGAAGCCGACCTTGGGAAATTCAGTTTCGATTCCGTAGAAATTTTGGATCGCGTGAGGCAATACTGACCCTACGACTTATCTTAGAAGATAGCTTAAGGAAAGGCAAACCTACGTTTCTATCATTTGTAGACTTGGAGAAAGCTGTTGACATTGTTGACTGGAATACTTACTTTGAAATTCTGAAGGTGGCAGGGATCAAACACAGGGAGTGGAAGGCTATTTACTATTTGTACAGATACCAGACGGCAGGTATAAGAGGGGAGGGGTATGAAAGGGAATCAGTGGTTGAGGATGGAGTGAGACAGGGTTGTAGCCTATCCCCGATGTTATTCAATCTGTATATTGGGTTAGCAGTAAAGGAAACAAAAGAAAAATTTGGAGTAGGAATTAAAAACCACGGAGAAGAAATTAAAACTCTGAGGTTTGTCGATGGAATTGGCAATTCTGTGAGAAACAGCAAAGGACTTAGAAGAGTAAATGAACGGAATGGACGGTGTCTTGAAACGAGGATATAAGATGAACATCAACAAAAGCAAAACTAGGATAATGGAATGTAGTCGAATTAAATCAAGTGATGCTGAGGGAACTAAATTAGGAAATGAGACACTTAAAGTAGTAGACGAGTTTTGCTACTTGGGGAGCAAAATAACTGATGATGGTGGAATTAGAGAGGATATGAAATGTGTAATGGCTATGGCAAGAAGAGAATTTCTGAAGAGGAGAAATTTGTTGACATCGAATATAGATTTAAGTGTCAGGAAGTCTTTTCTGAAAGTATTTGTATGGAGTGTAGCCATGTATGGAAGTGTAACATGGACGATAAATACTTTGGACAAGAACGAAACAGCAGCTTTCGAAATGTTGTGCTACAGAAGAGTGATGAAGATTACGTGGATAGATTACGTATCTAATGAGGAGGTACTGAATAGAATTGGGGAGAAGGGAATTTTATGGCACAACTTGACTTGAAGAAATGATCGGTTGGTAGGACATGTTTTGAGGCATCAAGGTGTCACCAATTTAGTATTGGAGGGCAGCGTGGAGGGTGAAAATCGTAGAGGAAGACCAAGAGATGAATACATTAAGCAGATTCAGAAGGATGTAGGTTGCAGTAGGTATTTCGAGATGAAGAAATTTGCACAGCATAGAGTAGCATGGAGAGCTGCATCAAACCAGTCTCTGGACTGAAGACCACAACAACAACTACAACATGTTGCAAGTTAAGTTTGGCTTTTAAAAAACATCTGAAAACTGATGTTACATTATTCATAATTAATTCACAAATAATTTGATTTAAACAGCATGTATTATCTAACTTCATTAATTCAACATAAATGTAAATCGTTAACTCTGTTAACAAGTCTTAGAAACATTACAAAGTGAAATATCTAACTAGCGTTTTTATCAAAAAAGTCTAGGTACATTCTGGCGTTACTCTACAATTACAATTTATCTTACAACTCATCTATACTAACGCGCTGGCAAAAACAAACGTCTTAATTACTTAATATGTTTACCTTGGTTGCATGAAGACTCGGCTTCCATGTTCAACAATACTGACATACTTAAACTAACCTAACACTTGCTGGCTTCACACAGCACACCACAAACACTGCCTACTCCATCGTCTTTCCCTCACAGACAGCTACCTACAACAGAGCCCCCAGCACCCTTTTACTCCAACATGGCAGTATCTTTGGCTCTGCGGTCGCCCACAGTCAGCGATGCGCATTATCGAGCCTATCAGAGACCTTGATCGTTTATAGTATACTAGTTTCATTTTAATTTATTAATATTCTTATCTTATATATATATATATATATATATATATATATATATATATATATATATATGTGTGTGTGTGTGTGTGTGTGTGTGTGTGTGTGTGTTTTGAAACGAAAATTATCATTTTTAACAAAAAATTATTTTTACGGAAATAAAGATAATGATATAGAACCTTCTTTATTTTATGAGTGTTGGTCAACGAAGAAGATCATAGACATTGTATCATGCTACTCTCTCTCTTGTCTACGATTCTTGTACTGATGATAGGCGCCATTGGAAGCTGGATATAATTGTGTGTAATAACATTTACTTTTTGTACAGCTTGCATCTCTCATATGAGTGAATCAGTATTTTGTGTAAATTTGTTGTTTTAGTGTGTGCTCCCGACGGCACCTCCACTTCTTGCAGTATAGGTCGGCCGTTACGCCGGCAAAAGAATTATTCTGATTAAATCATTTAATAAATGTAAATGTAGGAAAGGTCTCTGTTTTTCTCATTCAATATTCTAACGTCAGTAAAATTAAATTAAAGCTTAAATCATTAATATTTTCGTTACTTTGAGTCCGGTAAATTTTCGATTGGACACTTAACGGTAGATGGCAAGAACCTCCTTAGCTTTGCCTTGCTAAGAAATTTATTGCCTTTCATGAAAACAGAAATATCTCAGGTATTAATGGTCGTTTTCAAATTGGTACATAATTAAAGCAGTTGCCAACAGGCCCCCTGAGAACTAATTATTATTACAACATTCCGTGTAATATAAGCAGATTTTTATTAATAATAGCAGGAACTCATAAAAACTTAACTGTAGAAGGCGGTGAGTCGCTCGCTGTGTTTCAAAAAATTTTTACATACGCACCGCGGAAAATCCAAAGTCTACGTAAGTGTTTGTGGTAGTATTGAGTTTGCTTAACAGTCTCATGCTAGCAAAAATCAGAACCCAATGTTAATGGTGACCATTTCTCTTCAAATAAAGTACCACAACAGAAATAGGGAACTGCAATTATACGTAATATTTTCACCCACCAAATAAAAAATATTATCAATTTTTTTATACGCCACCAAAACATGGTGGCTCTTCTTTCCAGGCACTCATACCGGCCACTTGTTCACCTTTTAAGGCACACTGCCCGCTCGCACCATACCGTAGCGCACGATTACGCCCACTGATCCACAGTGCTGTCTGGAAACCACAGCATACGACCACCTCGCAGCTGACTACGTGAGTTCCTCTATCTATTGTTCGATTTTATTCTTTCACCTTTCACTTGCTTTTTCACTTGCAAAGTCTGTGGTCCCAATAGATTTCATTTTCTTTCCCGAGTTCCCTCTTACCTAAACTGACTAACGAGATTGCACTTTCTGGCTTACGTGATGTTTAAGTGAATAACAAGCGGTAGTTACTATTTTACAATTCCATGTATACTATGCGGACATGTACTATATTTCCTCCCTTGTTTCAGTGAATTTTTACACCTGAAGATGGGCATATGTTTTTCCCGAAACCGGTAGAGTTTACAATGAGACAAACTCAGAACTGAAGCTGATACTTAGAATCTCACCATAATCCAACAGTACTCTTTCAGTTTTCATCATAGTGCTATAATTCTTTCTATTCATCAGCTTGTGGGATTAAAAGTACTTTTGTTGTTGTGGTCTTCAGTCCAGAGACTGGTTTGATGCAGCTCTCCATGCTACTCTATCCTGTGCAAGGTGCTTCATCTCCCAGTGCCTACTGTAACCTACGTCCTTCTGAATCTGTTTAGTGTATTCCTCTCTTGCTCTTCTTCGCGATTTTTACCCTCCACGCCGCCCTCCAATATTAAATTCATGATCCCTTGGTGTCCCAGAATATGCCCTACCAACGGATCCCTTCTTCTAGTCAAGTTGTGCCCCAAACTCCTCTTCTCCCCAATTCTATTCAATACCTCCTCATTAGTTATGTGATCTACCCATCTAATCTTCAGCATTATTCTGTAGCACCACATTTCGAAAGCTTCTATTCTCTTCTTGTCTAAACTATTTATCGTCCATATTGCACTTCCATTCATGGCTACACTCCATACAAATACTTTCAGAAACGACTTCCTGACACTTAAATCTATACTCGATGTTAACAGATGTCTCTTCTTCAGAAACGCTTTCCTTGCCATTGCCAGTCTACATTTTATATCCTCTCTACTTCGGCTATCTTCAGTTATTTTGCTCCCCAAATACCAAAATTCATTTACTACTTTAAGCTTCTCATTTTCTAATCTAATTCCCGAAGCATCACCCGATTTAATTCGACTACATTCCATTACCATCGTTTTGCTTTTGTTGATGTTCATCCTATATCCTCCTTTCAAGACACTGTCCATTCCGTTCAGCCGCTCTTCCAGGTCCTTTGCTGTGTCTGACAGAATTACAACGTTATCGGCGAACCTCAAAGTTTTTATTTCTTCTCCATGCGTTTTAATTCCAACTCCGAATTTTTCTTTTGTTTCCTTTACTGCTTGCCCAATATACAGATTGAATAACATCGGGGATAGGCTACAACCCTGTCTCACTCCCTTACCAACCACTGCTTCGCTTTCGTGCCCCTCGACTCTTATAACTGCCATCTGGTTTCTGTACAAATTGTAATTAGCCTTTCGCTCCCTGTATTTTATCCCTGCCACCTTCAGAATTTCAAAGAGAGTATTCCAGTCAACAGTGTCAAAAGCTTTCTCTAAGTCTACAAATGCTAGAAACGTACGTTTGCCTTTCCTTAGCCTATCTTCTAAGATAAGTCGTAGGGTCAGTATTGCCTCACGCGATCCAGAACTTCCAACGCAATCGAAACTGAACTTCCCAAGGTCGGCTTCTACCAGTTTTTTCCATTCGTCTGTAAAAAATACGTGTTAGTATATTTCAGCCATGGCTTATTAATGTGATTTTTCAACACCTGCTTTCTTTGGGATTGGAATTATTATATTCTTCTTGAAGTCTGAGGGTATTTCGCCTGTCTCATACATCTTTCTCAGTAGATAGTAGAGTTTTGTAAGGCCTGGCTCTCCCAAGGCTGTCAGTAATTCTAATGGAATGTTGTCTACTCCTAAGGGCCTTGTTTCGACTTAGGTCTTTCAGTGCTCTGTCAATCTCTTCACGCAGTATCATATCTCGTATTTCATCTTCATGTACATTCTCTTCCATTTCTATAATATTGTCCTTAAGAACATCTCCCTTGTATAGCCCCTCTATACACTCCTTCCACCTTTCTGCTTTCCCTTCTTTGCTTAGAACTGGGTTTCTATCTGAGCTCATGATATTCATACAAGCGGATCCCTTTTCCTCAAAGGTCTCTTTAATTTTCCTGTAGGCGGTATCTATCTTACCCCTAGTGAGATAAGCCTCTACATCCTTACATTTGTCCTCTAGCCATCCCTGCTTAGCCATTTTGCACTTCCTGTCGATCTCATTTTTGAGACGTTTGTATTGCTTTTTGCCTGCTTCATTTACTGCATTTTTATATATTCTCCTTTCATAAATTAAATTAAATATCTCTTCTGTTACCCAAGGATTTCTATTAGCCCTCGTTTTTTTACCTATTTGATCCTCTGCTACCTTCACTATTTCATCTCTTTTCACCTCTCAAAGCTACCCATTCTTTATCTACTGTATTTCTTCCCCCCATTCCTGTCAATTGTTCCCTAATGCTCACCCTGAAGCTCTCTACAACTTCTGGTTCTTTTAGTTTATCCAGGTCCCATCTCCTCAGATTACCACCTTTTTGCAGTTTCTTCAGTTTTAATCTATATTTCATACCCAATAGATTGTGGTCAGAGTCCACATCTGCCCCTGGAAATGTCTTACAATTTAAAACCTGGTTCCTAAATCTCTGTCTTACCATTATACACTCCTGGAAATGGAAAAAAGAACATATTGACACCGGTGTGTCAGACCCACCATACTTGCTCCGGACACTGCGAGAGGGCTGTACAAGCAATGATCACACGCACGGCACAGCGGACACACCAGGAACCGCGGTGTTGGCCGTCGAATGGCGCTAGCTGCGCAGCATTTGTGCACCGCCGCCGTCAGTGTCAGCCAGTTTGCCGTGGCATACGGAGCTCCATCGCAGTCTTTAACACTGGTAGCATGCCGCGACAGCGTGGACGTGAACCGTATGTGCAGTTGACGGACTTTGAGCGAGGGCGTATAGTGGGCACGCGGGAGGCCGGGTGGACGTACCGTCGAATTGCTCAACACGTGGGGCGTGAGGTCTCCACAGTACATCGATGTTGTCGCCAGTGGTCGGCGGAAGGTGCACGTGCCCGTCGACCTGGGACCGGACCGCAGCGACGCACGGATGCACGCCAAGACCGTAGGATCCTACGCAGTGCCGTAGGGGACCGCACCGCCACTTCCTAGCAAATTAGGGACACTGTTGCTCCTGGGGTATCGGCGAAGACCATTCGCAACCGTCTCCATGAAGCTGGGCTACGGTCCCGCACACCGTTAGGCCGTCTTCCGCTCACGCCCCAAATCGTGCAGCCCGCCTCCAGTGGTGTCGCGACAGGCGTGAATGGAGGGACGAATGGAGACGTGTCGTCTTCAGCGATGAGAGTCGCTTCTGCCTTGGTGCCAATGATGGTCGTATGCGTGTTTGGCGCCGTGCAGGTGAGCGCCACAATCAGGACTGCATACGACCGAGGCACACAGGGCCAACACCCGGCATCATGGTGTGGGGAGCGATCTCCTACACTGGCCGTACACCACTGGTGATCGTCGAGGGGACACTGAATAGTGCACGGTACATCCAAACCGTCATCGAACCCATCGTTCTACCATTCCTAGACCGGCAAGGGAACTTGCTGTTCCAACAGGACAATGCACGTCCGCATGTATCCCGTGCCACCCAACGTGCTCTAGAAGGTGTAAGTCAACTACCCTGGCCAGCAAGATCTCCGGATCTGTCCCCCATTGAGCATGTTTGGGGCTGGATGAAGCGTCGTCTCACGCGGTCTGCACGTCCAGCACGAACGCTGGTCCAACTGAGGCGCCAGGTGGAAATGGCATGGCAAGCCGTTCCACAGGACTACATCCAGCATCTCTACGATCGTCTCCATGGGAGAATAGCAGCCTGCATTGCTGCGAAAGGTGGATATACACTGTACTAGTGCCGACATTGTGCATGCTCTGTTGCCTGTGTCTATGTGCCTGTGGTTCTGTCAGTGTGATCATGTGATGTATCTGACCCCAGGAATGTGTCAATAAAGTTTCCCCTTCCTGGGACAATGAATTCACGGTGTTCTTATTTCAATTTCCAGGAGTGTATAATCTGTGTCTTACCATTAGATAATCTGTCTGATACCTTCTAGTATCTCCAGAGTTCTTCCATGTATACAACCTTCTTTCATAATTCTTGAACCATGTGTTAGCTATGATTAAGTTATGGTCTGGGCAAAATTCTACCAGGCAGCTTCCTCTTTCATTTCTTCCCCCCAATCCAGTCACCCATGACTATTAAATTTTCTCCTCCCCTCACTACCTGAATAATTTCTTTTATCTCATCATACATTTTGTCAATATCTTCGTCATCTGCGGAGCTAGTAGGCATTTTCCTTTTTGAATTTTCTAACCTACCTGCCCGATTAAGGGATCTGGCATTCCACGCTCCGATCCGTAGAACGCCAGGTTTCTTTCTCCTGATAACAGCGTCCTCCTGAGTAGTCCCCGCCCGGAGATCCGAATGGGGGACTATTTTACCTCCGAAATATTTTACCCAAGAGGACGCCATCATCATTTAACCATAAAAGTAAAGCTGCATGCCCTCGGTAAAAATTACGGCTGTAGTTTCCCTTGCTTTCAGCCGTTCGCAGTACCAGTACTACAAGGCTGTTTTGGTTAGTGTTACAAGGCCAGATCAGTCAATCATCCAGACTGTTGCCCTTGCAACTACTGAAAAGGCTGCGGCCCCTCCTCAGGAACCACACGTTTGTCTGGCCTGTCAACAGATACCCCTCCGTTGTGGTTGCACCTACGGTACGGCTATCTGTATCGCTGAGGCACGCAAGCCTCCCTACCAACGGCAAGGTCCATGGTTCATGGGGGGCGGGGGGGGGGTAAAAGGTAAAAGTACTTAACAGATACATAAACTTAAATTTTACGTATATTCTGCTGATTTTGCGCCAACACTTTTTGCTCTCGAGCACCTATAGCGCTAATTTCAAGGGGGCTTTGATCCTCATCCCTTAAAAATATTTTATACAAAGTTTTTAAAAAGCCGGTCCTTGGAAGGTAATCACAACATGTCAGAAACTACAGTTAGTACAGTTAGGATTTTCCAGGGCTACCTTGTATTAAAATATGAAATGAAGTAAAAAAAAGTTATTCTGGCATTAAGTTTCAGCAAATATAGTTTCCCATTCCACACACTGACAACAACTATTGTGGAGGTTCTGGAACACTTTTGCAAAAGCTTCGCCTTGAATGCTGTTCATAATGGCCGTTACAATCGTTGAATCGATTCAGGAATCTCAAAACGTTTCCTCATGAGTGCCAGTGTGAGTTTGACGAAACGTAAGCAGCCTAGTGGGGACAAATTAGGTGAATGTGGTGGGTGTTCGATAACTATTTTCCCTCTTCTAGACAACTGAGGCATAATAACTTTACAATAATGCAGCGAAATGCCATGCAGAATATACTATTTATGGTACTCATACATTTCGGGTCTGACACAAAGAATTCTTACGAGCAGGCATGTGACGACTTGACATCTAAGGCCTCTTCTACAGCCTGGCTATTGAGGACGAATTCTCAGTTAAAAATTCATATTAAATAGGGAAATGCAATAACCACGGTATTTTATTTTGATTTTGACGAGCTCTGTTTCCTTTGGTTACTGTGCTCCGGTGGCACTCACTCGGAGTATTGTCCCGTTGTCGGTGACTCTTATTCAGCTTCAAACGGTTCAAGTGGCTCTAAGCACTATGGGACTTAACATCTGAGGTCATCAGTCCCCTGGACTTAGAATTACTTAAACCTAACTAACCTAACGACATCACACACATCCATGCCCGAGGCAGGATTCGAACTTGCGACCCTAGCAGCAGCGCTCTTATTCAGACTGTCATGTTTCATCCATGATACAATACACAGAAAATTGCGATCCAAAATAGAGTAAAAGCTCAATGAAGTGAACTTGAATTATGTTTGTTACTGTTGGTTACAAGCAGACGTTGCTCACACTCCTCTCACCCCCCCCCCTCCCTCCCACACACACACAAACACACAGAGTCAACTTCTTTTGACACGGTGAACCACCAGTTCTCGGAGCTGTCGCAAACTTGCTGCTGATATAATTCGGCTATTGTTCGCCATCTGAGCTCCCCTAGTAGCTGTTGCTTATACGGGCCAGGCATAATCATTATATTCCCCTTAACGACACAAGCATGTGTTTTGAAAGATTTCTTGATGCCTTCAGCTGCCATTCTCTTTGTTTCATGTACGATTGTACAATTTAGCCCTTAGGCCATTTTCAAGTATCTAAAACGGAAGTATTATATATTGGATACATTAGTGACACTTGTGATTTTGATGGAGGAACAAGTCATATCTGTAGATACACTAGGCACTTTATAATTTACTAATGGATGATTTTTAGTAGTAAATTATGTCATGCATTTCGTTGCTCCTATGACTCCATGTTATGCTCATAAAATAAATCCCAGATGTTTACACTAATTTAGGAGCACGTTACTTTCGAGCAGTTGTTGCAGAGCTCTAATGTATAAGGCAAATTTTTTAAGGCACCTAACACCAATGATGAACACTAATTAGATATAATTGAGATCAAGAGTATATGCTGGTTAAGTAGCAAAGTTTTGTAAAATAATTATAATCTTCCTAGTGTTAAGTACGTGAACGAGGTCGTTGGTTCGCAGCTCGGCTGCGTTGATGACTCGGCGATCGTCGATGTGTGGTCCAGCCATGATAATGATCTGCTTGGCTGGCGCAGGGATGTACATACGGCTAATGGAGGCTTGTTAATGCGGAAGATCATTACTGTAGAATTCTTCGGAGCTGGCAAAACTTGCTGAAGGCTGGTCATTGCCCGGAGAACCGAGTGGCTATTGAGGAAGCTGTTGATGTGGTAAAATGCTGCGAAGGCTGGCTGCAAGCCGCGCCTTGAATGAAGCACTCGACTCCCGACTGGGCCAATACCATTACGTTTGCTCCCTCCTAGAAATTATTTAGCCCACCATGTATCTGCTTGAGAAATGTTCTATAAAAGAAATGCTCATATATTTACAGTTGTTTACACTTGGCATTCTCGTACATGAATTCGGAATAATCACAACTTAGTAACCTAAACCTTTTGGCGTCGTTTATTGTTATTCTGAATTTACATTACTTCACTATCTCGCTTTTATGTAGCATAGACACGGAGTCTTTACGCTCTGTTTTGTGTTACACTACTTCAGGTCTTCCTTTTCGTCGGGTATGCAGCTGTGTCGAATCACTTTGTAGAATGAACGTGGGGGGGGGGGGGGGAAGTGGGCGAGGGGGCGAGGAGGGAGGAATGGAGATCAAGAAGAAATCCTGTCGCCGAAATCTCACTAACCTTAACCATTCGTGTAGTAGCTTGCTCGACACCACAGATTCTGGGTAAATAGTCTGGAGACATCAGTATCATGTGTGTCCCAGAGGACTATGACCCGTGTTTTTCTAAGTAAATAATGCTGTGCATTCTTAAAAAGTTCAGGGTGACATCAGGCGCTTCTTTGCCTTATTATCTATATATACTTTGCCCTATTGTGCCTTATTGCTGTATCATAACAAAAATGATAATTATTTACAAATTGAAGTCGTCTGTCGTGGCATTGCTATGGTCGCATTCTCAAACTTAATGACCAAATAACTATCAAAACTCCATCGTTCTATAACTCTTATTCTATAACCCTGTGCGTAACACTTGGATAGCGCCCTACATTTCGAATATTCCACTTTCTGCATCTGCACGGTCCGACGACCAGAGGCCGCCTGCGGTGAGCCACGTAACTTGTTCACACGGCACCGCGCCGACTACCGGAACCCTCCTCTTTAGAAGCGCAGTGCTTCAGGCACTTGCTCTCGCAACCACTTGCATCAGTAGTCAGATTGTTACTGTGGTTGTGTACATTTTATCAGCTGTTGTTCGCTTGTATGTGGAAGAAGAATAAACTTGGGTTCATTGTGGCCGTGCTGTTGTTTGTATTTTACAGTACGTTACAACTGGTGACGAGTGTCGTGTTCATTTACACCTGCTCAGTCTATTTGATAATTCCTTCAATTCCTTTGTCCATGGTGGCAGTGCTCCAACCTCTGCGCGAGCATCAGAAGGCTCTTACACTTGTTATCACGAAACTGTCGGCTACATTGAATGTGCAGGCCTCCACGCTGTCGTCCTAAGCGCTGCCCTTTTCCCCCAACGAAGATGCGGTTGAAGGCTGAGAGACTTACGAGAAGAGGCTTCGGCAGCACTTTCTCGCCTTCCGTTCCTTCACTTTGTTGGTTGTGGATGATACTGGCACCGCAATTTTTTTCGGTCTGTGTGCTTTCAATGCCTTTGGGGTTTCCATTTCAGATACTCTGCACTTCGTTTCCAATCAGATCCTTTACCAGTAGTTAGATTCTCTGTGTTCTGAGTTCTCATTGCGTTTCTCGGATGGGTTAGTTTGTGCCACTAATTTTTCTGTCCACATTACCATAAAACCTACGGAACGGTCGCACGTTTTCCGTGCCCGCCCCATTCCAGTGGCTCTGCGTGTTGAAATGAAATCAAAATTGGACAGGCCGACGTCGTTGGGGGTCATACAACCTTTTACATCGAGTGAGTGCTCTAGCCCCTTCGTGGTTGTTAAAAAACCGGCTGGTCAGCTTCACCTTCTGCGTCGACTTTAAAGTTCCAGTTAACGCTCAATATAACATTGACACCTATCCTTTGCCCTTTCTGGAAGAGTTATTGGCTAATCTCGCTGGGGGCCAGTTCATCTGCAAACTGATTTCTATGAAGCCCATTTACAGGTTCCGTTGGATGAAGCTTCTAAACGGCTCCTTGTTATTAACACGCACTTCTGATTGTACCAGTATCTGCGCCTTGCATTCGATGTGGGTAGTGCCCCGGCGATTTTTCAGCATCTTTTGGAACAACTGATCTTTTCCGTTCCAAGGAGCCTCAACTATATCGATCAGATTGCCGTGACGGATACATCCACGGAAGCACATTTACGAAACTTACGCATCTTCTTCTAAATTTTACATTCTGTAGAACTGAAATACAACTCAGCCAAGTCACACTTTTTCCATCCATCCACTCTGCAGTTGGAGTTTGAGGTTTCTCGAAAAGGTGTTAAGTCCTTAAGTCATCATTTTGTTGCAGTCACAGCTCTTCTTCGCTCTTTAAATGTCAAAGAACTAAAGGTATTTTTAGGTAAAATTGCTTACTATCGTAAATTTACACTGAGGTGACAAAAGCCACGGCATATCTCCTAATATCGTGTCGGACCTCGTTTCTCCCGGAGTAGTGCAGCAACTCGGTGTCGCATGGACTCGACGAGTGCCGGCCGAGCTGGGTGCGCGGTTCTAGGCGCTGCAGTCTGGAACCACGCGGCTGGTACGGTCGCAGGTTCGAATCCTGCCTAGGGCATGGATGTGTGTGATGTCCTTAGGTTAGTTAGGTTTAAGTAGTTCTAAGTCTAGGGGACTGATGACCTCAGATGTTAAGTCCCAAGTGCTCAGAGCCTTTTTTTTTTTTTTTTTTTGTTCGACTAGTCGTTGCGACTAGTCGTTGGAAGTCCCCTGCAGTAATACTGAGCAATGCCGCCCATATAGAGGTCCATGATTGCTTAAGTGTTGTCGGTGCAGAATTTTGTGCACGTATTGACCCATCGATTATGTCCTATAAATGTTCGATGGGATTCATGTCGGGCGATCTGGGTGACCAAGTCATTCGCTCGAGTTCTTCAGAATGTTTTTCAAACCAATAGCGAACAATTGTGGCCTGGTGATATGGCGTAATGGCATCCAAAAATTACATCGCTATATGGGAACATGAAGCTGCACATAGTCTCCAAGTAGCGGAGCATAACCTTAGTTCCAATTCATTAATCATTATAAGCCCTTGGTTTCTGGAATACATTTTAGACCTATCACACAGTACGCCAAATCTGATGCGCTCCCCGGCTTCCAATCGAGTCGGATCCCACTATTTTGATCAAGATGAATTCCTTTGTTTTCACTTAGATGTTGAGGAAAACATACAGTGAAAGGATTTCCTATTACAGACTGCCAGATCACAGCTGCTGTAGCTGTCGATCCGGTTTTGTGTCAAGCTGTTCATCTTGGCCAATATGGTTGGCCAGACATGCCTCTCAACAGGTATTAAGACCCTTTCCATAACTATTTGTCCTTCGCCACTGCCTGTCGGTATTTGATGTGTTGTTCAGCTCCTACATCAGGGACATGAGGGGATCTCGCGTACCAAGTAATTTGCCCGTCTGCACGTGTTTAGGCCTGCTATCAATGGTGACATTGCACATCTTGTTGCGGCCTGCTCTCAGTGCCCTACCCAACGGGCAGCGCCACGGTTGACGCTCGCTCTGTGTGACCACGACAATGTTGATTTCACAGGATTCTTCCTGCATCCCTATTTGTTGTTGGTTGTCAATACTTTCTTTAAGTTTTCATATATTACCTGCTGTCCTTCGACATCAACTGGGGCTATGAATCAGACTCTCTCGAAAAAATTTTCTATTGAAGGACTGTCTTATATGGTTGTGATGAATAACGGTCCACATTTGGCCTTCCATGATTTCTGCGACCATCAATACATTCACCGTGTGACTGGTCCTCCTTTTCACCCCCAATCTAACTCTGAGGTAGAAAGTTTTGTCCACATATTCAAAGTTCATATGAAGTTGTGGACTCCTCCGCAGACGATGCCTTGACATGCCATTCTTGAGTTCCTACCGGTATACGCCGCTGAGGGATCGAAATCCGGCCAAGATGTTCCAGGGTCGCCTGCCATGCACCGCTCTGCATCTGCTCATACCACCCCACCATTGCACATCGGTATGGCCCTCACTACGGTTTATCGCTGGGTCCACAGTTTCGTCTTGGGGGCTCGGCTGCTGACAGAAGAGAATTCTGGCCAAGGTCCACATCTGCTAAGGCCACCGACTACGTATGGTGCGCACCAGTGGTGGGCAGCTGGCGCTCCACCATGACCACCTGTGAGCTCACACAACGACTAGGATTGCATGTCTGACGTACTAGCTCCACTTCCTCCCTCAGCTCCTGCTCCGCCTTGTGGGACATCCCTGCTGTGGGGGCAGATCAACCCTCCTTATGGATGTCACTACCCCCTTCTTCTCATCCAGCTCCGTCCCCCCAGCGTCTGTTGTCGGGCCTTCTCGCGATACTTCGCCACCACTGGTGATTCCACTGTCGGCTGGGGTAGAGCCTCTAGATGCTTCAATAACGGCGTCCCCGGCTCCCCAGACCGAGTGGCCGACGCCTTCACCGCCGAGGAGTGGTCACCTCGCTTGTCCATTGGCGCGCAACTTCCGACCGTGCTCACTGATTTTGGTCTGGAATCTTCTTCTACCGCAACCGTCATCGCCCGTGGTCTCAACTGCAGAGACAATGGATATTTCAACAGTTGCCCAGATGCCCACACCAGCGGAGCACCCTTTGCCCAAGGGTGGAGGTCTGCTGTAAATCTGTATGTAATACTAGCATACGCATCACGGCACCATGCCGCAGACGCGCAGCTCTTCCGCCAACAGTATCTCTGCGAACCGGCCACCAGAGGCGGCATTTGGTGGAAAACATGATTTGTGCACTCGGTACAGCATTCTCCCGGAGCCCTACTCTTCTATAAGCGCAGTGCAGGCTACACTGTCCCACATACTTTGTTCATACATATTGTCAGCAACTGTATCAGTACCGGGATTGTTTCTATGTTTGTGTATATGTTCTAAACTGTTCTACATCTACAATGATACTCTGAAAATCACATCTAAGTGCCTGGCAGAAGGTTCATCGAACCACCTTCACAATAATTATGGTTCAAATGGTTCAAATGGCTCTGAGCACTATGGGACCCAACTGCTGTGGTCATAAGTCCCCTAGGACTTAGAACTACTTAAACGTAACTAACCTAAGGACAGCACACAACACCCAGCCATCACGAGGCAGAGAAAATCCCTGACCCCGCCGGGAATCGAACCCGGGAACCCGGGCGTGGGAAGCGAGAACGCTTCCGCAAGACCACGAGATGCGGGCAATAATTATGTATTATTCCAATCTCGTACAGCCACCGGGAGAAAATGAACATCTGTATCTTTCCGTGTGTGCTCTGATTTCCCTTGTTTTATTACGATGATCGTTTCTCCCTATGAAGATCGGTATCAACAAAATATTTTCGCATTCGGAGGTGAAAATTGGTGATTGAAATTTTGTGAGAAGATTCTGCTGCAAAGAAAATCCCTTCGTTTTAGTTATACTTACCCCAAATTCTGTATCATTTCAGCGATACTCTCTCCCCTGATCTGCATTAATACAAACGTGCTTTGAATTCTCTAGATGTACTCCGTCAGTCCCATAATGTGCAGCAGTATTCTAAAAGAGGACGGACAAGCGTAGTGTGGGCAGTCTCTTTAGTAGATCTGTTACACTTTCCAAGTGTCCTGTCAATAAAACGCAGTCTTTAATTAGCCTTCCCCACAACATTTTCGATTTGTTCCTTCCAATTTAAGTTGTTCTTAATTGTAATTCCTATGCATTTAGTTGAATTTACTGCCTTTAGATTTGACTGACTTATAGTGTAACCGAAGTTAACGGATTCCTTTTGTCATTCATGTGGATGACCTCATACTCTTCGTTATTTAGGGGCAATTGCCAATTTCTGCGATATAAAGATATCCTTTCTAAATCGTTTTGCAATTTGTTTTGATTTTCTGATGACTTTACTAGTCGATAAACGACAGTATCATCCAACTGCGTGGGGTAGCCGCGCTGTCTTAGGCGCCTTGTCACGGCTCCCGATGTCGGAGGTCCGAGTCCTCCCTCGGGCATGGGTGAGTGTGTTGTCCATTGCTTAATTTAGTTTAATTTAGATTAAGTCGTGTGTAGGCTTAGGGACCGATGACCTCAGCAATTTGGTCCCATAATGTCCATCTGCTAACAACCTTAGACGGCTGCTCAGACTGTCTTCTACATCATTTACACAGTTAATTAACACCAAAGAGCCTATAACACTACCTTGGGGAACGCCAGAAATCATATATCTTTACCCGATGACTTTCCGTCACTTACCTTGAACTGAGTCCTTTCTGATAGAAAATCATGAATTCAGTTGCATAACTGAGACGATATTCCATAAGAAAGCAGTTTCACTGCAAGTCGCTTGTGTGCTACAGTGTCAAAAGCATTCTTGTAATCTACAAATACGGAATCAATTTGAAAACCGTTGTCAATAGCATGAAGACCGAAAATGTAGTAAAGGATAAGTTGTGGGGTGACGAGAGCGTCAACCCAAATGTGTGGGTTGCCTACCCTTAAGGGCAGTGACGTCATTCAACATGGCTGTCGTGACACCAGCTGATGACGTGAGTACCATTGGGTAATGGTACCCAAGATGGCGGTAAAGTGCCACTCCCCCCTGGTGGGAAGTTTTAATTTTGGAGGGAAGATAGATCAATTGGGCAACCTCTACTAACCTATGAAAATGGTGGGAAAGAGAGGGCACTTGTGCTACCTCTACTAACCTAAGAAAATGGCAGGGAAGAAAGGGCAGTTACACTACCTCCACTAACCTACGTCACCCAACCGCCATCTGTTACCAGGAACTGGCGGGAAATGGAATCAGCCTGTGATGGACATGTCTTTATTTGCAATCTTTATTTAAACAATTAGAGGCAGTACCACTATCAAATGTGTTCGCAATGGGGTCCTAGCACGTCATCCTTTTGGAAAATGGGTGCGAATTTCGAATTTCGGAGGGAATTTTGCTCTAAGAGCTACCTCCTGCAGCTGAGGGGTGTTAGTATGGTGCTGCCCCCACTAGAGACTGTTCATGATGCCGTTCAATTCGAATATAATTTGTTTAAATTTGTTAAAATTTGTATATACTTGTTTAAATTTATTATCTACCCACAGCATTAGTGTCACGTTACCGCCACAAGAGGCTGAGATATCAGTTGTCGGTGTGGAACGAGAATGATTCCAGCCCGTGGATGTTTTAATAGCTGCATTACATGCACTCATTCAGCTGAGGAACGGAAGCGAGCATTAATGCTTGAATATATGAAGAGGAAGAATACAGTCCTGCAAATAAATGCTTTGCATTAAAGATGCATTACACAACGTATGGAAACATCGGTCTGCTGGAATTGTGTGTCAATCCTAAAAACTATATATAAGCTCCCACCACACAAGAGACAACTGCTTCCGATCCACGAGACCAAAGAACTTTGGTAGTTGGCGAATTCATCGCTAGAGGGCGCCATGACATATCACATGATCTTTCAGTTCAGTACATAGGAACACAGCAGCAGGTTGACACCACGTATATTTCTCAGCTGCACATCTGCCCCTGCCTCCTCATTCCTTCGGCGGACTGGAGGGGAAAACTGGCAGGAAATGTAATCAGCCTGTTCTAGGCTGCTGGACTGAGGGAGAAGTGTACTTTATTTTTTTTTTAGAACAATTTATTTGGTTCAAATGGCTCTGAGCACCATGGGACTTAACATCTGTGGTCACCAGTTCCCTAGAACTTAGAACTACTTAAACCTAACCAACCTAACGACATCACACACATCCATGCCCGAGGCAGGATTCGAACCTGCGACCGTAGCGGTCACGCGGTTCCAGACTGAAGCGCCTAGAGCCGCACGGCCACACCGGCCGGCATAATTTATTTAACTACGGATTTCACCTAGTTTATTTACTACGCTGATGCAAAACCCTCACCCTGATATGCTTGGGGTCACAATATACAGTTTACAGACCTGGAAACTACTCGTAAATAATGCATTACGCTGATGTGCAGAGACGCAAACAACTCGTAAATTACCGAAATAATCCAGTACACAGTATACATGCGTACAAACTACTTGTAGATCTCTGAAATAATGGATGCAAACACGCTCACAACGCTTCAACACCAGAAAATAATTCAGTGCACGAACACTCAGTACACGTAAAAAAACCGCAACTTATCAGCGACTCGAACCCTGATTACACTGGATGGAAAGCCTATGTGCACCCCCCTAACATATGGAAACTGTCCAGATGCGGGAAATAAAGGTTAGCTTAGTGTACTTTATTTATTTTGCTCGTTAAACTGACACAAATATCCAGTATAAGTACGCAATTAATCACAAAGATCAGTCCTGTTTAGACAACTACATCCATAGCGCTGCACAAGAACGACTTAAAATCGCAAAAACTAACTAAATCCTGCTTGGAAAAAAAAAGTGTCGCAATACCACTCGAAACTGACGCAAATATCGATCCTAATTACATAAAAAATTAAAATATCGTTGCTAATTTCACAACTATATGCATAGCGTTGCACAAGGACGGCCTAAAATCGGAATATATCGCAAAAACTGCCTATACCACACATCTGGTGTTATCCTGCTGGGAAATAAAAATTTCTCAATACCACTCCAAAGTTACACAAATACAAACCGAATTACGTAATTAATCACAAATATTGGACCTAATTACACAACTATATGCATAGCGCTTAATAAGGACAGCAATGCGCCGAAAAAACTAACGATACACTACTCCTCGTGTTAATCTGCTGGGAAAGTAATCTCGCAATACCACTCAAAACCAGCGACAGCAACAGTCCAACTCTATCCTACACCTACAAGCTAGGGCGAAAAAGCTGCGGTGTAAGGTACAATCTTTATTCTTTTTGGTAGGAAATACGTAAAACTGACTAGATGCTGGTGTTGGACAGAGGGGATTTAAAAAAAAAGTTTATTACCTGCAAGCCTATAGCACCTATCCCTAATTGACATCAGAGTTCACTACACACGCCTACTAAACATCACCCTACAGCCCAGCTAACCGAGGCAGATACACGCTATCAGAACTGATGGAAAAATGCGTTAAAGTTATAATTACACTTCGAAATTGTCACCAAAAATACCAGCACTCCTATTGAGCAGATCATAATGCATAACATGTACTGGGGAAAATGATCGTCCTGAAAGACTGCAGTTGAACTTGAGTTCTCCTATATGTACAATCACAACCTACGGGATGGAGGTACTCAGCCGCAAGCCTCGTGGCCCATGTTGGCCACTGTCGACATCGATACGATCGCACCTCAGCAACACAAAAGCAGGTTTAATTAACTAGGAGATAAAAGGGCGACTTTTCCCAAGTGCGTCTTGGTCGTCTAAAGTATAGTGGTTCAGCCGCCCCTAATGGCTATGAGGCGCCGCTGTCACAGACTAGACAGGTCCCCAACGCCTCTCGTTCTGGGGTGGAAAACACTGTTGTTTAACGCCACATAGGACGCTTCAGCAAGAGCTGCGCTCTGGTAGGGCACTCGCCAGCCATTCTGCGGTCAATTATTTAACATCAACTAGACTCATTTAATAAAGCGAGTATTAAAAAAACATTAGCAACGATAATAAATTAATATAATTATAAAAGCTCCACTAACTGCATCCGGTAGAGAACTTGATAAGACTTTTAACCAATTTCTCTCCTCTCGTATATCGATAACAAATACCACATGCATGCCAGCATCAAGCATATGTAACGATCCTATAAAATTTACAGTTATTGATCAACAGCACAGACCAGTTTAAAGTTTCATCACCCGATGATGATCGCATCCCGTGGACTATACTGTAAGTCGCAAGAGACGTTCCCTATGACCCTGTCTAGTTGTTTGAAATGATTTTCTTTTTCTGCTTTTGCACGCTTTGTACACTGCCATACATTTTGTTTTCCTGCCACGACTTCGACGTCTGTGCTGGTTCTAAACTGCCAAAAAAATGGCTCTGAGCACTATGGTACTTAACAGCTGTGGTCATCAGTCCCCTAGAACTTAGAACTACTTAAACCTAACTAACCTAAGGACATCACACACATCCATGCCCGAGGCAGGATTCGAACCTGCGACCGTAGCAGTCGCGCGGTTCCGGACTGCGCGCCTACAACCGCGAGACCACCGTGGCCGGCCTAAACTGCCATTAACACGTTCTGATCCATTGCCTCACACAGAAAACTAGACGTCGCATGGTGTAAAATCATGCTGCTACCATAACACACCACGCACACACTGGATGATTGTAAATAAGTCAGTTTCAGCATAAGCAAACTGGAAGAATTTTACGACGTTGTGAAGAGTTTCCAAACTACAGTCGGAAGGTGACTGACGAGCTCTACATTTAATCTGATCTGCCACAGTGATGGAATAGCTGCTTTCCGTTTCGACTGATTCCTCATATTGCAGTCATGTATACGATCACTGTTTCAGTGCCAGCCACCCCCAGAAGGTGTAACCCCTCCACAAAACTCTTTCTCCAACTAAAACAAGTGTTGTTGGTCAATCATTATGTGGTAACCAACAGCATTTCAGTGGACAGATGAGATGGAAAATACGTCGACGATGTACTGAAATAATATTCATCACCGGTTGATAGTGTGAACAATTTTAGCAATTTTACAGTAATTTCAACACCGACCAATCGTGTGACAGCATATTTCTGTGTTTCAGTATCATAGCTGAACAACCCCTTCTCCACTTTGCGAGTATAATTGAGAATGTAGATAGATGACTGTGCAGTACATTAATTCATTGTTAATTCTTGAACACATACATCATCATAGTATACCAGTCAGCACTCTGCATATTTCTAACACCTCAAGCATAGTGCTTAATTTATGATCTATCTCTATGCTGATAGCCGGCCGGTGTGCCCGAGCGGTTCTAGGCGTTCCAGTCTGGAACCGCGTGACTGCTATGGTCGCAGGTTCGAATCCTGCCTCGGGCGTGGATGTGTGAGATGTCCTCAGGTTAGTTAGGTTTATGTAGTTCTAGGGGACTGATGACCTCAGATGTTAAGTCCCATAGTGCTCAGAGCCATTTGAGCCATCTATGCTGATGGGAGTCACCGAGCATTTTCGCAGTCATAGGATAAAATTAGAGACTGAAGGACCCACTCACACTGTTATTGACCAACCTGCCCTGCAGTGCCGTTACTGATTTAATCTGCAGCCGACCAGAAGTAGACCGCTACATTCCACATCTAGTAAATGAATGGAGCTTGCCGAGTCCTCACCCATCTAAGTCCACAAGATTTCTCGAGATGCACCCATGTCGATCATCTTAGCACTCCTGATCGATGTATAGTCACAGATTTCAAAATGTTGTGAAGTAATAGCAGACGGTTATGAAGAACAAGAAACGGGTGATTTTTATGTGTGATGGAGCTCCAGATGAATGGATTTCGAAGCATTTTTACGTAAATCAATCTAGCTATCAATTTTTAAGTATTTTTCTAGAGTCTAGCATCAGTACCAGGAAGGTATTGGTAAGAGAGAACATAAACACACGCACTCCTAAGGCTACAATGTTCTGTATTTAAAATGGGCTATAATGTTAGATCACTTGAGTTTTCGACCTATCAGTCATATGGAATGCAGCGCTGTTTATATTCCTATACAAGAAAATATTTCAAGCGCATGACATACATCCTTCTTCCCCGTTTCTCTACGATAAAGTACACTCCTGGAAATTGAAATAAGAACACCATGAATTCATTGTCCCAGGAAGGGGAAATTTTATTGACACATTCCTGGGGTCAGATACATCACATGATCACACTGACAGAACCACAGGCACATAGACACAGGCAACAGAGCATGCACAATGTCGGCACTAGTACAGTGTATATCCACCTTTCGCAGCAATGCAGGCTGCTATTCTCCCATGGAGACGATCGTACAGATGCTGGATGTAGTCCTGTGGAACGGCTTGCCATGCCATTTCCACCTGGCGCCTCAGTTGGACCAGCGTTCGTGCTGGACGTGCAGACCGCGTGAGACGACGCTTCATCCAGTCCCAAACATGCTCAATGGGGGACAGATCCGGAGATCTTGCTGGCCAGGGTAGTTGACTTACACCTTCTAGAGCACGTTGGGTGGCACGGGATACATGCGGACGTGCATTGTCCTGTTGGAACAGCAAGTTCCCTTGCCGGTCTAGGAATGGTAGAACGATGGGTTCGATGACGGTTTGGATGTACTGTGCACTATTCAGTGTCCCCTCGATGATCACCAGTGGTGTACGGCCAGTGTAAGAGATCGCTCCCCACACCATGATGCCGGGTGTTGGCCCTGTGTGCCTCGGTCGTATGCAGTCCTGATTGTGGCGCTCACCAGCACGGCGCCAAACACGCATACGACCATCATTGGCACCAAGGCAGAAGCGACTCTCATTGATGAAGACGACACGTCTCCATTCGTCCCTCCATTCACGCCTGTCGCGACACCACTGGAGGCGGGCTGCACGATGTTGGGGCGTGAGCGGAAGACGGCCTAACGGTGTGCGGGACCGTAGCCCAGCTTCATGGAGACGGTTGCGAATGGTCCTCGCCGATACCCCAGGAGCAACAGTGTCCCTAATTTGCTGGGAAGTGGCGGTGTGGTCCCCTACGGTACTGCGTAGGATCCTGCGGTCTTGGCGTGCATCCGTGCGTCGCTGCGGTCCGGTCCCAGGTCGACGGGCACGTGCACCTTCCGCCGACCACTGGCGACAACATCGATGTACTGTGGAGACTTCACGCCCCACGTGTTGAGCAATTCGGCGGTACGTCCACCTGGCCTCCCGCATGCCCACTATACGCCCTCGCTCAACGTCCGTCAACTGCACATACGGTTCACGTCCACGCTGTCGCGGCATGCTACCAGTGTTAAAGACTGCGATGGAGCTCCGTATGCCACGGCAAACTGGCTGACACTGACGGCGGCGGTGCACAAATGCTGCGCAGCTAGCGCCATTCGACGGCCAACACCGCGGTTCCTGGTGTGTCCGCTGTGCCGTGCGTGTGATCATTGCTTGTACAGCCCTCTCGCAGTGTCCGGAGCAAGTATGGTGGGTCTGACACACCGGTGTCAATGTGTTCTTTTTTCCATTTCCAGGAGTGTATGTTATCGAACCGTAAAATGAAAAAACCTAATTCCTTAAAACATCGTCTCTGTGTGATACAAGCACTATATAGCTTTCCAGAGATGTGTAGCGTCCACTGTTCACATTATGGCTGCATCAGTCCTATATAAAATGATCATTAGTAACAGAGAATACCTCTTACATGGAAACAGATAAACGCGTAGCAGCAGTGTCCGATAAGTGAAATTACAAGTCATTTCACCACTAACACTGTAAACAGCACATCTGTCATATTAGTTATTAAGCTGAAGTCTCGAATTTACACCCAAGATGCGATAGGGGGATGGACTACACCGCATAAATCATAGTTTGTTCAGAGGAATGTATGTCTACTTGCGATCGTTAACGGCAAACCTGTCGGTCATCAGAAGACTTCCATCTCATGTGTAATGAAACGTGATATATTCCTCTAAACGAACTATGATTTATCTGATGTACTCCATCCCCCGGTCGCATCTTGGTTGTAAAATCGAGACTTCAGCTTAATTACTAAGATGATTCTAAGTTAGCGATAGGTGTTTGTGAGGCACTGCAATCCCCGTGTATACATTTTCCTGACGGATGTCCTGTTTACAAAGTTAGTGGCGGAATGACTTAAAAACTTATAGCTTGATTGATTTAAGTAAAAATACTACGAACTCCATCAGTCTGGAGCACCATCACGCATAAAAATCAACCGTTTTTTGTTCTTCTTAACCGTCTGCTATTACATCACAACACTTTCAAATCTGTTACTACACATCGATAAGGAGTGCAAACCTCCTCGACCTGGGTGCGTCTCGAGAAATCTTGTGCACTTGGATGGGTGAGGACTCGGCTAACTCTATTCATTCACGAGACATGGAATGTAGCGGTCTACTTATGGTCGGCTGCAGATTAAATTAGTAACGGCGCTGCAGGGCGGGTTGGTCAATGACTATGTGAGTGGGTCTTTCAGTCTCTAATTTTATTCTAAGGCTGCGAGAATACTCTGTGATTCCCATCATCATAGAGATAGACCGTAAATTAAGCACTATGTTCGTACTGCACACTCATCTGTCTACATTCGCAATGATACTCGCAAAGTGGAGAAGGGGTTGTTTAACTATGATACTGAAATTGGGAAACATGCTGTCACATGATTGTTCGGTGCTGAAATTACTGTAAAATTGCTAAAATTGTTCGCACTATCAACTGTGATGGTAACTACTTCAGTACATGGATGGTGTCTTTTTCCACTCCATCCGTCCACTACTACACTGTTGCCTACGACATAATGATTGACTGACAAGGCTTGTTTGAGTGGGAGAAAGAGTCTTGTGAAGGGGTGACACCTTCTGCGGGTGGCCAGAGCCGAAACTGTGATCACGTACACGACTGCAATATGAGGAATCAGTGGAAACGGAAAGCAGAGCCATCAGTTATTCCATCACTGTGATAGATCAGTTTAAATGTAGAGCTCGTCAACCACCTTCGGACTGTAGTTTGGAAATTCTCCACAACGCCTCAAAATTTTTCCACTTTCCTTATGTTGTAACTGACTTTTATTTAAAATCATCCAGTGTGTGTGTGGCGTGTTATGGTAGCAGCAGTAACATGATTTTACATCGTGCAACGTCTAGTTTCCTGTGTGAGGCCATGGATCAGAACGTATTAATGGCAGTTTAGAACCTAGTACAGACGTCGAGCATTCGGGAGCACGACGGTTCAATCCCGCGTCCGGCCATCCTGATTTAGGTTTTCCGTGATTTCCCTAAATCGCTCCAGGCAAATGCCGGGATAGTTCCTTTGAAAGGGCACGGCCGACTTCCTTCCCCGTCATTCCCTAATCTGATGAGACCGATGACCTCGCAGTTTGTTCTCTTCCCCCAAACAACCCAACCCAACAGACGTCGAAGTCGTGGCGGAAAATCAAAATGTATGGCAGCGTACAAAGCGTGTAATAGCAGAAAAAAATGTTTCAGGCACCGAGACAAGGTCACATGGAGCGTCTCTTGCGACTTACAGTATAGTCCGCAGGATACGATCATACTCCTACAGTACAGGTGATGAAACTTTAAACTGGTCTGTGAAATCGATCAATGCCTCTATGTTTAATAGGATCGTGACATGTGCTCGATAACGGCATGTGTGTTGCGTTTGTTTTCGATATATGGGACGAGAAAGATGCGGTACAAATCTTATCGAGTTCTCTATCAGATGAAGCTAGTGGAGCTCTTGTAACTCGTAATTTTTCTCTGTTGGATGGTACGAAATAACGAAGATAACATTTTGGGAAGACAGATGTGAATGAGTACGGATCTGAGATGATGATGATGTTTAGTTTGTGGGGCGCTCAACTGCGTGGTTGTCAGCGCCCGTACAATTATCCAATCTTTGCTCAGTCCAATTTCGCCACTTTCCTGGATGATGATGAAATGATGAGGACAACACAAACACCCAGTCATCTCGAGGCAGGTGAAAATCCCTGACCCCGCCGGGAATCGAACCCGGGACCCCGTGCTCGGGAAGCGAGAACGCTACCGCGAGACCACGACCGGCGGACAAGAGTACGGATCTGTAGTACTTGTATGTAGTTTGGTAACGCATTACAGTGCAGAAGCAACAATCCTCGTCCTTCTCCCAGTTCCCGTTTCCATCGAATGGTCAAAACACAGTCCTGTCGCAATATCACAGCTTAGTCTGTTTCTAAATGGGTTCCAGAAGGTGGTAAATATAGTTTTCTCCGAATTCCACTCAGTTTCGACTAAAATTGGAACGATCACATGCGTAAAGCTGCAGAAATGGTAGCAGCTGCAAGATGAATAGGAACTACCTAAAAAGAGGCTGGAATTTTACTGTCGCAGATAGGTTCGAGAAATGTGACTCGTTTCGAGATATGAGAGTACCAGAAATATGATTCATTAGTGACTGTAATCATTAAACGACTTCTCCGAAGGATCCAATGGAATGTGTTTGAATGGAAAGACGTGACTCCAAATTCCAGACAGTATTTCTACCGAAAGCGTAGCAATAGAGATCTGAAACGCTAGAGTACATTTCTTACGACCTAAATCAGCACATCACATAACCCAGTAGATATATCACCGAACCCTCTGAGATGTCACCGAGACAGACTGCGTTACAAATACTGGAGAAATATCTAGCGGCGATGTGAGGGAGTTGCATATACCGGTTTCATACCACGCTCCTTAGCCGAGTCACTTTCAAAATTCGGTAATTTTATTACGAGGTAGCACCATCGGCGACGTGTAACTGCACTGTTGATCTGATAATATACTCTCCAGCGATCACCATCTATATTCAGTGTCACGGTATTTGTCTGGAAAAAAACACTTTATTCAGAGGTAATGCCATACCACGATTTAGAAAGCGATTATAGCTTTTAACATGGATACCTGTGTGCACCTATAGAACAAGTACCGCTTGTGACAGTAACATACAGTAGTTGTTGCGATCGTGTTTTATAACATCTGGCGGTTTGAAAGACGCTTACGGCTCTCTTTCTAAGTCACAGTGGTACCACTCGAAAGAAAAACTTACGAGACATGTCCACCCATTGCTGATTTTCGGTCAGTATTATTTCGTATTGCGAGCACAAAGATAGGTTCGCCTCGAGCACCAGGCTAATAAAGTATGGCTTTGAGTTCCGACATGTGCAAAGGAAATGACTATGTCCAGTTGTAAGGAAAGTATGGAATTGACATGGAATATTGCGATAGCAAAAGGAGGAGTGTGTCAAGTCATAAGAATGGTATATATATATATATATACAGGGCTATTACAAATGATTGAAGCGATTTCATAAATTCACTGTAGCTCCATTCATTGACATATGGTCACGACACACTACAGATACGTAGAAAAACTCATAAAGTTTTGCTCGGCTGAAGCCGCACTTCAGGTTTCTGCCGCCAGAGCGCTCGAGAGCGCAGTGAGACAAAATGGCGACATGAGCCCAGAAAGCGTATGTCGTGCTTGAAATGTACTCACATCAGTCAGTCATAACAGTGCAACGACACTTCAGGACGAAGTTCAACAAAGATCCACCAACTGCTAACTCCATTCGGCGATGGTATGCGCAGTTTAAAGCCTCTGGATGCCTCTGTAAGGGGAAATCAACGGGTCGGCCTGCAGTGAGCGAAGAAACGGTTGAACGCGTGCGGGCAAGTTTCACACGTAGCCCGCGGAAGTCGACGAATAAAGCAAGCAGGGAGCTAAACGTACCACAGCCGACGGTTTGGAAAATCTTACGGAAAAGGCTAAAGCAGAAGCCTTACCGTTTACAATTGCTACAAGCCCTGACACCCGATGACAAAGTCAAACGCTTTGAATTTTCGGCGCGGTTGCAACAGCTCATGGAAGAGGATGCGTTCAGTGCGAAACTTGTTTTCAGTGATGAAGCAACATTTTTTCTTAATGGTGAAGTGAACAGACACAATGTGCGAATCTAGGCGGTAGAGAATCATCACGCATTCGTGCAGCAAATTCGCAATTCACCAAAAGTTAACGTGTTTTGTGCAATCTCACGGTTTAAAGTTTACGGCCCCTTTTTCTTCTGCGAAAAAAACGTTACAGGACACGTGTATCTGGACATGCTGGAAAACTGGCTAATGCCACAACTGGAGACCGACAGCGCCGACTTCATCTTTCAACAGGATGGTGCTCCACCGCACTTCCATCATGATGTTCGGCATTTCTTAAACAGGAGATGGATCGGTCGTGGTGGAGATCATGATCAGCAATTCATGTCATGGCCTCCACGCTCTCCCGACTTAACCCCATACGATTTCTTTCTGTGGGGTTATGTGAAAGATTCAGTGTTTAAACCTCCTCTACCAAGAAACGTGCCAGAACTCCGAGCTCGCATCAACGATGCTTTCGAACTCATTGATGGGGACATGCTGCGCCGAGTGTGGGAGGAACTGATTATCGGCTTGATGTCTGCCGAATCACTAAAGGGGCACATATCGAACATTTGTGAATGCCTAAAAAAACTTTTTGAGTTTTTGTATGTGTGTGCAAAGCATTGTGAAAATATCTCAAATAATAAAGTTATTGTAGAGCTGTGAAATCGCTTCAATCATTTGTAATAACCCTGTATATATATATATATATATATATATATATATATATATATATATATATATGTGTGTGTGTGTGTGTGTGTGTGTGTGGTGTGAACGATTTAGTAGGATGATTCTCTCTATGCGTGCTTGGCGCGGCGGTGGCCTGTGGCCGACTACCGAACTAAAACTTAATATGTGTTGGACAGCTTTCGTGATCAAGTGGAAACGTGAGAAGATTTAATATGGGTGTGTGTTTGCATTGGGCCATTATTCCCTCCCGTGCAAATTGTTCGGTTGACTGCTTCTTCACATTTTGCGTCTGTATTTAGTTGAGAGAACATCGATTGTGGTGTGTGCATCTAGCAGGCGGAAGACACGTTTGTTGGTTCTCTAGACATGAAAAACACCTTATTTTACTTTGTAAATGATAGGGGTGATTTGGAATCTGTTACATCACTGACATCGGTATTCGTGAGTGGAAATATCAGTTTCCTCTATTTTTTCGAGTTTTTACGTAAAGATCTTTGCAGATGGGATAAGTTTATCTCTGCTGATCATTTGTGATCGGTGGCGGTACACTTCGCTGGACGTCAGAAAATAACTGGATGCGAGGGCAGCCCACCGTGAAAAACTATACCGATTTTGCTTCTAAAACTGAATGAAATTGGACTTTGTCAATTTTCGAGAAAAGAGGAGATTCATTATCTTCGCAAATGTTATTTTAATTCGTACTTCATTACAGGAGTCTACTTGATGTTAAATAATTGAGTGCAGAATGGCTGTCGAGTGCCCTACCAGAGCGCAGCTCTTGCTGAAGAGTCCTGTGTGACGTTAAACAAAAGTGTTTTCCACCCCAGAACGAGAGGCATTGGGGACCTGTCTAGTCTGTGACAGCGGCGTCCCCTAGCCATTAGGGGCAGCTGCGCCACTATACTTTAGACGACCAAGAGGCATTTCGGGAAAGCCGCCCTTTTATCTCCTCTTTTACTATAGCTGCTTTTGTGATGGCGAAGCACGGTTTTTTTCATCAGTTGTGATAGTGTGTATTGGCCTCTGTTAGATGCGCTGTAGGGTGATTTTTAGTAGGAGTGTGTCGTGAAATCTGACGTCAGACCGGGATAGATGCTACAAGCTTGCAAGAAATACACTTCTTTTTCACTCCTCTCTGTCCAACACCAGCATCTAGTCAGTATAACGTATTTCCCTCCAATAAGAATAAAGATAGTATCTTATAGCACTGACTTTTTCCCCCTAGCTTGTAGGCGGAGGGTACAGTTTGATTGTTTCTGTCGCTGGTTTCGAGTGGTATTGCGAGATTATTTTCCCATCAGCATAACTCAAGTTGTATGGTACCGTCAGTTTTTCCGGCTTATTCCTCGTGAAGCGCTATGCATATAGTCGTGTAATTAGGTCCAATATTTGTGATTAATTACGTAATTAGGATCGATATTTGCGTAAGTTTGGAGTGGTATTGAGAAATTTTTGTTTCCCAGCAGGATAACACCAGATGTATGGTATCGTCAGTTTTTGAGATATATTGCGACTTTAGGCCGTCCTTATGCAGTACTATGCATATAGCTATGTAACTAGGACCGATATTTGTACTTAATTATGTAATTAGGGTCGATATTTGCGTCATTATAGAGTGGTATTGCGACATTTTCTTTCCAAGCAGGATAAGACGAGTTGTATGGCAGAGTCAGTTTTTGTGATTTTAAGCCGTTCTTGTGTAGTGCTATGCATATAATTGTGTAATTAGGTCCCAACTTTGTGATTAATTACGTAATTAGGTTGGATATTTGCGTCCGTATCCCGAGCAGAATAAATAAGGCTCACTAACCTAACCTTCCTTTCGCGCATCTGGACGGTTTCCATGTGTTAGGGGGTTGCACATAGGCTTTCCATCCAGTGGAATTTGTGAGTTGTTTGCACCTCTGCGCATCAACGTAATGCATAATTACGAGTAGTTTCCAGGTTTGTAAACTGTATATTGGGATTCCAAGCACTTCAGTGTGAGTGTTTTGCATCAGCATAATATATAAACTAAGTGAAATCCATGGCTAAATAAACTGTTCAAATAAAATGAAGTAAACTCATTCCTCTTATACGTAGTTTTTAGAAATGACAGACAATTACAGCAGAGACAGATGTTTCCATGTGTTGTGTAATGCATCTTTAATTCAAAGCATTTATTTGCAGATCTGTATTCTTCCTCGTCATATGTTCAAGCATTAATGCTCGCTTCCATTCCTCAGCTGAATGAGTGCATCTAATACAGCTATTAAAACATCCAATGGCTGGAATCATGCTCGTTACACACCGACAACTGATATCTCAGCCTCTTGTGGCGATAAAACGACACTAATGCTATAGGTAGATAATAAATTTAAACAAATTTAGGCAAATTTAAACAAATTATATTTGAACTGAACGGCATCTTGAGCACCCTCTAGTGGGGCAACACCATACCAACTCCTCTCAGCTACAGGAGTAAGCTCTTAGACCAAAATTCCCTCTAAAAGTTCGAAATTCCCGCCCATTTTCTAAGAGGATGACGCACTAGGTCCCCATGGTGAACACACTTGATGGTGATACTGCTTCAAATTGTTTAAATAAAGACTGCAATTGAAGACATGTCTAGCACAGGCCGAGTCTCTTTCCTGCCAGTTCCTAGGAAGAGGTGGCGTTCGGGTGATTTAGGTAGTGAGGTTGCCCAGCTGCCATTTCTTCCCCACCATTTTCTTAGGTTAGTACAAGTAGCCCAAGTGCCCTTTCTTTCCAACCATTTTCTTACGTTAGTTGACGTAGCCCAGTTGACCTATCTTCCTTCTAAAAACCAAACTTCCCACCAGGGGGAGGGGGGGGTTGTGGCACTTCCCAGCCATCTTGGGTAACAGTACTCGCGTCAGCAGCTGATGCCATGGCAGCCATCTTGAATGACGGCAATCGCGTCATCAGCTGACGTCACTGCTGCCATCTTGAATGACGTCACTGCCCTTAAGGGTAGGCATCCTGCACATTTGGGGTCATGCTCTCGTCACCCCACCACTGGGATAAACTTTTTTCCTTTCATCATTTTGTGCAGGTCGTCAGTTAAAATGAGTTTTGTAATGGTTCTAAATTATGTGAAAAGTTGGTTGCAAGTCTCTAAGTGCTCTCATTCTCAGAAGCTGGATTACTGAAGTACACTATGTGATCAAAAGTATCCGGAGACCACCAAAAACATATGTTTTTGATATTAGGTGCTTTGTGCTGACACATAGTGCCAGGTACTCCGTATCAGCGATCTCAGTAGGCATTAGACATCGTGACAGAGCAGAATGGGGCGCTCCGCGGAACTTAACGGACTTCGAACGTGGTCAGGTGATTTGGTGTCACTTGTGTCATACGCCTGTACGCGAGACTTCCACACTCCTATACATGCCGAGGTCCACTGTTTCCGATGTAATGTTGAAGTGGAAACGTTAAGGGACACCTACAGCACAAAAGCTTAGAGGCCGCCCTCGTCTGTTGACTGACAGACAACGCCAACAGTTGAAGAGTGTCGTAATGTGTAATAGGCAGATATCTATCCAGACTATCACTAAAGAATTCCAAACTGCATGAGGATCCACTGCAAATACTATGACAGTTAGGCAGGAGGTGAGGAAACTTGGATATCATGGTCGAGCGGCTGCTCATAAGACATCGCGCCGGTAAATGCCAAACAACCCCTCGCTTGGTGTAAGAAGCATAAACATCGGACGATTACACAGTGGAAAAACATTGTGCAGAGTGGTGTATGACGGTACATTATGTGGCGATCCAATGGCAAAGTGTGGGTATAGTGAATGCCCGGTGAATCTCATCTGCCAGCGTGTGTAGTGTCAACAGTAAAATTCAGAGGCGGTGGTGTTATGGTGCAGTCGTGTTTTTAATTGAGGGGGCCTGCACCCCTTGTTGTTTTGATTCACACTATCACAGCACAGGCCTAAATTGATGTTTTAAGCACCTTCTTGCTTCCCACTGTTGAAGAGCATTTCGGGGATGGCGATTGCATCTTTCAACACGATCGAGCACCTGTTCATAATGCATGGCTTGTGGCTGAGTGTTTGCACGACAATAACATCCCTGTAATGGACTGGCCTTCACCTGAGTTCTGACCTGAATCCTATAGAACACCTTTGGGATGTTTTGGAAGGACGATCTCGTCCAGACCTCACCGACCGACATGGATACCTCTCCTCAGTGCAGCACTACGTGAAGAATGGTCTGCCATTCCCCAAGAAACCTTCCATTACCTGATTGAACATATTCCTGCGGGAATGGAAGCTGTCATTTTCAGCCAGTAAGTGGTATGTGAACCAGAAATCGGTCCAGTGGTTTAGGAGGAGATGTGAAACATAGTTACATATCTACATATAGTCGTACATATGTTTTCAAAATGCATATGGATTGTGTAAGTATTGTGACATTTTTTAAAATAAAACCTGTGGGGGGCTAAAAACCTCATTACTGAACCACTAGATATTATTCTTGGAGTTTATTGCGTCATCTGTTTTTTACATAATGATGCTTCTTCTCAGTTAACTCTATACTGTGTACATGAAACATGATATTAGTGCCTCACTGAAAATGTTATAAAGGTATTAAGAATTTATACTTTGAAAGACCTAATAACGTCACTTAGATTGGAAGAAATCTATGAGAAATTTTGTTTTCTAATCGTTCTAGTTTTTCTTGGAGCTCTGGAGTCCCACTTCCTTTTTCCTTTGAAGGAAGTGGTCTAATTTCCTATGAACAGTGTAACAAGCATGTTCCGTCCTTTGAATGTTGTAAATTTGTGGTAAGATCTTATGGGACCAAACTGCTTAGGTCATCGGTCCATAAGCTTGCACACTACTTAATCTAACTTAAACTAACTTACGCTCTGGACAAGACACACACCCATGCCCGAGGGAGGACTCGAACCTCCGACGGGGGGAGCCGTGTCAACACGCCTCAGATCACGCGGCTACCCCGTGCGGCTTCCGTCCTTTAACAGTATTCCTTTTCTTCTTACAAGAAACAAGAATAGCATCACTTTTTACTGCTCTTTTCCCTGCCTATACTAAGCAGTGCTCTTTACTGTCTGAATTTTTGCCTCACATATCAATTTAACTCATAACTATGTCATAGTACTGTTTCCGGAATGAAAGTGCTTCCCGTTCGTTGCTCGTGCTAGCCTTTTTCAAACGTCCCTTCTCTCTTAGCAGGCACGCTAATTACTCCAACGTTTCTATGATAATATTCCTGTTCCTCATTTAAATGACTTCCTGGGTAACCATTTTCAAAAAGACTTGTGAACTAATCGAGAAACATGTTGTATATCGTACTAGCATTACACTAATTGTAAACATCGTCCCAGCATTCATGCTTAAACTTTTTCTGAAAGCAAAATAATAACAGTTTGTTAATCTGATCGCATTGCAGAACTAAAGCAATACCGAAATTACGTATTTATACTTAGCATTCATATTACCAGATATAGTTAATAATAAGACATCCGCTGTGTCTCTTATGAAATTCATAGGTGGTGTTCGGGTATTGTATTATTGTAATACTTAAGTAATTGATTTAATGTTTTATGAACTTTACATTCAAATAAAGTTATGCAGTATGACTTACTATGCGTAACGATGTGACAATCCATACGTCACAAGACTGTCACACGTGATTAGCATCTGAATATTGTAGGAGATTAGATTACAGGTTAGATACAATCTCCTACAATATGCAGAGGCTAATCAAGTACGACAGTCTTGTGATATATGGATTATCACGCCGTGACGCACAGTCAGTCATGTTACATAACGTGTGTATACGTAAAGATTGTAAGAAGTTACATCAAGTAATGGAGTAGAAGATGTTGGTAACCACCAAATCCTTTGGACTTATCTTAAAATGTACTTTAGTAGTAGCTTAACTCTTTATGGCAACTCGAAAGGAAATGAAAATGTCTATGTTCCTTTGAAGTACAAATTTCTAGAACAAAGTGAGTGCATTTATGTCTTTTTGAAGCTCTTTCTAAAGCCAAGTATTTAGTCAGCTAACTTTGCTGCCTGTCTCCCCGAGAAATACATTACTTATGGAAAAATTCATGAAGAAATAAACAGAGTGAGAAGCGGTGGTTAGTATACCCAGTTTTTTAAGAGGTTTACAACAGACATTCTAGAATTTTCATCATGGATTACTCGTATTACACGTTTATGGGTCCTGAAACTAAGAAGATATGCAGTTTTTACATTAGCTACGCTTCGCTACATTTGCATTTTGAGCAAATTTCTGTTAGATATGTCAGAAAGATGTTGAGAAGTTATGTCTTCATAGATACAAAACTTTGTCTGACGATACACGACTGCTTCGCCCCAAACTGACCTACAGTGATAAATGATGTAAATAAATAACCCGAAAAATGAAATGCAAACAAAATGATGCAAGAAAAGAACATTGGCACGTAGCATATTTTCATAGTTACCATCAAACAGTCATACCCTCAGCAACTGAGAATTGCTAAATGGATTCAGTTTTATTCATCAGTAACAGTCAGTTTCTTTTATAATCTTTGTCGCTGTTTGTTTCGGCAATAGACTATTTTCCTATGTTAAAAATACAGTTCGGCTCCTTGTTATTCTGACTGATTATAACATTTAAATAGCATTTGCGGTCAACATTCAACAAAAATCTGTCATTTTCATATAATTAAAGCTTAAAAATCATTAAATATCAGTATCTGGTCACGTGATCAAATACGCTCTGTTACTGGTTGATGTTCTGGTGACGTCAAAGATTAGGAGTTAGACGAAGCTCTACTTGTGTTACAGGAGCTTTAGCTGAAATTACGATATTTTTACGTACTTTTTCTGCAAGCAGTTTAGCTATGTAGTGATGGAAAACGCACTTACAAACATTAAATAACAACAGAAAGCAGTATTGTGAACGCTGACAGTGAAAGCCTTACGAAGGTTGATGCATACATGCTCCATCCATTTAGAGCCGCGATATATGCAACGACGGACATTCTTTTCCACGCTCCCTGAAACGTCGTTAAACTCACTCAAAACTAAGGAACTGTAGAACTTTTGCGAGTCCGTATAATGTAACCAGATTGTCGACTATCAGTCATTAACTACGATCCAAAGCTCAGTGAAATTATTCTGGACAAAGTTCAGTGCCGATTTCCTATATAGAAGACACCCAGTAGAAATGTTGTATGTAGCAGATATTCGGTGGCACAACGGATAGTACTTTCTACTTCGGAGAACGTTATCACATGTTCGGGTCCTGGAAGTGTCAAATGCTTTAGCAGTTGTTTCGATTGTGGGATGTATTAGTCTGAGAAATGGACAACAGAGGGTAAATTCATTTACTTTGCGAGCAAACAATTCACTCTTTTGGAAAGCATTGCTAGTAGTGAAGATATCACCATACGCCCACAGTAAAACGAGGTGTAGAAAGATGAGGTTATACGGAGAGATAGTGAGTGATACTGACGTTAGGGCTGTGATATTACTGAGCGTAAGCTAACGTTGGCATCTGAAGCATACTTACTTCAGCTTTACGTAAGACGATGAAAGCTCAAAATTTTAAACAATAAGGATCCTAGCTGGACAGTTCGAAGATAAAAGCTTTGTTTGTATTAATTAGAAAGTGTGTGGTCACATTAACTAGAAAATGTATTCATCAACGTGACGTGTGTGAACAGTAGTTGCAAATGCAAGCACATGTAAACAGCAAGGAAAATAAAATAATAAGCTGTTTATGATCGGTGGGCGAGAGGTTTGTAATTGTGACTTGGTTTTCGTATGAAAGGACTATCGAGTCAACTTACTAATAAGTTAAAATGTACTTTCGAGCTAGATTCGAACCAGCGATCTACGGATATCATTTCATGAAATTCGACGGTCTTCCGCTCTAACAACTGAGCTAACGTATAACTGAGGAGCAGTTAAGTAAGATGACAATTCTGACTATGAGTTTAATTTCGTTGAATGACGCTATCCTTCGTCGTAACATTGGGAGAGTATTTCTCTGAAGTACGTTAATGTTAACTTCACAGTCCAGCACATTTTTCTTTAAGTTAGTGAACCTGTACGTCGACGTGGTGGCAATTTTCCGCTACAATGCAACCACATTTTACGTAGCTTCTCATTCTCTGGAACACTCGAAAACAACTTTTGAGGTGTTTTTACAGACGTATTTCTACAGGCTGGTACTAAACACCATCTTGAATCCATTTTCAGAAACAAGACATCACTGTGAACCTGCATTATGACAGTAGGAGCAGCGAGCTAGCCGGTGACGGCAGAGGCATTACATGACTCGAGTGGAGCGATTTAAAGGGCTTGAAAATTATTTGGTTTTCATTTTCGTTTTTATGAAATAATACTGAAATTCAAGTAGAATAAAGCATTTTAGGAGCATAAAATGACATAATTAACCATTTAAGACAATTCCAGAGAACAATCAAATACCCTATTATTGACACTATTCCATGGACTACAGTTATAGGTTCTCAATGGAGAGATGTCTACAGACGTTAAAGTAACCTCTGGCGGGCCACAGGGGAGTGTTATGGGACCATTGCTTTTCACAATATATATACATGACCTAGTAGATAGTGTCGGAAGTTCCATGCGGCTTTTCGCGGATGATGCTGTAGTATACAGAGAAGTTGCAGCATTAGAAAATTACAGCGAAATGCAGGAAGATCTGCAGCGGATAGGCACTTGGTGCAGGGAGTGGCAACTGACCCATAACATAGACAAATGTAACGTATTGCGAATACATAGAAAGAATGATCCTTTATTGTATGATTATATGATAGCGGAACAAACATTGGTAGCAGTTACTTCTGTAAAATATCTGGGAGTATGCGTACAGAGCGATTTGAAGTGGAATGATCAAATAAAATTAATTGTTGGTAAGGCGGATGCCAGGTTAAGATTCATTAGGAGAGTCGTTAGAAAATGTAGTCCATCAACAAAGGAGGTGGCTTACAAAACACTCGTTCTACCTATACTAGAGTATTGCTCATCAGTGTGAGATCCGTACCAGGTCGGATTGACAGAGGAGATAGAGAAGATCCAAAGAAGGGCGGCGAATTTCGTCACAGGGTTATTTGGTAAGCGTGATAACGTTACGGAGATGTTTAGAAAATTCAAGTGGCAGGCTCTGCAAGAGAGGCGCTCTGCAACGCGCTGTAGTTTGCTGTCCAAGTTCCGAGAGGGTGAGTTTCTGGATGATGTGTCGAATATATTGCTTCCCCCTATTTATACCTCCCGAGGAGATCACGAATGTAAAATTAGAGAGATTCGAGCGCGCACGGAGGCTTTCCGGCAGTCGTTTTCCCGCGAACCATACGCGACCGGAACAGGAAAGGGGGGTAATGACAGTGGCACGTAAAGTGCCCCCCGCCACACACCGTTGAGTGGCTTTCGGAGTGTAAATGTAGATGTAGATGTAGATAGATGAAATATCACTAGTGTTGTGGGTTGGCTGGAGAGCCAACACCGGTTTACTAGAGGAAGCCGAAAGGCACGCGTTTTAGCTCACGCAGGCTGGCGTGAGGTCTGGAACAGGACAAGGAAATTAGACTGTAGAAAAAACGGACGTAGCTGGTGGAATACGTAACTTTAATCCATTAATGGTGAACGTCGCTCTTGTCGGTACATGATTATAGTATCAATAGTAACTGGTACTGGCGCCTTGCTAGGTCGTAGCAAATGACGTAGCTGAAGGCTATGCTAACTATCGTCTCGGCAAAGGAGAACGTATTTTGTCAGTGAACCATCGCTAGCAAAGTCGGTTGTACAACTGGGGCGAGTGCTAGGAAGTCTCTCTAGACCTGCCGTGTGGCGGCGCTTGGTCTGCAATCACTGATAGTGGCGACACGCGGGTCCGACGTATACTAACGGACCGCGGCCGATTTAAAGGCTACCACCTAGCAAGTGTGGTGTCTGGCGGTGACACCACAACTAGAAACTTTGCTTGTGGTTCCATACATTAATATTAACCCAGCTTAAGGGAACCATAAGTTTGCAACCCTCCCAGCAGGCGCGTCCACGTTTCGGGGGTGAGCGAAACTAAATAGACGGTGGTTAAGATCTGCTGGGGATCGGGTATTCAGAAGTATAACGCAGTCCCCCGGGTACACGAAGAACACAAATGCAGCGAAGGCAGAGAAGAAGGACTTCAGTAAGGTGGAGCTGGTGGAAGTGGCAGCCTTTAAACTGGAAGATCGCTCTCTTAACTTTAGGAAGACAACCGATCTGAGAGAAGAACAACCCGAAAGAATCTCCAGGTCCTAAAGTGAAGTCCTCGAAGGTTTTCACCAAATTTTGGAAACAGATTATCATCGGATGGGACCAATTCTGGACTGTATGGAGGACGATCAACGACAGTGAGCCGAAGGGGTGGTATTGTTGCAGATGTCACAGCCCTCGCGTGAGGTCTGGCATTGTCATGCTGACGGGGAGTATGCTCTCTGTGTGGACGAAACTCCATTACATCAAGCTGTTTCTCATGCACAGATGTAGTTACGTTACGCACGTCATGTTGCACGCTATAATTCGGAACCCGTAGCAGCAGAGGACTGCAGCTATGTAGACACGGAGAATAAAAATGTAGAATTTACATAAAGTGTTTTTGATGATTTAAGGCCTTTCATACAAAATATTCGGAAGCATTAATTTTCAGCACGACCTCGTACATCGTAAAATGCCGGTTGACGAAAATGGAACCCGACTAAATAATATCAAGTATAATAGTGGGCGTTTGAGAAATGACTCAACTAAGTTGTTTTACCATTTGAGACTGGCTACAAATTTGGGCAGAACAACGAAGGATCGCCAAAGTATATGTACGAAAATCTGAAAACATCCATAAGCCCACATAAAGCTACAAATGAAGCACTTGGAGAAAACATAGGTCCTGAAAGATAAAGGAAAAATACAGCACGGTTGAATGCAGAGACAGAAAAGGTTGTAAATGAGAAGAAAGCTGCTTACGAGAAATGGTTACCCACACAAAACAGTGAAGGTAGATTAAATTATAATTACAAAAGGACAAGAGTGCAAACAGGACAAACAAAGGCTAAGGATAAATACTGGGAGGAGGCATGCCAAGATATCAGCCTAGAAGCACCAACATAAAAGTAGACAAAGCATGGAAAGTAATCAAGAGATAGCGACCGCAACCTAAAGACGTTGCAGAAATAAGTCCTATCAATATAGAGGAGTGGAGAATCTATTACAAAAGCCTGCTTACTGAGAACAGGGCAGAATTCACTGGCGGTTATGAACAACTTGCTGCTAATTCTACACAAACGGAACAACAAACACTGGTAGACTCATGAGATGTGAGAGAAGCTTTCCAGGGCATGGAGCCGGCCGGGGTGGCCGAGCGGTTCTAGGCGCTACAGTCTGGAACCGCGCGACCACTACGGTCGCAGGTTCGAATCCTGCCTCGGGCATGGATGTGTGTGATGTCCTTAGATTAGATAGGTTTAAGTAGCTCTAAGTTCTAGGGGACTGATGTCCTCAGAAGTTAAGTCCCATAGTGCTCAGAGCCATTTGAACCATTTGAACCAAGGCATGGAAAAATAGGAACACTACAGGCTATGCCTAAAGGCAGCCCCCTGAGCAGTTTTAGAAATTCTAGCATAAATATTTAACAGTTGTTTAGATGGCGAAGAATCACCAATCGAATGGAATAAATAAATTATTTCATTCGTAATTGAAAAAGAAAATCCACGCAGTTGTGAAAATTATAGAGACGTTACTGTTCTTTGTGGACAGTGTCGGAGGAGAAAATGGGTTTCGAGCTTGATGCTCATCTGCTCTTGGCATTTTCACACTTAAACACATCATTGAATATAGATTAGGAAGGAGAAAGGCAGTTCACTTAAAATTTGTTGATCTACAGAAGCCATATGATACAGTCCCAATAAGTGAATAGTAGGTCGCAATGCAAACTTTGGTATCGGTAATAAGTGTTTTCAAGTAGCGAGATACTTACATCAGTGTTGCAACACAGTATGGTTAAAGCGAATAACAAAATTTCCCAAAGATTCACTTTATTTAAAGTACACTTGCTATGGGATGGCAAAATTACAAGGAGAACAAAGGTCTTGCTGCATCCAGATCGTCAATTACCTTTACACAACCAGAGCTATCCTACGATTAATTCAGTGTTGTCGTTTGACACGTTAAACACAAAATATGCAAACAGCTGCTGGCTGTTAACGAATTTTATGAAGACTTCTGCGCAAGAGACATCTGTAATTCATACGTTAATGGCATGTTCCATTACGCGAATCAATACTGGTTGGTAGTAGTGAATTAACACTAAGTAGTAAGAAAAGGAACACAAAAATCCTCATTTACTATATCCAAAACATAAATAAAAACGGGCCATTTGTATTCTCCATGTCGGGAACGTCGCCAGTAATGGATTGCGACTAGCATTGCTTTCACGGACGCATCTAGCATTAAGTTGTACCACGTTTATCTCCTCGTTCAGGGCCTACCTTCCCGCGAACGCCATATTGTGGTTTGTGGGTGCAAGTGTAAAGTGTAGACTGACAGTAGTGTACGAGGGCATTCTGAAAAGTAGTGTCTCCGAATTTTTTATTTGAAAACTATTAAATCTTTTAAGATAACATAGACGTTGTTAACATCCTGCATTTTTATTCTTCATGTCTACATATTTGTAGTCTTCTGCGGCAAGAGGGCTCCTCAACTGTAGCGTGTAACATGCGGAGTATAACGTAAGTACGTCGGTGTATCATAAACAGCATGATGTAACCGCATTTAGAATTCGAAGAATTCGTCCACACTTGGAGATCCCGTTGCTTCAGCCTAACAATGCCAGACCTTGTATGGGCACTGCGACATCTGCAACAATCTGACGCCTGGGCCAACTGCACTGTCCATCGTTCGTGTTCCATACAATTCCGACTTGGTCCCATTGGATTTTCATCTGCTTCCAAAATTTATAGAAAACCTTCGAGGACTCCACTTTGATAGTGGTGAAGGGGCGCAAACAGAGGTGAGGTTGTGGCTCTGTCAACGAAGTCAGACATTCTGCAGTGACGGTATCAACAAACTAGTCTTAAGTTGGGAGAAATATGTTCGTGATCAGGGTAACTACACTCCTGGAAATTGAAATAAGAACACCGTGAATTCATTGTCCCAGGAAGGGGAAACTTTATTGACACATTCCTGGGGTCAGATACATCACATGATCACACTGACAGAACCACAGGCACATAGACACACGCAACAGAGCATGCACAATGTCGGCACTAGTACAGTGTATATCCACCTTTCGCAGCAATGCAGGCTGCTATTCTCCCATGGAGACGATCGTAGAGATGCTGGATGTAGTCCTGTGGAACGGCTTGCCATGCCATTTCCACCTGGCGCCTCAGCTGGACCAGCGTTCGTGCTGGACGTGCAGACCGCGTGAGACGACGCTTCATCCAGTCCCAAACATGCTCAATGGGGGACAGATCCGGAGATCTTGCTGGCCAGGGTAGTTGACTTACACCTTCTAGAGTACGTTGGGTGGCACGGGATACATGCGGACGTGCATTGTCCTGTTGGAACAGCAAGTTCCCTTGCCGGTGTAGGAATGGTAGAACGATGGGTTCGATGACGGTTTGGATGTACCGTGCACTATTCAGTGTCCCCTCGACGATCACCAGTGGTGTACGGCCAGTGTAGGAGATCGCTCCCCACACCATGATGCCGGGTGTTGGCCCTGTGTGCCTCGGTCGTATGCAGTCCTGATTGTGGCGCTCACCTGCACGGCGCCAAACACGCATACGACCATCATTGGCACCAAGGCAGAAGCGACTCTCATCGCTGAAGACGAAACGTCTCCATTCGTCCCTCCATTCACGCCTGTCGCGACACCACTGGAGGCGGGCTGCACGATGTTGGGGCGTGAGCGGAAGACGGCCTAACGGTGTGCGGGACCGTAGCCCAGCTTCATGGAGACGGTTTCGAATGGTCCTCGCCGATACCCCAGGAGCAACAGTGTCCCTAATTTGCTGGGAAGTGGCGGTGCGGTCCCCTACGGCACTGCGTAGGATCCTACGGTCTTGGCGTGCATTCATCCGTCGCTGCGGTCCGGTCCCAGGTCGACGGGCACGTGCACCTTCCTCCGACCACTGGCGACAACATCGATGTACTGTGGAGACCTCACGCCCCACGTGTTGAGCAATTCGGCGGTACGTCCACCCGGCCTCCCGCATGCCCACTATACGCCCTCGCTCAAAGTCCGTCAACTGCACATACGGTTCACGTCCACGCTGTCGCGGCATGCTACCAGTGTTAAAGACTGCGATGGAGCTCCGTATAGCTCCGTATGCCACGGCAAACTGGCTGACCCTGACGGCGGCGGTGCACAAATGCTGCGCAGCTAGCGCCATTCGACGGCCAACACCGCGGTTCCTGGTGTGTCCGCTGTGCCGTGCGTGTGATCATTGCTTGTACAGCCCTCTCGCAGTGTCCGGAGCAAGTATGGTGGGTCTGACACACCGGTGTCAATGTGTTCTTTTTTCCATTTCCAGGAGTGTATCTTCGGAAATAAATATGTAGATATAAAGAATAAAGATGTAGATTGATGATAACGATTGTTTTATTTTAAAGTCTTAAAGAGTTTTCCCAAGAAAGTTCGGATGCGTCACTTTTCATCAGTACTCGTATTTGGAAAGCATGGAAAAATATTTTAGCTATGAAAAAAATTCAAAAAGCTTTTCCGTTGAGTTAAAATTGATACTTAAGAAATTGCAAGCAACTATACTCCTCACAGAGTGTGACAATTACACATTATTCCAGTTCGAAAAAAGTGTAATGCTGAGATCAACTATGAAGATTCACTGATCATCGAATCCTCCTAGAAAAATATTTTAATCTGTAAAGTACTGCGCTCAACCTGATGCATGACTGATAGTAGTAAATTCTTCGAGTTTCATTGAACATTCCACTGAAAAGTGTAATGGTTTCAAAAAAACTGAAAAACATGCTTATGTAGATGCGATGAACAGAATACGATGAAACTTAGCCATTGTAGAACACAGGAGGGAGCATGAAAGAAATGCGAAAATACTGTTCACATTAAGATGTCTTAATTATGAGGGCTGCCCAGAAAGTAAGTTACGATTGGTCGCGAAATGGACACCACAGTGAAAATCTCATGCAGCTTTACACAGATGTGTTGGGTAGTGTCTCTAGTATGGCCATCGATCGCATGAAGGCGGTCTTTTCAGTTGTGAGTGCACTGTGAGCGAGTAAAGGTGCGTAGAACAGCGATGTCTCCCGCCAAGTAGGAGGGCCTGCTGAGACGCTTCGCCTTAATGAATGCAGCCCACGTAACACAACTGCCATGCACTTTCTTCTTCATGGCAATTCTCAGCCGCACTCTGCAGGGGCAATGAAGACGCTCCTACAGCCTTTTCGATGGGAAGTGTTCGATCACCCACAACACCCCTGATTGGCTCGTCCTGCGTATCATCTCTGTTCACATGAAACCTTGGATATGAAGAAAAACACTTGGGTGCAGGCTATGCGCAATAGACAAGCGTAGGGAACTATCGGAAAGCACAGGCGGCTGCCTTCTATGACGATGGTGTTGGAAATGTGGTATAACGCTCCGACAAATGTCTAAGTCAGCGGCGACTATGTAGAGAAATATCTGGAAAGTGTAGCTAACTCTTGCAAATAAAATGTTTCTGATTTTCACTGTCGTTTCCATTTAGTGACCGATCGGAACTTGCTTTCTGGACAACCCTCGTATACAATGTGGGATGTTAAAAAATGGTTCAAATGGCTCTGAGCACTATGGGTCTTAACTTCTGAGGTCATCAGTCCCCTAGAACTTCGAACTACTTAAACCTACCTAACCTAAGGACATCACACACATCCATGCCCGAGGTAGGATTCGAACCTGCGACCGTAGCGGTCAAGCGGATCCAGACTGAAGCGCCTAGAACCGCTCGGCCACTATGGCCGGCTGTGGGATGTTAGTTTTTGATTTAAAACACTTAACTTCACTACGATGCGTGATTAACACTAGCAGCAGTGCATACATAAAGTGATATGTATGGCTGTTAATTACAGTGTCTAAGTGCCAAATTGATTCTTCTTTGAAACCATGCCCTCAAGGTGAAGGAGTACTGAGAGCAGCCGCATGCACCTATTTAGCTTTCGAAATATTATCTATGGTAGTCAAGAAGCTATAAGCTGCAACTGGCTAAAATATTCACCGTCGATCTGTTGATCGTTCCACCGTACTACTTACTCTCAAACGTTCTGATGCCATCCATGTACAGATGACGCAGGCAGGTTTACAGAGTCGCTGCTCTGAATGTAAAAGCTTAGGGTAGTGCTTCTGTACAAAACATACCCTCAACTCCCCCGAAAATTACTTAGTTTTTCGTAGTCACTCTTTACTGCAGAAGGTGTATGTTGCGTAATTTATAATACATTTCGGCAGCAAGATCGAGTAGGCAAACCAAAGTTTAGTATCTCCGCCAGCTATCGAGCCGAAAGACTCAGATATCGATGCAGCCATGGAAATGCATAATTCTGAGCCTCACCACCGTACACCGTCGTCGACGCATACTTTGAGTGGAAGTTCTGGCTAACCGTTGGGAATCCTCGTAGATGGACTTCGCTGGCACCAACAACCAGTCACCGCTGCGCGATTGATCGCGGAAGCAAGATGAAGACTTTTAGCTTTAAGTTTCACGAACAACTTCAAGATAGCTAATAGCACAGCAGTACCACAGAAGGTGGACCACTACTGGACAATCATTACACTCTCTGGATAACAAGCCCAGAAGGGATTTCAGCAAAGGCGCCGTAAGCTGGACTGTGTTTTACTTCAAACTGTCGCCATCGTCTCCTCGTAATCATACTACTGCAGGTTGACGTTGGATAATGAATGGTTTTCCTGCGGATTCTTGCGCCTTCCTCGCATATTAAGTGACATCGCTCAAGGACATATTACGGATTTGAAGGTGTTTTGCACGGACCAGGATATTGTCTTCAACGTGCTACGAATTACCAGATTTTCCTGTACTACTGTCTCCCAGCTCCCTGTTACACTAAACGGAATTTGTGTCAATAACGAAAAAATAAATAAGAAAGAATTACAAGTACAAAGTTTGTACACTCCTGGAAATGGAAAAAAGAACACATTGACACCGGTGTGTCAGACCCACCATACTTGCTCCGGACACTGCGAGAGGGCTGTACAAGCAATGATCACACGCACGACACAGCGGACACACCAGGAACCGCGGTGTTGGCCGTCGAATGGCGCTAGCTGCGCAGCATTTGTGCACCGCCGCCGTCAGTGTCAGCCAGTTTGCCGTGGCATACGGAGTTCCATCGCAGTCTTTAACACTGGTAGCATGCCGCGACAGCGTGGACGTGAACCGTATGTGCAGTTGACGGACTTTGAGCGAGGGCGTATAGTGGGCATGCGGGAGGCCGGGTGGACGTACCGCCGAATTGCTCAACACGTGGGGCGTGAGGTCTCCACAGTACATCGATGTTGTCGCCAGTGGTCGGCGGAAGGTGCACGTGCCCGTCGACCTGGGACCGGACCGCAGCGACGCACGGATGCACGCCAAGACCGTAGGATCCTACGCAGTGCCGTAGGGGACCGCACCGCCACTTCCCAGCAAATTAGGTACACTGTTGCTCCTGGGGTATCGGCGAGGACCATTCGCAACCGTCTCCATGAAGCTGGGCTACGGTCCCGCACACCGTTAGGCCGTCTTCCGCTCACGCCCCAACATCGTGCAGCCCGCCTCCAGTGGTGTCGCGACAGGCGTGAATGGAGGGACGAATGGAGACGTGTCGGTCTTCAGCGATGAGAGTCGCTTCTGCCTTGGTGCCAATGATGGTCGTATGCGTGTTTGGCGCCGTGTAGGTGAGCGCCACAATCAGGACATCATACGACCGAGGCACACAGGGCCAACACCCGGCATCATGGTGTGGGGAGCGATCTCCTACACTGGCCGTACACCACTGGTGATCGTCGAGGGGACACTGAATAGTGCACGGTACATCCAAACCGTCATCGAACCCATCGTTCTACCATTCCTAGACCGGCAAGGGAACTTGCTGTTCCAACAGGACAATGCACGTCCGCATGTATCCCGTGCCACCCAACGTGCTCTAGAAGGTGTAAGTCAACTACCCTGGCCAGCAAGATCTCCGGATCTGTCCCCCATTGAGCATGTTTGGGACTGGATGAAGCGTCGTCTCACGCGGTCTGCACGTCCAGCACGAACGCTGGTCCAACTGAGGCGCCAGGTGGAAATGGCATGGCAAGCCGTTCCACAGGACTACATCCAGCATCTCTACGATCGTCTCCATGGGAGAATAGCAGCCTGCATTGCTGCGAAAGGTGGATATACACTGTACTAGTGCCGACATTGTGCATGCTCTGTTGCCTGTGTCTATGTGCCTGTGGTTCTGTCAGTGTGATCATGTGATGTATCTGACCCCAGGAATGGGTCAATAAAGTTTCCCCTTCCTGGGACAATGAATTCACGGTGTCCTTATTTCAATTTCCAGGAGTGTATGTAATTACGAAATTACTCTTCCATCTTCAGAGCGCTACACTTCTTGTATCGAAACATTGTCAATGATCCTGCACTTCAAACTTTTACAAACAAAAGTTTCATAACTCTACGTTTATAGGCTGCAAGGAGCGATCAAAAAGTATATCGTTCTAAGGACACACTAACCCCTTGCCTACATGTCGGTGGTCATATGCCCGCAACGGAGTCGCGCTGCATTGCGTATACGCTGAAGTGACAAATGTCATGGGATACCTCCAAATATCGTGTCGGACCTCCTTTTGCCCGGCATAGTGCAGAATATCGACGTGACATGGGCTCGACAAGTCGTTGGATGTCCCTGCAGGAATACTGAGCCATGCTGCATCTATAATCGTCCGTAATTGCGAAAGTGTTGCAGGTGCACGATTTTGTGCAAGAAGTGACCTCTCGATTACGCCCCATACACGTTGGATAGGATTGACGTCGAACGTGTGAGTGGCTAAATCGCCCGCATCTCGTGGTCGTGCGGTAGCGTTCTCGCTTCCCACGCCCGGGTTCCCGGGTTCGATTCCCGGCGGGGTCAGGGATTTTCTCTGCCTCGTGATGGCTGGGTGTTGTGTGATGTCCTTAGGTTAGTTAGGTTTAAGTAGTTCTAAGTTCTAGGGGACTGATGACCTAAGATGTTAAGTCCCATAGTGCTCAGAGCCATTTGAACCATTTTTTTTAGTGGCTAAATCATTGGCTTTAATTGTCCAAAATGTTCTTCAAACCAATTCCAAACAACTGTGGCCCAGTGACAAAGCGCATTCTCATCCATGAAAACTCTATCATTGTTTGGGAACACGAAATCCATGAATGGCTGCAAATGGCCCCGGAGTAGCCGAACTGACCAGAGGACCCAGTTTATCCCATGTAAGCACAGCCCACACAATTACGGAGCCTCCACCAGCTTTCTCAGTGCGTTGATGACAACTTGGGTCCATGGTTTCTTGGGGTCTGCGCCACACTCGAACTCTACTATCAGCTGTTACCAACTGAAATCTGGGATCATGTTACCAGGCCACGGTTTTCCAGCCGTCTAAGATCCAACCGATGTGTTGTTTGTCTGTCAGAACTGACAATTCTGCGCAAACGCCACTGCTCTTGGTCGTTAAGAGAAGGCCGTCGGCCACTACTTTGTTCGTAATGAAAGAGGTTATGACAGAAATTTGGTATCCTCGGCATACACTTCACATTGTGGATCTCGGAATGTTTAATTCCATGAGGATATCAGGAATGGAATGTCCCATGCGTCTAGCTCCAGCTACCATTTCAAATACAGAATCTGTTAATTCTCGTCGTGTGGCCATAATCACGTGAGCGACCTTTTCACATAAATCACATGAGTACAAATTACAGCTTCCCCTGTGTACTGCCCTCTTATACCTTGCTTATGCGGTACTACCGCTATCTGTATATGTCCCCAAAGACTTTTGCCACCGCAGTGTACACCGCACCAACGAACTGAGTAAGTGTTTGATAGTCACTTATAACTCAAGTCTAATTACGAACAGTTCTGAAAGTTTAAATAACTTACAGTTCAAAACAGTGGATAATGTTTTGGCACAAAAAGTACAACGAATGTAGCAGCAATCAAACAGTAATTGAGTAGTTACGTGTTGTTGATAATCCTAGCCTCATAAATGTACAGAAGAAGGTGACACTGACGAGGTAAAAGAATTATTGAATGCCTCTTGACAGTATGAAGTATAATTTGTTTCAGCACGAAGTCTGTAATTGCTTACAAAGCTGTGTTATCCAACAAAAGAACGGCATTACTAGTTTGGTGTGATTTCTGTTAAGTCCTTGTTCTTCGAGAGTCACAAACGAATTCAGCGAAGTCAGTAGATTCCCTGGTTGTTTCTCGTGATGAACTGGCTGCATTGCATTATTAGCGCTCTCGCGAATACAATATTGCATCGGCGATATGCGTCGGTGGAGCCCGCCAGCCTGCAATTAGAGCCAGCCAGGCTGCGTAATGGCTTTCCGGACGAGCAGCAAAGCCGCTACACGCCGCACCCAGCACACTGCGGGCTGCCACGGCACACCTTCCAGCAACACTCTCACTCAACTACTGACGGCTGCGCACTTTTTCTCTCTCTCCTTTCCCACCACGTGGCCCTTCATCAATTAATCCAGAGCTTGTAGGTCAGCTCTGTAATTATTATTGGGCAGCTGCGTAAGTTCGTAGCGGTTTCCCATATACACAACAGATACGGGTAACAGAGACTTTAGTCATAAATAATGGCCGCGTGGGATTAGCCGATCGGTCTAAGGCGCTGCAGTCATGGATTGTGTGGCTGGTCCTGGCGGAGGTTCGAGTTCTCCCTCGGGCATCTGGGGGACTGATGACCTTCGCTGTTTAGTCCCCCTTAAACATCCCAACAACCACCACCACCACCTCGGGCATGGGTGTGTGTGTTCGTCCGTAGGATAATTTAGGTTAAGTAGTGTGTAAGCTTAGGTACTGATGACCTTAGTAGTTAAGTCCCATAAGATTTCACACACATTTGAACATAAATAATATGTTCTCCTTAGCTGTTTAAAACAGTCTGCCAACGCTGGGGAAATTTTTCATTCCGTGACTGTGATATCGTTTTGAGGCGAAGAACTCGTTAAGCCATGTTCGGAGCACATTTTCAACCAGAATGTAATTTCCTTGAAGATTCTTCGATAGATGGCGCGAAAGGTGAAAAACTTGCGGCCACAAAATCAGGTGAAGGAGGTAGGTACGGAATGACCTCCCAAACAAAATCAAGTGTAGTGTTTTTTGTCAGTCTAGAAAAATGAGGGCGTGCGTTATCGTGAAGTAGCATCATTTTACACAGTCTTTCTGATCATTGTTCTTGGATTGTGTCTGCAAGACGTCTCAGTTTTTGTCAATAAACGTCAGCAATTATGGTTACAGCTTGGAGAAGTAATTCGGAGTGCACCATACCGTCGTCAGTCCACCACATGCAAAACGTTATCTTTTGTAAATGCGCCCAAGTCTTTGTACGGGTAGCTGCTGGTTTGTTTGGGCTGAACCGCTCCTTTCATTACGTTACCATAAAGACACCATTTCTAGTCACCAGTAATAATACAAGATAGGAATGGTCGTTGTTGCTTATACGCCAGTTGATGACGAACAAGCAGAAAGTCACTGCTTACAGCATCCGCTACCCATACATCCAATTTTTGAACCTTCTCCAGTGTATGCTAATGTCGCACTAGATAGAATGACCACAATTCATCTCACTAGAATGACGTGCATAATTGTGGGTTAATGCATTTAAACGATCTTCATCAAACCCTGAAGGCCTTCCTGAGCATATAGAATCACTAATGTCAAAACGATTCTCCATAACCCGAGAAAATAATTTTCTTGCTGTGCACTGTCCAATGGTATAACCTACACACACGGTGCACATGTTTCTGGTAGCCTCTCCTGCTGACACGACTCTATTGAACTCAAACGAAAGAATATGTCGCGAATGTTCCGATTTCTCCACACCGCACTCCATTTTCTAGCGTCCACAGTTCCACACATTCTCTCCAAGTGACAAAATAACAGTAAGTAAACTCAGATAGCAACAGTGAACCAAAATAAAACATAAAAATTGATAAATGAACACACAGCAACTCGAATACCAACATAGAAAACAAAAACGCTATCAACTTATATAGACACTTCGCTTTGAATTTCCAACCCCTGTTAATCGTACAAGATATTACAGAGACGTCATGGATGCAAGACAGCGAAAAGATAACTTTAAAAACCTTTTACCTCTTCCCAGTAAAAATTCCTTCGTTTAACGCATTTTCACTTGTTCGCCTCTATATTGTCCCAGTTCCTCTAAAACAAAGTTGTCGATTATATATAATTACAATAAATGCTCACAGCCTCTGAATGAGCTTATTATTATTTAAATTAGTGTATTCCCATCCATCCCAGTACACTTAAGGTCATGGCAGCAGTTTTAACTATCCACATACCACTCAGAGACGTTTAATTGCGTCATATTGTATCTATAGCGATGCACGCGTGATAGTTCATCAGTGCGCAGGCTTCTTGGAACAGCGTTTTAGTAACAGACAAAGTACAACACAAAAATCTGTGTGCCAATATGGCGTCTCCTCGGTTCGGACTGTGTTTTAGAGAGAAATCTTATGTCACGCTGATTTACATTTGCAAAACCTAGTGAGCTTGATTGTATTCCTTACAACTGGAACTGCTACGCAATGCAAGACTGAAAACACGATGTCACAATACTCGACACACCCTACGTCTGCATTTATGCTGATGGTTTGTGTAAGAACGTCCTTAGAGATGTTCAGTTTAAAAAACCCGCTTGTCCAGTCATAATAATTACGGGAAAGACAAAATCTTGTTTAAAATGGAATGTTTAACAGTCGCAGAAAAGGTAGATATGGTGTTTATTCATGGCTATTGCGATCAAAATGCTCAACAAGCTGGTGCTATGTATGTTGATCGTTATCCTGACAGACAGCAACTGTCAGGCTTTTTGTCGGATAGTTAATGTATTTAAAGAAACCGAAAGTGTTCAGCCAAAGAAGAAGACGCAACCAAATACTGCAACAAATGAGGATGTGTTTTAACTGCAGATGAGACTAATCCGCACGTCAGTAGCTGACAAATTGGGCGGGAATCCAAAATTTTAAAAACGCCGGTTTTGAGAATTCTACATCATCATACATTTCACACATAGCATAATTCTATGCGCCAGGAATTGCATGGCGATGATTTTTAACGTCAAGTAAATTTTTGCCACTGGGTAAAAAATAAATTACGAGACGATAACAGTTTTTTTCAAGTATTCTATTTAGCGATGACGCGTGATTCACAAACAGAGGTAACGTAAACCGACATAATATCCACTATTGGGCAACGTAAAATCCACGATGGCTGCGACAAGTGGAACGTCAGCGACCCTGGGGGGTTTATGTATGGTGTGGATTTATGGGAGGATACGTAATTACCTCTTATTTTATCGATGGCAATTAAATGGTGAAATGTATGCCGATTTCGTATTAATATTTTACCGCTTCCACTACAAGATGTTTCACCTCACAACAGAATAAAGATGTACAGTCGTGCTCAAAAGTATCCGAATGACCTGAATTGCATTTCTCCTGATTCGCATGCAACCAGCCTACCGCAGCTGTCTAGCAGGTCCTCTAATCGCACCTTGGTACAGTCGCTTGACTATTGAAAATGATTCCAAATAGTCACCACTAGAAAACACTGCTCTGTATCGCAATAACTCAAGATGTAAAGTAATACCATGGCACTAGAAATATCAGGGAACACCTTATCACAGATAAGGTTCTTAAGGCTTGTAAGCTCACTTTTATTGCAATAAATGACATACCTGAAATGTTACCACTCTCATTATTACGTGAGATAGGTAATGCACGTAGTAAGTTCGTCGTATTCATCATCTCCTCTTCAAAGTGACATACCGTACTTGTTATTTAACACAAAATGACATTAAAAATTTAAGTTATTCACGAACAGCTAGTTGAGAATATGTATGAACTTCAAATGACACGACGAACCGTCTCGTTCTGCATATGGATTCAAACCCAGGTCATGCAGACTAAGATTTCGTGACTAACGAAAACTAACAGTCATTCCTGACTAGTCATACAGAGAGTGACATACCTCGATTTTAGACACTATCAGTTAGCAAATATCAACTTTAAACTACATAGTAAACATTTTTAACGGACACGAATTCCTACCCAGCATCTATTGTCCCTGTTAACGAACTACGGCAGATGTTAAATATTGGTTCTTCACAAGTAACTTACTTGAAATGCCGTGAGGTAAAGCTTTTTGTTGAAGAGGGATTCAAACCCAGAACCTAATTGGATTGTTATCGAAGCACAATCAACTGTGACACATCGGATTTTGTCGGCAGTAGCTAGATGTTTTAACTGAAATGACTAGACGAAACATTAATTTTTTCCTTCCCAGGTCTCCAAACCGGCACCTATCACTGTTATACTCTAGAGAAAACGGACGCTAAATACGGGTTTGTTACACCAGCAGCGGCATGTGAGCATGTTTGAACTAGAAATAATATGACGAAGAGTTCAGTGCTGACTGGGAATCGAACCCCACACATATCGTTGTTGACTACACACGTCAGATACCGAATTTTTCTCCACCAGCAGCTCGGAATGACGTCCTTGAACTTACAGTGATCTCGCAAATAGTTATATCTCACTAGGAGTCAAAAACGACAGATATCGTTAGTGTTGACAACGAATGAAAGTGCATTAAAAATCAAAATTATTATCCACCAGCAGATAGGTGTTCTCATGCTAGAGCTTGATAATTCATAATGAAAACCTTAGTGCCGGGCCAGGATTCGAACCCATTCACGTGCACTATGTGGAGATGTTGAGGAATCTGCAGTTTTGAACAAACAACAAATTGTAGTCGAGCTGTATGGTCACGAAAGGATCAAATTCCGCGTTAAGGGCGATCTGAGTTGCATTCCCAGTTCAGAACCTATTTTATCGGCATACAGAAGCTCAAATAAAAGATGGAGTAAGTGTCCTGTGACTCTACATAGCGTTTGTTTCGTGACTAGAAATAAATAACTAGTATAAGAAAGGATACTGGTGATAGAGTTTCTACATTTCGCCACTCCTGACTTTATTGTGGTTCATCCAACGTCTACTTGGTAGAGAAGGAATATCATGTTTAATGTGAATTTCAGACCACAATGCCACTATACCCTTTTTCATTTGGCGTAGCCAGAAGAGAATAGAATCTGCCTCTCCCTATCAAAAATCATGGGCAGAATATGGAATAGAACCCAGACCTTAAGAATATGAAGCTGTCATCAAACCAACAGACCACCACATCCCCTTCTTTTTGACTCATTTTCCTATCATAACATCATTGCGCCACACTGGATGAGACTTATGGCACACAGGCTCCCTGTAGTGGTTTTCAGCATGTTCAGTACATTCATTTGTCCGCAGCTTGTGGTCGTGTGGTAGCCCGGGGGTGGGGGGGGGTCATGGATTTTCTCTGCCTCGTAATGACTGGGTGTTGTGTGGTGTCCTTAGGTTAGTTAGGTTTAAGTAGTTCAAAGTTCTAGGGGACTGATGACCATAGATGTTAAGTCCCATAGTGCTCAGAGCAATATGAAACATTATTGAGTACATTCATTTACTTGGTCGACCGAATCGCCATGACCTAGCTGCGTCAGCTATCCAGTGCATACATTCGACTCTGTTTTGTAATCACCGAAATAAAATCACGTAACTGCCACCGACACAGAACTGTCAGCAGTGTAGGATGCAGAAATTTAAATAGGAAGTGTTCCTTTACATTTGAGCTACTCTATTGCGCTATCTGTTTGTTGAAACCGTCCTGCAGTGCAAAAGAAAAGCTGTAACAGTCTCTCTCTCAGAAGTCTAGATCCGGCCATATGTATTATCTCACAGCACTGTGGAATGCCGAAGTTCTGGAGGATCTATTGACTTCCGGAGCAACTGTAGCTACATGACAGCTAGTGGCGTAACAGTAAGCGTTGTGCACTGTAGGTGAGTTCGTGTACATTCACTGCTACATTTTTTAAAACGCAATTCTGCTGTCTGCTGAAGGTATCAATTTAATGGAACTTTGAACATAATTATCTTCATTTCTCAACCCAAAATAGTCGCATGTAGAAAAAGGGATAACTTCTGCAACATTTTGTTCTTTTCAGGTTTAATAGACGGCCAGGCAGCAGATGCATCTCGAAGCTTTTGTATTATGTATGGGGAGAGCGCATCGTGTCAAAATAGTCAGAAAAGTATTTTCTACATTAGCTGTCGTGCGGTAGTGCCATTTTATTCTTCTTCAGACCTTGTTTGACAGCTTTAACTCAGAACAAGTTTTCTACGTGCATGTAATCAATAACCTGCATACGCACAGTCAGACTGTTACAGATAACATCAGAGAATTCGCATATATCATTGATGATTAATTTCTCTCTCATGTTTAGTATTGTTTTAACATCACTAAAAGAAACCTTACGAAAACTGTGCACTGTATTATAAGAAATGAAATGAAACTACCCATGGTAACCTTACGACGAAAGTCTGTTTTAATAAACCTGAATATCTGTACACAAGCGTGCCTCTGTCAGCACGAATTTGTAAAATACTACTCACTTCGTACGCGAAGGAACTTGCCCCCCTTCTTGCAGCGGTGTACCGTAAGTCTCTTAAAGAGCGTAGCGTTCCAAAGAATTGGAAAAAGGCATAGGTCTTCCCCGTTTTCAAGAAGGGACGTCCAACAGATGTCCAGAACTATAGATCTATATCTCTAACGTCGATCAGTTGTAGAATTTTCGAACACGTATTATGTTCGAGTATAATGACTTTTCTGGAGACTAGAAATCTACTCTGTAGGAATCAGCATGGGTTTCGAAAAAGACGATCGTGTGAAACCCAGCTCACGCGATTCGGCCATGAGACTCAGAGGGCCATAGACACGGGTTCCCAGGTAGATGCCGTGTTTCTTGACTTCCGCAAGGCATTTGATACAGTTCCCCACAGTCGTTTAATGAACAAAGTAAGAGCATATGGACTATGAGACCAATTGTGTGATTGGACTGAAGAGTTCCTAGATAACAGAACCCAGTATGTCATTCTCAATGGAGAGGAGTCTTCCGAAGTAAGAGTGATTTCAGGTGTGCCGCAGTGGAGTGTCGTAGGACCGTTGCTATTCACAATATACATAAATGACCTTGTGGATAACATCGGAAGTTCACTGAGGCTTACTGCGGATGGTGCTGTAGTATATCGAGAGGCTGTAACAATGGAAATTGGTACTGATATGCAGGAGGATCTGCAGCGAATTGACGCATGGTGCAGGGAATGGCAACTGAATCTCAATGTAGACAAGTGTAATGTGCTGCGAAAACATAGGAAGAAAGATCCCTTATCATTTAGCTATAATATAGCAGGTCAGCAACTGGAAGCAGTTAATTCCATAAATTAGCTGGGAGTAGGCATTAGGAGTGATTTAAAATGGAATGACCATATAAAATTAATCGTCGGTAAAGCAGATGCCAGACTGAGATTCATTGGAAGAATCCTAAGGAAATGCAATCCGAAAACAAATTAAGTAGGTTACAGTACGCTTGTTCGCCCACTGCTTGAATACTGCTCAGCAGTGTGGGATCCGTACCAGATAGGGTTAACAGAAGAGATATAGAAGATCCAACAGAGAGCAGCGCGTTTCGTTACAGGATCATTTAGTAATCGCGAAAGCGTTACGGAGATGATAGATAAACTCCAGTGGAAGACTCTGCAGGAGAGACGCTCAGTAGCTCGGTACGGGCTTTTGTTGAAGCTTCGAGAACATACCTTCACCGAGGATTCAAGCAGTATATTGCTCCCTCCCACGTATATCTTGCGAAGAGACCATGAGGATAAAATCAGAGAGCCGGCCGGTGTGGCCGTGCGGTTCTAGGCGCTTCAGCCTGGAACCGCGTGACCGCTACGGTCGCAGGTAGGAATCCTGCCTCGGGCATGGATGTGTGTGATGTCCTTAGGTTAGTTAGGTTTAATTAGTTCTAAGTTCTAGGGGACTGATGGCCACAGATGTTAAGTCCCATAGTGCTCCGAGCCATTTGATCCATTTGATAAAATCAGAGTGATTAGAGCCCACACAGAGGCATACCGACAATCCTTCTTTCCACGAACAATACGACACTGGAATAGAAGGGAGAACCGATAGAGGTATTCAAGGTACCCTCCGACACACACCATCAGGTGGCCTGCGGAGTATGAATGTAGATGTAGATGTAGACTTAGATTTCGATTGGGTCTGTGTTTAATTGGTATGCTGTGTCATGCTCAACATGTATGCAAATGTGGCATTTGAAATATAGTTATGTGTTCCTAGAAACCTAATATTTGCTTGTCAGCAGCGGAAAGAAGTGTTATCCGTTGTGCTGCATTGTAAGTTCTCACCATTGCACTATGTGCTGAAAGTATTTTCTTGCGATGTGCTTATCGAAGTTTGATCTGACTTTGAGGCTTAATTCCGTGCACACCGCCGGCCGCGGTGGTCTAGCGGTTGTAGGCGCGCAGTCCGGAACCGCGCGACTGCTATGGTCGCAGTTTCGAATCCTGCCTCGGGCATGGATGTGTGTGATGTCCTTAGGTTAGTTAGGTTTAAGTAGTTCTAAGTTCTAGGGGACTGATGACCTCAAATGTTAAGTCCCATAGTGCTCAGAGCCATTTGAACCATCCGTGCACACCAGGAAGTAACTCGTCGATCACAGCGTTGCCAAATATACCTTGCCTTTTTGCCAAATCTCAGTTACAGTACCAACAGCAAAAAGACGAACCGATATGATCCTACAGCGGGCTGGGAAGTGACCATAGCTGGCGTCTCAAAGACGCGGCTGCTACGGCCTGGAATACGTAATGCGTCTGATTCGCATTACTGTAGCTAGGTTTAGGGACTGGAGCGTAGTTACTAATAATACTCTGAACTGATTGTTAACTAAACATCATAAATCAGTAACTCTCATAGTTGTTTTTATATTTCTTTCGTAACTACACTCAAAACTAAGAAACTCGTTCACGGACGTTTTCGTGGCTCGCCGATAGTCGAGTACAACAAACAAATAAAAATAAAAAGAGAATGTGTGTGTGTGTGTGTGTGTGTGTGTGTGTGTGTGTGTGTGTGTGTAAGAGAGAGAGAGAGAGAGAGAGAGAGAGAGAGAGAGAAGAGAACGAGAGACAGAGAGATAAAAATAAAAAAGAATGGGAGAGAGTAAAAAATTGTAAAGAAATTCAATACTGCTATGTAACGAAATCTTTCATTAAAATGACACGTTCCACATCATTACGAAATGTCGTATTCATGATCTGTGGAACAAGTATTAATCTAATCTAATCATATCATATTGCTGACTAGTCATGAAGAGGCATGAATTACCGAAATTTTTGCAAATATCAGTAACCAAATCTAAACTTGAAAATAAAAGACGACAGTTTTTGTAATAAACCGGGATTCCTATCAAGACCCTTTCATCGTTGTTAACTAACCACGAAAGATGTCTGATATACCTCAATTCAGAAGTAACAAAGTGTGTATCCATTTAAAGATGAAGCACATGATGTGATGTTCTGTGACGGAGATACGAACCAACACGTAATCGGATTGTTAACTAAGTAAAATAAAATGTTACGCATCGGTTTTTCTTACCAGCTGCTAGGTGCTTGAATCTAAAATAAGGATACAAATTTTTGTGCCTAGGCGACAATCGAATAGCACTCCTATCGTTCTTCTATATCGTCCACGAATATAGCTTAAGTAGCAATTGCTTACTCACCAACAGTAAGATGTGTGCGTGTTTGACGAGAAATTGTTGGCAACACATGGACAGACATTAAAAATGCACATTATTTTTCACCAGCCGGCCGGTGTGCACGTGATAGGGCTTGAAATGAAATTATGAATATTTTTGTACTCGATCAGGATTCAGACCCACATACTTACCTTTGGAGGAGACCTATAGAAGATTGCAGTCTTGGGAAAAACAACGAAATGATTGAACTATACTGTTCCGAGATATTCAGATCTTCGAAAGATGAGATACGAATTCGAATCACAGTCCAGCACCAAATTTTTCAATGTCTCTAGTTAAATCAAGTACAAGTAAACTAAGAGCCCTTTTCCTTTAAATGGCTATCGGTTAATCAAATAAAATAAAATTTTCTAGTGAAAGTATGTTTACTGGGGACAGTATTTCCGTTTACCATTGCCTCCACCTATGTCATTTCCCAACGTAAACCGGCTCTGCCCAGATGGGAATGAAGGAACGTGATGTCTAATGAGGATTCTGGATTATAACGTCTTTCTCTTGAGGTTACCAGAGGTAAAGTAAATCTGTTTGTGCCTCTTAAAAGTAAATGTCTGAACCCACGCATTCCCCTTGTGATAGTTCGTTCCACCAGACCATTGTGGCCAGAAGTGTGCTGTAACGGATGATGTGCTTAGCTTACAAAATTAGTTACGGTGGAAAAAAATGCGAGTCTATTAAATGGTTAAGTAGAAGAAACCTCTGAAGTGGAGATTATGCTATTCTCATGTCAGCAGAATGTAAAGACTCATCTGGGCATCATAGCCTCGATGTGAAGCTATTTTGAAATTTTCACTAATTTATGAAATTTCTTAGTTAGAGAAAATCCACTGTGAAGTGTGAAGTTACCGTCATTATTACTATCATTTTCTTCATACTGCTGCTGGAACACATGTGCTTGAAGATCATTAAAGCCTTTTGATCATCACAGAAGTAGTTGCCCAAGAACAGGTTCTTTCCCTGTCTACGGAATCCGTTTCATGTTAATCTCAAACATCAGCAATCACTTGAAGATCAAATTAAAACTAAAGTAATTGATGAAGACGTTACTTGATAACAAAAACTCGCTGCCTTTCTTCATTTACTTGCGCCTGGAAATGGCTGCCAAATATTGCCAAACCAAAAGCCAAGGGATCTTATTGCTTTCCGATATACGTCGCTGTCAGTTCTTCATTTTATTTGTTTGACGTGACCTGTTTCACGTTGTGTATGACAGAGACAGTTTTAGAAAATCAATTGTTTTCCTTTGCAATAAATAGAGAGATTTTCATTCTAAGGTATCCAGGTCCATAAATTTCGCAATATTAGTTCAAATTTAATATTCTCTTCTATAACGTAGGAAAGTATTCCACAGTTGCAAAACTCGCATCCGACTCATTGTTCTTACACTAAGCCGCTGACCATAAATTCTAGCTCAGAGTGACATCAGATTAAGTAACCTACTGTAGCGAAGACTGTTTTTCAGTGCTCTTTATCACAGGAAAATACGCAATTCACTCATTGGGCTCCATAAGTACACTGTAACAGTAATTTTTGTGTGTATGAAATGCATACGGATTGTAGAATTTAGTGGTGCTCTCTCTTCCATTTCTGCATACAATATGCCTGACCTAAACGGGCCCTTTGTCATTACAGGCCGTGGGCAGTGCAACATCATATTGACAAAAGTAATGTGCATATACTGACAACCTCACCGTTCGTTTTAGCTGATTTTGTAATGATTTAAATAAAACAACATGACCTTCCAGTGGGAGACATTTCGTCTCCTTTTTCCTTCTGTGAAATTTGTCAGTAAGCTTTTTGCCTTCCAACCAGCGAAACGTGGCAGAGTACGGCCGGTAAACGATTCACGAACCATGATTTAGTGCCCTTGTTGTCGTTGTTGTTGTGGTCTTCAGTCCTGAGACTGGTTTGATGCAGCTCTCCATGCAAATCTATCCTGTGCAAGCTTCTTCATGTCCCAGTACCTACTACAGCCTACATCCCTCTGAATCTGCTTAGTGTATTCATCTCTTGGTCTCCCTCTACGATTTTTACCCTCCACGCTGCCCTCCAGTACCAAATTGGTGATCCCTTGATGCCTCAGAACATGTCCTACCAACTGATCCCTTCTTCTAGTCAAGTTGTGCCACAAACTCCTCTTCTCCCCAATTCTGTTCAATACCTCCTCTTTAGTTATGCGATCTACCCATCTAATCTTCAGCATTCTTCTGTAGCACCACATTTCTAAAGCTTCTATTCTCTTCTTGTCTAAACTGTTTATCGTCCATGTTTCACTTCCTTAGATAGCTACACTCCATACAAATACTTTCAGAAACGACTTCCTGACATTTAAATCAATACTCGATGTTAACAAATTTCTCTTCTTCAGAAACGCTTTCCTTGCCATTGCCAGTCTACATTTTATATCCTCTCTACTTCGACCATCATCAGTTATTTTGCTCTACAAATAGCAAAACTCCTTTACTACTTTGTTTGTCTCATTTCCTAATCTAATTCCCTTAGCATCACCCGATTTAATTCGACTACATTCCAGTATCCTCGTTTTGCTTTTGTTGATGTTCACCTTATACCATTCTTTCAAGACACTGTTCATTCCGTTCAACTGCTCTTCCAAGTCCTTTGCTGTCTCTGATAGAAATACAATGTCATCGACAAACGTCAAAGGTTTTATTTCTTCTCCATGGATTTTAATACCTACTCCGAACTTTTCTTTTTTCCCTTTACTGCTTGCTCAATATACAGATCGACTTTCTCATTAGCTAATGAGAGTCTACAACCCTGTCTCACTCCCTTCCCAACCACTGCTTCCCTTTCATGCCCCTCGACTCTTGTAACTGCCATCTGGTTTCTGTACAAATTGTAAATAGCCTTTCGCTCCCTGTATTTTACCCCTGCCACCTTCAGAATTTGAAAGAGAGTATTCCAGTCAACATCGTCAAAAGCTTTCTCTAAGTCTACAAATGATAGAAACGTAGGTTTGCTTTTCCTTAATCTATTTTCTAAGATAAGTCGTAGAGTCAGTATTGCCTCACGTGTTCCAACATTTTTACGGAATCCAAACTGATCTTCCCCGAGGTCAGTTTCTACCAGTTTTTCCATTCGTCTGTAAAGAATTCGCGTTAGCATTTTGCAGCTGTGACTTATTAAACTGATAGTTCGATAATTTTCACATCTGTCAACACCTGCTTTCTTTGGGATTGGAATTACTATATTTTTCTTGAAGTCTGAGGGAATTTCGCCTGTCTCATACATCTTGCTCACCAGATGGTAGAGTTTTGTTAGGCCTGGCTCTCCCAAGGCTGTCAGTAGTTCTAAAGGAATGTTGTCTACTCCCGGGGCCTTGTTTCGACTTAGGTCTTTCAGTGCTCTGTCAAACTCTTCACGCAGTATCATATCTCCCATTTCATCTTCATCTACCTCCTCTTCCATTTCCATAATATTGTCCTCATCGCACCAGTATAGACCTTCTATATACTCCTTCCACCTTCCTGCTTTTCCTTCTTTGCTTAGAACTGGGTTTCCATCTGAGCTCTTGATTTTCATGCAAGTGGTTCTCTTTTCTCCAAAGGTCTCTTTAATTTTCCTGTAGGCAGTATCTATTTTACCCCTCGTGAGATAAGCCTCTCCATCTTTACATTTGTCCTCTAGCCATCCCTGCTTAGCCATTTTGCACTTCCTTTCGATCTCATTTTTGAGACGTTTGTATTCCTTTTTGCCTGCTTCACTTACTGAATTATTGTATTTTCTCCTTTCATCAATTAAATTCAGTATCTCTTCTCTTACCCAAGGATTTCTACTATCTCTCGTCTTTATACCCACTTGACCCTCAGCTGCCTTCACTATTTCATTCCTCAAAGCTACCCATTCTTCTTCTACTGTATTTCTTTCCCACATTCCTGTCAATTGTTCCCTTATGCTCTCCCTGAAACTCTGTACAACCTCTGGTTCTTTCAGTTTATCCAGGTCCCATCTCCTTAAATTCCCACCTTCTTGCAGTTTCTTCAGTTTTAATCTACAGTTCATAACCAATAGATTGTGGTCAGAGTCCACATTTGCCCCTGGAAATGTCTTACAATTTAAAATCTGGTTCCTAAATCTCTGTCTTACCATTATATAATCTATCTGAAACCTTTTAGTACCTCCAGGGTTCTTCCATGTATACAACCTTCTTTCATGGTTCTTGGACCAAGTGTTAGCTATGATTAAGTTATGCTCTGTGCAAACTTCTACCAGGCGGCTTCCTCTTTCATTTCTTAGCCCAAATCCATATTCACCTACTATGTTTCCTTCTCTTCCTTTTCCTACTGTCGAATTCCAGTCACCCATGACTATTAAATTTTCGTCTCCCTTCACTACCTGAATAATTTCTTTTATCTCATCACACATTTCTTCAATTTCTTCGTCATCTGCAGAGCTAGTTGGAATATAAACTTGTACTACTGTAGTAGACGTGGGCTTCGTGTCTATCTTGGCCACAATAATGCGTTCACTATGCTGTTTGTAGTAGCTTACCCGCACTCCTATTTTCTTTATTCATTATTAAACCTACTCCTGCATTACCCCTATTTGATTTTGTATTTATAACCCTGTATTCACCTGACGAAAAGTCTTGTTCCTCCTGCCACCGAACTTCACTAATTTCTACTATGTCTAACTTTAACCGATCCAATTCCCTTTTTAAATTTTCTAACCTACCTGCCCGATTAAGGGATCTGACATTCCACGCTCCGATCCGTAGAACGCCAGTTTTCTTTGTCTTGATAACGACCTCCTCTTGAATAGTCCCCGTCCGGAGATCCGAATGGGGGACCATTTTACTTCCGGAATATTTTACCCAAGAGGACGCCATCATCATTTAATCATACAATAAAGCTGCATGCCCTCGGGAAAAATTTCAGCTGTAGTTTCCCCTTGCTTTCATCCGTTCGCAGTACCACCACAGCAAGGCCGTGTTTGGTTAGTTCAAATGGCTCTGAGCACTATGGGACTCAACATCTTAGGTCATAAGTCCCCTAGAACTTAGAACTACTTAAACCTAACTAACCTAAGGACATCACACACACCCATGCCCGAGGCAGGATTCGAACCTGCGACCGTAGCAGTCCCGCGGTTCCGGACTGCAGCGCCAGAACCGCTAGACCACCGCGGCCGGCGTTTTTGGTTAGTGTTACAGGGCCAGATCAGTCAATCATCCAGACTGTTGCCCCTGCAACTACTGAAAAGGCTGCGGCCCCTCCTCAGGAACCACGCGTTTGTCTGGCCTCTCAACAGATACTCCTCCGTTGTGGTTGCACCTACGGTACGGCTATCTGTATCGCTGAGGCACACAAGCCTCCCCACCAACGGCAAGGCCCATGGTTCATGGGGGGAGGTTAGTGCCCTTAAGACGATTTATTTAAACAATGGCGTAGCTGATGGAATTTAGTTTCTTCTTAAATCGTGTTATGCAGCAACGTCCACAGATATCTCAAATAGGAAAAAAGCTCTTTATCGAGGTACGAAGGTTGTAAAACAAACTTCCTAATGTTTGTGTCAGGTTGATCTTTTCGTCTGATACTACTGCGTAAGTATTTTTTGTCTAAGAAATGTTACAAGCAGTGTTCCTGTAGCTGTGGGAATCATTGGTTGAAAACGAGCTTAACACCAATGGGTACAGTACTGCTAAATATTCAAAATGATTATTTATCTAAGTCTGCGTTCATCCACAAACTGAGGCGTATTTGTAATATTGATGCCAGAATGTGTATCCTTGTCTTCCTTGAGTGGGCATTGGAAGGCGTTTACACACACGTATACGAGGGTAATCCCAAATGTAAGGTCTCCTAAGGACACGCAAGTTCCAACACAGGCACAAACGAGAGATCCTAATTTTAATGCTAAGCAGAAACCACAGTGTTGGCTGCATGGTGGCAAGGTGATAAAGAGCAAGACTACGGATACGAAGGGCTGAGGTTAGATCCTTGAACAGTCTCACGAATTTTATGTGCCATTTTACACTCATTTCCCCTCGGGCCGTGTTTCTTGATGTGTAAAATGCCGAGTTGCACTGTGGTCCGAAAGCCACGTTCAGCTGTAGGTTCCACTAATAACTGTCTCGGCAAGTCAACTCAAAGGTCGGAGGGAAGCAACGGCAGACCACCTCCAACAAGACCATGCATATTAAAGCACTGTGGGGTTCAAACCAATTTTTTATCTGATGACTCCTTTACTTTACTATGGGTTTCAGAGTTAATGATCTTCAGGTTATTAAAATTTTTGTGTTTTCATGCTGTAGCTTTGATACCAGTAAACGTAAGTAACAGGTCGAGCACTGTCACCGTTCGAGTTGTCAAGGTGGTAGACGACGATGATGTCGACCCCAGTTACAATTTTGGTCATGGCTATGTTTCAGTTGAATACCTGTATGTCCCTTTCTGCGTATTTCAAGATATACTTTTAAACACTTGTTACGCATCCAAATTGATATCTGATAGAGCTGAATTTAGCAACATGAATCAGATATGTTTTCCGTGCAATATATCGGACAACAAGTCAGTGCAGCGAGATTTCGTTTGTGTGTTGCACGTGGTGCAAGAAATATTTATGTTTTGCTTGCTTTTGTGATAGGTTTCACCCCACTGAATGCGAGAAATCTCACGAATAGACTGTCAATAACTGGAATTATGAAATAATACACCTAAAAGTTTTATTTTTGCATTACATATCCCGAAAATAACTGTAAACAGGTTATATGCCTACTTGCTTATTATTCGCGCTTCTCGATGCTTTCCTCAAAAAATAAAAAGAAAAAGAAAAAGACAGAGAGAGAGACAGAGAGACAAAACAGAAACGTATTTCAAATATCAGCTCGGTGACGCCATGTTCGTCTCGTCATGTAAAGCAAGGATAGTTGATTGGTAATGTCTCGTTGTACTAGCGATATGTATGGCTACAGGGTTCTTTCTTTTCTCTCTAAAAACAACCAGAACAGAATTCAGTAACAAAATGGTAAGAACACCAATGCAGTGCGCTAATTAAACTCTCAGCCTTTCTTGGTTATTTTGTTAATCGTCTGTAATGCAGTAAACATCCTTGGTTATTGATTTGTTATTACTGCCACTGTTATAGTTATTCGTCACCTCACAACAGCTTTCGTATCACTCACTGCCGCCGATGCACGTAACGAATGGATCAGGATGAATGGAATGTGGGGTGTTTCGTCACGGAGAATATACACATTTATCTCGGCTTCTTGTGATCAGGGTAATATGAAAATCTCAATAAGAGGTGACGACAACGGGGTGCTGGTGATGCAGGCAATAACACCCAACTATTTCTGTCAACTTAACACCATGACGACAGACAAATTGGCGTCTCACTGTATTTTGATCATAATTCGTTAGCCTTCTTGCGACCTCGTTTTAATACTTCGTGTGAGCAGGCATAATATTCTGCTTTTTGAGCACCGAACAATAACACACCAAGATAGTGGATGGAAGGACAAAAGGAACAATCAAACTCATGGGTGTAGATGCAGTTCATCATTAGAAGACTAAACAAAAGGGAAACATTACAAAAACAATGAATAAGCTGGTTAGTATACATTATTTGTGTAGATCTGAAGATGAAAAAGCACAGATCTGCACAGTGCCCACAACTGCACTTTAGTTTCTGTCTTAATGGGCATAATTTTTCGCTTCTTCTCTTCTGAAATTTCAAATGAATTGATTATTACGTGGTGTAGAATAATTAGTTAACTGTGTTTCTTACAGCTTCCATTCGTACCAAAATTTTTCTACATTCTCGTGCAGTTCATGAAATTCTACTTGTATGATCACAAGACTGCACATAGATGCAATCGATTTCGAGATGCAAAGTGTTTGTTATCTTACTTTTCGTGACAGGTGGGCAACGTTGATTTCCAAAGACTTTTTATTGTACTGAAATAATCTTTTGTCACAAAGCAAAAAGGTAAGTGTTTTATTCGTATATATTTTTTGGGAAACTGTAATCGTGATGGAAGATTGCACATCTCAATGTTTGACACAACTGGTAGGAGAAAACGGTGCATATCAACCAACTCCCGCGCCTCCTCTATGTATCCTCCTATGACACGAGCACGGGATTCTCCTCCTATAACGCTACAGAGCTGTTCCTAGCACAGCTGAGAATTGGCAACATCGTCACAAACATTTGGCACACTGTCGCAATGCAATCACTTCCGCGTATGGTACTGAATTGACTCGCTAAATTCACTTGATATTCCCTTTCCATTTGAATGACTCGTGCTATATAATCCTCATGTAAACTAAGACACTGAGACAGAAAATGCAATCTTTTGTCTACAGAAATGCTATTCTTCACATAAGTGACAACTTTCATTATCTTTCGCGATGCGCTATGAGTCTGAGCGACCAATACCATGATGAGAATGACGTGCAGCAGCAGTGTGTCAGGGTACCGCCCGTGTCTGGTGTTGCAACGCTTCAAGGAGTGGTCAGTTTTAGCCGTCGTAGGGACGAGCGTGTGCGAGCTTTTTTTTTTTTTTTTGTTCTTTATTTTTTGGAGCGGCGAATTTCCAGAAAAAAATCTGTAACGAAATCAGAAGAAAATATTCACACATCAAATCCTCTTGGCAGCTCGACTCAGTAAGTACTGTTAATGGTCATAGATCTCAGCTTTCTGACTGCCAAGCTGCTTCACAATACAAGCATCTCTGAAGAAATTTGAATCGACCGTCAACGATACGAAATTCAATATTGTTCTTCACTTAAGACTCACATGGCAGAGTGATACGTATGAATGAAACGAACTGATAAGCAAATCGAAAGAAAATACTTTCAGCTCATAGTGCAATGGTGAAAAACGCTGCACTACAGGTAACGCCTCTTTCCGCTGCTAACAAGCAAATTTTGGGTTTCTAGCAACACATAACTATATTTATGAAATGAGACATTTGCATACCTGATGAGCATGACACAACATACCAATTAAACACAGACCCAATTGAAATCTAAGAGAGTAGTATTTTACTAATTTGTGCCGATAGAGGCACGTTTGTGTACAGATATTCAGGTTTATTAAAACAGACTTTCGTCGTAAGGTTACCATGGGTAGTTTCATTTCATTTCTTATAATACAGTGCACAGTTTTCGTAAGGTTTAAGGTTCAATGATATATGCGAATTCTCTGATGTTATCTATAACAGTCTGACTGTGCACATGCAGTTTATTGATTACATGCACGTAAAATACTTGTTCTATGTTAAAGCTGTCAAACAAGGTTTGAAGAAGAATAAAATTCCACTAACACACGACAGCTAATGTAGAAAAAACTTTTCTGACTATTTTGGCACGAAGCGCTCTGCCCATACATAATACAAAAGCTTCGAGATGCATCTGCTGCCTGGCCGTCTACTAAACCTGCAAAGAACAAAATGTTGCAGAAGTTATCCATTTTTCCACATGCGACTATTTTGGGTTGAGAAGTGAAGAGAATTATGTTCAAAGTTCCATTAAATTGATACCTTCAGCAGACAGCAGAATTGCGTTTTAAAAATGTAGCAGTGAATGTACACGAACTCACCTACAGTGCACAACGCTTACTGTTACGCCACTAGGTGTCATGTAGCTACAGTTGCTCCGGAAGTCAATAGTTCCTCCAGAACTTCGGCATTCCACAGTGCTGTGAGATAATAGATATGGCCGGATCTAGACTTCTGAGAGAGAGATAGTTACAGCTTTTCTTTTGCACTGCAGGACGGTTTCAACAAACAGATAGCGCAATAGAGTAGCTCAAATGTAAAGGAACACTTCCTATTTAAATTTCTGCATCCTACACTGTTGTCAGTTCTGTGTAGGTGGCAGTTACGTGATTTTGTTTCGGTGATTACAAAATAGAGTCGAATGTATGCACTGGATAGCCGAGGCAGCTAGTTCATGACGATTCTGTCAACCAAGTAAATGAATGTACTGAACATGCTGAAAACCACTACAGGGAGCCTGTGTGCCATAAGTCTCATCCAGTGTGGCGCAATGATGTTATGATAGGAAAATGAGTCAAAAAGAAGGGGATGTGGTGGTCTGTTGGTTTGATGACAGCTTCATATTCTTAAGGTCTGGGTTCTATTCCATATTCTGCCCATGATTTTTGATAGGGAGAGGCAGATTCTATTCTCTTCTGGCTACGCCAAATGAAAAAGGGTATAGTGGCATTGTGGTCTGAAATTCACATTAAACATGATATTCCTTCTCTTCCACGTAGAAGTTAGGATGAACCACAATAAAGTCAGGAGTGGCGAAATGTAGAAACTCTATCACCAGTATCCTTTCTTATACTAGTTATTTATTTCTAGTTACGAAACAAACGCTATGTAGGGTCACAGGACACTTATTCCGTCTTTTATTTGAGTTTCTGTATGCCGATAAAATAAGTTCTGAACTGGGAATGCAACTCAGATCGCCCTTAACGCGGAATTTGATCCCTTCGTGACAATACAGCTCGACTACAATTTGTTGTTTGTTCAAAACTGCAGATTCCTCAACATCTCCACATAGTGCTCGTGAATGGGCTCGAATACTGGCCCGGCACTAAGGTTTTCATTATGAATTATCAAGCTCTAGCATGAGAACACCTATCTCCTGGTGGATAATAATTTTGATTTTTAATGCACTTTCATTCGTTGTCAACACTAACGATATCTGACGTTTTTGACTCCCAGTGAGATATAAATATTTTCGAGATCACTGTAAATTCAAGGATGTTATTCCGAGCTGCTGGTGGAGTAAAATTCGGTATCTGACGTCTGTTTGTGTGTAGTCAACAGCGATATGTGTGGGGTTCGATTCCTCTGTCAGCACTGAACTCTTCGTCATATTGTTTCTAATTCAAACATCCTTACATGTCGCTGCTGGTGTAACAAACCCGTATATAACATCCGTTTTCTCTAGAATACAACAGCGATAGGTTCCGGGTTCGAGACCTGGGAAGGAAAAAATTAATGTTTCTTCTCGTCATTTCAGTTAAAACATCTAGCTACTGCCGACAAAATCCGATGTGTCACAGTTGATTGTGCTTCGATAACAATCCAATTAGGTTCTGGGTTCGAATCGCTCTTCAACACAAAGCTTTACCTCACGGCATTTCAAGTAAGTTACTTGTGAAGAACCAATATTTAACACCTCCCGTAGTTCGTTAACAGGGACAATAGATGCTGGGTAGGAATTCGTGTCCGTTAAAAATGTATACTTTATGTAGTTTAAAGTTGATATTTGCTAACTGATAGTGTCTAAAATCGAGGTATGTCACTCTCTGTATGCCTAGTCAGGAATGACTGTTAGTTTTCGTTAGTCACGAAATCTTAGTTTGCATGACCTGGGTTTGAATCCATATGCAGAACGAGACGGTTCGTCCTGTCATTTGAAGTTCATACATATTCTCAACTAGCTGTTCGTGAATAACTTAAATTTTTTATGTCGTTTTGTGTTATTTTGTCACTTTGAAGAGGAGATCAGGAATACGACGAACTTACTACGTGCATTACCTATCTCACGTAATAATGAGAGTGGTAACATTTCAGGTATGTCATTTATTACAATAGAAGTGAACTTACAAGCCTTAAGAACCGTCTTATCTGTGATAAGGTGTTCCCTGATATTTCTAGTGCCATGGTATTACTTTACATCTTGAGTTATTGCGATACAGAGCAGTGTTTTCTAGTGGTGACTTGTTGGAATCATTTTCAATAGTCAAGCGACTGTACCAAGGAGTGATTAGAGGACCTGCTAAACAGCTTCGTTATGTGGGTTGCATTCGAATCAGGCTAAATGCCATTCAGGTCGTTCGAATACTTTTGACCATGACTGTAACTTTCAACACGATGGATGTCTGACACATAGAGCGCGTGCAGTTGAAGCGGTATTAAATAGAATATTTAAAGACAGGTGGCCTGTACATTCACCGGACCTTACATCTCCAGACTTCTTTTTTTGGGCAAATCGAATGATATTTGTTATCGTGATCCACCGACAACGTCTGAAAACATGCGGTAGCGCGTTGTCAATCCATGTGCGACAGTTACTGAAAGCGATCTACTCGCTGTTGAGAGGAGTTTCCTTACGCGTACTGCCCAATGCATTGAAGTTGAAGGACATCATTTTGAGCATTTATTATATTAATGAGGTTATTACGGTTGCTCACGCAGTAACTGCATAATTTATAGTGATATCATAATATACGAATATATCCTTCCTCCCAAAAGAAGCCTCACCATGCATTAACCTGCCAAGGTAGCTGATGTTGCACTTGTCGCAGCCATCGTGGATTTTCCGTTGCCCAATAGCGCATATTATGTTGGTGAATGACGCTTCGTCGCTAAATAGAACGAGTGCAAAAAATCTGTCATCATCCTCTAATTTCTCTAGTGCCCAGTGGCAGAACTGTACACCACGTTCAAAGTCGTCGCCGTGCAATTCCTGGTGCACAGAAAGATGGTACGGGTGCAATCGATGTTGATGTAGCATTCTCAACACCTACGTTTTTCAGATTCCCGATTCATGCGCAATTTGAGTGCTACTGATGTGCGGATTAGCCGCGACAGCAGCTATAAAACCAATTTGGGCATCATCATTTGTTGCAGGTCGTGGTTGACGTTTCACATGTGGCTGAGCACTTCCTGTTTCCTTAAATAACGTAACTGTCCTGCGAACGGTCCGGACACTTGGATGACGTCGTCCAGGATGCCGAGCAGCATACATTGCACACGCCATTTGGGAATTTTGATCACAATAGCCATACATCAACACGATATCGACCTTTTCCGCAATTGGTAAATGGTCCATTTCAACACGGGTAATGCATTACGAAGGAAATACCGTCCGCACTAGCAGAATGTTACGTGATACCACGCACTTATACGTTCGTGACTATTACAGCGCCATCTATCACAAAGCAAAAAAGTGGTCCAACTAAAACCTTCATATTTCTTTTCGTACTACACTAATATGTAATAAAAAAAATGGGGATTCCTATTTTAAAAAACGCAGTTGATATCCGTTTGACCTAAGGTGGCGCAATCTAGCGGGCCAACCATAGCACAATCTGGTACTCCCCTTCAAGCTACACGAGTTTCGTTCTTTATAGTTTTTTCTTTTGATGCTTGTTTCGTGAGATATTTGGTCCAGTCACTATCAATGGACCACCCTGTATATATACTTATCAATGCTATCCGTTCTTCTTGTCAGTGTTTTCTGTATTGTCCTTTCTTCGGTCGATTCTACATCTACATCTACATCCATACTCTGCAAGCCAGCTGACGGTGTGTGGTGGAGGGTACTTTGAGTACCTCTATGGTTTCTACCTTCTATTCCAGTCTCGTATTGTTCGTGGAAGGAAAGATTGTCGGTATGCCTCTGTGTGGGCTCTAATCACTCTGATTTTATCCTCATGGTCTCTTCGCGAGATATACGTAGGCGGGAGCAATATACTGCTTCACTCCTCGGTAAAGGTATGTTCTCGAAACTTCAACAAAAGCCCGTACCGAGCTCCTGAGCGTCTCTCTTGCAGAGTCTTCCACTGGAGTTTATCTATCATCTCCGTAACGCTTTCGCGATTACTAAATGATCCTGTAACGAAGCGCGCTGCTCTCCGTTGGATCTTCTCTCTCTCTTCTAGCAACCTTATCTGGTACAGATCCCACACCGGCGAGCAGTATTCAAGCAGTGGGTGAACAAGTGTACTGTAACCTACTTCCTTTGTTTTCGGATTGCATTTCCTTAGGATTCTTCCAATGAATCTCAGTCTGGCATCTGCTTTACCGACGATTAATTTTATATGGCCATTCCATTTTAAATCACTCCTAATGCCTACTCCCAGATAATTTATGGAATTAACTGCTTCCAGTTTCTGACCTGCTATACTATAGCTAAATGATAAAGGATATTTCGTTCTATGTATTCGCAGCACATGACACTTGTCTACATTGAGATTCAGTTGCCATTCCGTACACAGTGCGTCAATTCGTTGCAGATCCTCCTGCATTTCAGTACAATTTTCCATTGTTACAACCTCTCGATATACTACAGCACCATCCGCAGAAAGCCTCAGTCAGCTTCCGATGTTATCCACAAGGTCACTTATATATTATGAATAGTAACGGCCCTGCGGCACAGCATAAATCACTCTTACTTCGGAAGGCTTCTCTCCATTGAGAATGACATGCTGCGTTCTGTTATCTAGGAACTCTTCAATCCAATCACTCAGTTGGTCTCATAGTCCATATGCTCTTACTTTGTTCATTAAACGATTGTGGGGAACTGTACTGAACGCCTTGCGGAAGTCAAGAAACACGGCATCTACCTGGGAAGCCGTGTCTATGGCCCTCTGAGTCTCGTGGACGAATAGCGCGAGCTGGGTTTCACACGGGCGTCTTTTTTGAAACCTATGCTGATTCCTACAGAGTAGATTTCTAGTCTCCAGAAATGTCATTATACACGAACATAATACGTGTTCAAAAATTCTACAACTGATCGACGTTAGAGATATAGGTCTATAGCTCTGCACATCTGTTCGACGTCTCTTCTTGAAAATGGGGATGACCTGTGCCCTTTTCCAATCTTTTGGAACGTTACACTTTTCTAGAGACCTACGGTACACCGCTGCGAGAAGGGGGGTAAGTTCCTTCGCGTACTCTGTGTAAAATCGAACTGGTATCCCATCAGGTCCAGCGGCCTTTCCTCTTTTGAGCGATTTTAATTGTTTTTCTATCCCTCTGTCATCTATTTCGATATCTACCATTTTGGCACCTGTGCGACAATCTAGAGAAGGAACTACAGTGCAGTCTTCCTCTGTGAAACAGCTTTGGAAAAAGACATTTAGTATTTCGGCCTTTAGTCTGTCATCCTCTGTTTCAGTACCATTTTGGCCACAGAGTGTCTGGACATTTTGTTTTGATCCACCTACCGCTTTGTCATAAGACCAAAATTTCTTAGGATTTTCTGCCAAGTCAGTACATAGAACTTTACTTCCGAATTCATTGAACGCCTCTCGCTTAGCCCTCCTCACACTACATTTCGCTTCGTGTAATTTTTGTTTGTCTGCAAGGCTTTGGCTATGCTTATGTTTGCTGTGAAGTTGCCTTTGCTTCCGTAGCAGTTTTCTAAGTCGGTTGTTGCACCACGGTGGCTCTTTTCCATCTCTTACGATCTTGCTTGGCACATACTCATCTCATACATATTGTACGATGGTTTTGAACTTTGTCCACTGATCCTCAACACTATCTGTACCTGAGACAAAACTTTTGTGTTTAGCTGTCAAGTACTCTGAAATGTGCTTTTTGTCACTTTTACTAAACAGAAAAATCTTCCTACCTTTTTTAATATTTCTATTTCCGACTGGAATCATTGATGCAGGAATCGCTTTATGATCGCTGATTCCCTGTTCTGCGTTAACTGTTTCAAATAGTTCGGGTTTGTTTGTCACCAGGAGGTCTAATATGTTATCGCCAAGATCGGTTCTCTGTTTAGCTGCTCAAGGTAGTTCTCAGATAAGGCACTTAAAAAATTTCATTGGATTCTTTGTCCCTGCCACCCGTTATAATCGTTTGAGTCTCCCAGTTTCTATCTGGTAAATTAAAGTCTCCACTCAGAACTATAACATGGTCGGGAAATCTACTAGAAATATTTTCCAAATTTTCCTTCAGGTGCTCTGCCACAACAGCTGCTGAGCCAGGGGCCTATAGAGACATCCAATTACAATGTTTTAGCCTGCTTCACCCGTGACTTTCACCCAAATTATTTCACATTTCGGATCTCCGTCAATTTCCTTCGATACTATTGCACTTTTTATCGCTATAAACACGCCTTCCCTTTCCCTGTCTAGTCTGTCTCTGCGGTATGCATTCCAATCTGAGTTTAGAATTTCATTACTGTTTACATCTGGTTTCAGTCAACTTTCAGTCCCTAGTACTATGTGGGCATCGTGACCGTTTGTTTAATAGGAGCAGTTCTGGGTCCTATCTATAGACGCTCGTGCAGTTTACTACTACCACATGAATATTGTTATTCCCTGTTGCATTTTGCCTATTACTACCTTGTCGCGTCTCAGGAGGCGTCTTGTCGAATCTAGGGAGGGAATTTTCTAACCTAAAAAACCCACGTGTTCACTCCACACTTACTCCGCTACCCTTCCAGCCAATACCTGCGATTCTGTGGAGAACCTCCTCATTCCTCAATATATTAGTCCATCAAATTTTCAATGTTCTTTTTAGCACCATATTTAAAATGCTTCGATGGTCTTCTTTTCCATTTTTCTCACAGTCCATGCTTCACTACCACAGAATGCTGTGCTCCTAACACACGTTCTGTAATACACGATTATCTGATGCATCTGCGGGACATGCTTTTGAAAGTGTGTATTCATGTAAGCAAGGTTAGTTCATTGTTTCTTTCACGTCTTTGTTTTAATACACTACGATTAATAACTATTTTTCATTGAGTCATCTGAAAATATCGATCGTTTTTCGCAATACTTTCTCACTCTCGGAACAATATAATGAGAGGTAGATAGCACTTGGGTCATTATTATGTTTTTTTGTGAATATGTGATATTTTTCAGTCACGTGGTCCGTCAGGGGACATTGGCACGTGTTGGTAACGAAATTTCAGCTTTCTGAATGATAACTAAAGTTAATTTAAGATTTCTCGTGAATTATTTTCCTCACGAATTCATTTTTGAATCCTATGAGCTTTACTGAACATTTGCACATGTTATCCTTCCGCCTTCATTCGTACAAGCTCCTAGCACGAGTGGAATTTATTTAGCATGAATAGCTTTCAGCAGAACTTATGTTTCAGCAGTCATTTTATGGTCCTACCTGTATGTACGATTTTCATCAAAATGTAGTGAGCTCAAGTCACAAGGAACTTCGAAACACGTTCTACTTGTCACATATCTCTCCAATAAGAGGGGAAACATTTACCCTGATATATTGTATTAGAAAATGTGAAGGTCTTGGTTGCAATTTATCTTCACTTACTTTACGTTAAAGCCCCCTTTGTTGTCGCATTGAGCTATGAAGGTTTGCTCACTACCTCATATTTCATTAAAAGTCGTCAGATGACGATGTATTTCATTCATGGATCAAATTTAATACTAAGGAGAACATTTTCAGGTAATTAATACCGGAGTCATGACTTGCTATGCACTCACAGGTAAAAGTGTAAGAGGTAGGGCAGTTTTCAACTGGACTGCAGGCTGGATGACTTTCAGTATGATAGAGATGCAGAAGTTTAACGTACATTATCACCACCCTGGGAGATATACCAACGATCTCAAAAATTGGAGCAGTTAGCGTCAGTGTAATTTGATGCAAGGAAATACATCTCTTGAGGACATACTGTTATTTTCCTCCAAGGATACTGTGGATTCACTATACCATTAAACAGGCACTGCAGTGTGATTATGATATATAATTACACAGTCCCCAGTGCTATTGGCTCATTGGTACATTCGGTGTCTGTAACACTCGTAGAGGAACTTGAGCTGAAATGTTGAGTACCTGGCAAAAAATAGTAACCACAAATTCAAGGACATGATACGTTGTATTCGAGACTGGTCCCGTTGGTAGCAGGTGGCAATTAGTAATACTGATACGAAAATGTCAGACAGTACCGTTAACAGAAGACAACATCAATGTCATTACTGGCGTAAATGAAGATTAGACTTCACTTTGACGTTTGGAAGTAGGAGAAAGCAAAGTAATGCCTGTCAGTACTGATAACTTTAGTCCTGAGCAGGTATACCTATCACACGGTACCATGATAGCCAATTTAGAAATACTAGGTGAAAACGAATTGGACAATTTGGGCGTTAAATTACACAACACCGGGACAGTCTGTCAGCTTGACTGCACTGAGAAATCTGCAAGGACAGGACAAGGAGGACATGGAAAGACTTCTAGCATAATACATTGGATTGTTTCATTCTCCTGACCAAGTACCCGTACGCCACTGTTTCAACACCATATACTCATTCGAAATGAAGCGGTTATTTATAAGAAACAATATCGTGTTCCTCAATTCTTGCAGCCTGTCACTTTAGAAGGCAACAGCTTCAAGGTGGAATCATAGAAACAAGTAATAGGTCCTGGTCAAAACCAGTTGTCATCATTGCCAAAAGGTGGCCAGATGGCAACAAAGCATATCGATTCTCTTGGGACTACCACTATTTAAACCAAAAACAGTATCAGGTACCTACCCGATCCCAAATGTAATTGAAATGTTAGACGGTCTGGGGCAGTGTTGATATCTTACAACTATGGACGTATGAAGTGCATACCACCATGTAGAGGTAGCACATGAAGATCATCCTAACTCTGCTTTCTCAAACCCCACTAGTAATAATCAGTATAAACGCATACCTTTTCGGCTGAAAAACACACCAGCTACTTTCCATCGATTGTTAAATAGTGTATCGTGAATATTAAAACGGAAGCAATGCATGGCGTATTTAGATTATATAACCGTATAGTTCAAAGACATCTAGGAGCACATAATGCTTTTACACAAAGTTTTCGATCGTCTACGAGCAGCATACTTAACCATTAGCCCTGTATAGTACAGTTTCGTTTTACAAGGAGTGCGTTACTTGGACCATATTATTGGCCGAAACGGGATTTGCACCGATCCACGACTTGTTAATGCCATAAAAAATTTTCCGACATCATCCACAGTAAAGGAACTGCAATTATATTTTGGGCTCGCCAATTTTTATCGCAAGTATGTCCCAAAATTCGCCAGAATTGCAAGACCCCTCAGACAACTGTTCAGGAAAGGGATAAAGTTCCATTAGTCACCAGATAGTGAAGCAGCATTTTTAAAACTAAATGATTTTTTTGCACCTAGACTTATTCTTGACTTTTAATTTTTTCAGAAACGGCTCTTACTGTCCTCAAACTGCAGAAAATTTTCCCTTAGATTGTGTCTTGAGTCAGGAAATAGATGGACAGGAAGACCCTGAAGCATATGCGTTCAGACAGCTTAATCGAGCACAAGGGAATTATTCAGCAGCTGAGAAAGAACTGCTAGTATTCGTATTCACAATAGCTTACTTTATGATGTTATTTATACAGACGTTGTTCTAAAGTAGCGACAGATTATGCAGCACTGAAATGGCTATTAGGACATTAAGATCCAATAGTAGGTTAACCATCTTATTAACCTATCTCAGTGAGTTTTATTTCGAAACAATTCATCGTCCAGGTCACATGAAAATTCAGACTGTCTGAGTCACAAAGTATGTGCTACGGAATGCACTGGCATAGACAAGGATGAGTTGATCAAGGCGTAAAACAATGATCGGGGCTCACCAGGCAGCCGTATTTCAGCATGGAGGACAGAGTATTGTACAAGGAGATGAGATGCCAGCTACGCATTATAGTGTCAGAGCGATTACGAAACAGAGCGTTTAGGCCGGCGTATGATTCGAGTTTACTAAGACGCACTTGTTGCAAAGCAGCAGAACGTAGAGTAGCGCAAAATTACTGTTGGGTGATATGCAGACAGGACGACAGTCGTTACGCAAATAACTGTATACCATTCGCGCAAAGGTCGGAGCTCAGTCACCAGAAGTTTAAGTTACAAAGGCTACCCAAGGCAGATAAACCATTTCAGTTATTTGGACTGGATATCCTTGGACAATTTGCGAAAACACCAGCAGGAACCTGGTATGTTTTAACGACAATCTGTCATTTGTCACGTTTCGTTCGGATGATAGCCATACCAAACCAGAAGTCCAAAACAGCAGCACACCCAGCAGAAAACTAGTGGATACTCAAATTGGGAAGGCGTGAAACAATAATAGCTAACCAACGGACAAACTTTATGTTTGATTGGATGAAGCATTTAAGTCGGTTATTGCACATTAGGAATCTTCGGGCTAGTGCATTACATCCAGAGGGATATTGTCAAACAGAAAGGGCTCTTTGGGCGATTGTGAAGACGGTACGATACTACGTTTACTCACGGCATGACAGCTCGGACACATTCCTCTCCACCGTACAGTTAAAAAATCCACGAGGGCACAGGGATTTCCCCTATGAGGTTATATTTGAGCAGGAGATGCCATCTCCTTCAGAGTTTTGTAAGCCTCCCCCAGGAAGTGACATTTTAGTAATGAAAAATTTCTCCAAAAGATTAAAAACTATTTGTCGATAGGTGAAAAAGATGAACATTTAGGCTTTGGAACGACAAAATAGGACACATAATCAGAAAGCAGTGTTGCATTGTAATACATAGGTCAGTGGGTTATGATGACCAACCTGTACATACAAACAGGAAAAAGTAATGGACTTGTGACACACTGTCTGTCCGCATTCAGGTTATGGAAATGAAGTCGCTTGTTAACGTTAAGCAACAACTCCCAACTCACTCCTTGATAGTCCACATCGCCGGCCGGGGTGGCCAAGCGGTTAAAGACGCTACAGTCTGGAACCGCGCGACCGCTGCGGTCGCAGGTTCGAATCCTGCCTCGGGCATGGATGTGTGTGATGCCCTTAGGTTAGTTAGGTTTAAGTAGTTCTAAGTTCTAGGGGACTGATGACCTTAGAAGTTAAATCCCATAGTGCTCAGAGCCATTAGAATCATTTTTTTGATAGTCCACATCAGTCGGGATTCGTCCTTTTAGGGGAACTGCAGAGGTGCTGTCCACACTGTTGGCAGCGTCTTCCCAGGAGAGGAGGGAAGAATCTGTGGAAAAGAGAAAATAAGGGAAGAGTAGCCAAGAAGAACGAGGCAATTCTGTACTTACTAAATGGTTCAAATGGCTCTCAGCGCTATGGGACGTAACTTCTGAGGTCATCAGTCCCCTATAACTTAGAACTACTTAAACCTAACTAACCTAAGGACATCACACACATCCATGCCCGAGGCAGGATTCGAACCTGCGACCGTAGCGGTCGCGCGGCTCCAGACTGCAGCGCCTAGAACCGCTCGGCCACTCCGGGCGGCTCTGTACTTATCCCGGACATCAGCAGACATTTAGGCTATGAGGAGGAATGAAAAGGTAACTAGAGAATGGCATGACTAGAGAATGCGGATGTAATGCGTTAATGAGTTTCATGTGCTTTTCACTAAGTATTCAGGTAATGCATTATACGGTTAGATTTGTGTTTTAGGAAAGACTGGATTGAAGAGGACGTTATTTTTGTGAGAGAGGCTGATGCAGGTGAACCTAAAGGAAACGTTTGGTGTAAGTTTTAGGTTGATGTAATTTTGGAGGAAACTATACTCGCAATATTACTAATGGCAGTTGAACTTTATTCCATGGATGGACAGGAGAAACAGCGATATACATAGTATTATAAGTTAATTATTTTGTGAAGAGTGGACATTTAGTTGACAAAAAATAATTGTTTATTTACACCAGGCCTGAACAGCAGGTAGATCGTCACTGGGGACGAGAATGTATTTGTGTACATGATAGTCATACACCCTTAGCCTTATAGGGAAAATTTTTTCCTTACTCAGTTCACTTATTTAAGAAGAAGAGTAACATCAGGCAGTTCCACCCAGAATGGAACCCACACAATGATATATGTACCCGAGCTATCCTTCGGGATTTTGCCCACATAAAACCTAACATTCCTAAATAACATGCTAGACCCGACACTGCTCGCTTCCCTAAATCGAATGTTAGTCACACAGCATGGCCGTATGTCAATGGAACGCCCGTTAAAAGTACCGCAGTGAACATCCGCAACCACTTGTAGTAGTAGTAGTTACAGGAACTTCAACCTCAGCTGCCTGTGTAATTTTCACGATAATCAGAACCATATACTACCAACTGAATCGGAAAGTAGCCCAGATCCAATCCCTTACAATTCTCAACCTACGGGATAAGACTAGTTACAGCAGCACCAACCAAAAGCAATGTGATGAGGGACAAGTGCATCATGAACGAAGACAACTGTGTAGAGACAGGTGCTAGTAAAGCTGGGGAAATAATGTACAATGTGATACAGTGAGTGCAGGACCAAAACTGAAGTGTAAATAATTGTAAGTAATTAGTGTTTCGATTTCAATGATATTCGAGAACGAATTTTCTTCGTGGCGCGGAGGAATGTAGAGGTATAAAGACATAAGCGATTATTGGAAGCTGCAGAGGAGCGTCTTAGCGAAACCAGGGCACCACCAAGTAGGCTGCCGCTGGCAAAGGGAGTGCGTGGTCAGCGGCTTCGCAACACACCGCATTTGCGCCAATGCGTGACACAGCCTACAGGATTATTGCAACTAGTGGCGACTGCTGGGAGCTCGTTCCAGACGGTTCGCCGCGGCTCACTAACTGCTATAAACAACATAAATCAGCACGGAGAAGCAGTATTTAAGGCTCTCGAAGAACTGGGCAGTGACATCATGTTGAGCCTGTGCCACACCGTTCCGCGCCTATGTCGCAGACACTTCTGGCAAAGCTGGGACCCGAACCATTGCTTGCTGCCCAAGGCGACACGGTCAGCTTCGCACTCCGCTGCCATCCTGAGAGTACCACGCCAGGGCTCCCCGTCTTTGCCAACTCCAGAGGACTCTCAGAAAACCGCTACGCTCCGAGACGGCTAAGGTGACGCAGCCCGAAGTCCCTGTGGTCACTGCCGCCGGCCACACTCTCTACGGTCAGGAAGAACGGGAACCTGGCGAAGCAGCACCAGCGACCAGCGGCTCAGCAACAGAATGAGCAGTCAGCAGTCAGAGCCGTTGCCTTTGGGGAGATGCAGTCATAAGTCCCGTGCCGCCCTCCAATAATTGTAAACAAGCCTCAATGAAGAAGTCATAGCAACAATCGTCAGGTCTTTTTCAGTCGCCCAACATCCTCCATCAGCAGAGAATACTAGCCCACACTAAACTGTCAGAGTCATCCTGTTATGTGGAGCATTTTGACTTAACATTAAAAAACAGTGTGTTTCGGAAAGAGCCATCCGCTTTCACAAGAACGAGCTAGAAACTTGTGGTAAACTTACTCATGGAAGCTAAACGTTGCCCTGGCGCCAGTTGTACGTTGCAGGTTTATTTGGTTAGCTATAGAGGACTCTTAGGCAGTGTTATTTAAACTTCAATACGCTATCAAATGGTTCAAATGGCTCTGAGCACTATGGTACTTAACAGCTATGGTCATCAGTTCCCTAGAACTTATAACTACTTAAACCTAACTAACCTAAGGACAGCACACAACACCCAGCCATCACGAGGCAGAGAAAATCCCTGACCCCGCCGGGAATCGAACCCGGGAACCCGGGCGTGGGAAGCGAGAACGCTACCGCACGACCACGAGATGCGGGCTAATACGCTATCGATTAATCGACAGTAACTGCTCTATCGTCACTATCGGTAGTATGGTTTCATTATCGATAGTCATAGCGTTTACAATGTAATTCGTTTTGAATTGGCACCTGAAAAATTGTCGGTTCCTATTACTTCCATGGCGTGCAGAGGGAAAGTAGATTGTATGGAGGTATTTAATCAGCAACAAATATGGTGGCGCCTTAGCCAGTTTAAGTTGTTTATAATCTATTTTGTTAACAGGTTGGTCGCTGTGGGAGAGGGCTCGTGAAAGAGGGAATTTTCTTGTTTGTCTTCCAGTGATGACAACTCACGGTCGTGCGTACCTTGTACCGATCAGATGCTTATGGTAAAAACCACACACGTAAATAACATGGATTCGTGAATGTGCATTATACTGGTTTTCATCTTCAAATGTGTGAACTTGCTTACTTGTAGCAAGGAATGCAAATGTAAATAAGGTTGTTGTAATACAACGTAGTTAGTAAAGGAAAAAGTGACACTTTAAACATTTGTTAAGTGTTTCTGATTGAACTGTATAATGCATTTTAAAATAAATACCGGTACAATTATTGCTGTTATTCATTAAACACGCCTGCTACTGTCCTCTTTTGTTTCTGAGTCCTCAATGTTCTTACAAGTGTTTCCAGTCTTACGTGTTAATGTGTAAAGTGATTCTAAAACACAAAACACTGCGTCACTTCTGCTTTTGCATAAGCACAAATATGATTCATACGTTGATTGCCCACGTTAAGGCCGATTAGCGGAGCTTGTTCCTTCAAGGGCACACCAGCTCCCGCAAACTGAATATTGCAAAAGCACTCCCTGTCGAGTGTCAAGCTTTTTTATTTGTATGGTGGCTGGACATAATCATTAAAATATACAGCTGTATTTACATGCTATCTCCTTTCACAGCATTGCAGTGCATGTTCTAAGTAATTCTGGAGAAATGTGAATTCTTCAGTGGATGTGAGACAAAACTAATCTCTTCTCGCCAAGAGTTGAATGTGAATGTCCAGGAATGTTTTTACAAAACTCCAAATCCCGTAGACATTTCTTGAGTTCTTGCCCGTTAATGCTGAAACCCCTTGTTGAAACTTGTGCAGCGGGCGAATAAGCTCGCCATTATTTTTATTTTATTTTTTCCATTTTTTTCAGATTTACATCTTTCTGCAACCTGATTAACAATTTTTCGAGCTTCACGCGGAATAATTAATTCTACCTCTAAAGCTTCTAGCTCTGCGGGGTATCGTAAGAAGTGACCTCAATGTGGCACCAATGGCTTCTTCGTCACTCATTTCGCTATTTAAACTCCACACAACAACAAGATTATTCTTCATTACCGCAACTATAGTGCGACAACTTTTGAATCGCTGTCGTTGGCAGCAGTGAAGAAGTAGCGAAGAAGTATTCCGAATGCTGCCGACATGAAATGATCGCACGCCACCGACAGCCTCTGTTGGCTGAGGTAATTCCGTGCTTCCAAGATTATTTTGTTCGTGTAAGAGGTACGTAAATAGAGTTTTTTCGTTATTGTTTCGAAAATGAACCGTAAAAATCAATCATCTGTGTGGAATTTTTTCAAGAAAGTGGGGGATAATAGTCAGTTTGTAAAGTGTACCATCTGCATTAAAGGTTACAAACATGATCAGGGAAAAGGACTAATTTAAGAGGCCACTAAAAAGAAAGCATCGTGATAAACTAGGAACCACGAATTAGCAATACAATTGAAAGGTGAGGTATCAACTTTTGAGCTAGATCAAGTCTAAGAGGTGCTACCAAAAGAATCGAGAAGCTCTATAAAAAATTATTTTAGCAGATGTCAGTTGTACGATGCCAGTTCAAAAGTAAATAAAGGACCTGATTCTCTTTATGCACAAATGATTGCTATCGATATACTGCTGTACAGAACTTCCGAACATCAAGGTTTGAAAAAAAAAATGCCTTACGCAGCAGATATGAGTAGCCAGATAAAAGCACAGTTAAGAGATAAAAATAAAGTAAAGAAAGCCATAAGAAAATGTAAATTTTTCAGTCTTACGACGGACATGTGGAAAAGCAACGCGAATAACGGCATACTGCCATTGACTTGCCACTTTATTATAGACAAAAAATTAATTTTACCCATATGAAAAGTAACAAAAACTGCAGGTCATCACAAGACAGAGTCTATGCACATGCAACTAACGTTTTTTAAATATTTCTTTGCTTAACTCGTTAATGCCATGCCGAGTTTCGTTTCATTCTTGTGATCGGTAGATGTCTGTGTAAGTCAAGTCGCCGTAAGTTTCAAAGTACTTCTTGGCAGTTTCACCCCTCCCCTCCCCGTCCCCTCTCTCCTCATCACTCTTGTCGATGGAAATCTCAAGCCATTGTGTCATTTGTGTTCTGTTTACGGTCTCTGCTAACCGTAATGAGTCATTGAATAATTGCGTCACAATTAGCTTAATATATTTTCTTATTCGTTACTACAAATAAGCTACACTTTTGCATATAGATGTCTCTATAATGTGCTTTCTCAAAAGATTGCTACTTCCGTGCCCAAAGTTTTCACTTGAGAATTTGTGCAATAGCAGACTAGCAAGTGAGAAACGAACGCGAACCCCAACACCGTGTGAACCAAAATTAATACAGTATAGAGGCCTCAGCTGACAGTGGCGTTACAATTACTGTGTTACTGTCTTCCGAGTGTGTAAACAACTTGTTTTTGTGGCCATTTATACGGTAGTGTTTCCATTGTGTTAGCGAATCGGAACAGAATTAATACTTTCGGTGTTTACAGAGCAACGTCAATACTAATGCATGTATTCGCCAAAAACGATAAACCGTAGCAAGTTATAAATATAGGCCTTCCTAACCCTATCGTAACTTTCAAGTTGTAATAGTAAACTCTCAGCTATTGTGTAATGGAACCTTTTGTATCGCCACTACAGTGAAGCTGACGAAACGCAATCTACCAGGTTCCATCACGTGCAAACTTCGAGCGGCGCGGGTACGTTATAGGAACACATTGGTTTGATGGGTGAAGCTGCCAGCACTGCTGTCCCTCGCCGCACCTTTCCTTATCCTTCATTAATACCTTGTTGTGCTCTTTATACCGATCCGTGCCCTTCCCCCGACTAGCGGCGAAACACCCACCAAAGCTTCTACCAGCTATGCACTTTATGTCGACTGCATTAAGTCCATAAGTGCTGCTGATCTCAGCGATGTAGCAGCAATAGCACTGCAATAGAATGATGGCCCTTTTCCTTTGTACTGCGTGTCAACACAACTACGAAAAAACATAATGAGTGAAGAAGCCATCCTTGATCTCTTCAACGCTATTTCAATCTTCTTATTCCCATGTGCGGTTTATACCGCATCTATTGCAGTTGGTTGGCAAGTACGCACACCTAAGGTAGCAGTATTGCGTGGAAGACCAGTAAACACTTCTCCGCTCACATCCTTATTCCTTCTGGTGACCCTCCCCTTCTTCTTCTTCTTCTTCTTCTTCTTGCTGTTTTCCCTGTAATTCTAAGACGCTGAAACTCAACGTAACATCGGCAAGTAATATATTAGCCCAATTTTTATGACAATTATTATTTATTATTTATGAAAGTAATTTTTCAGATAACAAGACGTTGAAAAAAATATTTTTTTTGAAGTAATTTTTCAGATTACAAGACGCTGAAAAAAAGAAATTTTATGGTAATAGTATGCAAAATTTCGGACATACTGGCAGGTTACTTTAACGTTACATTTTTTTTTCAGGCCACCAATAAAATCTTACTAGATTACAATATCCGTGATAAGACAGTAGTAGTGGTTACAGACAACGCTGCAGTAACGAAAAAGCTGCCTAAATCTTAAGGATTCGACATTCACCCTGTTATGCCCACTGTATAAACTTAACACTACAAGATTGTTTCAAACCAGAAACATTTTCCAAAATTTTATTGCAAACAAAGGCTATTGTGACTTTCTTTCGTAACTCGATTCTAGCCAGTGACAAACTGCGCAATATTCAAAAAGGAGCAACAACAAAGAAACTGAGCCAGGTACAGGAGGTGCCGACTCTATGGAACAGCTCATGCCACACGCCCAAAAGAATTTTAGAAGTACGCAGTGAACTTGAGATTGCGATCAATGAAAGTTCAAAAGCAGTGCCTACACGCACAGCAGAAAATTACTTAGTTATACAAGAGATAATAGATCTTATTGAACCTTTTGAAGTAGCAACAGCGACAATCTCATGGGAGTCATACATCACTGCTTCCTTCATTATACCTCTTATACGAGGTAGTGCTGCAAAGTTTTCAGACTTGTAAAGCACCTTAACAACTATTGAAGGACGAAGTGTTCTGAATTCCCTGATTAAATCAGTCAGTGAAAGAATGGAGCCATTCAACACATTGACTGTGACATTATTAGATCCTAGGTTTAAAAAATTTGTTTAGGAACATTTCAAGAGGCAGAGAACACTGCACAAGTACTTCAGAAAAAGTATGCCGCTATCATCGCATCAACTACAAGAATAATACCTGAAACAGAAGCATCCATGAGCAGTGCTCACACGTCAACTGATACGTGTAACAATTTGAAATCGGATAATCTATTTTCTTGATCAATTAGCAACAGCGTAACATCGATGTCGTTACACCAGCCAGTGATTGCATAAATGACCTACATCAGTATTCTGAAAAACCTGTAATAGACAAGCATGCTTGTGTATTAGAATATTGAGGAAAATCTCATAGTATACGGCGCGTAATGGCCGTTAACTTTTTGTGGTGTCCAGGGACTTCAGCTCCTGCAGAGAGGATTTTCTCCATGGCAGGATAAATAATTACTTAAAAACACAACAGACTAAAGGAGAAGAATTTAAGCACCTTACATGTATCTTTTAATGTTGTATTTTAAACAGCAGACTAACGAACAAGAATCTAAATACCTTATTTTATATAACAAAATTTGACTATTTTGTATTGTTGTATATTAAGCAATAAAATTTCTTAAAAAGCTAATTTTCATTAAATACCTGACCAAAACAGTCGATAGTTAATCGATACATCGATAGTTCTTAAAAGTACCATCGATAAAATCGTATGTGTCAACCATCGACGTTTATGTAACACTACTCTGAGATGGTGCTCATTCTCTCGTTCATTACCCAGAATGCAACGATTCAAGATGCGATAAGATGAGAACAAAAATAGTTTTGCGTTCTACTTTTCAACAGGGTCATCTAATCCCACTTGAGATATGCTCGAAAAACGTTTGGTACGGGTTTTACTATAGTCTGAACGTTAATCGTGCTTGCGGTAGACAGCACACTGAACGTTTCCGAAAAATAAATGAAGTCCTGATAATAAAGGCAATTGAATATATTTTCCCAAGCTTGCCTTTATGAATTTCTATTTATTCTTTGACACCAATTAGTTTTCTTCCATTGAACAAAATTTGAGTGGTGCACAATTTCAGCTCAGGAGGGAAAGGTGAAGAGTTGCCCTTCGACTCCTCAATTTGAATAAAGAACGAAAAATCGTATTTACCTTTCATTTCAGAAACCACTTTTCGGAAGTATCTGCTTAATCAACTTTATCTGATAACGTTGAGCTTAATTATTAATATTTCTGCATTAAGTTCAATAACACAAATTTTGAAGTTATGATGCACCGTGTTTGTGAGGCGAAAAAGATTAGAAAATCACACCTCACGTTAAAAATTCTTATTCTTTTATAAAATCTCCTTTTTTCCTGTAAACTTACTGCAATTCTCAGAAGCAGTCTGAAACCAATACTGCTTCTGTTATTTGTTTCTTGTAATATTATTTATTGTTGCTCTCCAACAACTATCAGTTTAATCATTAGGTGTAGAGCCCTGACATCATCTTCATTTTCGTAGCACTACGGAAGCATTCTTAAGGAACGTGTCACTCAAATAAAAGCTGGTAAAGAATCCTCTTATTTTGTAATACTCAAACTGTTCAGTCCCATAATTGATAATTTTAGGATTTGGTTGATAGCCACTTGAAACTTTAAAATACTTTTTGCTGATGGTTATGCCTCAAAAATCAGTGCATTAAAAATTTTCAATTCTGAATCAGTAAAGCATTAGTGTAGAAGATAAAAATAGTCACATAATAACAGGTAAATACCATAAATTATTTTTCTCTTCTTGTGGTGGCAATTCAAATTCATCATGGAACATAAAGATATTCAACCAGAAATTGCTTTCGCCATCAACCTTGCACGATGATCAGCTCCAGGACGATGGAAATGTGCGACATGAGATGGTTTTTTGATAAGAGACATTGCAATTCATGACAACACTTTTATATAGTTCTCTCTATGCTGCTGTTCTCTCATCTCATAGTGAATAAAATCGAGTATTCGAGACATATCTTGTTTCTGACGTTACTTGACCTTTACACGCTGATTTAAAGTTTGGAATTATTTGATATGGATTTCAGACGAATTGTTCCGATATTTTTTCATGGTTGGTGTATTCGGACACGTGGTGCAACACTTCATTTCTTCCAAAAACGAGAGAATTATTCCCTATATCTGTCATTTACAAGGTAAACACAAAAGGTCTTTTTCCAAAGTGTTTGCAGTCAAAACACATAGACTTCTAAAAGTGTAGGATAACATTATTGACGTTGTGTCAAAAGCTGATGGTTTACGATAGGAGGGAAATTTCCACTCTGGTAGAGCTCGTCAGTAAATTTTGCCTTCTCTTTCCATAATGCGTAAACGATTTAAATATCCATAAAATTATCAGCATTGAATCAGTAGATCAATTTTGTTTCCGTTAATTTTCAAATGCATACTGTGTAAAATTTATGTCATACATATTAATATTATAAATGCGGAAGTAACTCTATCTGTTACGCTTTCACGACTAAACCGCTGAAAGGATTTAAATCAAATCTGGCATGTAGATAGCTTTAACGCTGAAGAAAGAACAAAAACCACTTTATAAAGTGTGTAGTACAAGATATTTATTGATTTGCAGAATATAACGCGAAATATGGAACAATAATTACTCTTTGAAAAAGGCATCTCCTTTTGAACTTTATTCATATTTGTGAAAATTATTTTATTATTTCATATATTTTTCATAATACCATTCAACGAAATGATTACAATGCTTATAAAATGCTCGGCGTGTTTAATCCCTACTTCCACACTAATCTCAGTCACAAGCCCGTCGCATTTTAGCCGCCTAGCGTCATGCGTTCCTTATAGCTTCGGAGACGCTTGAAGACTCACAACGCCGGCGTCATTTAAATGCTGTACAACAAACAGAGAGACGTCGCGCCTTTACATGTAGATCGTCGGAAAATTTTTGTGAGGTTGCCTTTCATTATGATCCATTAACTGACTAATTTAATCATCGATTACTCACCTTAGAGAGAATCTACAACTACATCTACGTGACTACTCTGCTATTCACAATAAACTTCCTGGCAGAGGGTTCAATGAAGCACCTTCAAGCTATCTCTCTACCGCTCCACTCTTGACCGGCACGAGGGAAAAACAAGCACTTAAATTTTTCCTTGTGATCCCTTATTTCTCTTATTTAATCGTGATGATCATTTCTCCCTATGTAAGTGGGTGCCAACAGAATGTCTTCGCAATCGGAGGAGAAAACTGGTGATTGAAATTTCATGAGAAGATCTCGTCGCAACGAAAAACGCCTTTGTTTTAGTGATTGCCACTCCAATTCACTTATCATGTCTGTGACACTATCTCCCCTATTTCGTGATAATACAAAACCAGTTGCCCTTCTTTGTACTTTTTCGATATCATCCGTCAGTCCCAACTGATGCGGATCCCACACTGCTCGGCAGTACTCCAGGATAGGGCGGAAAGGATTGGTGTAAGCAGTCTCTTTAGTAGATCTGTTGCACCTTCTAAGTGTTCTGCCAATGAATCGCAGTCTTTGGTTTGCTCTACCCACAATATTATCTATGTGATCGTTCCTATTTAGGTTATTTGTAATTGTAATCCCTAAGTATTTAGTTGAATTTACATCCTTCAGATTTGTGTGATTTATCGCGTAATCGAAATTTAGCTGGTTTCTTTTAGGACACATGTTCACACTTTTCCTTATTCAGAGTCAATTGCCGCTTTTCGCACCATACAGATTTCTTATCTAAAGCACTTTTCAATTCGTGTTGATCATCTGATGACTTTACAAGGCGATAAATGACAGCATCATCTGCAAACAAACCAAGACCCATACTCAGATTGTCTCCTATGTCGTTAATATAGATCAGGAACAGTAGAGGGCCTATAACACTTCCATGGGGAGAGCCGGATATTGCTTCTGTTTTATTCGATGACTTTCAGTCTATTACTACGAACTGTAACCTTTCTAACAGGAAACGCGAATACAAGTGCAAAACTTAGGCGATACTCCGTAGGCACACAGTTTGGTTAAAAGACGCTTGTGAGGAACGATGTCGAAAGCCTGCTGGAAATCTAACAATATGGAATCAATTTGACATCCCCTGTCGATAGCACTTATTACTTCTTGTGTCTCACAAGAACGTAATTTTCTGAAAGCGTGTTGACTATGTGTCAATAAATCGTTTTCTTCGAGGTACTTCATAATGTTAGAATACAGTATATGTTCCAAAACCCTACTGCAAATCGACGTTAGTCATCTAGGCCTGTAATTCAGCGGATTACTCCTACTTTCCTTTTTGGGTATTGGTGTGACTTGAGCAATTTTCCAGTCTTTAGGTACGAATCTTTCTGTGAGCGAGTGGTTGTATATAATTGCTAAATATGGAGCTATTTTATCAGCATACTCTGAGAGAACGTGACTGGTATACAATCAGGACCGGAGGCCTTTCCTTTATTAAGTGATTTAAGCTCCTTCGTTACACCGAGGACATTTACTTCTATGTTTCTCATCTTGGCAGTTGTTCTTGATTGGAATTCAGGAATACATACTTCGTCTTCTTTGGTGAAGGAGTTTCGGAAAACCATGTTTAATAACTCTGCTTTAGTGGCACTGTCATCAGTGACTTCACAGTTGTTACCGCGCAGTGAAGGTATTGATTGCGTCTTACCACTGGTGTGCTTTATGTATGACCAAAATCTCTTTGGGTTTTCTGTCAGATTTCGAGACAGAATTTCGTTGTGGAAATTATTAAAAGCATCTCGCGTTGAAGTACGCGCCATATTTCGAACTTCTGTAAAGCTTTGGCAATCTTGGGGCTTTTGCGTTCTTTTAAATTTGGGACGGCCGGTGTGGCTGAGCGGTTCTAGGCGCTTCAGTCTGGAAGCGCGCGACCGCTACGACCGCAGGTTCGAATCTTGCTTTGGGCATGCATGTGTGTGATGTCGTTAGGTTAGTTAGGTTTAAGTAGTTCTAAGTTCTAGGAGACTGATGACCTCAGATGTTAAATCCCATAGTTCTCAGAGCCATTTGAACCATTTTATTTAAAATTTGGCATGTTTTTTCGTTGCTTCTGCAACAACGATCTGACCCGTTTTGTGTACCATGGGGGATTAGTACCATCACTTATTAATTTATGTAATATGTATATCTCTCAATTGCTGTCGATACTATGAATGAATAAAATATGTGGGCATTGTAGTGCGTTTAAATGGATGGAAGAAACTGTTAGCGTGTGGTGCTCTGGTAGCAAAATCTCATTCCCAGCACTAGGTGAGCTAGAATAACCCCTAAAACCTCTACTTCTATACGAGGGAAATGAATCGAGACTTTTTTAAAAATATAAGTAGGAAACATACTGCATGGTTCCAGGTAACTATGGCAGGTTTTTCACCTAGTTTTACTATTCAAGGTCAAATTTACCATAGGATTGTCTCTTTGCTTACATCACATAACCATCAGCCTAAGTTCTTACAGATTTACTTCATTAGTTGGTAGCTCTGCACAAAATCGCACGTACGGAGTTACAGCTCTCTTGGAAGATAAGTAATTTAGGTTGTAATTAATTGTAGTTGAACACTTTTAACTAATTAAATACGTTCTTTAGTATACTCTTCAAGCTCACCATTAAAAGTTTTTCTCTTATTTGCGTAGTGTTCTAGTAATCGCGAAAAGTTCGTTTGTTTATTTACTGCTGCTTAGGCCAACTTTTTCGAGTGTGCGTATTTAGCGTTATACCGAAGTGCATTTGCTGTAGTTTAACTGATTAAATACATTAATTAGGGTGCTTTTCAAGCTCACCATTAAAGGTTTTTCTTTTATTTGCGTATTGTCCCAGTAATCGCGAAAAGTTCGTTTTGTTTATATTTCGCGGCTTTGCTTTACTTTCCGAGTGTGCATAGTTAGCGCAATCTTAAGTCCATTTGGTATAGATAAACTAATTTAACACGTTCATTAGTGTGCTCTTCAAGCTTGCCACTAAAGGTTTTTCTTTTATTTACGTATTCTTCCACTTATCGCCAAAAGTTCGTTTTGGTTACATTCGGCTGTTTAGGACTAACTTTTGATCGTGTATATTCAGCGTTATAACACACATTTAAGTGCATTTGGTAATAGTTTACTTACATATTATTTTCCAAAACATCTTTAGTTTCCTTTTGCATCTGTATTTAATATATTATCCTTATCACTTTGTAAATCTCTTAACTAATTTCCAAACTACCATGGATAGTAAGTGTGTGAGCTGCAGTAGGAAAGTTAGTTCAGGGGTTTTGTGCAGCTGTTGTGACAGGTGGTTTCATTGGGGAAATAATAGCGACGTGGGAAATGGGGAAGCAAGCGAGACTCTTCCATTATTTTGCTGGGTTTTCTCAAGAGATTATAGTTGAACAGGAGGAGAAAATTAGAGCCCTTCAGGTTGATTTGGACAGAGCGAGGGAGGAACTGAAGAGGTTAAGGGGGGAGGAGGGCAAACAGCGGTGGGAAGTGGTAGCTGGGAACAGGGGCCACAAAAAGAGGACACTATCTGACAGTTTCCCAATTGGCACAAGCAACAGATTTGCCTTGCTACCACAGTTAAGTAAGGTAGAGGCTCCAGTAGAAGTAAATGTAATTAAGATGTAACAGAATCTAACTAGGAAACCAACTGTTTCGAAAAAAGTAGAAAGTAAGAGGAAAGTTCTGTTGCTAGGTAGCAGCCATAGAAGAGGTGTGGGCCACAAACGTTTTCAAGCCAAGTGAAAGTCTTAGCCAGATGGTAGAGGATATAACTTCCTTGTGCAAGGGATTCGCAAAGCACGATCATGTGATGATAGTGGGTGGAGTGGGAAACCGTATTGATAGGGATCAGGGCTACAGTATTGAGTGTGACCTCGTGAAAATACCCTCGGCAACGACCCATACCAATATTGGGCTGGTGCCTGCTCTCGTGCGGCATGATCAGCCCCAGTTGAACCGCCTGTCAGGAGGGTAAATATGGAGTTGGATCAGTTGCGTAGGGCGGCCACTCCGTCAGACATTGGATTGGTTCGTGTCTAGGCTATTGATATGGGGGATTTCACAAGGCATGGCCTACATCTCAATAGGTAAGGGAAGGGTAAACTGGCAGGGTTGTTAGCAAAATCCATAAGGGGGACACTAGTACTCATGGATGTACCTCTTTTCTAGACTAATATCAGTGTCCAATGAGAATTTCAGGCAGGCAGGTGCTAAGAGGTCCAAAACTCACAAAAAACTTACAGCAGGAAAGTAAATAATATTGTTACCATATTTAACCAAAATAAAGAAAAAAGTAGATTCTCACAAAAGTAAAGTAAAAAATAATGTTACCATATTTCACCAAAATATTCCAGGATTGAAGAATAAAGTAGATGAGCTCCTGGCTTGTTTAGATGACACTGAATCTGATAATGTAATAGATATACTATGCCTGTCTGAGCATCACATTGTGCCTGATATGGAAAAGGTAAATATCAGTGGTTATAAAATAGCTGCACATTTGTGTAGAGACAACAAGGTGGGAGGAGGAGTTGCCATGTATGACAAAAGTTATCACAGTGTAGAAAGCTTAGATACAAAAAAGTTTTGTCTAAGGCAACGTATAGAAGCATGTGCCTGTCAACTTAAACTGAAGGAGGGCTCTTTCATGATTGTAACAGCGTATAGGTCCCCTTCAGGAAACTTTCATTTTTTCCTGGAAAACGTGGATGCCTTGTTGTGCTATCTGTCAGATTGGGGAAAGTAAATTACTATTTGTGGGGACTTCAATGTTGATTCACTGAAAGAGTGGAATAGGAAGAATGACCAGGAAGTTCTTTCAATTTGTCATCTGTCATTAATTTTCCTACTCGGGTAGTAAAGGACAGCAGCACATTGATAGATAACACTTTTATAGACCAAGGTAGGTTTATAAACATAAATTCTTCTCCAGTTGAGAATGGGCTTTCTAATCATGATGCTCAGCTAGTTACAGTATATGACATAGCTCCATTCAGTAATTCAAAACTACCCTCCAAAGTTCTGCGTTCAGCCAATGACTCATCAATTAGAAATTTGAGAGAAAATCTTCAGCAGTTAGACTGGGATGAGGTGTACAAGGAACCCAATGCTAATTTAAAATATAATTTATTTTATGATACACTTATAAGAGAATTTGAAAACTGTTTCCCCAAGAAAGTACTTAAATCTAATTATAAGAAACCATGCAAAAACCTTGGCTTACTAAAGGAATAAAAATATCTTGTAACCACAAAAGGGAACTGCATCTAACAACAAGAAAGAGTAATAACCCAGAAAGAGCCAAATATTATAAAAACTACTGTGCTACATAAAGAAAGATTATTAAAAAGTCCAGAAGCATGTGCATCTGCTGAAACGTTTGAGTTCAGCTACTTATGCTATTAGGGTCATTGCAAATTTTGGAGATATACATCTGAGTAAATTAGCTTACCATGCCTATTTTCATTCTCTTCTTTCGTATGCCATCATATCCTGGGGTAACTCATCATTGAGTAAAAGAGTATTCATTGCACAAAAGCGTGTAATCAGAATAATTGCTGGAGCTCATCCAAGATCATCCTGCAGACGCTTATTTAAAGAGTTAAAGATCTTCACTGTAGCCTCACAATATATATATTCACTTATGAAATTTATTATTAACAATCCGAACGAATTAAAAAGTAATAGCAGTGTACATGGTTACAACACTTGGCGAAAGGATGATCTTCACTACTCAAGGTTAAATGTAACTTTGGCTCAGAAGGGGGTAAATTATGCTGCCACAAAAGTCTTTGGTCACTTACCTAATAGCATCAAAAGTCTGACAGATAACCATATAGCATTTAAAAGGAAATTAAAAGAATTTCTTAATGGCAACTCCTTCTACTCATTAGATGAATTTTTGGATATAGTAAGTGGGTAATTTCCCCATTACCCACAAAAAAATTAAAAATATTGAGTGTCATGTAATATTTTGTGTAATGTAATATCTTGTATAGACACCTTTTATTATCCTGACACGTTCCACATCATTACGAAGTGTCGTATTCATGATCTAGGGAACAAGTACTAATCTAATCTAATCTAAGCCAGTGTAGCAGTCTGTAGGGTGTATTAATATTCAAGGTGTGGAAAAAGAAACGGTAAAGAATATTTAGGGAAAGTTTCATGAACTTAACCACCTAATTATCACTTTTAAAACTGCTTTAGAGAAAATAGTAGGAGAAGATTACAAATTAGTGACCACAAAGACTGTATACTAAGCGGGGAACAAGAGATACGATCTAACACATTACGGTGTAAATGAAGCTGCAGCCTTGGTTACAGCCGAACAGTTGCCTGATCACGACATCGTTTTGTGTGCCCGCGAGAATACATTAATCAGGGTTTCTGACACACATAAATATTACGATGCTTTGTAGTGCCCGATAATTTTTAGCAATGAACTTGATACTGTCATTTTCAAATACTGTAATTCAAATATGTAACGCTCTTGTCCTTGTCAAACAAAAAGTGCCATGCATGGAGTTTTATGCATCACATTTGATAATACGAGAAGATAATTTTAATATGATATCACGATGCAAGAAACTAGCTGATCAGTTTTATATGGAACGTTCAAAAAGTTTCAGTTTTAGTGCACGGGTGCAACGTACGTGCATCACAATGTGACTCCGATGCCGGTACGTAGGCGATGGTTTAGGCTGGACTTCGACTTTTTGAATGTCCCATATGTGTGTATGTTTATGTGTGTGTGTGTGTGTGTGTGTGTGTGTGTGTGTGTGTGTGTGTGTGTGGAATGTCTACGACTGCGATAGATATAATTAAATCAAGCTACGTTGAGAGCAGGGAATTATATTCTTCTTAAAGGTGTTGTGGCAAATGATGCAGATATATTTCCTAATAATATGGGCAAGATGGCAATCCCACACTGTTCATCTGTAAATAGTCCTCGATAATTTCAGGAGTGTACTGAAGACGTACTCGCCTATGTGCACATGTATGGTCGTCCTGATTTATTTGTGGCCCTCACATGTGACGCTGCTTGGAAGTACGAAGTCGGTGAGTTATTACCAGGACAGGCTGCTATTGACAGGCATGATATAGTTGCAACAATTCTTAGGTTAAAAGAAATGAAGCTAACGTCGGCTATAACTGAGGAATGATGTATGGAGAAATTATATATTTTATATATTACACTGAATGCAATAGCGCAACTTCCCATATGCACTTATTTTCCTTTTGTTAAAAGAAAAATTGGAATATAATGAAACTGATGAAACCATCAGCGCAGAAATACATAAATCTTTCATTGACAAGACAATTATTATCGTAAAAATATGATCCTCGGTCCATGTTGCTCTAACAATAAATCTCCTTCCACGGAAGATGGACAATGCACGACATATAGGAAAAATTCCCACGTAGACTTCACAAGGAGGCCATACACAGTGAAAATGGATATTCCCTGTACCGATGATAAAGCTTCGAAATGGAAGTTAGATAGGACCTAATAGTCTGGTAGTCATCTATTCCCCAATTTTGTCAATATTACTTCACACGCTTATCAATCTGGAGGTTTGCCGTTCAGCGCATGCTAGAAAATATATCTACAAGTACATTAACTCTAGCTATTTTAAGCTTCAGAAACAAATATCTCACAAATATCACAGTTAAAGTACACGAATATCAATCTGGCTTCGCGTAAGCAGCAACGAAGCAGTGTCACGGTTTCTACGTTTCTGCTACACAAAAGACATCGCACCCTTACAAAACTCATTGTTCTCTCAGAGAATGGTGGGAGGATGTGTTTTAATAAGGATAATTTTCGTGAGCGAATATGAAGCTCGCCAGCAACAACATTGACTGCATATTTTGATCTTTGTGCGAGACACAAGCTCGGGAAAACTCTCCAATGCGCTTAGGTGCCGACATATTATTTTGCTGCTTAACGTGGTAGTGGTTTTCCATAAGCTTAATAAACACAACATATACACATAAAAGAGACTTTAGTCATCAATAATGTATTCTTCTTCTTTATTTACAATATTCTGCCAACGTTGTCGTAATTTTTGTCTCTGTAACTGTAGACATCACGTGGTTTCCAGGCGAGCGACTCGTCGAGCCAAGTTCGGAGAGCATTTTCATCCGGAAAAGAACTTCCACGAAGTTTTTCGATAGAGGGCACGGAAGGTGAAAATCTGAGGTCACAAGATCAGTTGAAGAAGAGGATGCGGAATGATATTCCAACCCAGATCCTGTAAAGCACGCAAATGTCGCAAGAGGTGGAATGATCACAGTCTATCACATTTTCCAGTTCTACAGTACAAAGACGTGTATCATTGTAGATTAGTGCGTTTAAACAATCTTCATCAAACCCCGTCAAATGGCATTATCCCCATATACGGCGTAAATTTTACGCCGGGCCTCTGCTGCAGTCGTCTCTCTACTGAACTCAAACAGAAGAATACGTCTCGAATGTCCCTTTTTCTTCACTTGGCACTCTATATTCTAGCGTCCGCAACTCCACTAACTATCTTCAAATGAGAAAAAGACAAGATGTAAACTCTAATAGCAACAGTGAGCTACAAAGGAAATATGACATTCGACAAATAAACCCATAGCAACCGGAATACCAACATGCAAAATGAAAACGCTACGAACTTACGCACAAACCTAACATCATACCCAGATTACATCAAGAAATGAATGGCAACGTCGAGTTCAAGGGATCCCTGTTCACAGTTATCCTGGTGTTAAATTCGGAGATGCTATGGGTAGAGCCTATACCGTGCATATCAACAACATTGAAAGCTTTTGCTTGAGAATGTTTCTACACCATGTGCGAGTGTCAAACTCATTCAAAGATTATAAAAAAAAACACAATGGTCAGGAATTATTAACACTCAGACAGACTTGTAAGGCAAAAGGGCTATAATAAAATGAAACTAATTAGGATATAACACTGGAGGAGGCCGTATAGTGAAGATGAACTAACAGAGTTGGAAAAATATAAAAGTGACATGGCGGAAGATATATTGAACAGATTTAAATCCCTTTCTGCTACATACAATGATTTTATATACAGAGAAGCTCTCATGAAGGTAGAAGACGACGTAATAATGATACCTGGAAAAGATTTATCTGACTTCAGACTGAGAAGACCAATTAGAAATAAGGAAGTTTGTAGTGATTTACTATGAGAAATGATGTATGTCACTGTTTATTGCAGCAGCGACATAGTGAATGTATTCCATGATTGATTCCAGAGCAGACAACAATTCTCCAGAAAAACGTCCTGGCAGGTTAGAACTGTGTACTGCACCGAGACTCAGTTTCGGAACTTTGCATTTCGCGGACGAGTGCTCTACCGACTTCTTTTTTTTATCTCTTCCTTCATTTTGATCGTTATAGATAAATACCTTCAGAAAAGATTTCCTAAGGTTTAAATTTATATTCGATGTTAAGAAATTTCTCGTTCTCAGAAAAGTTTTACTTTCCGTCAGCAGTCTGCATTTTATATCCGCTCTACTTCGGCCATCATCAGTTATTGTGTTCTGCGAATTTCAGCGTCTCATTTCCTAAATTAATTCCTTCAGCGTCACCTGGTTCAGTTCGACTATATTACATTACCCTTTTTGATTAAGATCATCTTATGTCCTCCGATCAAGACTCTGTCCATTGAGTTCAACTGCTCTTCAAAGCCCTTTTCGTCTCTGACGGCTACAACCGTCCCTCACTCCCTTTTCAACCATCGCTTACCTTTCATTCCCCGCTGCGAGGGGTACAGGACGAGAGTCACTGAGGTTCTGACAGGTACAGACACGAGTGTGGAGTCATGCCGACCCCAGTGCATTGGCCATCTGCGCCAGGTCTCTTGGTTGGAACCGCCCGATCGAGGCGATCCCACAGACTCTCAACTGGGTTAATATCCGTGGAGTTTGGTGGACAGGGGAGTACTATCATCTTATCCTGAGGCTCTTTGAATCAGGTTGTTCGCTGCGAGCAGTGTGACACGTTACATTGTGCTGCTGATAGATCCTAAACTGCGTTTAGTGGTGGACGTGGTCACCAAGAATAGATGCATACTTGTGTTGATCCATTGTGCCTTCCACAATGACGAGATCATCCAGAGAATGGCACGATACACATTCCGCAGGCCATAGCGCTCCCTGTGGTTGTAGCGTGTTTGCTTTTATACGTTTCATGGCGCACACACCAACGGCGATCTGTCCAATTCATCTACAAAGGCCACCTTTCGCCACTACATGGACCCACAGTTGCGGTATTGGAAGGAAAATTCCATTCTTCGTCGCCAATGAACAGCAGTCAGAATGAGTGCATGAAACAGGCGCCAGTTGTGGCAGCGTTTACTGAACGGTCATTGGGGAGGCAGCGATGGGAGCCCCTTGGTTCATCTGGGCCTTTAGTTCCTCAACAGTTCCACGTCTCTTCGCCCTTATACATCCCTGCAGCCGTCGTTCACCCATGTCATAAGGCCCGTGTTGCACAATAGTTTCCGTGGCGCAGATTTCAGATACAGCCATTTTGCAGTTTACATGCTTAGTCGTTTCGGAATTGCTTCCATTTCTGGCCCGAAAGCCAATGATTATGCGCTTTGGGACGTCAGATAATAAATTCCTCCGTTAGTGCATTACGACACTGACTGCACGGTTCTCCGCATATCCCCGACATGCTTTATATACCCTCCACTGCGCGTGCTGCCACCTGCCCTCTTTGACTTGTTATTGCACGTTGACGTCAAACATACACGGGGGCCACATTAATGTGACTGGAACGTGTGCTATACATAAGCATCTACTGCTACCAGTAACTACTAGTTATTAGTAGTGATTTATGTTGAAATGCCTTATTTCAACAAAGGAACATTTAAATTTGTTTTCAGTTACAGAATGGCAATACTTGTTCTTCGCGGAGTAGCGAATACAGCTAACGTTACACAATGAATTTGATTTTCATGAATGAGAGATTGTTGTTGTTATGGTCTTCAGTCCTGAGACTGGTTTGATGCTGCTCTCCATGCTACTCTATCCTGTGCAAGCTTCTTCATCTCCCAGTACCAACTGCAGCCTACATCCTTCTGAATCTGCTTAGTGTATTCATCTCTTGGTCTCCCTCTACGATTTTTACCCTCCTCGCTGCCCTCCAATACTAAACTGGTGATCCCTCGATGTCTCAGAACATGTCCTACCATCCGATCCCGTCTTCTAGTCAAGTTGTGCCACAAGCTCCTCTTCTCCCCAATTCTATTTAATACCTCCTCATTAGTTATGTGATCTACCCATCTAATCTTCAGCATTATTCTATGGCACCACATTTCGAAAGCTTCTGTTCTCTTCTTGTCCAAACTATTTACCGTCCATGTTTCACTTCTATACATGGCTACACTCCATCCAAATACTTTCAGAAACGACTTCCTGACATTTAAATCTATACTCAATGTTAACAAATTTTTCTTCTTCAGAAACGCTATCCTTGCTATTGCCAGTCTACATTTTATATCCTCTCTACTTCGACCATCATCAGTTATTTTGCTCCCCAAATAGCAAAACTCCTTAACTACTTTAAGTGTCTCATTTCCTAATCTAATTCCCTCAACATCACCCGCCTTAATTCGACTGCATTCCATTATCCTCGTTTTGCTTTTGTTGATGTTCATCTTATACCCTCCTTTCAAGACATTGTCCATTCCGTTCAACTGCTCTTCCAAGTCCTTTGCTGTCTCTGACAGAATTACAATGTCATCGGCGAACCTCAAAGTTTTTATTTCTTCTCCATCGATTTTAATACCTACTCCGAATTTTTCTTTTGTTTCCTTTATTTCTTGCTCAATATGCAGATTGAATAACATCGGGGATAGGCTACAACCCTGTCTCACTCCCTTCCCAACCACTGCTTCCCTTTCATACCCCTCGACTCGTATGACTGCCATCTGGTTTCTGTATAAATTGTAAATAGCCTTTCGCACCCTGTATTTTACCCCTGCCACCTTCAGAATTTGAAAGAGCGTATTCCACTCAACATTGTCAAAAGCTTTCTCTAAGTCTACAAATGCTAGAAACGAGATATTGCAGCTGAAATATGATTGTCTAAAGATAAGCGTTGTGTTAACACAGAAAAACAAAAGATATGATGAAAAGTAAGGGGACCGGTTGTAGAGTTTTCGAGGCTTCTTCGTTGCCCACAGAAGACGCAGGAACGCAGTTGGTTAATGTGTCCGGTGGCTTACAGAACATACACAAAATGTTATCAACCTATTACAAAACCAGCAGATAAGTCTGCTTCAGAGAAAGGAAATACCTTATCAAGGGTGATTCCCTGAAATTTCCCAATGTGGTCACAGGGAAGCATGGGAAACTACGGATGTCGCTTTTCTGTTAGCTGAAAAGTTTCCTGCAGCACTGGAATTTCTGTGTATGTTATTACTAATGACATCTCTGGCAGTGAGATTATACACGAGGGTTGTCCAGAAAGTAATGCACCGCATTTTTTTCTTCAACAATTCTTTACTGAACATAACGAGAATTACACAAACGAAAAAATAGTGCTTTATCTGCACCCCTATTTTTCCGCGTGATCTCCATTCCGTTCTATGGCCTTCCTCCAGTGCGAAACAAGGGCGTGTACTTGTTCTGGTGGCGGAGGCAGTGCTTCACTGTGTGAATCACCTCCTCATAGTCCTCAAAATGTCTTCCACGAATGGCATCTTTTAATGGCCCAAACAAGTGGAAGCTCGCTGCAACAGCAGTGGGTGGTCTCCCCGACCCCTGCAAGTCGTGGAGCTCCGCCGAACCGCTTTCTGATGACCTCACTCTGCGTGCCCAGGGACTAACTGTGCCTCTGTCGACAGCAGATGCTCCATAGACTTTGCAAAAGCGTTTGTGAATATTGCCCACTGTTTCTTTCTCTGCAGTGAAAAACTAAATTACGGCACGTTGCTTGTAACGTACATCACCTACATACGCCATTTTAAACCTGTCCTGCAGCTACGCTATCTGTCGGAAGTGATGGAAACTTGGCGAGACTTCTGATAATACATACGAGACGTTTCGCATTCGCAGCGTTGTTTTTGACTGAGAAAAACAATGTGCACTGCTATCTGGGCAACCCACATACTTTAAATGCGCAGACAAACTTAAAATATTTTGTTTCCTCACTGAAAATGAAATAAATATTTTTAAAATAAGCAGAAGCTACAGAAAAACAAATAAATCAATTTGAAACAGTAGAGGAACGGAGAATGTCATAACCAGGATTATCAAATTCCATGGAAAATTACGAGACAAACGGACGAAAAATGAGTCAGGGATATTTTTAGAAGCTTCCTCAAGGGACTGATCTTTCTAGCCAACGATTCAATAGGAAATTAGAAGACTTATTCAGAATAAATAACAGGAAATTTAGAAGGGTCAAGTTACATGAAGTCGCCTTGACCTAGCACATGAGAAGAAATAGCTGATCATTATGATGACATAAAAATAATAGAACGCTACTAAACTTCCTGTAGACGAAGTTCTGTACATTTGATAATAAAGTCATGTGGTAAATGTTAAGTTATTTACCTTTATCTGGATAAAGTATCTGAATAAGAGGCATAGCGGAAAAAATTATAACCGATGGATGTAACACTAAAACAACCGGGCTGAAGACCATGAAGGAGCCATAGTCGTTACCGTTATCGTAAGCGGAGTGCCTCTTGTTCATTTAATTATCTGCAACCGCTTCACGTTTTTGAATAACCGTCATTTGCGGAAATCGTATGGCTTAATATTTTTCCGATGATCTTGCATCCATGTCTAGTTTTAGCGATGCAGCCCAAGCTGCCCATTTCCTTCGAGGTGATCCTATATGAAGCCTTGCTGTCCCACGACTTTTATTTCTCGACTGTCTTGAAAAAATTTTTAGGAAAATAATGAAATTTTTGATTCTACTGAACAGCTGCATTCAGATACTATCCGCTCAGGAAAGGGATCTGAATTTTGATAAAGACAGATGACACTTCAGGCTGTACGTGTAAGTTTCCGCGTTTCATAAATCCGATTATGGCCTGTTTGATCGACTGGCAGTGTACAAATCATAACAGTAGCCACATTACTGCATTTATTAATTGTTCCGTCGGTTTCTGGTAAACCATATAATTCTATTTTGATCGTCCGAAGGTGTGGCTATGTATAAACAATAGGAATTTTATACTTAGCATCCTTTAGGAAAACAGAATGAGCATGCTGGTAAAGTGGAATGAGAAATACGTCTCGAAAATACGCCGGAAATTATGGCAACACACAAGCATATTTGCCTTGCTCTTACGAGTTCAAACAGAATTTAGCTGTACTTAAAGTATCAGACGGATAAGGGGAACCATTAAAGAGAAACAGGACCTTTGAATGGGTGGTAGTGTCAAGGGAAGGTATTCAGGAGTTTCAGATACATATTACGAGGAAGAAACATTGCTGTCTGAAAATTTTACGGCTTTGGCTTTACAGCTTTGTGGATTCTGTGAATAATATGTTTTGGCGGTGACTGATACCTAAGTACGTAACAATTAATTTCATGAGGATCAGTTAGAATCGGAATCATATTTTAGCTTTCTAAGATCTAGGTGTTTCGCAGATTCCATCTCAATTATATTTTCCTTTCTCTTTTAGTAGGGCAGTCTCCTGTATTATTAAAGCTCTGACTCGCACAGACAGTGAGACACACACGTCTCATAAGTTACGTAATTACTGATATTAACACGTTTGTGCTTTGAAACCCTAAACCAACTTAGACACTGCCATGTCGTATTTATACACCGACACTAGGCAAGTGACTTTCAATTAAAATCTATCCCCTGTACGACAATACTATAGATGTGTGTTTCATTGCCGTACACATATCTGCGCGATTTTTGAGAACATTTCTCGTGGAAAATATCAGCGGTTTGGATAAAATACTTTAAAATTTAAGAAAAACAGTCTTCACCGCAATAAAACCTTTATTTGGAATGGTAACCGGTTTCGGTCGAAACGTGACCATTTTCAGACCACATTGCACCATGGTTGCAGGGGTGGCAGTGAACGGAGCAGGTATTGTGGATTTACGATAATTGGCATGCGAGTCCGAAGGAATGTTGCATCCCGTTTCTAAACCAACATAGACACTGCCATGTCGTGTTTATACACCGACACTATGCAAGTAGAGCCGGCCGGAGTGACCGAGCTGTTCTAGGCGCTTCAGTCAACGGAGCGTAAGGCCCGATACATCTGAAAAGGCCCTCTGTCTCCACTCAGTAGTCGTCAAGTTGCGATACTGACGTCCAAATTCCGATGAACAGCAGTAATCATGGGAACATGAAACAGGCGCCTGCTGCAGACACCCGTACGTAGCAGTGCTGATTGAACGGTCGCTGAGGTGAAACTGTTGGTTTCCCATTAGTTCAACTGTGAGGTCCATTGCTCAGCAGATGCACTTCTATCCACCCGTACACATGTACGTAGCCGTCGTTCACTCCTGTCATCTACGGCTCGTGGTATACCACAGTTGCCTCGGCACCGCTTTTGAATAGCGCTATTTTACCACGCACTATATATTTTACTCATAGTAGCAAGTAAACAGTTTACGAACTTAGCCATGGCCATGGCCATGGCCATGCCTTGGCTCAAAAGCTAATTTTCATGCCGTTTTGGAAGTAAAATAAATCGCTCCGTTTCGGATTCCAACGGCAGCACTGTTTCCCGTATCCCCCTCCACCCCACCCCCCACCCCCCCCGCCCCCCGGCCCAAGCAATCTTTACATACAATCACATGTTCAAATGTGTGTGAAATCTTATAGGACTTAACTCCGAAGGTCATCAGTCCCTAAGCTGACATACTATGTTGTTGTTGTGGTCTTCAGTCCTGAGACTGGTTTGATGCAGCTCTCCATGCTACTCTATCCTGTGCAAGCTTCTTCATCTCCCAGTACCTACTGCAACCTACATCCTTCTGAATCTGCTTAGTGTATTCATCTCTTGGTCTCCCTCTACGATTTTTACCCTCCACGCTGCCCTCCAATGCTAAATTTGTGATCCCTCGATGCCTCAGAACATGTCCTACCAACCGATCCCTTCTTCTAGTCAAGTTGTGCCACAAGCTTCTCTTCTCCCCAATCCTATTCAATACCTCCTCATTAGTTACGTGATCTACCCACCTTATCTTCAGCATTCTTCTGTAGCACCACGTTTCGAAAGCTTCTAGTCTCTTCTTGTCCAAACTAGTTATCGTCCATGTCTCACTTCCATACATGGCTACACTCCATACAAATACTTTCAGAAACAACTTCCTGACACCTAAATCTATATTCGATGTTAACAAATTTCTCTTCTTGAGAAACGCTTTCCTTGCCATTGCCAGTCTACATTTTATATCCTCTCTACTTCGACCATCATCGGTTATTTTACTCCCTAAATAGCAAAACACCTTTACTACTTTAAGTGTCTCATTTCCTAATCTAATTCTCTCAGCATCACCCGACTTAATTTGACTACATTCCATTATCCTCGTTTTGCTTTTGTTGATGTTCATCTTATATCCTCCTTTCAAGACACTGTCCATTCCGTTCAACTGCTCTTCCTTTGCTGTCTCTGACAGAATTACAATGTCATCGGCGAACCTCAAAGTTTTTACTTCTGCTCCATGAATTTTAATACCTACTCCGAATTTTTCTTTTGTTTCCCTTACTGCTTGCTCAATATACAGATTGAATAACATCGGGGAGAGGCTACAACCCTGTCTCACTGCTTTCCCAACCACTGCTTCCCTTTCATGCCCCTCGACTCTTATAACTGCCATCTGGTTTCTGTACAAATTGTATATAGTCTTTCGCTGACATACTACTTAACCTAAATTATCCTAAGGACAAACACATCCACCCATGCCCCAGGGAGGACTCGAACCTCCGCCGGCTCCAGCCGCACAGTCCATTGCTGCAGCGCCGTAGACCACTCGGTTTATATACCATCCATTGCTGTGCTGCCAACTGGCGTCTATGAGGCATTATTTCACAATGACTTCAAACGTTGTCGGTGGTTACATTAACGTGACCTACCATGTGTTTACCTGTCGGTTCCACCACTACTAAGGTTTTATTAATGCAGGAACAAGTTTTCTCGTCGCGTCAGTAACAAACATGTCTCTGAAAGTCTCTTATTCCTAAATAGTATCAGGTGTTCTTCGTTTGGGCCACTGTTGATGAGGCTAAATTGTGATTTTTCAACATTTTAGTTAACGTGGCTACCACTCCTCTATGTAACTGGAAGCTAATTTCTTTCCAGTTTACGCCGAGGGTTACTGAAAATTTGTCTGGTCTGGCGTTAGCTCAGGTAATAATCGTCAGACTGCAACTGGGGAAGTCCTAGGGTTTTGCGTCACTTATCGCTTCTTTCACATCTGGTAACGCTGATATCAATAACGCCAAGTTGCACAGTGCTCAGTAGTCGATGTACAACGACAGGTCCCCACATAACTGGCTGAGAAAGTCAGTTTGAAGGTTGGAGGATGGCGACAGGGTACAACAACCAATAATAGTAAAACTACGTGATTTCCATACGACGTTCTGGTTCAGAACAGCTTTACCTTTACCCGTAGGTAGACGGTACTGCGTGTTAAGTGTTTTTTTTTTCTATGTGTGCACTTTATTGAGTCGAACCGTTACTGACCACTTTTCTTATTAGACAAACCTGCTATGCAACCACGTTTGTGGCAATAATTGCACACGGCCGTGGAAAATAGACTACCTTCTCTTCTCACAACTTTGAATCTGTCGAAACATGATGGCAGAACATGTTTTACCTTGTAGTTCGTACTTTCCTCTGCATTTGCCGGCGTCCACTTGTTTGTTCTGTCGCGTTGAGGCATGACTGGCTGTTGCTATTTGTCTGGATTCTTATGTTGACGATATACACTGAAGCGCGAAAGAAACTGGCATAGGTAAACATATTCAAATACAGAGATATGTGAACAGCCAGAATACGCGGTGGCGGTCGGCAACGCCCATATAAGACAACAAGTGTATGGCGGAGTTGTTAGATCGGTTACTGCTGCAACAATGGCAAGTTATCGAGATTTAAGTGAGTCCGAACGTGGTGTTACAGTCGGCGAACGAGCGATGGGACACAGAATCTCCGAGGTAGCTATGAAGTGGGGATTTTCCAATATGACCATTTTACGAGTGTACCGTGAACATCAGGAATCCGTTAAAACTTCCAATCTCCAATATCGCTGCGGCCAGAAAAAGATCCTGCAGGAACGAGACCAACGACAACTGACGAGAATCGTTCAACGTGACAGAAGTGCAATCCTTCCGGAAATTGCTGCAGTTTTCAATGCTGGGCCATCAACAAGTGTCAGCGTGTGAACCATTCGCCTTCCGGAAATTGCAGCAGATTTCAATGCTGGACCATCAACAAGTGTCAGCGTGTGAACCATTCGACGAAACATCATCGATATGGGCTTTCGGAGCCGAAGGCCTACTCGTGTGCACTTGATCACTCCACGACACAAAGCTTTACGCCTAGCCTGGGCCGGCCGTTATGGCCGAGCGTTTCTAGGCGCTTCAGTCCGGAACCGCGCTGCTGCTACGGTCGCAGGTTGGAATCCTGCCTCGGGCATGGGTGTGTGTGATGTCCTTAGGTTACTTAGGTTTGAGTAGTTCTAAGTCTAGGGGACTGATGACCTCAGATGTTAAGTGCCATAGTGCTCAGAGCCATTTGAACCATTTTTTGGGCCTAGCCTGGGCCTATCAACACCGTTTTTGGACTGTTGTCGACTTAACACGTTGTCTTGCCGGACGAGTCTCGTTTTAAACTGTACCGAGCGGATGGATGTGTACGGGTGTGGTGAAAACCTCATGAATCCATAGACCCTGCATGCCAGCAGGAGACTGTTCAAGCTGGTGGAGGCTGTGTAATTGTGTGGGGCGTGTGCGGTTGAAGTGATATGGGACCCCTGATACGTCTGCATACGACTCTGACAGGTGACACGTACGTAAGCATCCTATCTGCTCACCTGCATCCATCCATATCCATTGCGCATTCCGAAGGACTTGAGGAATTCCAACAGACAATTCGACACCCCACAAGTCCAGAATTGTCACAGAGTGGCTCCAGGAACACTCTTCTCAGTCTAAACACTTCCAGTGGCCACGACACTCCCCAGACATGAAAATTATTGAGCAGATCTGGGATGCCTTGGTACGTGCTGTTCAGAAGAGATCTCCACGCCCTCTACTCTTACGGATTTAGGGACAGGCCTCCAGAATTCATGGTGTCAGCTCCCTCCAGCACTACTTCAGATTTTAGTCGAGTCCACGTCACATCGTGCTGCGGCTCTTCTGCGTGCTCGCGGGGCTCCTACATGATAAAAGGCAGATATATCAATTTCACCAGTTTCTTTGGCCCTTCAGTTTATAATGTAATTTCAGTTTAGTTCTGCTACTGTCTGTATACTGCTTTTGCTAACTCAATTGTCTCAACTATTTTCAGTACTCCTGCCAGTGACGGACCTATTTACTTCAGCGTCTCATATCGGAAGTCCTAATCAAGTACATTCTGCAGTACTACGTCGTGTATTAATGAGTAAGCGTACGCTACAGACACTTAACTCTTATCACATGTGAACCCACATATGTGTCTTAGACCGCCACTCGCTACATGGCGCTCTAACTGCTTTCGTGGTCGATCAAATTATAAACAAAATGTTACCACTTGTTTCTTTTGAAAAAAGAGCCCAAAATCTCGAACACATATTGAAAAGTTACCAATACTGGATCTATGAAGAGGGCAATATTGCTAAACCGGTGTTACACTTCAGGATTAGACTTTGAGAGAAACGCGTACACCGATTAAGAGCCCCTAATTTTCGATGTAGATTTCAAAATCCTCTTTATGGTGGTTGTAATTGCGGAAACGCTGGAGAAGGAGACTGCAGTCCCATGTATTGATATTACGGAGCCGCTTGCTCCTGCTGCGGTAGTAACTGCTGTGTCAAACGTCGCTTTGGTAGCTTTAACAGCTTCATAATTGCAGCTTCAATATCTTCGATACACTCTACGCTGGGTGTCGCTGCTTCTCGTATCCAATTTTCTTTTCGCGATATGACGATATTTACTAATTCACAAATATGGGAACAGTTCGTAGCAAAAATCCATCTATAAGTCCCAAGTCCAATTTAATGATCGTGTTGTTACACCGGTCTTCTGTATACTGAAGGGAGTTTTCTGAGAAATCCGAAGACTGAAACTAGTAAGCACAAAAGCAAACCCGTAGAAGACTCCAGGCGAAATCCAACTACGGAAAACCAACGACTTACGAAGTACCGGGTGCTTATCATTAAACTTTCGTTTTAACAAGATGTTAAGTAATTACCGTACAAGTACCAGTCTTGGTAGCATTAATGTCAACCATATGAGGAAGAGAAATAATGCAGAATCAATTCAGCTAAAACACTGTTAATGTGCTGCTACGGTACATAATACCATTACGTACCGGTGACATAGCTGCTACAAAAGGGGCTCAATATGGCAACCATCAGTGACCAGAAGAGTCTGAAAGCGCAGAACTGCATTCTGCACAGCAGAACGAAGCATGTCCGTAGGTATGCTGGCTGTCTCTCTTAATATACTGTGGTTCAGATCAACACATGTGTGAATGATCCCCTGGTAAAAACTGTTCTTCGAGTAGCCCCACAATCGTAAATCACAGGGAGCGGGATAAGGTGATCATGCCGACTAAGCAATTGGAAACGATCGGCTGATAATTCGATCGTTTCCAAATGTGTTTTGGAGAATCAGGTGAAATTCATGAGCGATGTGCGGTGGGACCCGTCTTGCTTGAAAACTGTTGAGTTCAATGCGTCTAACTCCTGTAGGGCGGGTATGACATGCTGGCGAAGCATATCGCAGTAACGCTGGTCAGTCACACAGCACATCTTTGGTCCTTGAGCGCCAACCTGTTCAAAAACGAATGGGCCAATGTTGAACGTAGCTGCGAAGCCACACCATACGTTGACACATTCACCATACAGAGGAACTTCATTCACAGTGACTGGAGGTGAAGATCTCCACACTTGGTCATTCTGTGTGTTCATCACACCTGTCAGAGAATAATGGATTTCGTCTATGCATAGCATAATCTTGCATCAACCCTCGTCAACTTCAATCCTTGCGAGAAAGTGGAGGGCGAAGTCAACACGTCTTTGTGCGTCCCGTGGTGCAAGCTGCTGTACGATGTGAATCTTGTACGGATACCATTTAAGAATGGTTCGGAGCACCTTCCATATAGTGAACCACAGCGGGTTTAGCTTTCGTGACACAGCACGCGCCATGCCTGACGATCGGGGATTGCGCGCAGCGTTGTCTGCCATAGCAACTGCGATTTCATGAACCACCTGCGGTGCAGCCTGTCATCGGCCTCTTCCAAGAGCGACGCCCAGTGCTCCAGTTGATTCCAACTTCTTCATCATACTGCGCAAAACAGGTGGAGAAACAGGATCCTTCCGTAATCCGTTCAGCGGGCGGTATTCTCGAAGTGCAGTTGAAGCATTACTGTTGTTTTGGTAATAGAGCTTCACCAATAATGCCCGGGTCCTTCTGTCGAAGCTCATTCTGACACGTCAACCAGTGCCCTGCGACTGGTCAAGTGTGTGAGACTATGAATCACGATGATTGATCACGGCACCTGGTGGCCATAGTTAGAACTGGACGGCCGCGCCGTGACGCATGGGAATCATGCACCCCTTACTCTGGACATCAATGGTACCAAATCTGGTACTCGTTCGGTATTTAGTTTTCGTGTTATAACACGCTCAACAGTGAAAGTTTGATTATAACCACCAGCTATTTAAGATCCGTAAAGCGAAAGAACAGACGGCTGATGTTCGGTGCCGGCCTTATACGCTAGTGTCAGCGATGGTCGTAGCCAACGGCCAGCTCACGTGGAACTGGACGCGGCAATGGCGGTGGCTTCATGGTCGGCCAAGGGGAGACCCCTGCACTGTATCCGCCTTCAATTCTACCAGCATCCGCCATTCCGAGTGGCCATCCCTAGTGTGTGCACCACAGATCACATTACGGTGTGTTGCGGAGGGTACTTCTAGCACCACTATCGTTCTTCACCTCCACCTTCTCCCCTCCGCCATCAGTATTCCATTCTCGACCTATCGAGTTAGCGCAGTGTGTAGCACACTGGACTCGCATTCGGGAAAACGACGGTTCAAAATTGCATCTGGCCATCCACCTTTCAGTTTTCCGAGATTTCCGTAAATCGCTTAAGGCAAATGCCCGTATGGTTCCTTGGAAATGGCAAGGCCGATTTCCTTCTCCATCCATCCATAATCGGAGCTTGTGTCCATCTCTAATGACCTCGTTGTCGACGGGACGTCAAACACTAATCTCTTCCCCGTATTCCATTCGCAACGGGCTATGGATGACCGACTTGCGTGACAAGAACGAATATAATAATATCGGACACAAAAAGGCAGGTTATGTTTCTATTCCTAAAATTAATTCCAGTTCCTGTGTGTGTTTATTCATAATCAAATTACATATTTCTGTCCACGTCGTTATATACAACAATGTAGAACTCGTCCACAGTTTTGGAGCAATGTCGCACAGTGGTTGGTACACTGGACTCGTGTCCTGACAAACTGAGATAGATATTATGCCCGTATGTGTTGTCAGTAATTTTTCTAAGTAATTTTAGACGAATTCTGAGATTGTAAAGTAGCACTAAATTTGATGACAGTCCTTGTTTCTGTGTGCTGTGTGCTGATGAACATGTTGCCAATTTTATGCTATCCAGCTATTTTGAACTTTTCAGTATCACCAACACTGAATAGCGTACGGTAGGGTAGACTGGATACGGTTGTGCCAGGGTACGGTTGTGACAGTCGCCGTATTAGCCAAACAAAAAAGAATAACGTGAAGAGTGGGAGGGAGACAAAAGCGGCGTGTCTGTCTGGACTTGTGTCACAGTATTGCGTCAGCCGTCGCGCGACAATAACGCTAGCAGCTGTCTACATTACTTTTCAGCAGTCAAAAGTAAGTTTCTTGATTCCATTTCTTTTAATGTTGTTGCTATATGTGTACTGATAAAGTAATGAGAGTTTCTTCTCGTTAAACGTTAAACATTAGTAGTTTAATATCAGTGATTACTTCGCACGTACAAAATGTTGTATTGCCATTGCGATGTTTTTCTTGTGGAGGAGTGCGTTGGGTACGGTTGTTACATATTTTCTGGTTACGGTTGTGACATATTTTAAGCGTACGGTTGTGACATATTTTCTGGGTACCGTTGTGACACGAAGATAATTATTTTCTTCTAGATGCCCAGAAAGAGGTTGAGGAAGACTGACAGAGGGCAGTGTGGCATTACAAAATATGAAGACGCTTATAAAGACGTGAAAAACGGGAGTTCTATACACAGAGCCGCGGAAATGCACGAAGTTAATCGCATGTCTTTGCTACGATACATTCGTAAACGCGATGGAGTCACTGCAGGCCAGAATGAAGACAGCGTCAGCATGGGATATGTCGCACATAATAAAGTGTTCTCTGAGGAGCAGGAACAGCCGCTGGCACTTTATATAACACGATGCGCAGAAATATATTTTGGCCTTTCTCCGAAAGATGTGCGGAAGCTAGCTTTCGAACTTAGTACTAAATACAATCTGAAGCGACCTGCTACTTGGCTCGAGAATGAGATGGCTGGCGAGGAATGGTTTAGTTCATTCATGAATAGAAATCCTTCACTTTCTGTTCGCGTAGCTCAAGCAACAAGCCTTTCAAGAGCAACGAGCTTAAATAAAACAAATGTAAAAGCTTTTTATGACAATTTGCAAACTGTTATGGACAGACAGAAATATGAACCACAGGATATATACAATGTTGACGAAACAGGCGTCACTACTGTCCAAAAACCTGACAAGGTAGTAGCAAGACGTGGGGTACGCCAAGTGAGAGCTCTTACTTCAGCTAAGCGAGGCACATTAGTCACAGTTGTTTTTGCAGTAAATGCCTTGGGGAATACTATGTCTCCTCTATTTATATTTCCACGGGTTCATTATCGTGATCATTTTGTTAGGGATGGGCCTGTAGGATCAATTGGGACTGCCAATCCTTCAGGATGGATGCAAGATGAATCGTCCTTAGTATTTCTCCAACATTTTAAGAAATACTCTAATGCTTCTCAAACGCATAAAGTGTTGCTATTGCTGGATAACCATTCCTCACACATCCACATCAACACACTGGATTTTTGTAAAGAAAATGGAATCACATTGCTTTCATTTCCTCCACACCGTTCGCACAAACTTCAACCCTTGGACAGATCTGTGTTCGGACCCTTCAAGAAAGCTATAAATACTGCTTGTGATGGCTGGATGCGGAGTCACCCTGGAAAAACAATGACAATCTACGATATACCAGGTATTATCAAAACCGCTATGCCTCTGGCTTTCACACAATCGAACATTCAGGCTGGTTTTTGCAAAACTGGTATTCACCCCTGTAATCGTAATGTATTTCAAGAAACTGACCTTTCATCTTCCTTTGTTATGGACTGAGGAAACCCTGACACAGAAAAGAACACTTGTGCAACACCATTTCTTGAAATGCACACACCGAACCCTGAGACTGGGAAAAACAATGCTGGAGTTAACAATGAAATACCACAGTTTTCAACACAAGAATTTGGCTTTTCACCATCGTCTGAAATAGAAAGACCTGACTCTGGAGAGAACAATCCTGAACGCAATGATGAATTGGAGCCACTTTCAGCTTCTTTATTATGCGAATCTTCAATCCCAAGTTCAAGTAGTATTGAGCCAACTGCGTCATTCTCAGCCACTCCACCTGTTTTCTCGCCTGAAATTGTTCGGCCTTTTCCTAAGGCTCCGCAAAGAAAAACAAGAGGTTCCAGAAATAAAAAGTCAACAATTTATACAGACACGCCTGAAAAAGAGGCAGTTGGGCAAGAATATGACGAAAAAGAAAAACGATTGAAGGCTCAGCGGGTAAAGAAATATCTTACTGAATAAAGAGGAATAAATAAAGAAAAAGGAAAAAACAAAGCAAAGAAAAGGAAGATACCGCCATCGTCATCGGATGAAGAAGATTATTTCTGTCTGGTTTGCTTAGGCCCATATTCAAAAAATAGGCCTGGCGAAAAATGGATAAAATGTCAAGGAAAATGTGAGCTCTGGTCCCACTTGGAGTGCGCAGGTGGCAGTCGGTTTTACATTTGTCATAATTGTGATGAGTCAGACTAGATCTCAGTGTCGTACTTTTGCACTTTTAGAACTAAGAATCATGTATTTCTACTGTTCTTTGTTTTTTGTGATCATATTTACACAAATGCTTAGATTCTCCTTGAATAAGACATTTTAAGATTTTTGTTTCACTGGTTTTTATAATGCCTATTTATTTATATGTTTTGTATTTCAACACACTTATTATATTGTATAGTTTGATATCTTAGTTAAATTCTTTTGCTGATTGTAATATGATGACTGTTATAACAACAGATATAGATGCTAGAGTTCCTTATTAATTACAAGCTATTAAAGATTTCCAAGATTATATTTCTTTTGTTGCATAAAAGTTAAATTTTTACAGAAGAAGATTATGTTGCTATTATGTTAGATATTAGTTGCAATAAAACTGATTTTATATTATTTTGATGCAATATTTAACGTGTCACTACCGACCCCAGGTACTGTCACAACCACCCCTGGGGTGTGGTCAGTTGTGACATTTTTCATTTTTTTTTCTGATTTGCTCCTATGAAATAACCATTGTAACTAGCGACAAAATTTTAATATTTTCATTTAGACAAATGTACACTGTACTACAAAAACATTTTTACTCCATCTAACTCGCATAGTAACAACAATATAGGGAATCAAATGAAAATTGTCACAACCATACCCAGTCTACCCTATTTCCTTTACATTTCTCTACGTTTGCAAGTACGCATGCCTACGCCACTCCTGTTACGTGAGTATTGTCAGTATCCCTGTTCGTCGACAATGGTTAGTTGCCATCTAGAAACAGTCCGTAAGACGAAAGTGGACTGACATTAAAGAAACATCGGATCAGATCGTTTGAAGTTAAATACTTTTGGTACATAAATGTAAAAAAAACTATGCCCAGTACCTACGAGAGAGGCATCTCAAATAAAACTTTTTGAATTTGTTCCCAATTGTCAGAGTTCATGGAGTACAATGCCTCAGTTACTGAGGTGTCTTAGACACATTCGGGTAAATAACAATTCCTGAAACGTGATTATTGCTACGAAGCCAACGAATTCTATTTAGCAAGCGTAAAATCCGAAGTGGTGTTTTACAAATGCGATGTACACTACCTGATTAGAGCTATCCGGACACCCGTATGCAACGCGGAATTAACCACCAGATGTCACAAGAAGCTATCCTGTCAGTATAAAAGGAATTGGGGTGTACTGCTTTCTCGGCAGAGAGGCAGTAACAGCAGAACAGGTCGGCCAGAAGTACCTGTGACTTCGGACGTGGACAAGTCACAGGATGTTGGTTGAATAACAGGTCCATTAGGGACATTTTAACTCTTCTAAAGTTATCCAAGTCGACTGCTGGTGCTTTAACTGTGATGTGGAAACGCGAAGGAACGGCCATAGCTAAACTACGACGAGGCAGACCTCGTGTACTGTCGCGAAGTGAGTGTGTGAAATCAGTGGAAGAAATCACTGGAGACTTCCACAATGTTACCAGAAGCACAGTTAGCTAAGTGACTTCGCGTAGGGAGTTAAAAAGAAGGGGTGCAATGGTCGAGCAGCTCCTCATAAGCCACACATTTCTTTCGTCAGTGGTAAGTGACGCTTGAGATGGTATAAAGAGTGACGTCACTGGAACAGGAGTGATGAATCACGCTATACTCCGTGGCAAACCGCTGGAACGTTGTATGGTTATCGTCGTCGAGATACGAGTGGTCCCCTTATTGCTCCTAAGGAAACGCTAAATGCGCAAAGATATAATTACATGTAACAGTATCATGTGCCACGTACAGTAAAGGAACTGTTTGGGCATGATGATAGTTTGTAGTAGAATCACAATACATCCTGCTATAAAGCAACGAACTACCAAAGTCCCGTGATCGCAATGGAACCGTTTTGGAATGACCCAGAGTGTTGTCTTCGCTCAACATTACAAGACCTGGCAAAACTATCTCATGTGCTTTCGTCTGTTGAGGAAGAATGGGCTGCCATTCCTCCACGTACATCTAGATACCTTATCGAAAATGTCCCCAGAAGAGATCGTGTCGCCATACAGGAGAAAAGTGGACACACTTCATGTTGAAGTTCAGTAAGTGTCGGGATATTTTTGGTAACATATTGTAGTTGAAGGAAAGGAAGAAAGAGGAGAATCTAAGTCCCGTCAAAATAAGGTCATTACAAAGGGAAGACAAGCTAGAATAGGTAAGTCAGGAGATCCATCGTGTTAATTTCAGCTGAACTCACCATTATGCATCTAATGGAAACCATGAAAACCTACATCTAAATGGCCGGAGGGGATTTAACCACGCTCCACAGAAATGCGACTCCATTACGTTAGCCACTGTGCTACACGTCTGTGTGATGCTGTTGCAGCGCGGTACATGAGGATACATGCACTTGTACCAGTTATTGACAAAGCAATTACCCTTACAGGTTTTCCACTGCTAGTCTCTGAACACACCTATCTAAAGGCGACCTATGGCCACCCCAACCTCCGATACCACCAGAAGCAGTTTGTTCACTGCCATCTTTAAGACAGGTTTTAAAAAATTTATGTTGTTGTAAATACGTTGCCTGTAACGGATTATTCATTAAGCAGATTTCTGAATAATCGACACGGAGTAATTAATCATCCGTAGATTGTATTCAATGAACTTACGGATACACAACATGTTTAAGAAACGATTAAATAAAGAAGTAATTTGAAACAATAACGATTATTAATATTCCAAAAAGATTATAGGCATTTTATCATAAATAATACTGTCAGCCTTAAGAACGGCATACACATAACAGTAGCACAGTTTGCTGTTTCTAACGGTGCTAACTAAGATGATTCGTACCTACAACTCTTGTCATAAATGGAGGGCAGGACTGATTGGTGGGGGAGGGGAGAGGTGGGGGCGGGTGAAAGTCGATGGAGGGGCTCTGATGATGACAGGCAGGAGAGGGACAAAATGCACTTCAGCCAAGCGCTCTCCTAAATCGTACAACATTCTCTCCACTGGATGAAGGTCTGAGAACATTGCTCGTCACATCACTACTCTCTCATAAATAGAATTACTTCTTTCGTAAACCAATTAAATTTCCCGTAATTTATGTAGAACACAGAAACATGTACGCACGCTTTATTAAAATTGACTTTTATATAAACTTTTGTCCCAAGGTCCACGCTAGTGCATTTATTTGCTAAGTACATCATATTTTCTCAATAACACATTACGTATGTGCCATTAATGCGTGTGAACTAACAAGTAAATGAATCGTGGTGTAATGTTTCAGTGGTTTACAAGAAATGCACTGCCCATCCAAAAATTTCAGACACTGAATTTATTCCTTGTGTATAAGCGACGTCAGCACATTAACTACTGTAGCAGCTTGAAATAACAACTGTAAATAGATGCACATTCGACCTATAGGCAGGAGTAGACTGTTAAGTAAAGGAAGTGCGACGGTAGTGTGTGAATGTTGCTGTGTCACAAACGGCAAGAAAGCAACATCTCTGAATCAAGTTTTCAAGACTTTCTCCAGAATGTATTGAAGAAGATAAAAGCGTGTGCAAAGTTTGTCCAACGCTCCTGGACTCGCGAACAAAAACAACAACACGTGAACGGCTACCACGACTTGCACGCAACGAGCGCAATTCTTTTATAGATAAAATCGTCACAGGTGACGAAACTTGGCATTATCAGTACGAATTTCACATGAAGGATTAACGTTTTTACATCATAAACCACATTCATGTCAATGTGACTGGCTTGTTGAACAACATCCCAAAGAATGACTTTTATGACTGTTTAACATGACTGTATGTACGTTATGTGCGTTGAACTGTAGTATGGCTATGTAGATCATCTGAAGCATTAAAACCAATAAGTTAAGACTCCCCTAGTTTTATCAATCCAGTCTCTAAACTTTTTTGACAGACGGGGAGCCGGCCGTGGTGGCCGAGCGGTTCTAGGCGCTACAGTCTGGAACCACGCGACCGCTACGGTCGCAGGTTCGAATTCTGCCTCGGGCATGGATGTGTGTGATGCCCTTAGATTGGTTAGGTTTAAGTAGTTCTAAGTTCTAATGGACTGATGACCCATAGTGCTCAGAGCCATTTGAACCATTTGAACACACGGGGAACGTACAGATCATACGAACAGCCGCCCCGGCTCCGCATAGGTAGTACTATGTATCCATGATGCAATCAGGGTAGTGATAATAAATTATACATACAAATCTTCCTCGTCAGTAGTCAGTCTATAAGTGGAAACCGTATCACAATTCCTACAGTAATTCCTAATAACAGCCTTCAGATACAGACAGAAAAACAGGGTGGCGGACTTTTATTTATGATGTGTAGGGACAGATGTTACAGATAGGTGATTGAGTTCTGATAAGAGCAAGAAATAAATTGATACTATATTTAAAACAATACACTTCAATGATTATTAACTAAACTAGATTTCGGGAAAAGCACAATAGAAGACAGCCAGTACAAGGCTACGCTTTCGCATCAGTGTGTATCCGAATGATAGGAAATAGCAACTTAATGTCCCGTCTACGATGAGATCTATAGACACGGCAGACAAGCTCGGGTAGCATAAGGGAGGAGGAAAATTGGCCGTGTCCTTTCAAAGAAACCGTACTTGAATTTGGCACAAGCTATGTAGCGAAATTTTGACTAAATTAAATATGAATACCCGGACGCGGTTTTCAGATACCTATCTTCCGAATGCGGGTGCAGAATCTTAACCTCTGAGTGCACCTGAGGTAGGTCAGTAGAGTGAAGAAGAATATGTGACCTCGAAAATATTGTACTTTATATGGTTATGGTTTGAAGCATTGGAAATATACAAATTCTGTCATTACTAAGAGAGCATCAATAAGTAATGCAACACATTTCTTTCTGATAGCATGTTAGTTTTATTCAGGATTCCTGTACAACATATTATTCCCCACTATTTTGGCTGAGCCACTCAGAATGGCCGCGCATCGTAGAGGCGCCATATCACGAATTGCGCAGCCCCTCCCGTCGGAGGTTCGACTCCTCCCTCGGGTATGGGTGTGTGTGGTCCTTAGCGTAAATTAGTTTCAGTTAATTTAAGTAGTGTGTAAGTCTAGGGACCGATGATCCCAGCAGTTTGGTCCCTTAGGAATTCACATTTTCTTTTGGCTACAAATCTATATTTTTCAACTTACTCTGCGTTCAATGCGACGGTCTTATGACACCTTACCGGGAGGGCCTGCATGGCCTCATAGTACCACTCTAGTGGTCGACGTCGAGCCCCACATTCTGCCGCATCATCAACCCCCTCCCCCAGTCATCCTCGTACTGCTTCACGTGAAGCATATCCTTCGGAAGTCGGATGGTACCTGACCCGGGTTGTAGGGTTGATGAGGAAGAACGGTTCAATGAAGTTTTATGTTCTCGACTTGGGTACGCGGGAGATCGGACAGGTTTGCGAGACTTTGTTGTGATGACGAGAGACGCATTGCCCAACGACTCACCGTGCTTTTGTTCACTGGCAGGTGCCCGCAGACATTCGACAAGTGCCAATGAATATCAGCGATGTTATGGTTTTCCTACAAAGGAAACTCAATGACAGCTCTCTGCTTTCAACGCACTTGCGTTACAGACGCCGTTTTGAAGGTTACGCAGACCACCGTCACCTACCAGAATTTCATAAAACGTCAGGGCCTCGAACGGTAATATTCTACGATGTTCCACAACAAATTCCGTATTTTTTTTTTCAGTGGAAACTGGCCAAAAAGAAAAAAGTTGCATTACTTATTGAACGTCCCTCTTAATAGCGGAAAGTTATTCGGGTGAAATACTAGCTAATAGAAGAAAACACGATCCATTGTACATGAATGCACAAATGAGCTGTTTGTGAGATAACAACGAAGGCGTGGTTAGGAGCCGTCGCTCACTTTTGTGTGAAATAATTCCCTAGTTTGTACAAATGTATTTGAAATTTACACTTTACGTTAAATTTCCGTATAATTGGAGTCAGATTCCCACCATGACACCCTTTATTACGAAATACAATACTAATTTAACACGATACGTGTCACAATTTACTGCAGACTTCTATGTCTTAAAGATGTTCCACATATCACTCTCGCATTGAGATGAAATGCTCCTCTCGTCCCTGTAGTGAGTTACGAATTCTCTGAAATGCTGCTGTACTTCAACATTATCAACGAGAGTGCTGCACACTTGACTCTGAGATGACTCATACAGAAAAATTAAGATGATTGGTGTCAGCTGATCTTGGAGGCCATGATACAGATCCTTCATGGCCTATTCATCTCGAATCACATTAGTGGGTTGGATGTCTTACATTAGCAGAAAAATGTGACGTTACTCCATCACGCATCTTCCATATTTCATACACATTGACAATGGACCCAGTCTAGGAGACTTAATCGGAAATCTTACATTTCAAATAAATTTTTACTAACTAGTACAATATTTAATTCTGAAGGCAGTAGCATGTCTTAGACACACATTCGTAATTACATTGCTTCGGTTGGTGTGAGACCCATGATTATTGGAACTTTTTTGCTTTCACCTCTATAAGTTTCGTTATTACTTATGATAAACGCTGCATACCACGTATGATTATGTGGAAGAAAATTTTCTGTATCGGATCAGTCTCAGAACCCGTTTTCCTGTTGACAGAAAATAATACCATGCATATGGAAACATGAATGTAAGTGGTGTTATGAACAATTGTAGCAAACAATGTTTACCTTTACACTTCTTCATATTTTTATCACTTCGTAGAGAACAGATTCCCACTGAGTGAGACGGTGAGGTACGAGAGCGTGCTGAAAAGTAATGCCTCTTAATTTTTTATTCAGATCTCAATACTGGTTAAGGTATTACATGGAATGCATGTTCTCCGTCGACTTTCCCGCTTCTCTGAGTCAAGTTGTAAACCTCTACCGCTAGAGGACTCCGAATTGTAGCGTGTAACGTGGTGGTGTGTAACGTAACTATGTCGCTGCGTACGAAACAGCGTCCTGTAATCAAGTTTTTTGACAGCAAAAAGTGCCTCCAGTTCGTCTACGTATGGAGCACTCTCTCCTTCAGCTTCCCATTCCTGCAACAAGTCAATACCTTGCGATCACTGTCATCAGTCATCCTCCATTTAGTACCAACTTGGCCCCATCTCATTTTTATCTGTTTCCAGAACTAAAAAAAATTACTCTGAGCTACGGGACTTAACATCTTAAAAAAAAAATGGTTCTGAGCACTATGGGACTTAACATCTTAGGGCATCAGTCCCCTAGAACTTAGAACTAATTAAACCTAACTAACCTAAGGACATCACACACATCCATGCCCGAGGCAGGATTCGAACCTGCGACCGTAGCTAACATCTTACGTCATCAGTCCCCTAGAACGTAGAACTACTTTAAACTAACTAACCTAAGGACATCACACACATCCATGCCCGAGGCAGGATTCGAACCTGCGACCGTAGCAGTCCCGCGGTTCCGGACTGAAGTGCCTAGAACCGCACGGCCACCGCGGCCGGCCCAGAACTAAAAGAACATCTTCCAGGACTTCACTTTTATGGTGATGATGTGGTGTAAGCTACCCCGTCAACAAAATCAAATATTCTACGGTGACGGTATCACTAAACTGGTCTCTCGTTGAGAGAAAAAATGGTTCAAATGGCTCGGAGCACTATGGGACTTAACTGCTGCGGTCATCAGTCCCCTAGAACTTAGAACTACTTAAACCTTACTAACTTAAGGGCATCACACACATCCATGCCCGAAGCAGGATTCGAACCTGCGACCGTAGTGGTCGCGTGGTTCCAGACTGTAGCGCCTTGAACCGCTCGGCCACTCAGCCCGGCTCTCGTTGAGAGAAATTTGTTCGGCACCAGGATAACTATGCTGAGAAATAAATATGTAGACATGAAGAATATAGATGTAGAATGTTAATAATGATTGTTTTATTTTAAAAGCATTAAGAGTTTTCACGTCAAAAATTCGAAGGTACTACTTTTCTGCACACCCTCGTAATTAAAAGACCAGGTTAGTATCCTCATCCATCCACCCAGGTTTACGTTTTCCTCTATCCTTCGAATCGGTTTATGTGAATGTTGAAAAAGAACGATTACCTTCCCCATCCTTGTTGTATCCAAGCTGATACCCAGTATCTAATGCCTTCTTCGTCGATGGGATTGTCTGCGCTAATTTTCTTCGTGCCTTCATTGTTGATTTCTCAAGTAATGAGCTTTGTTTCAGAGTGATCAATTTACATCTGAAAAACTTTCAAAGGACACTGATTGATAATTTTCATGTGTGTGCCCTAAACTCACAATTATGTTACAAAATTCTGTCCTTTCACCAGTAACTTTAGTGAATTACTTATTACCTTTGAAGTGACAGCCTCATGTCCATCGATGCAAATATGCCAGAACTTACGAAGTAGAGCATTAATCGAGGCGTACGAAAGCGTGCTATGTTAGTAGAGGAAAATTTAAGTTACACGTGATTAAGCAACACAAGCTGGAAGTTAAATATTTAACTTCATTCAACAGCTACACAAAATATCACGAGCAATTTGAGGCTACTCCAAGGAAATAAGTAGTTCAAACTATCACGGCTGTGAGATGCCCAATCAACAGAAACTGATTCTATAATTTTAAACAAATTCCAAAAGAACTTGTGTCATAAGGAACACGAAATGAATGCGGCATCTATCGGATACAATACTATAAATGCGAAAGCAGTTGAAAAGTCTCGTGAGGGCAATAAAACCCTCACATTTAAAAGTATGGAAATGCAGTAGATCCAGTAGTATTTTTTTGAAAATGTAGCACTTGTGTTTGAGAATTTACTAGGGAAACAGCGCAGCAGCCTTATAGATTATTCAGTCGATCAGAATGGCTCAAGTGGTGAACGTGCTCCCTGACGGTGGTGAGAGATTTTAGAGCGGCGCTTGCGACGCACGGCAAGCCGGCGCTCTTTCAAGGCGAGCTGCAGCGCGGGGCTGAAAGCAACGTTATGCCGCGCTGATGGTCTTATTCACGCTCGCCATTGTTACTGCCTAACACGTCCTTTCTGCAGCGAAAGTGTGGTGGGCTTTGAGAGAAGCTCCGCAGCTTCCGTTCCCCGGCTGGCCCGCGCTGTTTCTTGTAAACACCGACCGCCCGGGATACACGGTAGGTCCCGGCACTTATTATTTCAGACAGCCGCATCAGCATAAACAACTTCGGTAAATATTTACTGCTACTTCGTGCAGTGTGTTTCAGCAGTTGACGCCTTCTGGGCATGGAACAGCGTCGACGCTGCAACCGTATTATGTATGTAGAGATACAATGTTGTAACATCTCACTTGCTGGCCACCCATGTGTGTTAACCGGGTTCCCTACTGTACTCCATTCGGCAAATTCCGCTAACAGTTGGAAGGAGACTTTATTCCGTGAGAAACAATGGGCTGATCTTTCAACATCTAGGTAAATACCCTCGAAAGAACCGTATGGCGTATGGTGGAAGGTACCCTGTACCACTTCAAGGCACTGTGTTTCCTGCTCCTCTCGCAAATGGAGCGACGGCGAAACAGCTGTCTATAAAAACCCCAACGAACCCTAATTTCTCTTGTCTTGTCTGCATGGTACTTACGCGAAATTTACGTTGTAGGCAGCAGAATGGCCAAGCAGTCATTCGAAAATGCCTATTCTTTAATGTTTTCAGTTGGGTTCCGCGAAAATAAAGTCGTCTTTACACAGGGCATTCCTGGTGTGCTTTCGAATTTCCGTAATGCTCGTGTGTTGCTCAGACGTATCGCTAACAAATCTAACAGTAGGCCCTCGAACTGCTTCGATGTCTTTCTTTAGTCAGACCTGGTGTAGATCCGAAACACTCGAGTGTTATTCATGAGTGGGTCGGACCAGAAGTCCATACGTGGTCCCCATTGTAGATAATCTACATTTTCCTAAAATTCTCCCTGTTAACTGAAGTTGACTAGTCTTAGTCGTTACTAGCGAGTTGACGTGTTCGTTCCATTTCATATATTTTTTGCTACTTTATGCCTGATATTTAATCGACGTGACTGCGACAAGCCGCACATTACTAATACTGCATCCCAAAATTATAAGATTTTTTCATTACTCATCTGCGATAGCTTAAAATGGAATACATTAAGAGCAAGCTACCATTCATCACACCCACTAGAAATACATGAAATGTATTCGCAGTTGCGAATATGAGCAACCATCTATTGCATAATGGAATGACTACAATGAAAATCTGCGCCGTCTACAACCTGTACACGTACATCCATTATGTGTATTCCGGCACAGGGGAAACACTTTACTTGAAACTTTGCTTGCCCGGTGTCAGCGGCTAAATACGATATTGCAATGTCTGCCCGGGAACAACGAATCGTAATTAGGAATAATATAGGTTCTGCAATACCGCAACTATAAATTCTGTTTAAGGCAGCCTGTATTATCCTGCAGCCACACAACATCGGTACTTCTCAGTACAGCCGGCCGGTGTGGCCGAGCGGTTCTAGGCGCTTCAGTCTGGAACCGCGCGACCGCTACGGTCGCAGGTTCGAATCCTACCTCGGGCATGGATCTGTGTGATGTCCTTAGGTTAGTTAGATTTAAGTAGTTCTGGGAACCGGGGTGACGCAAAACTTTTTTTGATGTGTGTATATTTTTGATGTAGCTGAACACCAATCTGAAGTTAGATTTTCAAAATTCAAAATGGATAAGCCAATATGGTCGACCAAAAATTACATCTGACCAGTATCGACAAAAATTTGACCAAAAAAATTATTTTCGCTACTTTCGTTTAGTCTGCAATTCCAGGAACTTAAATCAACCGTTCCTCTAACTTGAATTTTTCCTGCAGAGCAGTTTCCTCTTTCTTCTTGGCGGGGAAAGCCGATCTGGGTGAGCTACACATGGTTCATTCGGCAGCCTGCACACGTTGTTCGTCAGCTTTTACGGCGAATATGTTTGCATACGTTCTGCAATATAAATCATTTGGTGAACGTGCGTCCCGCCGCGACAAGTTTTCTACCTGAGCCGGGGGTCTCTGGCTGAGAGCGCCCACGGCGGACGTGATACTGCTTCGAACAACGGGCTGTACACACTTCTGTAGTAGTTCCAAGCTCTAAGGTTCTGATGACTTTAGATGTTAAGTCCCATAGTGCTCAGAGCCATATGAACCATTTGAACCACTTCCCAGTACACCACAGCGACTTCAGCAAAAAGCCGCACACTGCTAGTGACACTGTTCGTCAGATCTGTTATATGTACGAGGAACGGTGCTGTAACAATTCGCTGGGGCACTCCTAACGTTACCCTTGTCTCTGACGTACACTCGCCAGCGAGAACAACGTATTGGGTTCTGTTACCTAAGAAGTCTTCGAGCCACTCACTTCTCTAGAAACCCAAACCGTATGCATGGACCTTCTGCAGTAGGGCGCCGTGTCACACGATTTCTGGAAATCTAGGATTATGGATTCTACCTGTTTCCCTACATCCATAGTTCGCAGGATATCAAGTGAGGAAACGTCAAGCTGAATTTATCACGAGTGGTGCTTTCTAAATCCGTGTTGATTTGTAGAGAAAAGCTTTTCTGCCTCAAGGAATTTTTTTTTAACTTAGAATATTCTTATGAATTCTGCAGCAAACCAATGATTGCTTTATTAGTGTGTTCTTCTACACCTTCTGTGTGAAAGTTTTCAACTCTTTCAGTTGTTTCAGGGATGCCTATTACTATGTTCTTCAAACGGTAGTCTTTGAGTCGGTCAGACGATGGTATGTCAGTGCGATCCTCCTGCTCGAATGATTTCTTAGAGGCCAAATTGAAACTTCAGCTTTCCTTTTAAATATCTTCTATTTCCACATCAGACCGGTCGACGAGAAGTCTTCGACCCGGATAGTGATTTTACATAGGAGCGGAATTTTCTTGGGTTCTCGGCAAGATCATTTGCTAAGGTATGACGGTCGACGTTGTTGAGTGCTTTCCTCATCTATCTTTTTGCAGGCACACGAGTTTCTACAAACTTTTCGTTGTTCCGCATTCTTTTCTCTACTGCCCCTAAGTGAATTGTGTTCGGGACCGACTAGACTGAATTTAAAGGCTAGCAATTTCTCCAGACACGTCTTCGGCCTTGAATTTCATTAAAACGAGTGGAATATTCTTCAGCAATGAGTCCCGCTTCGAACTGAGCTGAGACGACCAGCGAAGACCTGTGTGGAGACGTCCCGGACAGTGGTGGGATACCAACCTGAATATCGCCCGCCATGCGCCCCGACAACAAGGAGTAATGCTCTCGGGTGCCATTTCGTTTCATAACAGGACCCCTTTGGTTGACATCCTCGGCACGCTACAGCACAGCGCTAGGCCGACGATATTCTACGCCCAGTTTGTTGCCATTTATGGCAACTTATCCTGGGCTTACATTTCAGAAAGATAATGCCCGCCCGCACGCGGCGAGAGTTTCAACTGCTTGTGTTGGTGCTTGCCAAATCCCTGCCTTGGCCACCAAGTTCGCCGGATCTCCGGCAGACTGAGTACGGTTTGAGCATTATAGGGTAGGGCTCTCCTACCAGCTCGGGATTTTGACGGTCTAACGCGCCAATTGTACAGAACTTGGCACGATATCCCTCAGGAGGACATCCAAAACCTCTCTTAATCATGCCAAGCCGCTTAACCGCTTGCATAGTTTCAGAGGTGGACCATCGCGTTATTGACTTGCTCACTTTGTGAAACTGTTTCTCGTGGATAATTCATCCACTTTTTCTGAAATTGTAATCATTTGTTTGTCTGTAAGTGTAAATCACATTTAGCGATTTCCGACCCAATCGGATAGTTCTTTCGTGCTGCGTCTTCTTTCTTCTTTTGTCATAGAGAGTAAATTAAAAGTTCATGTCTGATTATAAAGTTTATCTCCATGAACAGCGAAAGGGTGGTAAGACATAATGGTTTCTTTCCTTTCATTATTTTCTGGGCACTGCTAACAAGGAAACTTCCGTAAAGGTTTTGAATTATGCATAAAAGGTTCTCGGATACTCGAAGAGCACGATCTGGGGATTTGTGGACGTTGCGTTATGCTGCAGCAAGACATATACATAGCTTCTAAGTGTAGTAGTTGTCTTACGGTGTTAAATTACTACCGTGAGCAGATTATAACAGCATTTACATTTTTTTAATCGGTCAGTAATTACGCAAAATATTCAGAATAAAATTTTTGTTGCCCCTGGAAGCCGTTATATGGGCCAATTGTCACTGGGATAGTGAACCACCAACTGTGAACCATGAAGCGAAAAATGGTTGAAATGGCTCTGAGCACTATGGGCCTTAACGTCTGAGGTCATCAGCCCCCTAGAACTTAGAACTACTTAAACCTAACTAACCTAAGGACATCACACACATCCATACCCGAGGCAGGATTCGAGCCTGCGACCGTAGCGTAGCACGGTTCCAGACTGAAGCACCTAGAGCCACTCGGCCTCAGTGACCGGCGAACCATGAAGCGGAATAGACGTTTAGGAATATATTAGGTTGGTGCATAAGTTCGTAGCGTTTTTCTTGTTCATGTTGGTATTCCGGTTGCTATGGGTTTAATTATTGATTGTAACTTTTTTATTTATAGTTCAATGTTGCTATTTGAGATTACGTATTGTCACTTCGTTATTTTGAGAGAGTGAGTGGAGCTGTCGATGCTAGAAAATGGAGCGCGAAGTGGAGAAATCGGTACATTTACAACATATTCTTCTGTTTGAGCTCAGTAGAAGGGCGACAGTGGCGGACACAACCATAAACATTGGCATCGTGTATGGGGTAATGCCAGTAGACAGAGCACGGCAAGAAACCGGTTTTGTAGATTTAAGGAACATGGTTTCGACATTAGTGATTCTCCACGATTAGGAAGACCTTCGAGATTTGATGAAGATCTTTTAAAAGCATTGATCCACATTATCCATGTCGGTGTATTCGAGAACTGATAAATGTCATTAACTGTGATCACTCCACAATCGTGCGACATTTGCATGCTATAGGAAAGATTCAAAAATCAGGTGTAAGCCAAAATCACAAAAATCTGTGGGTGGCCATATGTGCACCTATGCTTGCTCGTCATCAACTGGCTCGTGAACAACACTGACCATTCCTATCCTGTATCGTTACTGGTGACGAGCAGTTGTGTCTTTATGCTAGCATAAGGAAAAGAACGGAATAGTTGAGGCCGAACGATGCGAAATTCCCCGAACAAAGACCTGCATCTTTCGAAACAGCGACTGTGTGGTATATTACGAATTGCTTCCCGGTGTGTAACCATCGCTGCTGGCATTTATTGTTAACAAACGACTGGTCTTTCAGACGAAATCCGAGAGCAACTACAAGGAAGACTGCGTGAAGTGATGCTGCTCCATGACAATGTGCTCTAGCAGTCTGCTAGACTAAGAAAAAACACGATACGATAGTTGGGTTGGGAAGCCATTCCGCACCCAACTTATTCACCTGATCTTGCACCGTCAGTTTTTCACCTTTTGTGCTGTCTATCGAACAACCTTTAAGGAACTTCCTTTCCAGATGAAAATAAATTCCGAGCATAGCTCGACGAGTTCTTCGCCTCAACATCACGTGGATTCTGCAGTAGCGGAATCGAAAAGTTACCCCAGCGTGTGGTTCCTGAACAGGGTCAGCAGTCATTTCAGTAGTTGCAAGGGCAACGGTCTGGATGATTGACTGATCTGGCCTCGTAACACTAACCAAAACGGCCTTGCTGTGCTAGTACTGCGAACAGCTGAAAGCAAGGGGAAACTACGGCCGTAATTTTTCCCGAGGGCATGCAGCTTTACTGTATGCTTAAATGATGATGGCGTCCTCTTGGGTAAAATATTCTGGAGGTAAAATAGTCCCCGATTCGGATCTCCGGGCGGGGACTACTCAAGAGGATGTTGTTATCGGGAGAAAGAAAACTGGCGTTCTACGGATTGGAGCGTGGAATGTCAGATCCCTTAATCGGGCAGGTAGGTTAGAAAATTTAGAAAGGGAAATGGATAGGTTAAAGTTAGATATAGTGGGATTTAGTGAAGTTCGGTGGAAGGAGGAACAAGACTTCTGGTCAGGTGACTACAGGGCTATAAACACAAATTCAAATGGTTGAAATGGCTCTGAGCACTATGGAACTTAACATCAATGGTCATCAGTCCCCTAGAACTTAGAACTACTTAAACCTAACTAACCTAAGGACAGCACACAACACCCAGCCATCACGAGGCAGAGAAAATCCCTGACACCGCCCGGAATCGAACCCGGGAACCCGGGCGTGGGAAGCGAGAACGCTACCGCACGACCACGAGATGCGGGCTAACACAAAATCATATAGGGGTAATGCAGGAGTAGGTTTAATAATGAATAGGAAAATAGGAATGCGGGTAAGCTACTACAAACAGCATAGTGAACGCATTATTGTGGCCAAGATAGGTACGAAGCCCACGCCTACTACTGTAGTACAAATTTATATGCCAACTAGCTCTGCAAATGACGAAGACATTGAAGAAAAGTATGATGAAATAAAAGAAATAATTCAGATTGTGACGGGAGACGAAAATTTAATAGTCATGGGTGACTGGAATTCGGCAGTAGGAAAAGGGAGAGAAGGAAACGTAGTAGGTGAATATGGATTGGGGGTAAGAAATGAAAGAGGAAGCCGCCTGGTAGAATTTTGCACAGAGCACAAATTAATCATAGCTAACACTTGGTTCAAGAATCATGAAAGAAGTTTGCATACACGGAAGAAGCCTGGAGATACTGACAGGTTTCAAATAGATTATATAACGGTAAGACAGAGATTTAGGAACCAGGTTTTAAATTGTAAGACATTTCCAGGGCCAGATGTGGATTCTGACCACAATCTATTGGTTATGACCTGTAGATTAAAACTGAAGAAACTGCAAAAAGGTGGGAATTTAAGAAGATGGGACCTGGATAAACTGAAAGAACCAGAGGTTGTACAGAGTTTCAGGGAGAGCATAAGGGAACAATTGACAGGAATGGGGGAAAGAAATACAGTAGAAGAAGAATGGGTAGCTTTGAGGGATGAAGTAGTGAAGGCAGCAGAGGATCAAGTAGGTAAAAAGACGAGGGCTAGTAGAAATCCTTGGGAGACAGAAGAAATACTGAATTAAACTGATGAATGGAGAAAATATAAAAATGCAGTAAATTAAGCAGGCAAAAAGGAATACAAACGTCTCAAAAATGAGGTCGACAGGAAGGGCAAAATGGCTAAGCAGGGATGACTAGAGGACAAATGTAAGGATGTAGAGGCTTATCTCACTAGGGGTAAGATAGATACAGCCTACAGGAAAATTAAGGAGACCTTCAGAGAAAAGAGATCCTCTTGTATGAATATCAAAAGCAACAGACAGAAACCCAGTTCTAAGCAAAGAAGGGAAAGCAGAAAGGTGGAAGGAGTATATAGGGGGTCTATACAAGGGCGATGTACTTGAGGACAATAATATGGAAATGGAAGAGGATGTAGATGAAGATGAAATGGGAGATATGATACTGCGTGAAGAGTTTGACAGAGCACTGAAAGACCTGAGTCGAAACAAGGCCCCGGGAGTAGACAACATTCCATTAGAACTACTGACAGCCTTGGGAGAGCCAGTCCTGACGAAACTCTACCATCTGGTGAGCAAGATGTATCAAACAGGCGAAATACCCTCAGACTTCAAGAAGAATATAATAATTCCAATCCCAAAGGAAGCAGGTGTTGACAAATGTGAAAATACCGAACTATCAGCTTAATAAGTCACAGCTGCAAAATACTAACGCGGATTCTTTACAGACGAATGGAAAAACTAGTAGAAGCCGACCTCGGGGAAGATCAGTTTGGGTTCCGTAGAAAAGTTGGGACACGTGAGGCAATACTGACCCTACGACTTACCTTAGAAGCTAGATCAAGGAAAGGTAAACCTACGTTTCTAGCATTTGTAGACTAAGAGAAAGCTTTTGACAATGTTGACTGGAATACGCTCTTTCAAATTTTGAAGGTGGCAGGGGTAAAATACAGGGAGCAAAAGGCTATTTAATATTTGTACTGAAACCAGATGGCAGTCATACGAGTCGAGGGGTATGAAAGGGAAGCAGTGGTTGGGAAGGGAGTGAGACAGGGATGTAGCCTATCCCCGATGTTATTCAATCTGTATATTGAGCAAGCAATAAAGGAAACAAATGAAAAGTTCGGAGTAGGTATTAAAATCCATGGAAAAGAAATAAAAACTTTGAGGTTCGCCGATGACATTGTAATTCTGTCAGAGACAGCAAAGGACTTGGAAGAGCAGTTGAACGGAATGGATAGTGTCTTGAAAGGAGGGTATAAGATGAACATCAACAAACGCAAAACGAGGATAATGACATGTAGTCGAATTAAGTCGGGTGATGCTGAGGGAATTAGATTAGGAAATGAGACACTTAAAGTAGTAAAGGAGTTTTGCTATTTGGGAAGCAAAATAACTCATGATGGTCGAAGTAGAGAGGATATAAAATGTAGAATGGCAATGGCAAGGAAAGCGTTTCTCAAGAAGAGAAATTTGTTAACATCTATTATAGATTTAAGTGTCAGGAAGTCATTTCTGAAAGTATTTGTATGGAGCGTAGCAATGTATTGAAGTGAAACGTGGACGATAAATAGTTTGGACAAGAAGAGAATAGAATCTTTTGAAATGTGGTGCTACAGAAGAATGCTCTAGATTAGATGGATAGACCACATAACTAATGAGGAAGTATTGAATAGGATTGGGGAGAAGAGAAGGTTGTGGCACAACTTGACTAGAAGAAGGGATCGGATGGTAGGACATGTGTTGAGGCATCAAGGGATCACCAATTTAGTATTGGAGGGCAGCGTGTAGGATAAAAATAGTGGAGGGAAACCAAGAGATGAATACACTAAGCAGATTCAGAAGGATGTAGGTTTTAGTAGGTACTGGGAGATGAAGAAGCTTGCACAGGATAGAGTAGCATGGAGAGTTGCATCAAACCAGTCTCAGGACTGAAGACCACAACAACAATAACCCCAGCGTTGGCAGACCGTTGTAAATAGTGAAGGAGAATATATTATTGATGGCTAAAGTCTCTGTTATGTGTACCTGTTCTGTTTATTAAACTCACAGAAAAACTCTACGAACTTGTAAATCAACCCAATATATAACATTATTTGTTTACCGTTCATTTAAATTTATATATTTTTTTCTTTAAAATTTTCGCATATTGGTTCTGCATTTTCTGTAGATGTAAAGTAAAGTGTGCTATACTGGAGTTAGACGTTCTTCGCATTGTATGTGAGTAATGTATGTAATGTATGTAATTGTTTGGTGACATTTTTATTTAAAATATTTGTACATACAAATTATTCATGTTGATGTACATTTGACAATTATAAGTAATGGTCACGCTTAGGAACAAAGTAAGAAATAAATGTCATGCAGAATCCAGTGTGCTTTGTGTAAAACGAAAGTGACTCTGGGGTGTGGAAAAGGTGCCAAGAGCAAATTGGCGCGCTACCTAGAATAAGCGCGGGAAGCAAGTCACATAGTCTGTAGGCAGCAGTGATTGAGGCAACACCTTTGTGGAGCTGGACAAGCTTTGCCTGCACATTTGCACAAAAATGCCTCGGATGAAGACTGCAAACGGCTTACAGCATAGCTGTGAGTTTTTGGGCTACTGTATGTAAAACTGAACGACTCCTAAAATGATAATTTGAGCCCATACAGCAAGATACGTGCAGGCCGTACTGTGTGTGGTGTAGCCATCATAATTGTTCGCCACACCCAAGCCTACAGCCACCAGATAAAGATTTTTTTTGTATTTTTACTTTTGTACAGCGTGAACCATTCATTTAAAATGTGTTTTAGTAATCAATCTTGAACTTTAAACAAACTGGTTCATCCTGTTATTTCATCCTAATCATACACCTATACAGGGTTCCTTCACGGTATTTGATTAATTCGAGTATCCTGTTTTACAGACTTATGAAGGGCCAAGTTGATATAAAGAGGCATCATTTAAATTGTTTTTGCGTAAGCAGTGAAAAGTATTCTTAACTATTGCAAAGTGTTATAGTAAAAGTTTGCTCACGTAAAATTCAATCAGAGCGAAGCCAAGATATTAGAATCTGTTAAATGACTGTCCAGAATTAGTTCATACAGTAATAGCTTTTGAAAGTAAATTCCAGTAAGAAAGAGGTTTTCTTGAAGTGAAATGTTCAATAAATAACGGTGCGCTTTAGTAACTAAGTATTTTAGTATTTAAGTTTGTTGATTATGGGAAGTTCTTTTCTAAAGGTCCCCCTTGGCCAAATCCTTTTTAACTTCCTTGAAGCTATCTACTGGGCTTTTTCTCTTTTAAAAACGGAATGTATAAGGGTGTAGTCCAACATTGTTTAAGTTGAATAATGTTTATTTGACGAACAAAATTAAACAGTAGCTAGAAAGTAGGCCAAATTCATACTTCTGCTATTCCAATACTTCACTGTTTCATTGTCTCGATAGGCTGGTGACCATTAGTACATGTTTTAAACCACTAAATGAACTTGGAACTAAGTTGTCCTAGCTTGAGTATAATATTATCCATACTGGGTTTCTATCTAACCGCTGGGTAAGATCTTAGGAAGAGAAGTGAATAGTCTGATTTACTTATCCATTAGACACAACACACTGTCTAATCCTGTAAAAAGGGTAGCAATATTGGTTAGCTTTTCCTGTAAACAGGTCTATCCTCCCATAGTGTATTTTATTTGAAAATTAAATTAAATTTTAAGGAGACGGTTATACATTGCAACATAGAGACAGGGTTTCTGTTATTTAGCTAAAAGCATACTAAATTACAACAGTAGTGGTGAGGTTATACTTGGCTTTTCCCGTGACAGGACTATTTGTTCTCTTGGGGTATAGTACAAATAGATGTGGCTGGATAAATATGAGGTTTTTTAAATTTTTTACTCTTAAGTGTTGCGCAGTTTAACCTGTTTCGCAGATCAAAGTGAGACTCTCAACCTTTACTTGCACTGATTCTACAGGTTAGCTTAATTTGTGTGTACCGTCGCACATCGCCATGGGTACGTGTATTCTGGATGCGGTCGCAAGTGGAACATGGTGCGAACTTATGGAAGATTCGAGGAACGGTCGAAAGAAACGTTTCATCGTACTGAGCAGCTAAATAAAGTATGTGACTGGTTTAAGGGGGTGGTTACACAGCCGTCGCGTCGAACGAATGGCTGGGTGTTGTGTGCTGTCCTTAGGTTAGTTAGGTTTAAGTAGTTCTAAGTTCTAGGGGACTGATGACCATAGATGTTAAGTCCCGTAGTGTTCAGAGCCATTTTCGAACGATTGTTGTTCTGATAACCCCAACGAAACCGATAAAATTGCAGGCAGTGTATGTCTCGCGGAAAATAATCGTCTTCCTCATATTGTAATTACGATTTACTTATTAAGTTGTTTAATCCACATGTTGATACGAACTGGTCCTGCAACGACCAGCTGATAGGCTTTCCATGTGGTCAAGAGTTCAGCGCTCAACTTACAGTTCTGATTTATTAAAAATAATTTAACGATTGGAATATTCCTGGTGTTTCATGAAATAATCGAAGTTCGTTAAACGCACTGCACTGCAGAAAAATATTACGGAACTGTGAACCAATGCAAGGATTTACCGGATCATGAGCGGAACATTGCAGTTCAGCGTTATAGTCTCCTAAAACTACCGGCAGAATGTTTTCTAGATACCTGTGGTAAACTCTTTTAGGACCGACTGATGCCTCGTAAATACACGAAGTTCCCCTGGTTATCACGTCAAGCACACGCTATAAAATGCTTCGATCAAAGTCTCCACATCCCTTATGTATCGAATCAATCTGTAGTCGACTAAAAGACGAAAATGTATTTATTCTGTTTACTACTACTCAAAGTATACCTCAAAATGCATCACGTAACACGCACTTACACGCTAATTGTCTGGTGTATGTCACTGAGGTTACCTGGCAAATCCTGGACACAATCTCTCGTTCGACGTGAGCTAACCTTTTACTGAATAAAAACCATGTGAAAACTAATTGCTGCTACGAGTAATATGCATCAGTCTGGATGAGATTTTCACCAGAATCTATGTTACGTCCTTGATTTTCAACTGGGGCACTCTGTTTTGCAGTTTCTATTAATGTGATTAATTAGTTAGAATTAGATACTTTTAAATAACTGTTAAACCTTATAATAATTAGATACGAACAGATTTCTATGCTAATTTCCTATCATATTCTGCCATTACATTAAACTTTTCTTCGAATTATACGTATCTGAATTAATTTTTAGACCTTCGAAATCAACATTCAAAAATTCAATGGCTCTAAACACTATTGGACTTAACATCTGAGGTCATCAGTCCCCAAAATTTAGAACTACTTAAACCTAACTAACCTAAGGACATCACACACGTCCATGCCCGAGGCAGGACTCGAGCCTGCGACCGTAGCAGGCGCGCGGTTCCGGACTGAAGCGCCTAGAACCTCTCGGTCACAACGTCCGGCCAACTCAACATTCCGGATATTTATTCAATTTATATTTAATTAATAAAGATTTTTTTCTGTCCTTCAGTAGCACTTGTCAAGAAATTTCTTCCAGTCACCGAGGGCTAAAGGTTATTAAATTTTCTAAGAACGAGAGTAGGACTACATCTATCATCTTATCAGATTTATATGCCATTTCAGTTGTGCTATTGCCTATTTAGGAACTACATTCCTTATAGTTTGATTCTTGCGGCTGCCGTAAATTGCGCTTGGTTCCTGAGAATTTAACAATCTGCAGAAAATGTAAGAGATCGATTCTGTGGTGATAGATTCGATGCGTTAAGGGCATGTTAAACTGGATGTTCTCTGAAAGCAGGAACATCATTATCATCAGTACGGTTTCACAGTATCTGCAAAGACGTTTTCTCCATGCCCATACGCCTGATTTGAGCAGGCAAATTTCAAACAAAGAGCTTATGACACAAGAAAGAAATTGTATGTCTTAAGCATGGGAAACAGCTACATTATTTTTTCGACCCTACGTGCCGGGAATGAATAATGCAGCAGATTTTAGGATCAATGAGAAGGGACACAAAAGAATGGGAAGCAGCATGACGAAGAGTACCAGAACAGATCCAGGGAGAGACAGCTGTTTAACATAGCCTGACGCTTTTACCAACGAATCGTTCCGTATAGACTGCGGAGATACATTTTCAGCGATTTGTTATGTTCTACACTTGCTCTGGAATATCTGTAAATCAGAATCAGAGTCTGCAACACGTTCCTCTAAGAACTACCTACTACTCGTGCTTACAGTCTGAGACGGCAACGTTCTTACAGGAAGCATCAACCCTGAACTTCGTTCATTAGCAGTTTTGCCGCCATTCGTTCACTTTGTGTAAACATCAATGGCAGCAACATTCATGCGCAATAAAAATTACACCGTGGTAAGAGCTGTCTGGTAGGATAAACCGTTGAGATACGTACTGCACGATCACCAAATGTGTAGCGGTGGGAACCATTGAATGCAGCATGCCGGCCTTCATTGTTTCCACCGAGAAACGTGAGACGTGGCATAATGTTTAAGACTCCATACTGACCACAACTGTCTGTTTATGGTCAACCATTGACTACACTGTCTAAATCTGCCGAAATTTGAAAGTTCCTGGAGGTACAGAATCATTCAGAAAATTATTAATAACTGCGGAGACAGGTTCAAAGCCAGTCATCGAATGCTTAAGGCACTGTACCTTAATTCTGAAGAAGTGGGTTTCAAATCCCTTCCTGATCAGTTAAGGGGAGATTCTCATTCAAATGAGCAAAAATAGGCAAAGTTTGGAAATTTTTTGAGACAATAAAACGAAATACAAAGGATTTGTTTGGGAATTATGATTGATCATACTTTGAACTTCATTTTTGGTTTCCAATACAAAAAAAAAAAACAAGAAAAAGGTAATGGCGCCCCTGATTATGGTTTGATCGAGGGCCTGTGAGTTTGAAGCACGCAGAGTGCGTGGAGTGTAACCCCTCACGAGTTATCTGAAGTAAGAAATGGATAACATCAGACAATAATACATTAAATTTATGGAAGCTTTTACCCAACCACAATGAAGTAACGTTAAACTTAACGACATGGTGCTAACTCGAACTTTGAATTCGATATCTGGGGGATTGTTTCACTTTTTACGGCTTCACAAGAATTAGTTAATATTAATAAATTTCATACATTATAGCTATAAGCTCCCAGGAAAAGTGTCTACTTTTCGGGGGTCAAGGGTAGAAGTGAAACGTCCCCTTTGAAAAATTTATACATGACTGTGCTTAAACTGACACACAATATTTTTTTAGCGCAACGCAATCTGACTTTCAGAAATCCCTACAAAGGAATGGCCCTGACTAACATTAACCTGTACCTTTCACAAATCACTTACCTCACAAAAATCTTCGTTACTCAAGCTACTGAAATACAGCGAGCGCCACTACTGCCAGATAAATAAAAGATTCAAACTACAGAAGACCTGTACCTTTCACAAATCACTTACCTCACAAAAATCTTCGTTACTCAAGCTACTGAAATACAGCGAGCGCTACTACTGCCAGCTAAATAAAAGATTCAAACTACAGAAGGCACTAACTACTGATAGGCATAGTTAGCAATTGAAAGATGTTAATAGAGAACAAACAATGTATTTACCTTAATAGTGTTGAAAAATCATAATATACACAGCAGTTCATAACATCCAGTATTACAGATTTCAAAACTCCGCCATCTCTCTCCCCACATCCACCACTGCTGGCGGCTCACCTCCAACTGCTCAACGCTAAGCGCTGTTCACATCCAGCTGCCGCTGCCCAACACTACAATGGCAGACAACAATGCAAACTAGCCACAGACTGAACACAGCACAGCCAGTGATTTTCATACAGAGCGCTACGTGGCGGCGGCGTTACCAATATAAGAACCTAAACAGCCTACTTACATAGCCTACTTACAGAAGTTAAGAGATTGAACCGTTTTTATTTTATGCTGCACGTAATTTTGTAAAGTGTTTAAAGTTTAGGGAAAGCTCTTATATGTATTATTAGCTCAATGTGCATAAAGACTACGTGTTATTATACACATATCAAAAAAATTTTGCATCACCTCGGTTCCTACAGTTCCGGAACCTGAACAGAAAATTGGAATAGAGATCAACATAAACATCATTTCCGCATTTTTTATTGCTCATGAAATCCACATATTGCATGTTCTACCACCATACAGTGAGACCTTCAGAGGTGGTGGTCCAGATTGCTGTACAGACCGGTACCTCTAATACCCAGTAGCACAGCCTCTTGCATTGATGCATGCCTGAATTCGTTGTGGCATACTATCCACAAGTTCATCAAGACACTGTTGGTCCAGATTGTACCACTCCTCAATGGCGATACGGCATATATCCCTCAGAGTGGTTGGTGGGTCACGTCGTCCACAAACATCCCTCTTCAATCTATCCCAGACATGTTCTATAGGGTCCATGTCTGTAGAACATGCTGGCCACTCTAGACGAGCGATGTCGTTATCCTGAGGGAAGTCATTCACAAGCACGATGGGCACGATTGGGGTGCGAATTGTCGTCCATGAAGACGAATTCCTCGCCATTATGCTGCCGATATGGTTGCACTGTCGGCCAGAGGATGACATTCACGTATCGTACAGCCGTTACGGCGCCTTCCATGACCACCAGCGGCGTACGAAGGCCCCACAGAATGCCACCCCAAAACGGCAGGGAACATCAACCTTGCTGCACTCGCTGTACTGTGTGTCTAAGGCGCTCAGCCTAACCGGGTTGCCTCCAAACACGTCTCCGATGATTGTCTGGTTGAATGAACATGCGACACTCATCGGTGGAGAGAACGTGATGCCAATCCTGAGCGGTCCATTCGGCATGTTGTTGGGCCTATCTGTAGCGCGCTGCATAGTGTCGTGGTTGTAAAGATGGATCTCGCCATGGACGTTGGCAGTAAAGTTGCGCATTATGCAACCTATTGCGCACAGTTTGAGTCGTAACACGACGTCCTGTGGCTGCAAGAAAAGCATTTTTCAGCATGGTGGCGTTGCTGTTTGGGTTCCTCCTTGCCAGAATCCGTAGGTCGCTGTCATCCACAGCAATAGTAGCCCTTGGACGACCTGAGCGAGGCATGTCATCCACAGTTCTTGTCTATGTATCTCCTCCATGTCCGAACAACATCGCTTTGGTTCACTCCGAGACGCCTGGACACTTCCCTTGTTGAGAACCCTTCCTGACACGAAGATACACTGCGGACGCGATCGAACCGCGGTATTGACCGTCTGGGCATGGCTGAACTACAGACAGAGCAAGCCATGTACCCCCTTCCTGGTGGAATGATTGGAACTGATCGGCTGTTGGACACCCTCCGTCTATCAGGCGCTGCTCATGCATGATTGTTTACATCTTTGGGCGGGTATCGTGACATCTCTGAACAGTCAAAGGGACTGTGTCTGTGATACAATATCCACAGTCAACGTCTATCTTCAGTAGTTCTGGGAACCGGGGTGACGCAAAACGTTTTTTGATGTGTGTATTTTTGATGTAGCTGAACACCAATCTGAAGTTAGATTTTCAAAATTCAAAATGGATAAGCCAATATTGTCGACCAAAAATTACATCAGACCAGTATGGACAAAAATTTGACCAAAAAAAATGTTTTCGCTACTTTCGTTTAGTCTGCAATTCCAGGAACGTAAATCAACCGTTCCTCTAAGTTGAATTTTTCCTGCAGAGCAGTTTCCTCTTTCTTCTTGGCGGGGAAAGCCGATCTGGGTGAGCTACACATGATTCATTCGGCAGCCTGCACACGTTGTTCGTCAGCTTTTTCGGCGAATATGTTTGCATACGTTCTGCAATATAAATCATTTGGTGAACGTGCGTCCCGCCGCGACAAGTTTCCTACCTGAGCCGGGTGTCTCTGGCTGAGAGCGCCCACGGCGGACGTGATACTGCTTCGAACAACGGGCTGTAGACACTTCTGTAACACACGGAGTAAAAAATCTTTTCGACCCAACATTCTAGACCCAAATAACTTTCAAATAATGCAAAAAAATGATTTTTCTATCATTTTGAATGAGACGCTGATCTAAGATCTCTTAGATATGGCCCAGAGTGGAAAGACTGAGGTGGTCAGTTACAGAGAAACACGAAGTTGAAAGACACACTCCAATGTTCCCCGTATTATGCTATTAGCAGAACAAGTAGCCGGATTAACGGCTAGGATAGGGTGCTGGTAAACCTGGATTTGGTTTTTAGGCGGTTTCCTACGTCCCATTAAGTGAATATCCGGCTAGTGCCTTAGTTCCAACCAAGTTTCACGACTCGCAAACATTAAGAAAAAAAAAACTTTCGCTCACTTTCTCATGAATAACACTACACGCAGACGTATTCCGTGCCGAGGGGGAAAACGGGTGGCGACATTATGGCATCTGGCTATCACTTAAATTAACGGTGCCAAATCCGTTAATAACCATATCCACCAAGTACCTATGCTGGAAAAAGGCATAAGAATATGAAGAAAAGACGAAACCAAGTAGCCGCAACTTATGCTGACAATGCCGGAAACACACCAATAGACGAGCAGGTAATCACCAGGAGAAAATATTAATTGATATCGGTTGAGAAGGCTCTTAAGGAGTTTCACATAGTAGAATGAATGTTACAGCTGATCATTTTGCCTTCTACTCACCTGCACCAAGACACAAAGCATAAATATAACGATGTATGATAAGTGACTACCATCCAATTAGCGAGTGAGCGAAGTGATGAAAGATGTCCTTTACATCAATGAAAAACATACTTGCAGCTACTGAATAAACAGTCTAAAGCATCACTCTAAAGAAACGCCGATTAATGCCGCTTCGATGATACCATTCTTGTAGAGAATCTGCGTTGTTAACGTACATCTTTGCTGCTTTCGACTACTGTCTTATTGCTACCTTTACTAGCTGTCGTCTTTGTCGTCATACTGTGTTTTGTAGCGGTCGTCCACTGCCGTCTCCGAAAGCCCCGTCATAGTTCGAGCACCTGCAAATGTCATCGTCTTCATTGTCAGCTATCACCATTTCAATAGCCAATCAACTGCCTGCTTGTCTGTTTCTCCTTTAATCATCCATGACGCAGTAATTTCATCTTTAGCCCTACATTTTTTTTACTACATAACGTTGCGTCAGGAAAGACAACCATCAACAACCAAAACCAGAAGAAGTTAGTTTCCCCTGAGAATACCCTCTATTACCAGTTTTTTCCCTCTCCTGGTGCGACACCTTCTGCGTCATTAGCAATCACTCGATTCACTGTCAGTAACATCTGCAACAGGAATAACATCATATCAGAAGTACAGCTACTTATCACTTCGTTACTCACAAACCAGGCCTCTCCACGCACAGACTCAGTCAGTTCTGACTCCTACCCAATTTCCTCCACGAAAGTCCCTGTATTACATTGGATCCTCATGCGAACCTCACAACATCCCTCAAATAGGCCTGAAAAAAGTCACTCTAACCTGCAGGTTGTTTTCCAGCCCTCATTACTGTAATCAGAGCGGTTAAGCCTGAAATCTCATTGGACAGGGTGCAGACTGTTCTGTTACCATTCTGACATTGAACTTATACAAGTCCTGTATATACACTATGTCATCAGACCATCTTTATTCGTGTCAGTCTTCACAGAAACGTCATCCATCACAGGTCGCTTAATACTTCATGGAACTGTGACAAATAACTGCTAACGAAACGTTGAACTTTCTGAGTCCCATCCCCAATCTCAAATTTGCCAAAAGCATCTCATATAAAGTGACCACCTGACTAAAAACTGCAAATACTCTTCCACCTGCACCCACTGCAAAACCAAATACTTTTTTAACAACTAGAAAACAACCCTCGTTCTCCTATACATTACACTTGTAGATTGGTCCACGCTACATATTTCCCAAACTGTAAAGCTAAATCTCAAAAACGAAGCCAGAACTAATATTTCCTATCAAACCTGTTGACGCCACTATTCATCCCAACAACTCCCTCCAAACCCTCCCCATTGATGCAGACACCACAATATTGTCCTTACAAATTTCCACTAATTCCAAAGTCAATATGCTATCAAATAAGTCTCCCTTACCGCATGTTCTGTGGTTTATCTCAACTCCCAAAGTACTTGCCCCTTGTGTAAGTACAGTTCATCCATTCACTTCGACACCTTAGTCTAAAGTCGTTCCCAAACTCTTACCTCATCCAACCTTAACCTTACACCGTAGTGTAGCAACAGTACAATACCGTTTCCTAAATATCCATTCCCTGCCAACAAACAGATCTTCAATCATCCATACGCTCTCCCAACGCTAAGTCTATCCCTTCATCCTAAACGAAATCTCTCTTCAAGCCTGCCACACCATCCAATTTTCCCTCTATGTTTTAAACCGTATCCACAGTGTACATCTCGTGGAAGTTGGTGGAGTGGCTATTGAACAGTAAAAGAATATTTCTCTTTTGCCACAGCCCCTGTATAATACTCTCATCGAGAGCCTCATTATCGCTACATTTCTGTTTGAGATTTCAACAATTATTTGAGACCCTTTATATATCCGTATATCCCCATCACATTTTGTGTGACTTCCTCACTTATGTTAAACCGAATGTGCAGAACATGAAAGTGTCACACTATGAACAACCTGTTCGATCGTTATCAGACTTACGTTCCAGTATTTCAATGCCTCTGGGATATATAAGATTTCATTATTTCGAGAGAAAATTTCACTCTTTTCTGTACATAAAAAGCCATTTCTCGGGATGAAGAGTGTATGATGACTCTTGGGCGTGTCTTACATTACTGAAACTTTTCAGGTAAGCATCGAAATACAGCATGCACAGAAGACGTGCACATATATTACCGCCATCTTTTGGGCTTCTAGAACGGTCGAATGTTTGGAATGAGGGATAAGTGAGCTTTATACCAACAGACTGCACAGACACTTAACTGTAATTTAAAGGCTACATAACGACTGATAAAAAGATGAACTTAGGCCAATAGTGTGGCAGGAAGAGTAGGTAACGGATTCTTCCAGAGGGGCTGAGCTACGAGAACATCGTAACATTCTTTGACTGACTCTTACATATATATGAATGACAACAGTTGAAATCCTGACAGGGGTTACAGGCAGAGCGTTACCACGAAACGTAGCGAACAGATTATTGGAAGATGGACTGAGATCACGAGTTGCCATGCATCGTTAACAGATGACAACTCAGCACAGATAAAAAGAGACTGGATGGTGTAGCGTTCTGTGGTCGTCAGCCACGTGTTTGTCATCTGACTGTGGCAGTCAGATTGACGACAACGCGTCCGTAAACGACCTGTTGAAAGTCATCGGAAACCGCGATTCTCGAGACCAATATCCCTCCAGCTCACGGAATCATAGTGCTGGGAGCTGTTGGCTACGCCAAAAGGACTGATTTGGTAATTGCCTAAGGGAGGCCGAATGCTAACCAGTATGTGGCAAGAATGTTCTTCCCTCAAATAATACATCTCACGACCACGTAACAAATGGCATATTTCAGCAGGACAGTGCAGGAACACACATCGTATTTCACACCAAGAACACCATGACAATCTATGGATTTATAGCTGACCTGCGACTGGAAGACATCTATTTTCATACCAGGCTTCATCCAGCAATTTCATGAACCGACACAACACGTACTTCAGGCATGTCAAGAAATTCTTCAAGATGACGTACTTAGGTCGTTTGCTTCCATGCCACAACGAGTATTTTCATAACCATGAGCATCACACCTCATACTAAAGTGGATGATGTACATCAGTTTCGAACAGAATGAAAGTGTAATGATTTAACAGCCTTCGTGTTACGAAAGTCTCTACAAATTTAGTGAATACCGAATAGTCTTTCATGGTGTAACAATTTCATTTTCCACCCATTAATTAAAAAGAAATACAATTTTGCAAAACATTGTGAATATTACTGCCATGTTCTGCTTAGCAGCGACGGAAAATGCTGTTAAAATATGCTGCCTTGAATATCCAAAGCTGATCTACAGCTGAGCTGTATCAGTGACATCAGTGATGCAGTGTCAATACCACATCATATTCGCCCAGAAAACAATTCCATCTCTGGTGTTATCATAAGATCCCCTAACTCCTTGGGTACATTACTGTACACGTCCTTGACCTCGTTGTACATGCTACTACTTATCCCCTACCCAAAAACACATAGCCCATCCTCGCCTACTCAATCCCAGAACCTAGGCTAACTCATCCAACTTGATTGCATATTGTGAATACGTAAATACTCAAATCGTAAGTGATCCATTAACCTTTGAACACCCTAACTATCTGTGATGTCTACCGCTTCTTCCCTGTAAGTACCATCGATTATACGTCTCCTTTCGGTAGACTTGTGTCTAAGGCACATTAACACCACCGGCAACTACAGACAAATATTTAAAAAAATCTGCTAAATGCAAACACGCGCCAGGATTTCTGGCAAACAGGCATACATCTTCGGCCCCTTAACTTCATCTTCAGAATTTATATCTATACCCATCATCCAATTTACGTACTCAAATACATCAGATCTGAGCTCGGTTATAAACTAATATGGAAACCTTTTCCCATACTAACAGGACAACAAACTCTCAGTATACTAAAGCTAGTAAGTAGTTGAACACAAGGACTGCCACTTTCCACCATAATACGTACTTACTTACTTTACTTACATATCCAGAGGTCACCGGCAGTGTAGACCACGTCCCGCATCAACAATCAGTCTTCATTGCATACTGTCTGTTGCTGTTTCTGCCCAACTGACTACATTCAGAGCTTCCGAATCTTCCTTTACGTCGTCTTCCTATCTGTTTCTTCGCCTACCCAGTGGTCTTAGGATCTGGAGCTGTGGTAATCTGGAGATCGTGATGTCAAGAGAAAGATCTAGATCTGTCTTCTGTTTTCATTCTCCTACTTTGAAAGCAGTTGCTCTTGCCAACGGGCACTCTATATTCCTTACTTACACAAAGCCTTAACATGACTTCTTGTCTCTTTTTTCGTTGATTTGCTTGGACTTACGTTCCACCAAAATTACACTGAAGAAAAAAAATATTAACACCAAAAATTAGGTAATGAATGAAATATCTGGAATATAGTTGTTTAGATGACGTATTTAAGTGATTAGCGTTGAATGATCACAAGCTAATGTAAGCGTGAGATGAGACATTGCAATTGTGAAATGTTGCTATATTAATAACCGGCGTTAGCACCAGAACTTTGAATGCAACCATGCGAACGTGCTTCCTTTGTGCCGTACAAGTACAGGATGTCAGATTCTGGGATGAAGCTCTAAGCCTGTCGCACTTGGTCGGTCAATACAAGGTTGGTTGATGCTGTTCGCGATGACGCTGACGTCGTAGTCCGCTAATATCCCACATGTATAAAATTGGAGACATATTTGGTGATCTAACAGGCCAAGGTAAAATGTCGACAATCTTTAGAGCTTATTGAGCTACAACAACGGTGTGTGGGCGAGCGGTATCCTGTTGGACAACACAGCATGGAATGCTATTCATGAATGGCAGCACAACAGGTCGAATCACCAGACTGTCTTACAGTAAGGATGCGTGGGATAGCAACGAGAGTGCTCCTACTGTCTTACGAAATTGCACCCCACATCATTACTGCTGGTGGAGGTCCAGTGTGTCTAGCACGCAGGTAAGTTGCAGATCCGCAAGTGGCTTCCTTCTAACCATCACTGGCACCGAGACAGAACCAGTTTTCATCAGAAAACATAACAGACCTTCACCCTGCCCTCCAATGAGCACTCACTTGACACCGCTGAAGTCGAAAATGGCGGTAGCTTGGGGTCAGTGGAATGCACGGAACGAGGCGTCTGGCTCGGAGCTGCACTTGAAACAGCCGATTTGTAAGAGGTCGTTGAGTCACTGTGGTTCCAGTTGCTGCTTAAATTGCTGCTGTAGATGCAATACGATGCGCCAGAGCCACACGCCGAAAATAATGGTTTCTCCTCTCGATAGCTCCAAGCGGCCGTCTGAAGCCCGGTCTTCTTGTGCTTGTATATTCTCACGACCGCCGCTGCTAGCAATCATGTACAGTGGCTACATGCCTGCCAAGTCTTTCTGCAAGATCATAGAAGGAACATACAGCTTCTTGTAGCCGTTTTACCTGACCTTGTTCAAACTCAATGAGACGTTGATAATTGCGTTTTTGTCGAATTAAAGGTATTCTAGGCTAACATCAACTCACCATGTCCAATCTCAAAGGTAAGCAACACTCATGACCGTTGCAGCGCGCATTTAAATCAGACCTGATTTGCATCCTCACAACGTCTCCAGGCTTACACCAGTATACTCTCCACAACCTATCCCAACAAAACTTTAATCTTACCCAGCAGATCACAAAATTCACTTAGGCGTCTACTCATACGTCTAGATTTAACAGAATACTCATTTTGTTGTCAACGCCAGGCCTCCTCTTCCCTGAAACTCCTTCACCCCTCTTAAACAGCTCATTTTTGGGTCCTCCTCCTCATCTTTCGAAACCCACGTAATTTCCAAGACACTCTCCCATATTCCCACCATAATCTACAACTCACTTAATTGTTGAAATCAACGAAATCCACTTTTCATCTACTCCTAGTTTCTCACGGTATGAGTGTCATGAACTAGCATCATCACAAACAACATGAAACACCAGTGCGATACCCAAGTTTGTTTCAGTAACGATAGAAAAATATCGGCTTTATCTTCTAGGAAGAACTCAAGAAAGTTATCGATACCTTAATTTACACACCTTCAGAAATTTAACATTTTTTAATGTTCAACTCATTTTCACACACTTTATTTAAATCTCTCAGGCTGAAAGTCGGATGTGTTACTATTGACAGCACACCCCTCGCCCATACATGGCGAGAAGAATTGAAATAAGAATAAATAAAAGAAAAGAAATGAAGATGGTCAACTTCTATTAGGAAGGCTGTTCATATCTTAGGATCTGCAGCTGTGGTAATCTGGATGCCTTGATATGAAGTGAAAGAGCGACATTTGTCTTCGTTGGTACTATGCTTGTTTGAACGGATTTGCTAACGTCTATAGGCACTGTCCAAAATGTCGATGACTCGGTATAAACATATTACCGAGTGTTGACCAGTTCAACAGACAGACAGCTACCGCTCATCTCACACGTCTCAATTGTCTGTAGCACACAAGAGTAAATCATACAGTTTATTAGTATTTCTTCTATCAAATCATCGCACACGCTTAAACTGGCACAAACGCCAGTATCATTGAAACAATACAATATTTATATACGCCATTCGTAAATGAAATTGGGGTCTCACAGTATGTTTTATATGATGGTAATACACACATTGAATTTTTTATTCTTCCATAGTGGAGTCTGTATGTGTCATAGAGTGTAACAATTGTTGACTTCATAGGCTCACTGCGATGGAAATATCATTAAGTTCTGAAGAGCTGCTTACATGTTGTCTTATATTTAATTTCTGCTAACTACATTCGTATTTCCATTACATATATTTGCTAATTAATCCACAAGTAAGTGGCATATTACATTTTACAAGGTACGCAATGTTTTTTAAATATTTACAGTAATTAATGTGACAAAGCGGTTGGACATAAAGTAGGGGAAATTATGGAAGAGAACGGAGTCCCAGCCCATTTTCTATATCCTGGCAGAAAGCCATTATCGGAAACCGAACACTGAAGTGCAAATAAATGTCTGAAAAGGCAAGTAAATAACTTTAAACGAAGGTATAAGGCAAGGGCGTCCATTTCCACCTGCAATGTTTACCTTTTAAATAGATAACGTCTTCGACAGCTGCAAAAAATATAGTTATAAGAAAGTCAAAAGGTGATTTACAGAAGTTATTCCACGAACTGTGTTTAACAACAAAATCTTATCATTTTCAATATGTGTATTTCAAGCTAAGTTACCTGCATTAAGTAGGGAACAACTGACAGGAGCAAAAGTAGTAACGGGAGACAATCTGAGGAACAGTTCAATGTTTCTAGAAACATCGGCTACAGTTTAAGTTTAGAAAAATCCAGTGAAATTTACTTACAAATTGAAACATTATCTGGATTATAAACGAAAATTAATAAGAAATTCCATTAATGGCAAACACAGAGATGAGCCAATGAAGGAACTGAGGAGAGTAATAGGTTGAAATAATTTGGTCACATTAAGAGAATAGGACAAGAAATACTTCTCAGACCTAGAATAGACTGAATCTGGACGAAGACCAATTGGAAGACCCTTACAGAAAAACAAAAACCTACAATCCAGCCACTAGAAATGAAATTTCTACATTTGAATTCAGGATACACAAGAGCTCATCTTATCCAAAATGAAAATTTAAAACTCACGTAAGGTGTAAGGAGCGTACTTGCAGAAATTTAAATATCTCCAATAAATTTCTTAATGTCGATTGAAATAATGGCCAATAATACGTGTCCCAAAACTAAAATATAATAATAAATCCATAGGAACACGTTTTAAAGAAAGATCACAGAAACTATGGAAAGACCAATTTCTAAATTTCTGAGGAAAGAGCACTCTTAACAAGACTAAATAATGAAGTTTATGACGACGAATAGTTATGAAATAGGCTGTAGATAAATAGGAAAGCAGAAATGACAAACATGAAACAGAATACAAAGCAATCAGAAACATTAAATTCGCAGCTGCTTGTTAGAAATAACGGTCACTTAGCAGGTTTCACATGCAGTAACCTTTAAATTATATGCATAATCCAACTTCAGAAACCGTACGCTCTGTGTAACATAGTGACGGGATTTGAGAAAGAAAAAGTCAAAAGCGATGGGTACAGTGCGAGTATAACCGTTTGTCGAGATTGATTTCTCATCGAATATATTTTTTTATTAAGTGTGCCATAGTTAACTAAGAGACAACTGCCTGTTGGAAAAACCTGCCCATATGCAAAATTCAGCAAGCGCTGTTGTTCGTACACATAACGACGTGCGTAGGAAATCACAAACAAACTTATGTTTGTGTGGTGAGAAAACACGTGTATTTATTGGAGAGGCAGTGGCATGCGTAATCAAAGGAATCGGTAATTAATTGTCTTTCGTTAATTAGCCGTGCCATCAACAAGCGTGTGCTGTTTCAAGTGAAGAGAGTTTATGATGCGGAGTGAAATTTCACGAGTCTGTCTGGTACGAGCAGACAATTAAATGAACACGTGCAGTTATACATTCGTGTGTTATTGTTAGAAAAGATGGTTCCAAAGTATTGCTGCGCAAAAAAAAGGCCAACTAACTGTACAAAGTTAATAATTATTATATGTTACGAGTTGCGTGTTGCAGATACCACATGAATGGAAGATAATGCCTAATTAAAAATGATAGTAAATAGAGATAAAATAAGGACGAGTGCTATCTTTCACATCGAAATCACTGCACTTTCTTTATAAAATTAAAACTAGCGCTCCATGAATGTTGATGCTGAATAGTATGTGCGGTATGTTCTCGAAAACAGTGCGACTGCGATTTTTCAGGTAAGAAGTATTTTGCAGAATCTTTCATGGTAGAATTTACATTACCTCTTGCATACTATAACCAAAGGAAATTTCAAATTAGAATGTAGTAGAAAATAGGTATTGTTGGCTAGAAATATTAAAACTGATTCTCAATGTATTGCCCCAGTTCGATTACACCTTTTCAAAATAGATGATCAGGTAAGAAATCAGCCGTCGAAAAGCATCATTCAGCATCTTCCTCAAGTAGTTTCAGGAAATTTTTTAAATCTCAAATTTGGGCGGCCAGATGAAGAACTGAACACATGTTCTCCCTAAAACGAGTTCATTGTCATGACCCCATGTTCCAGTTAGCTCACTCACTAACTTCTGAATACCTTCATGACAGTCTTTGGTGGAATTTTTCAATGGGCTGTAATAGGGGAAAAAGGAGCACAGTTGTTTTGCCAGTGTGTCCTTTTACCCCGCAGCTGCGAAGGACGGTGTAAGATGTACTAGAAACTCCATTCAATGGCAAAAACCACTAGGTAACCTCTACTGACGTATTTGAGGTGGATCTGTAATTTCCGTTTGACCATTCAAATCTGGATATCCTGTGGATTCCTAAATGAATTAAAGCTTATGCGAAAATGACAATATGATCACAATTTCTCGATTCCTTATCTTTCAATCGCAATTTTGCTGCTACTGTCATTATTTACAAAATTTTTTGAATTACGATTAATAAAATACGTAAATAATCAATATATTCGATACATAAAAGCTACCAAAAGTTAACAAGACATAAAGTGAGACAAAACCACCGAACTTTTCAACCACCGTGCTCATACTTATTTTCTACATGTTAATAAATGCAACAGCAAAATTTGCAATAACACGTAGGTATTTTCCAATTACAATAGGTGCGCTGTATCATTGCCCACTTCACATTTTACGGAATTCTGAAAAACAGCATTGTCTATCACTAAATAAATGAGACTATTCGCATTACAACAAAATTACATGTGGTTTCGTGTTAGTTTGCGATGGTTCTCTTTCTCTCCACCGGACGGCGAGAACCGTGAAGCACCTACGTATCATCATGGAAAAGGGCTTATAGAATTGTTTTGAGCTGTAGACGGATCTACTGCAGATGTGGGTGACCTCATATGGCTTTTTCATTTCGGAAATCGTCGCTAATTGAGCTCTTTTTTTAAGAACACAGATTTACAAAGTTATTCTATCTTCAGGTGATTCCTTCAGCCGGGAATCACAGCCTCACTAAATTTCAAATCACACATCTTTTACCCAAAGACTATTCACTTAGAACATATATTCTATTATTCTGCACTACACGTCGGTTTTGATTTTTGCACCAGTATCAGGTGTAGCTATAAGATAACAACGAATTCAAATAGTACACATTTCACAATATACAAAACGTATACTGCTAAAATGGCTGTAGCGTCATAACGTAGAAACAGTGAAGGAACATACAAAACTACTTATGTGAATCAGACTGTCGTTACAAAATCAGAAACTATCTGCTATGGAATTAGAATGGCAAAATAGTAAAAAATTATAAGACATGGAAATAACAGTAATAATAGTCACCAGTTCAGCACATACCGGAGACATACAACAGTAGAAAAGGTCATACATAAAACTGAAACACACAAAATCTCTTTTATTCATTCCATGCTTGCTCACGCAGTTCGGTTGCCAAAGGACCTAGTAAGAGTAGAGAAAGAACACTAGATTGTTGAAGATATAGCTTTAGAGCGTGACTATGAGCTGAAGAAGATTGATGAATTGCATAGGAAGAAGTGTAGGCAAACTAGAAGTGTAATAGGTAAGATTACACTAGAGCTGTAAGAATGAAGTCCGGATATGCGGCATTTCTGTGTGTTGGTACATCTCGGACAGATTATCACATAAACTGTGTTTAAGAACGCTAAGATTTAGATTGATTTTCAGACAGAGAATTATCCACAGAAGGTTATCTTGCATGCTAAAAATGAGAACTGAAATTATTCACCTTCAAGAATGTATCGAATAATCTACTGTGCTTATGATAAGTTTATATAGGGCTAAACGAACGTAATTTCAAAAAACGGCGTAAAGAATTTACGATATCAAGTGAGAATGTGATGTTTTCATTTCATGCTTATATTCGAGTGGACAAGTGTGCTGAGCAGGATTTAGATTATACACGATAGGCTCTGTACAAATCGACTAAGAGGGGACTGTTCAATCTACAGCCAGGCTCTTAAATATCCGGAGAGTATTCATAATGGGCAAAAGTGAAAAAAGGGACAAAACGCTCTTGGAAAGTTTTAATCGTATACGTGAAACCTGATGCACATAGGTAAAAATTGCTTTCTTTCCTGAACATGTGACCTAAAGTTAGGGTTTTATGCATTGTGTATTTCGTTTTGAATATATCTTAGTCCTTTCATTAATATCGTTATATTTGGGTCGTTCCAAGCATCTCCTGATATATACACTGTACAGTATACACAGTCTTCCTGAGCCATCAGAGTTTTGCGTCTATTTAAATGTTTTGTTATTGTATTACTTTACATTTAGTACATTGGTCCCTGTTATGATTGTTTTCTGTGTAACGTATACTTATTGTCTGTGTTTCATGTATTTTGTATGTTTCTGTTTTTATTGTGTTACTTGCTGTGGCGCGTCATGATTGTATCGCTGGTGTTGACCTGAACTGAGATGATAATTTGCACAGTTGTATTTTATATCTTGTTGTGCCATTTCATACATGCATCGCCGTTTTTCTAGTTTTCTTGGTAAACGTTGCACATATGATTTTTAAATGTGTTAATTGTGAGGGTTCTCCACTGTGACGCTAAAATGTGCAAACAAGGGATATACCTCAACCAACGTACACACTCATATAAACGAACACAACCATAAACAACCTGAGACGGTGGAAACCTTTTGAGGCTAGCTAGAGGCAGAACTACAGAAAACTTCGAGCAACAAAGTAAAAAATGTGATGAGTGATTTCAGTGCTCAAAGTGGAAAAGAATGACACCGAAAATATTCAGACACTTGTGTTGGGAAAGTAGATTTTCTATGAACAGAATTACTTGCTCAACATGAAGGTTTTGTGAGAGCGAATTACTGTAATGAAATAAATTGAATTTAAAAATGTAGATTGTAATGTTTAATGCTGACCTACGCTTTAACTATATGAAAATTAAGTAAATTTACCACTTGACAATGGCCGAGGATAGCTCGCTCGAAAGCTCGTGGGGTTTCGTCCACCTGACAAGGCTGGAAGCCCGAGAAGATTATAATGATTCATCTCGCTCTGAGACCATGCATTCAGACATTGCATGAAAATTGTTTTACTTGACACAAAGAGCAAATACTCGTAACGCAGTAGAGTTAATAGTACTGTGAGAGTCAGTCCGAAAAGTATTCCAAAATCCGATGGTCAAATTCTGTGGACAACAAAAAGAGAAATAAACACTAAGAGGTAGATTACGGTAGTTCATTGAAATACACTAAAATGCTCTGTAGAGTGTCGAAGTATGAACATCTGTTTCTTGTTAATGAAACAGCACAACTCATTTTGAGTTCCGCAGTAATTTTATTCGAGTGTTAAACATTTTAAATAACAATCACGAATTCTCGCAGTAAAAAGAAATATCAGTGTTTTACTTTAAAAAGAAGCCGCCTCATTGATGCTGTCGGAAATCCTCCTAGACATATTTGGACAGGAGCAATCGAAACTAAGTTTAGCATCTAGGCAATCTACGTATTGTGTACGTGTATTCTTCACGACTTTTAACAAACAACACATATAATTAACATAATTTAATTCCAAATTTAGTGAATAGTAAGCAAATAGTAACCGGAGAGTGTGGTTAAGCTATGCATATTCTTGAATTCAGTGATCGTGTTTGCTTGAAATATCCGTATAATCGAAACATGTTTGCACCCCTGTGCCATAATACTGCTTTAAAGTACAGTAAGTGTTTTTGGATGAACGTAGCTGAAGAAACACTTCCGTGGTGGAAGTTATGCCATTAATGGCAGGAAATGTCACGTAAATTCATTGTGGATCAGAAGTACTCAGGCTAAATGCTACATGAGAAGGATCCAATATACACTCCTGGAAATGGAAAAAAGAACACATTGACACCGGTGTGTCAGACCCACCATACTTGCTCCGGACACTGCGAGAGGGCTGTACAAGCAATGATCACACGCACGGCACAGCGGACACACCAGGAACCGCGGTGTTGGCCGTCGAATGGCGCTAGCTGCGCAGCATTTGTGCACCGCCGCCGTCAGTGTCAGCCAGTTTGCCGTGGCATACGGAGCTCCATCGCAGTCTTTAACACTGGTAGCATGCCGCGACAGCGTGGACGTGAACCGTATGTGCAGTTGACGGACTTTGAGCGAGGGCGTATAGTGGGCATGCGGGAGGCCGGGTGGACGTACCGCCGAATTGCTCAACACGTGGGGCGTGAGGTCTCCACAGTACATCGATGTTGTCGCCAGTGGTCGGCGGAAGGTGCACGTGCCCGTCGACCTGGGACCGGACCGCAGCGACGCACGGATGCACGCCAAGACCGTACGATCGTACGCAGTGCCGTAGGGGACCGCACCGCCACTTCCCAGCAAATTAGGGACACTGTTGCTCCTGGAGTATCGGCGAGGACCATTCGCAACCGTCTCCATGAAGCTGGGCTACGGTCCCGCACACCGTTAGGCCGTCTTCCGCTCACGCCCCAACATCGTGCAGCCCGCCTCCAGTGGTGTCGCGACAGGCGTGAATGGAGGGACGAATGGAGACGTGTCGTCTTCAGCGATAAGAGTCGCTTCTGCCTTGGTGCCAATGATGGTCGTATGCGTGATTGGCGCCGTGCAGGTGAGCGCCACAATCAGGATTGCATACGACCGAGGCACACAGGGCCAACACCCGGCATCATGGTGTGGGGAGCGATCTCCTACACTGGCCGTACACCACTGGTGATCGTCGAGGGGACACTAAATAGTGCACGGTACATCCAAACCGTCATCGAACCCATCGTTCTACCATTCCTAGACCGGCAAGGGAACCTGCTGTTCCAACAGGACAATGCACGTCCGCATGTATCCCGTGCCACCCAACGTGCTCTAGAAGGTGTAAGTCAACTACCCTGGCCAGCAAGATCTCCGGATCTGTCCCCCATTGAGCATGTTTGGGACTGGATGAAGCGTCGTCTCACGCGGTCTGCACGTCCAGCACGAACGCTGGTCCAACTGAGGCGCCAGGTGGAAATGGCATGGCAAGCCGTTCCACAGGACTACATCCAGCATCTCTACGATCGTCTCCACGGGAGAATAGCAGCCTGCATTGCTGCGAAAGGTGGATATACACTGTACTAGTGCCGACATTGTGCATGCTCTGTTGCCTGTGTCTATGTGCCTGTGGTTCTGTCAGTGTGATCATGTGATGTATCTGACCCCAGGAATGTGTCAATAAAGTTTCCCCTTCCTGGGACAATGAATTCACGGTGTTCTTATTTCAATTTCCAGGAGTGTAGCTGCTGGAGCTGCAGGTAACGAAGTAGAAGTATAGTGTCAGAGAAAATTTCTCTACTTTGTGTCAGAGAAGTGGGAGTGACCTCTCTTACTGCGGAATGAAGCTGCTTATTAGTTCCCACTCACTCGTCTCAAGAATATTATCACGTCACGGAACTTGGTAATACAGATATTTATCTTTATTGGTTAAAATATTCCATCTGATGTAGAAGAACCTCTTCACACTTTTTGATTATTTCTGTTACTTATTTTAGAAGTTCTTCAGATATTTTGATTATTTATGTTACATGCTTTACGAGATATGCTAGACTTTAATACGAATTTATACTGTCATCTTTCAATCTGTGTTGATCTCTAATAAATGTATCTGTTAGAATAATTATACTAATGGGTTACACTTGCTCCGTGAAATACAGTTTTGCTTTTCTAAGAATAAATGTCTTACAGACACAGTTGATACATGTTCATACATTCAAGGTTCCGATCACTACCTATCTTGTCACTTGTATTCATCACTGGAAGCGAGTGCCAGACCTTACTTCTACTCAGGTATTTCTTTCGCTTTGGCAGTACACGCCTACTGATATTCCGTCTCCGTCTGCTTCAAATATAGCCTGCTTATGAATTAAAAGTACGAAAATGTGAATCTCGCACAACAATTGTGTTACTTGCTTACTTACTCCTTGGCGCTACAACCCGTGTATAGCCTTGGCCTCCTGGAAATCTTCGCCTACTCTTCTCTGTTGGCTTCCTGGGCTCTCCGTTTTCTAACTCCCGCTCTTCTCAAGTCCTCCTCCACGTTGTCTAGCCATCTGCTCCTTGGTCTGTCCAGTTATACGGCATCCACCTGGTTTTGCTTCGAAAACTTTCTTGATTTTGCTGCTCTCTATCATGTTCCAACCAACGTTGTTTATTACTTTTTATTTTTGTCACGATGTATGGTTTCTTATATAACTTTCTGACCTCATTATTTCTGGTTCGCCCAAGCCCCGTATCATTCACTGACCCGAAGACTTTCCTAAGTGTCGTCCTTTCCTATCTCTGCAACAACTCATTGTTTTCTGTCATTGTCCAAGTCTGCAAACCATACATCACCACAAGTCTCTCTATTGTACGATACACTGTCAGCTTTAGATTCCTACTAAGGCTTCTTGCTTTAAATACTTTCATCAGTGCAAAGTAGCTCCTGTTACCAGCTGTAATCCTTGCATGTATTTCTTCTCTCACACAATAATTTTCAGTTACCAGTGATCCAAGATATTTAAAGCTCTCACAGAGTTCATATTCTTTGCCATTCAAAGTTATGCTTCTTTCTCCTTCACTATACCTTTTCCAGATGTTAACATATACTTTGCCTTTGACTGATTATCTGTCAGCCTCATCTCCGCTCCATATCTAACTAATTTTTCAAACTTTTCTTCCAGGTTCTGTTTCCTCCTGGATGACAAATCAGTATCATCTGCATATGCAAGGTCCTGCGTCACTCTATTAAAAAGTGTTCCCCCAGGGTTGCCGCTTTTTGTCTTTCGCATTACCCTATCCAAGGCAGCATTAAACAGAATAATGGAGAGGACATCACGCTGACGCAATCCTTTATTAACGTCAGATGCCTTTGATAAAGTGCCCTCAAACTTTGCTTTATATACTGTTCTTCTCAAAGTCATTTGAACCAGTCTGATTAGTTTGTTGGGTATTCCTGCCTCTTGCATTGCCTTCAAGAGTTGATCCCTTTTGATACTTTCATAATCTTTCTTGAAATCAATGAACAGCTGGTGGACATCGGTGTTATACTTACAACATTTTTCAAAGATCTGTCTCATAGTAAATATCTGACCTATAGTGGTTCTATTAGTTCTGAAACCAAACTGGTAGTCTCCTAGATACTCTTCTACATACATTCTGAGTAGCCCCGTCAAGATCTTTCCTAACACTTTATTTAATATACAGAGAAGGGCACTTCCTCTATAATTCGTACAGTAGATTTTGTCACGTTTCTTATATATAGGGCAGAGTATTGCTGTGTTCTACTGTTCAGGAATATTTTCTTTCCTCCATATTTCCACGGTAATCTCATGCAAAACACTTATTAGTTTTTCTCCGCCGTATTTTATCATGTCTGCTGTAATATTGTCTTCTCCCGGACCTTTATTGTTTTTAAGAGTCTTCGTATTACCTTTAACTTCTTCCAGTGTAGGTTCCTTGACAGATTCCTGGTACTCTTCTTCTCTGATTACTTCCTGCTCCACCTCTTCTACCATAGCAGCATCTAATTCACCTTCGTTTTCCGATTCTGTATTCAATAGTTTACTGATGTACTCCACTCATCTGTCTAAAATCGGATCTTTTCCACCCGTCAGATTTCCCTCCTTATTTTTATAGAAAACTGCTCTGGGTTGGAACCCTTTCTTTATATCTTTCACCGTATATAGAATTTCCTTGTTTCCTGAACAGTCTTTCTCTCTTCTAATTAATCAATCCACAGTTTTTCAAATTCTCTCTCTTTCCTCCTACACTCCTTATCTGTTTCCTTTCTTCTCCTGGTATTTTTCTAGAGTAATTCTTGTTCTCCTCTGCAGCATTCTTTTTCTTGCCTCATTCCTTTCTTCTATCTTCCTCTTATAATCTTCATCAAACCGGGCCTGGGTTCTCAATTGCTTCTTTCTACTCAGTACAGTTTCAGCTATCTCCTGTATTATACCTGTGACCGTTTCCCATCTTTCTTCAGTACCCTTCCTTGCGCGATCTTCGGCTTTAAACATATTTGTGAAAATCGTTTCATACTTTTTTACTGTATTTTCATCATTTATTAACTTGGTATCATCAAACCTTGGCACAATAGGTCTCTTAATCTGTCTGTAGTTTGCTATCCTTTGTATTTCATTCTTACTAAATAGTGATCATTCTCTCAATCTGCACCACGACAACTATCCACGTCTAATATATCGAAAGCATGTTGTCTATCTATGAGTACGTGATCAATCTGATTTTTTGTGATCCCATATGGGGAGCAACATGTATCTTTCCTTATACTCTTCGTTTGCATCCAATTGCTTTTAATAGTCATGTTATTACCCGTGGCAAAATCAATTAGTCTGATCCACTTTCATTAGAAGCTCCATGCAGACTCTCCTTACCAGCTACTCTCCTATATGCAATTTCTCTTCCTACTTGAGCACTGAAGTCCCCCATAACAATCTTAACATTATGCTTTGTCACTCTTGCCGTTTCCTGTTCCAGTTGCTCATAGAATATATCTTCTCCCACCGGCTCTGCATTTCTGTTGGGGAATACTTACATATGAAGGATATATTGCAAAAGCAGGCTTTCATTCGTAATACGCAGATTCTTTCACCAACAGGCTTAAATTTCAATATGACAGCCTTATGAGCATTATCAGCCACAAAACGCGTGCCTCCATATACTCGGCCTCCACAGCTGTAGAACAATATGTGTGTGACCCAGATGTTAATATTCCAATTCCTTTCCATTTCACTTCATGTATTGCCACCATCGTCACGTTATGTTTATTCATTTCGTTTTTCCGATTCTGTAGTCCCGTAGTCTTGTTCAGTGTTCTCACATTCTGTGTCGCAAAATACAATTTTATATGCTGATTCCGTTGCCAAGGCCGTTTATCCGTTACATCCGTCCGGCTTCTTTTGTCCTTTGGTTACGTAACGAGCTCCTTTTCCCGGGGAAGTGTCGTTAGCCCCACGCTCAATCCTCCTTCTTTGTCCAGGCTTGGGACTGGCACTGGGCTTTCCATGGTATTTTCTAGCGGCGGAGCTACAACAGTTGTGTGATAACTAAAAATTATTCCCTTGTACCCTACCAGAGTACCTCTGGTTCTTATGTTCTAATGTAATATAATGGATACGTCTGCAGCACAGAAAGTTTGTATCGGTCCGTTAGGCGTACTCGGATGAACTAATTGGTTAAGTCAGTTGTGTCACAGTAGGTGAACAACATCACGGCTTCTGCGTTAGTTAGTTGATTCTCATATTGCCATAGGTATTGAGAATTTATTTAATTTATGAATAAACTTCTAGTTTTCAAATACATTCCACAACAACAACTACCTACATCTACACAAACGTATCCGGATACGTGGCTGAAAATGACTTACAAGTTCGTGGCGCCCTCCATCGGAAATGCTGGAATTCAATATGGTCTTGGCCCACCCTTAGCCTTGATGACAGCTGCCATTCTCGGAGGCATACGTTCAATCAGATGCTGGAAGAGTTCTTGGAGAATGGTGTCCCATTCTTCTCGGAGTGATGATGATGATGTTTGTTTTGCGGGGCGCTCAACTGCGTGGTTATCAGCGCCCGTACAATTATCCAATCTTTGCTCAGCCCAATTTCGCCACTTTCCTGGATGATGATGAAATGATGAGGACAACACAAACACCCAGTCATCTCGAGGCAGGTGAAAATGCCTGACCCCGCCGGGAATCGAACCCGGGACCCCGTGCTCGGGAAGCGAGAACGCTACCGCGAGACCACGAGCGGCGGACATTCTCTTCTTCTCGGAGTGCTGCACTGAGAAGAAGTATCGATGTCGGTCGGTGAGGCCTGGCATGAAGTCGGCCTTCCAAAATATCCCAGTGGTGTTCTATAGGATTCAGGGACGTTATTGTCGTGTAACCACTCCGCCACAGGTCGTGCATTATGAAGGAACGTGTTGAAAGATGCAATCGCCATCCCTGAATTGCTCTTCAACAGTGGGAATCAAGAAGGAGTGCAAGCACCCTCCATGAAGAACACGACCACACCATAACACCGCTGACCGCTGCCTCCGAATTTTACTGTTGGCACTACACACGCTGGCAGATGATGTTAACCGTGCATTCGCCATACCCACACCCTGCCATCGGATCGCCTCATTGTGTATCGTGATTCTTCACTCCATACAACGTTTCTATCGTCCAATGTTTACGCTTGTTATACCAAGCGAGGCGTCGTTTGGCATTACCCGGCGTGATGTGTGGCTTACGAGCAGCTGCTCGACCATGAAATTCAAATTTTACTCACCTACCGTCTAACTGTCATAGTACTTGCAGTGGATCCTGATGCAGTTTGGAATCCCTGTGTGATGGTCTGGATAGATGTCTGCCTATTACACATTACGACCCTCTTCAACTGCTGGCGGTCTCTGTCAGACAACAGACGAGATCGGCCTGTACGCTTTTGTGCTGTACTTGTCCCTACACGTTGCCACATAACTATCACATCGTAAGCAGTGGAGCTAGGGATTTTGAGGAGCGTACAGACATATGTCACTAGTGAAACCCAACCACCTGACCACGTTCGAAGTCCGTGAGTTCCGCGGAGCGCCCCATTCTGCTCTCTCATGATGCGTAAAGGTCACTGAGGTCGCTGACATGAGTACCTGGCAGTAGGTGGCAGCACAGTGCACCTAATACGAAAAACTTATGTTTTTGGGTGTGTGTGTGTGTACTTTTGATCACATAGTGTACATCTACATCTGCATCTACGTACAGACTTTGGAAGCCCCCGTGTGGTGCTTTGCGGAGGGTATCTTTTACCACTACTAGTAATTTCCTTTCCTATTACACTCGCAAATACAGCGAGGGCAAAACGACTGGCTGTATGATCCATGAAAGCAGTAATTTCCCTAGCTTATGATTTTGGTCCTTATAAGAAATGTATGTTGGTGGCAGTATCTGTAGTCAGCTTCAAATGAGGGTTCTATAAATTTTTCTCCACAATGTTCCTCGAAAAGAACGGCGCCTTCCCTTAAGGGATTCCCATTTGAGATTCCAAGGATTTTCCATAATGTTTGCATGTTGATTGAACCTACCGGTAACAGTCAAACAGTCCTTCCCTGAACTGCTTCAGTGTCTTCCTTTAATCTGATCTTGTTAGTATCAGAAACACTCGGGCAGGACTCGGGCAGGAATGATTTTCAAATGTGTGGGAATTCCTAAGGGACGAAACTGCTGAGGTCATCGGTCCCTAGACTTACACACTACTTACACTAACTTAAGCTAAGATCGACGCACATACCCATGTCCGAGGGAGGACTCGAACCTCCGGCGGGAAGGGCCGCGCAATGAGTGACATGGCGCCTCTAACCGCGCGGCCACTCCGCGTGACACTCAAGACTGGGTCGCACTAATGTTGTATGAGCGGTCTTCTTTACAGATGACCCACACATTCCTAAAACTCTCCTAATAAACCGAAGTCAACTATTCGCCTTCCCAACTACAGTCAGTACATACTCGATCTATTTCATATCGCTTTCCAACGTTACGGCTAGATATTTCATGGACGTCACTGTGTCATGGAGCACATTACTAATACTGTATTCGGACAATAAGGGATTGACTTTCTACTCATCTGCATTATCTTACATTTCTACTCGTGGAGTACTTCAGTAAACTATTGAATACAGAATCGGAAAACGAAGGTGAATTAGATGTTGCTATGGTAGAAGAGGTGGAGCAGGAAGTAATCAGAGGAGAAGAGTACCAGGAATCTGTCAAGGAACCTACACTGGAAGAAGTTAAAGGTAATACGAAGACTCTTAAAAACAATACAGGTCCGGGAGAAGACAATATTACAGCAGACATGATAAAATACGGCGGAGAATCTAGCCATTCGTCACTCCAATTATAAATTTTGTCTGAGTCATCTTGTCTGCTCCTACAGTCACTCAATAATTACACCTTCCCGTACACGACAGCATCGTCAGCAAACAGCCGCTGATTGCTGGTCATCCTATACGTCAGATAATTTGTGTACATAGACAATAAAAGCGGTCCTATCACACTTCGATGGGGCGTTCCTGATGATACCTTGGTCTCTGATGAACACTCATCATCGAGGACAATGTGCTGCTTTGTATTACTTACGAAGTCTTAGAGACACTCACATATCTGGCAACGTCCTCCTTATGTTCGTACCTTCCTAAAAGTAAGCAGTGGGTCACCGTATCAAACGCTTTTCGGAAATCATGGAACACAGAATCTGCCTGTTGCCTTTGCCTTTAATCCATGTTTCGCAGGATATCATATGAGAAAAGGGCAAGTGGAGTTTCGCACGAGCGATACTTTCAAAATCCTTGCCGATATGTTGACAAAAATTTTTCAGTCTCAAGGATATTTATTATGTTGGAGGTAGGAACGTGGTTATGAATTCTGCAGCAAACCGATGTTAAAGCTATTGGTCTGTAATTCCGTTCTTTTACTTTTCTTATATACAGAAGTCACTTGCGGGTTTTTTTCCCAGTCGCTTGGGACCACGCGTTGGGCGAAAGATTCGCGATAAATGCAAACTAAGTATGGGGCAAATGGAGCAGAATACTGTTTTTAATTGGGATTCCATCCAGACCTGGCGACTTCGTTATCAACTCTTTCCGTTGCTTCTATACTAGAGAGAGGCCTATCGTTACAGCGTGAAAGCACTGTAACAAATATGCATGAGGAGTCCGCGCTCAGAATCGCATTTTAGAGTGTCTTGTGCTCGGTTCCTATTTGAGCTAGGAACATGAAGTCAAAAAAATTAGGAAAAAAATTGGAAATTTGTGGTAATGTCTTATGGGACCAAACTGCTGAGGTCATCGGTCCCTAAGCTTACGCATTATTTCATCTAACTTAAACTAACTTACGCTAAGGACAACACAAACACCCATGCCCGAGGGAGGAGTCGAACCTCCGACGGGGGGAGCCGCGCGGACCTTGCAAGACGCCTAAGACCGCGCAGCTACCCCGCGCGGCAAAAGTATTTGGTTTATCCCAGACCAACTGCCATGTGTAGAGCTATTTGAACATTTACTGTAACTATTTTACACTATATTAAGCAATGTTTGAACTACGTACCGGAGCTGGCGTCGAGGCAAACTGGAAAATTGTGCGATTTGATTAATTCCTTTTGCAAAAGTTTTTAACTGAGCTGAAATTAATGCTCAGCTAATGAATCCACCCAGTTGTAAGTGCACCTTTAGGATTTGATATGCAAAATAAAAAAGAAGATTTCTGAAGCCCACCACTTCTGTACCTTAAACTTCCACGAATCTGTTCACATTTTGCACGAAGGTTGATGAATGAATAAAGTGAAAACAATTTTTTTTTCGTTCAATAAACTTTATCCGTTGTCGAGATATGATGGTTTGATGTCGATTTGAATGTATCACGTAACATAGGTTCTTACGTGAATTGGATGCGCGGAATAATGAAAGAAAGCATACTTACGATAAAACTGAAATCTTGCTTTCAAAAGTCTAACTTCATTCGGATTTTAAGTGCAGAGAGCACGTTTTTTGGGTTTTTTACACATGCCAATTTTGAAATACAAAAACATTTTTTCTGAGAGGTTTATGTAGCGTGCCACTTCTATACTTTAAACTTGTACGAATCATTTCAGACTTTGCTCGAAGGTAGATAAATGAATAAGGTTTTAAAATAATTTTTTTATTCAGCCTTTTTGGAGATGCGATGTTTCAAAAATGATTCAAATGACTCTAAGCACTATGGGACTTAACATCTGAGGTCATCAGTCCCCTAGTCTTAGAACTACTTAAACCGAACTAACCTAAGGACATCACACACATACATGCCCGAGGCAGGATTAGAACCTGTGACCATAGTTGCAGCGCGGTTCCGGACTGAAGCGCCTAGATCCGCTCGGCCACAGCGGCCGGCTACAATGTTTTAAATTAGGGTTAAATGTAGCACGTAAAACTAGTTCTTACGTGAATTGAATGCGAGTAAATGGTTCAAAGTAAATCAAATAAATAAAAAAAATGAATTATTAAGTTAAAATTCGCTTTCAGAAATTTAGCTTCATTCCGATTTAATTGTAAGAATACTTTTTTGTGGGCTTTTATTATGCACGTCACTTTCATGTTTCAAACTAGTGTGGATCGATTCAAATTTTGTAATAAGATAGAGAAATACATGTTATTAACGGTAGTTCTGTTGTTTTGAAGAACCCTTATACATTGTCGCGATATAAGTAACACGGTTCCAAAGACAGAAAATAATCCTATACCGGATCAGTCGTCGCCCGAGCAAGGAAAAAAAAACGTAGTTTCCTGTACTAGGACGGTCTAATGTCAAAATTATGGTTGAGCAAAAGTTTGGAACCAGAGAGAAAAACGCTCCTATCATAGCACAAAGGAAGGCGAATACATTATACACAGAGTCAGGGATGTAAAAGAAGGGAACTAGCTTTTCAACTTATCTTGCTGTTTCAAAACATTTAAATCAAAACATCTTGACGAATTCGAGCTTTCTTGATTGTTAACACCACATCCTCAGCTCATGGATCTCTCTTAGCTGCAAGGTGTTGGCACACCTATACGTTGTAATTTATAGTGTAATGTCTCTAATCGTGTGCCCAAAATTCAGAAGGCTGGTCAGCCACAGTAAACATGACACTACGGCTTGCGCCATGTAATAGGAAATGATATCATGTATCTCGCTACTTTGCTTGACAAGATACATTGTATTAAATGACATGGGTACTAATACTAACAGCTGGAAAAGAGCGAATATGTCAACATGTTTTCATTTAAATCTGTTTGAAACTGGCAGATAAGTTGATAAGCTAGTTCCATTCTTTTACATTCCTAACTCTGCCCAGGACATATTCGACGCTTCTGTGCTGTGACAGGTGTATTTTCCTTTATGGTTACTATGGTCTCCTTCGTGGAGTCTGAGCGATGGTGCAGCAACGTGCAGCATCCCCCTGCGTGAAACATTTCTGAAGCGCGAAGTCTAAAACTTCAGCTACTAGGCGTAGACGTTCTTTGAATGACTCTAAAACTGTCACTAAGGAATCGGGTGGCCGGCAAAAACTATCTGACAGTTACATTGATTTCACCTACACCTATTTGACCGTCCTGACAGCTTTAAAGTCACACTCAAATTTGTCCTCAGTAGAGACAATATTTTTGTCGACTGCAATGAACACTCCTCCACCTATCGCGACTAGTCTCTCTTCCGATATACGTTCCACCATTCGCTAAATATTTCAAAAAAGAAAAAGAAAAAAACAACCATGTGCACTCCACAAGTACTTAGGACCTGTGTAGCTGCTTCCTTTGTCCTAGTGCACACTTGACCTCTATCATGGGGATTCCGACAATTCTCCACCATACAATGCAGGTCCATAAATCTGCAGCCGAGACCGTCACAGAGTCGTGAAAGCCTCAGGTTGATAACCTCTTCTTGGCTGCAAACCAAAGAACCCCGACCTACTCTGGGAACAATGGTGCAAACTGCGAGCTCAGCTTGCACGCGTGCGCGAGGCCAGGAGTCTTCACTACCTCCTCCAGCTTCTCGTATGAACTAAGGATGGCCTCAGAACCCAAGCGATAGGCGTCATTGATGCCTTCGAGCTTGAACTTGCAGACGGCCGCACCCTGCACGCTCGATAGCCGCAGAGAAGGCCTCCGCCGTATCTCGGACGGGGCCTCCGAGCAGACATACCGAATGCACATTCGCTTTCTTTCCGGCCCTGAACGCTGTTTCGCTAAGGAACTCTGTAACGCGCCTAAGGCTGAACTCCCGATAACTAGCAAACCCATACCCCTTTGTACCTGTTCGGATACCACTAAAGCAGCGGTCACCTGCCCACTAACAAGACGAATGGGCCGGGCGAGACGGCCAGTCTCCAAACTGACCCTCCGCCTTCACCGACGCGAACTTTACCACCTGCCACTCACCCTATGCTGAGTGCGTATTCACCACGTCGAGTACACTGTTTAGTGCCTCGGCAGCATAGTCTGTTGGCGAAACAAGCGACACCTTGAAATAACAGTATCGATATTATTATCTATACTTATCTCATGTAACTCGTTTGTCTGCTTTTACTTAATGTGAAATCAGTCTAACCATGCTCTTTGATCTAACATTTATGTAATTAAGCTATGGATCTAATTTTTAAAGTAGTATTCCGTTAGAGAATGGAAATGTTAAAACTTTATTTGTAACACTGGTTCAAGCATAGGATACGTAGGTCTACAATCAGGAAAAACACGGAGGTGAGTCCCTTTGCAATGAAACCCGCCTGGTGGGAATAGAAAAGGTGGGTTTGACGGTGGAATTGCGAGGCACCTGTGAGACACAAGTTAGTAGGTGGCTAGCACGCAAAGTGTTTGCATCCTGTTTGCTGAACGAGACAAGAAGAGCAGTGAGATTATGTGACATAGCTTCAGCTGCTGAAGAAATTTGATTTGTTAGCTAAAGACAATGAAAATTCGACAGTAATGATAAAACCAGCAAGAGCCATGGATGCTTTTCTTTAATAGCTACAGGAAATGGCCACCGCCACACCGCCACCACGTACGTCTCAAAGAGTCAGTTGAGTACTGTAGTATAATTGCACGGACCAGTACCTTGTCTTGTTATCCTGTAATATGTTTCGGTTCTTTAAACTTTTTTCTGAGAACCTATATTTTATCCTTCATCATTTACCTAGGCACGTCCTACTCCAAGTTCTGCAATATTTCCGAGTATCATATTTTACGGAATTTAAAGTAACTGGTAGCTGAACAACATTCAATAACATTTGTGGAGCAATAGATATCTTTATGACTCACTGAATTCTGTTCCAAAAGTACTGCGCGTGGTTCTCATAGATGAACAGTTAAATTTCACTCAACTGTAATTTACGAAGATATATCTAAAGTGCTTTGCTTAAATGTTGTTCTTATTGAAACCAAATACCGTATTGAAGTTATATGAATAAAACAGGGATTATTCACAGTAGTTACTGGCTACTAAAACTGAAGGGCAAGAACTAGGAATAATTACCGTACATATTTGAAACACTGTTTATATTTTCATCTGTATGCACTTAAAAAGTGTTTTTCGTATTGTGTCTCCACAAAGATGTGTAGTCGACATCTGTGTTTTCTGATAGATTGGTTTCTTAGTCCCCATGCTAATTGCTGAGTCAGATTTAAGTTTCATATCACAACTACAGCATTAACGAAGGGCACTTGCCAGTTGTATAACATTTGTGTACTGTAATAAGCAAGTTTCTACAAATATTCAGACTACACTAGATCCAAGTACCACATGACTTACTCGAGCTAAATAGTATAAGAAATTGTATGCTTCTTGGGAATACAAATAATATTCAGAAAAAAATATTATAATTACCTGAAAACCATTTCAGTGACAATATTTTCCAGCAATGATGTTGATAAAAGAACCCAAATTAGTGGTGCTTCACCATGAGTAAATCATTTACTTGTATTGACTATTAGTTTGCTGCTTTATTATATAGACAGCAACTGTTACCGAGAGACAGTTGATGACAAAATCTTTTAATGCGTCTCCTGTGTTATTCATGCCAAATAACTGTTACATTGCTTGCTAAAATGTGCTACTGTCTTGCATATTATTTGCTAAGATGATTTCAGTATGAAGTAAATTCAGTCCCAACAATTAACATTCTTTATTAAAGTTCTGATACTCGGAACAGTTTTGCCTAATTAGGCTACCAACTACTTCCTTTTACTTACGTGTAGTTTACTTTATTACTCTTACAATCTTGGTTCGATTCCCGTTCGTTTTGCTACTGCTTCCTTTCAATTGAAATCTTTCGAAAAACGAAATTTAGTCCGACACCTTATTCATAACACACGGTCACCGTTAAGTTAACATCCTTTCACATGAATAACGTTATCGGTGAATTGCTAATTTAGTGTCAGTCGGTAGTGTTTTAGCCTGAGGTGTTCGATGCAACGCGTTCGGATTCTCTACCACTGCTACACTCCGAGACAGCAGTATGAAAACGGCAGAAGGTAACAAAAAGCGCCTTCAGATGTTTGTGAACTGCAAGCAGGTCCTCCTGTGTTCACACACAGCATTCTACCCATCCTAGGAAGACTAATTGAACAAGTAAACCAGAGAAACACCGGAAACTTGCTACCCTCCTGATGCGTCACCAGTGAAGGCTGAATCCTACTGAACTGCATAACTGGTCGTTCAAAAGAAATGATAAGTGTGCTACTGATTGCACGAATTTACCCTTTACAGTTGCAGAAACGCGAGATTACACCTCTTAAAAAGAAAAACACCCACGTAATCTAAGAGTGAAACTACAAAGAAAACACACAAAAAGATAAAACCTACTGGTGTTCTACTGGTGTCTAACTGACGAGCGTTGGAACCTGACTAACTAGGCTGAAACGAAAGGTTGCTTATTCTTCAAAACAAACAAATCAATAATAACTAGGCTACAGACTGCCTGAGCCTACACTCCACAGAAACAAAAACGCGTGATTACCCGTCTTAAATAGAAAATCACGCTTTCAGAACTGAACTACGAAGAAACGCAGAAAAATAATTAATACGTAACTTGCTGGTCTACTGGTGCGCAACAGGCTAGAGCGCAACTACGATTGTCAGTGAAAACTTACCGGAAAACGTCAGAAAAAGCAGATACAACATCAGATATCTCTTGTTAGGACTTCAATTACAATGAAAGTAATGTTTTATGACACAAAACTCAACCAAACTGTAAACAATGTGTTTTCTTTTCGTGTCAGTCTTTTCTCATCTTGATAACACTTTTCACGTTCTCCGGGTTGGGACGGCGAATTTAGCGAGGAGCATGTGCTTTCAGTTTGTTTTCCTGTTCTCATTACCAGACACACATCCGGAATTTGTGGCAATCAACGAGAGCTCATGCGAGGAAGTGTTATATTCAAATATTACAGTACGAAAAATAATAATAATTTCCATGTATTTCGTTCATAGATGCTGCTTACGCAAGCTCATTAAAATACAGTTTGATTTCCGTTTGTGCGGAGTTGAAAAATTGTGAAATTTAATGGCAACCGCAGACAATTTGTTTAGATGTCGCAGTGGAAACCAGGAACGTGATCCGCAGCGAATTTGTGGTGCAAATGAAAACAGCCGTCTGTCACTCATGTGGCGAAGCGATGCAGGAATTTCGCTTGCGTCATTAAAGCCTGTCAATCTGTAGGAACATCAGCTGTATGAAATACTTCGATGACAAGGAAGTTATTTGCTCATTATCAGTGTAATTGTCACATTTATGTCACTAATCTCTCAGAAGTTGCATGCCGTTCTCAACATATCTGACTGTGATTAAATCCTGTATTTTACGTGATTATAGCGAAAAAATTAGTTTCTAAACAAGCTGCCTGCTGAATGTGTTTAATATTGCAAATAATTCTCATCTCTAGCTTCATTTTCAGCATGTAATCCTTATTTTTGTGGAAAATCTATGTTGGTTTCTACCCATTTACGCGTGTGGCGAAAAGTTCGTGGTATGTCACTGTGATCAGTCTTTTCTGTGCGAATCACTGGTTGGTGTCAAGACGTCCATTGGCCTACAAGTTTTCATATGAGCTGAAAATCATCTAATTTTGCGGTCATTTTTAACGTACGATAACTGTGTTCGTATTGGAATTTGCTATTCATCTCCTACCACAATATCTTCACGGAGTGTCTGCAAGTACATCAATGCTCTATTAGTCACATAATGAATTTTTATGAAGGGTAAATACTCCACCAATATTAATTCGTCTCAGGTTGCTCAAGTTGCAGATCATGGCAGGATGGATGACTGTAGATACTTTCCCGAGTCGTACGTTTTCTAATTTCACACTCATGGGCATCACGATTGCTATGTGTGGGCTAGAGTAATACGTTTCTTAACCTTCCTAAACTTACTTTTTTGTAGCGTCTCCTAATGGGGGATGTTGAATATATCTCAGTCAGTCTAGTATTTACCAAATAATTCCTTGATGAACTATGCACGTCTTCTTTGACTGTTCTCTTATATTTTAATTACTACAACATAGTAGTGCTCCATGATTGAAAACCAATACTCAAGAATCGGTCGAACGCAAGTTTCTTTAAGTAATTCTTTCGTAGACGACTTACACTTGCTTTTTATTTTCATGTAATAAATTTCAATCTGGCATTTCCTTCTCGGCAACACTATCCTTTGACTTCGGAAATCGATCAACAGTCGTGCAGTGAAACCACAGGGTCTTATGCATGTTAACGCACATTAATCTCTGTCTGGTATATTTCATTGTCTTTAATGTAAGTCATATGCCTGGTCACCTAACATCAATATATCTGCAGATCTTACAGTCTTTCACAACTAATTTTCTAGTAATGCAGCGTCTTTTATAGAACTGCGTCATCCGCGACCACGCACAGAGCTTCCGAGCCCAGCTGCCAAATAATTTGTATAGAGGGTGCCCCAGTACTCCACCAACAAACTGCAGAGGTGCTAGTATTTCCAAAAATTAGAAAAAATGTCTAGTAAACATGGGCTCTGAAATGCATACTTTAAGAGCGATGAGCACATTTTCGTACCGGGTACTGTGAAACGTATCTCTTCTACTGGAAGCTCTTCGCTTTCCATAGTTCAGGAGGAGGTAGTACGGAGCAAAACAAAAAAAATGTATAGTACACATAGGCTTTAAAATGTATACTTCCAGAGCTATGAGCATTTGTTCGGTACGGCAGATGCGTTTCACAGTAGCTAAGATGCACAAATGCTCATGGCTCGTAAGGTATGCTCTTTGGAGCTCTTGTGTAATGGACATTTTTTTCTTGTTTTGGTCCGTCCTACCACATCTTAAAATGCGGAAAGCTACTAGCTTTCAGTAGAAGAGATGTGTCTCACAGTGGCGAAGATGAACAAGCGTTCATTGCTCTTAAAGTAAGCGTTTTAGAAACCATGTTTTCTTTTTTGATCCGTACTACCACCTCTGATGTCGATGGAGTTATGGTTCACCGTGTATATGTGGGTAATTATAATGCTGCCAGACTACTCTGAAGCATCAATTGCTTCAAAAAGAAGTACTTCCTGCCATTAATAATTTTGCTTCAGTTTGTTCACCTTATATTATTTAATAACACTGTATTGAAGGAACTTTTCTATTTTTCACGTTGAAACTTGGATTACGTACCTTGACAATCAAACGTGATCGAAACATTTTTCACCTGTTTACTTTCAATCTCCTGTGTGGAATTTGCTATTTCTTTAGACACTTGATGATATTTGACTAACACTTCCATCAACATCACGTTAGAATTCTGTAAACCTATTGCTGTTTGTCCATCAAAGAAAGTCTTTGCATTCTTCAACGAATTTGATAAAAATGTGTATTTGTAGGACTGAATCAGATATTTGCATGAATTTAAGCAATAACTTTTCGTTTTCCTTCAACAAACATTCGATTTTCTTAATGATGTTTTTGGTATAATACGGTCTACTTATTTCTTTTGCTAAGCAGCTGGCGTTTCTAAACGTTCAAAAACAACATATCTAGTGTATATGTGGAAAGTTTAAGATATTATATTGAGCCGAGCTACACTTCCATGATTACCTCCTATATTGATCCAGAATATTTAGTATTTGAGGCGTGCTTGGAAATCCCCTGTTAAGACATTGAAATTACATTTTGCTTCTATTAGGATTTCACAGACACTCCGAGATTCATGCATTTCCCACGATATGAGTAGATTGCATATTAATAGTCATAATAGTATAAATTTCTAATGACTCAGATCATTGTATTTACGAATTTATAAAATTAACTCTCGAGCTATGGTTAAAACAATCAGTATGGCTACGAGCTATCCCACTCCGGTCAAAGAAAAAAGCTATGAACTAAGTCCATCGCCACTTTTCCCATAAACCCCTTAGTTGTGCTGGTACACCTCATTTGCTTGTCTTCTTCATAGCTCCGCTGATCATGAGAAATAATTTGTTACCCTCCTGAAACAGCAATCTGTGGAACACGAAACTGGCAACAGTGATAGCTTGCCGATTTAAAATACACAGTACTAAGTCAAAACTTATGGGAAATTACTCTTCTACTTGGTGACTTTACGTTTATCTGGATCCTTGTATATATAACGCTTCTCGTACAAGATGAAGTGATTTACAGCTGAATTAAATCGTCTCCTGAGTTCGCACTGGCTACCTCACAACTGATGTAGTGTACGTTGCTAGATGAGGTCCGTTCCTTTCGAAGTAGTGATCTTTACCATATTGGACAGATCTTGAAAAACCAGATACTGCTGTTTAACTGACTTGCTGGCGGCTCAGGCTGGTCGCGTTCCAATTACGGTCTGCAGGCTTCTCAGAAGATTTACCTGAGCTGAAACACCTGTCAGCAGAGCCAAGATAGTTCCCGAGTTGAGACATAGTCCATTTTCATTTATCCTGGGATAGGTTCGCTACAGTTCTAAATTATTCTATGTTTCACAAAACATTTCCTGTCTAAACATGGTACTACTGTCAGTGAAATTAGGCTGCAAAGAAAACTTCTTAATACCTTTCTGGTTTAATTACTTGATGATGAAATTTATATAATAAAGAATCACAGCATCCAGCGTGCGACATAGCTTCCTTTGGGGTTATTATGAACAGTTCTCACACTGAGAATATCAGAATACGCAGAAAATCGATGCGTAAAGGATAGACACACAAACCCCAAGGCGGATTTGTTAATCACTGAGAAACGCACGACTACTAAGAATTTAATGTGTTGGACGTGTCACTACATGGATGAGACGTGCACATTTTTTCCTACCAGAGTATAAAATAGCTATATTGCATGTACACAATGAAACTAACACACAGGCAATGCCACAGTAAGTATTTTATATCGTATTTCCTTTGTTCTAACGGTACTCTGAATGCATGAAATTCGGCTAAGGCTTCTGTTAATAAATTCATGTCTGGGTCCGGAATACTTTCACCTTAAACCTTAAAATGAATATTTGAGACCTGTTTTGAATGTTCGTAATAGTCCCGCTCTTCACCGTTAATAGAACTACAGTAGTTGAGTCTGATGTACTCCCACAATCATTTGTGTAATTATTATATGCTCTACATATAAATAGTTCTTCTAATTGTGACTGATAATTCTCTATCTCAACACTTGCAATATTCTAATATTTGCTTCGTTGATAATGTTAAACGGTTTAATTAGGTGATGAGTTGGTTACTCGAGATCCATAGCGCATTCCTAGATCTTAGAGGAATTTGTGATACGGTATAACACCACGATAGTGCCAGAATAAATTTTCATTCTGCAGCGGAGTGGACGCTGTTACGAAACTTCCTGGCACATTAAAACTGTGTGCCGGGCCGGTACTCGAGCCTGATATCTTTGCCTTTCGCGGGAAAGTGCTCTAGGAACAGAGCTACATGAACGGGACTCATAGCCCGTCCTCACAGCTTTATTTCCGCCGGTACTTCCTACCTTCCCACCGTGGCTTATCCACAGCCTTGGACGTTGTCAAAAGTTCCAATTTCGAGTCACGGCTAGGTACGCAGTTATAATCCCCCTGGGGGTTTAACCATGACAGTGATCTATTATTTTAATAGGACAAATAACTGATATACGTCCATGGGCATAAGTCGATACAAGTAATAAATCCACTTTGACTATTAAGTAGCAGAGACATTACACAGAATAGCCAAAGAAACTGGTACACCGGCCTCATATCGTGTAGGGCCTCCGCGAGCATGCAGTAGTGCCGCAACACGACGTGGTATGGACTCGACTAGTGTCTGAAGTAGTACTGGAGGGAACTGACACCATGAATCCTGAAGGACATTCCATAAATCCACAAGAGTACGAGGGGGTGGCGACCTCTTTCTTAACAGCACGTTGTAAGACATCCCAGATATGCTCAACAATGTTCACATTTGGGGAATTTGGTGACCAGCACAAGTGTTTAAACTTAGAAAAGTGTTTTTGAAGCCACTCTGTAGCAATTCTGGGCATGTGGGGTGTCTCATTGTCCTGCTGGAATTGCCCCAGTCCGTCGGAATGCGCAATGGACATGAACGGATGCAGGTGATCTAACAGGATGCTTACTTACGTGTCACCTGTCAGAGTCGTATCTAAACGTATCAGGAGTCCCATATCTCCTCAGCTGCACACGCCCCACACCATTAACGAGCGTCCACGGCCTCGAATAGTCCCCTGCTGACATGCAGGGCCCATAGATTCATAAGGTTGTCTCAATTCCCGTACACGTCCATCCGCTCGGTACAATCTGAAACGAGACTAGTCAGACCAGACAATACGTTTCCAGTTATCAACAGTCCATTTTCGGTGTTGATGGGCCCAGACGAGGCGTAAAGCTTTGTGTCGTGCAGTTATCAATCGTACACGAATGGGCCTTCTGTCACGTTGAAAGATTCTCGTCCGTCGTAGTTGGTCCCGTTCTTGCAAGATCTTTCTTCCTGGTGCAGCGATGTTTCACAGGATTCCTGATATTCACTGTACACTCCTGGTATGGTCGTGCGGTACAATCCCCAGTTCATCGTTCCTTTGAGGGGCTGTGCCCATCTCTTGTGCGCCGACTATAGCACCACGTTCAAACTCACTTAAATCTTGATAACCTGCCATTGCAGCAGCAGTACTCGATCTAACAACTGCGCCAGACAATTTTTGTTTTATATAATCACTGCCGACCGCAGCGCCGTGTTTTGCCAGTTTCTTTGGCGCTTCGGTGTAGAAAGTGCAAGACCAGATATTCAGGACAATACCTCCATCACAGCTGACAAGAAGGTCTAAGTCAGAAGGTGTGATTGGATTACAAGATGCTAGGTGCAGGTTTTTGATTCTACCCATCACGTTTTTCGAGGTGACGAATCTTCAAACCAACTTTGATGCGACAAAAAAGAGGAAGTAATATGTCGGACGACTGCGTGTGGGGGTGGCGTGGCACGATAGATGGAGGAGGGAGCATCATTAATTGGTAGCCGTCTGGCGCTGAGCCTGACGGAGACGGCTGGAAATCCTCTTAGCGGGCCGGCGGGCCGGCAGGCCGCAGCCTCGAGGACGACAGCGCCGCACCTGCTCCTAGCACGCCCCGCTCTAGTGCGTCATACGCACCAGCATGCTAACACACTCCGACAGTCGTCCACGCGGCTGATCACGTCGAAGCTAAAATTAAGAACGTATCGTGACACGTACAGAGCACTGTCTACCTACAGAACATTCAGCACAGGAGATAGATTCGGTGTAATATGACACCATATGGTAGAATTAGAAGTATTAAAATTGCGCTATTTGTAGTTTATAACCAATACTAAAATACAGCTGTGTGGGTGGGTTACGTTAGCGTGTAGTAAACAGTCAAACCGTGGTGCTTTTCGTGTAGGAGAAGATGAATAAACAGCTAAATCAGTTACAATAGAACAACATCGGTGGCAAACCCATTGATGTATGCTATTTTGTCTACAACTGACATGGTGTGACCGTGGCTGTGTACAATTAATGTAGGTTAATTCTTACAAAGAAGAAAACAGCAACAAACCTCTATTAATACTGCTATTTATTTAGGTAAATAGCGCCGTTACCGATTTCGAACTGGCAAGTTCATCATCAGACGACTGTTCAGATGATTTTCAAGATATGCTTTACATTATTGTCCGTTTTCGATTTTTATTATTCCATTGTGGTGAAGTATTTTTAGTGTGTTGTTGACCAACGGTAGAAAACAGTGTTAGAAGCGCCCCATGTGAAAATAAGTAACCTCCAAACGATGAAATACAGCGTAAATAAATATGTGAGGTTAAGTTGTTATGGTACTTACGTCGAAACCATAACCATGTTAAGTCCCATAGTGCTCAGAGCCATTTGAACCATTTGATACGGGACAGCGGCCGGTCAGATATTTATCAGAGAAAAACAGCCAAACAACCCTATGTTATTTTATTTAGACGACCAGTTTCGGCATTTCATTAATGCCATCTTCAGGCCCCTATGCACTTCATATATACAGAATCAGATACATTGATGAGTGCATAGCTGGATCCATCAATATCTCGATTCGTCCAATGTTTACGCTCCTTACACCAAGCGAGGCGTCGTTTGGCATTTACCGGCGCGATGTGTGGCTTATGAGCAGCCACTCGACCATGAAATACAAGTTTTTTTACCTCTCTCCTAACTGTCAGAGTACTTGCAGTGGATCCTGATCCAGTTTGGAATTCCTGTGTGATGGTCTGGATAGATGTCTGCCTACTACACATTACGACCCTCTTCAACGGTCGGCGGTCACGGTCAGTCAACAGACGAGGACGGCCTGTACCTTAATGCGCTGCACGTGTCACTTCACGTTTCCACTTCACTATCACAATGGAAACAGTGGACTTAGGGATGTTTATAAATGTGAAAATCTCGCGTAGAGACGCATGACACGAGTGACACCCAATCACCTGACCAAGTTCGAAGTCCGTGAGTTCCGCAGAGCGCCCCATTCTACTGTCTCACAATGTCTAACGACTACTGAGGTAGCTGATGTGTGGTACCTGGCAGTAGGTAGCATCACAATGCACCTAAGATGATAAACGTGTGTTTTTGGGGTGTCTGGATACTTTTGATCATGTGGTGTATATTGTTCGGACGGGAGTTCAAGAGCCACGTCACGTACCAGGATTCAGGAAAAGATTTTTTTTTCTTTTCTTTTTTTTTTTTTTTTTTTAGCAAGACTAGTGTATACAGCGACAGTACGATGATGTCTGGAACACCACCGACTATCAGTACGGCAACCAGTACTGCGACTTCCCTTAACTGGCAGCACAGAAGGCGCACTGGCAGTAGTGTACCCAAAGACAACATTGGACACAGAAGTGGCATCACATCCTCTCCTCAGATGAGTCTCTATTCTGAGTTCAGCATTACGATTGACGTATGCGAGTGTTTGGGCTCCAAGGAGAGCGAACGTTGCCAGATTGCATTTGCCATCCTCATGCGGCCCAGCACCAAGTGAGATAGTATGGGGTGCCACTGAGTATACAAAACGATTCGCATTGCTGGTAATTTAGACAGCAGAGTTTACATTTATAGTGTACTAAGACCGATGGCTGTGCCGTATCTTTGAGGCCTCTGTGGAGTCTACTTTCAACAAAACTCTGCATATCACCCAGGCTGTCCTCACGTACCTCGCTACAGAGGTTGCTGCGCTGTGTTCCTGGGACCGCTACGGTCGCAGGTTCGAATCCTGCCTCGGGCATGGATGTGTGTGATGTCCTTAGGTTAGTTAGGTTTAAGTAGTTCTAAGTTCTAGGGGACTGATGACCACAGCAATTAAGTCCCACAGTGCTCAGAGCCATTTGAACCATTTTTGTGTTTCTGGGCAACAGATTCTACAGATCTCTCACCCTCTGAAAACGCACAGTCATGAGTTTCCGAATGGGCAACACTTCACCAGTCGACAATAACTATGGCTGATGAACTTTGGCATAGAGTTGAAGTAGCTGCATCTTCCTCAAGAGCCGAAACTATCGAAGGTAATGATGGGCGTTGGCCTTTTGGGCGCACTCGACGTTATAACTGTTTCCAAACATCCTCCATTGCGTTCAGGTGGGGACTCTGGAAGGGTCATTAACTTTCATCAATGCTACTGCCCACAAACCAATGTCCCACGGATTCTAGTTTATGAAAGTGTGCATTATTATGCTGTCCGTCCGTGGTAGCTGAGTGGTCAGCGCGACGGCATGTCATACCTAATGGCCCGGGTTCGGTTCCCGGCTGGGTCGGAGATTTTCTTCGCTCAGGGACTGGGTGTAATGTTGTCCTTATCATCATCATTACATCCCCATCGACACGCAAGTCGCCGAAGTGGCGTCAGCTCGAAAGGCTTGCACCAGGCGAACGGTCTACCCGACGGCAGGCAATAGCTACACGGCATTTCCATTTTTTATTGTGCTGATACAAGCAAGCATCGTCTCCGAACCGTTTCTCTACTGTACATAGCACACAATGCTGTAAAATGTGTTCATATCCTTCCCCATGTAGCGTTTTCTTAATTTCAATGAGAGGATCAAATGGTTCAAATGGCTCTGAGCACTATGGGACTCAACTTCTGAGGTCATTAGTCCCCTAGAACTTAAAACTAGTTAAAAATAACTATCCTAAGGACATCACACACATCAATGCTCGAGGCATGATTCGAACCTGCGACCGTAGCGGTCTCGCGGTTCCAGGTTGCAGCGCCTAGAACCGCACGGCCACTTCAGCCGGCTAATGGGGGATCATCCGCCAGCCAGGAAGAACACCCGCTGTCATAAAACCCTTTGCTTTGTACTGCACTGTTGACACTGCACCTTTCATCAGACTGTCTCAGGGCGTAGCCTCATTCATCATTCGAAATCATTCGTTTCCAGTGGCGTAGCTCTTTACACCACTTCAAGCATCGCTTAGCGTTGACTACAGAAACTTGTGGCTTATGAGGAACTTCTGGAAAATTGTACCCCGATCTTTTTAACTCCCAATGCACAGCTATTGTGCTATCTGGACTGCTGGTAACACTTTCGAACTCATAAATGATTTATTCTGCTGATTTCGTGCGACTTTTTACAAACACCTCCGCCAAGCTCGACAGTCCCTGTCCATCAGTATAAGAGGTCTACCTGGTCTTCTTTTAGCTGTGGATGTTCCTTCACGTTTCCACTTCACAATCACATCATCAGTGGCTAAGTTGAGCAGCTGTAGAAGTGTTGAAATCTCCGTGATGTATTTGCTACTAATGTGACATGCAGTGACTAGTACACGTTCGAAACCTCTGATCTCACCTTAATGATGCATTCTGCTGTTACTGTTTCTCTGCTGACAACACAATACTCCACACCTCCTTTCATGGCATCTAGTGATCAATTACACAAGGGTGAGGCGATAGTTTTGATTAGATAGTGTATTTAATTATCCATTGTTCCCATTACACTTTACAAGCATAATAAGTACATTTTCGATAGTTCGTACGCTTCTTCGTGTTACATCGAGGTTATTAGAAATGGAGCACAAACTCGGTGTGTGTGAAGGATGTTGAAGGAAACCCAGCCGAGCCCTTTCAAAGGAACCGTCCAGGCACTGCCTGGAGTGATTTAGGGAAATCACGAAAATCCTAAATCTGGATGGCTGGACGTGGGTTTGAACCACCATCCTCCCGAATGCCAGTGGAGGGTGCTAATCACTGCGCCATCTCGTTCCTTTCTTGGTGTTACAATTTGTTGGTCATCTATGTAGGACTAACAGGCGTTTATACACTTGAAAAACAACAGTCCGTTTGTCTCATTTCTTTCTATTTATTTACTCGTATCTTTAATAATGTGACTGGAGGAAGTTGTGTTAGTTTAACGGAAATGATGATTTCACTTCCTCTTTCTAACATTCTGGAATCGAACATGGTACTGGGTATAGCCGCTTAGTTTTATGTGTTAGATCTGCAAGTCAACAGTGCTGTGTGTATGAGACAGGTGACTTGTGGCGAGGTTCGGCGAAACGATCTCCGGGGAGGCGATGACAAGCAGGCTTTCGCTGAACTATAGGGGACAAGAGCAGCTTTTCGACGATAAAGCCACTTCACCGAGTGCTGTGCTGGTGCAGGGACTATTATGTGAATTTTACAGCATGGGTCCGCTGTGGACGGCTGAGATAAAAAGTATTCGTTCCGGAGGACAGAAATCTGTCAGCGGGTGACAGGCGCGAGGATCATGCTAAGAGAAACTTCCTGGCAGATTAAAACTGTTTGCCGGACCAAGACTCGAACTTCGGACCTTTGCCTTTCGCGGGCAAGTGCTCTCCAACTGAGCTACCCAAGCACGACTCACGCCCGCCCTCACAGCCTACTTCTGCCAGTATCTCGTCTCCTACCTTCCAAACTTTACAGAAGCTCTCCTGCGAACCTTGCAGAACTAGCACTCCTGAAAGAAAGGATATTGCGGAGACATGGCTTAGCCACATCCTGGGGGAGGTTTCCAGAATGAATTTTCACTCTGCAGCGGAGTGTGCGCTGATATGAAACTTCAGGCTGTGAACGCGGGGCGTGAGTCGTGCTTGGGTAGCTCAGTTGGAGAGCACTTGCCCGCGAAAGGCAAAGGTTCCGAGTTGGAGTCTCGGTAAGGCACACAGTTTTAATCTGCCAGGAAGTTTCATATCAGCGGACACTCCGCTGCAGAGGGAAAATCTCATTCTGGATGCTAAGAGAAATAATTCAGCAGATAAACATCTGCCGGATAAAAAAAAAAAAAAAAAAAAACGTGGCAGCTCTGACCTACTGATGTTCCGTAAGTTGCAGCAGAGTTGGCGACTAGCATTGTGGACATTTTTTAACATTTCTCGGGGCCTGTAATAAGAGGCTAGCTGGTGGTTGTAAGAGGCCCAATGTGACAGAAATGACATCAGGAGGACGTAACACTTAGCGAGAAGTTTTTAGAGAAGAGTTGAGAAAGTAAATTCATTAGCATATCTGGACAACGTTAATCAAAAAGCTAACTTCGCTAATCGTTAATCCGTTACTGAAAATCTTAACTGCCTTAAACGTTAAGGCGTTACTTTACAGGCGATTTATCGAAAGATAGAGGTAATCGTTAATCGTTAAGTCGTTTACTGTGCACTGGTCCACACTACCTTGAGACACAGCGCTGCCAATTCCTGCAATTCCAAAAGACTCTCCAATGATTCTTTGTCGTATTCTTTCAACCGAATTATTGCTACTGGCTACACTGTCGATATCTGAATGTCCAAGGTTGATTGCCTTTTCGGCTTTCCTCGACCGGACCCCGCCTTCACTGTTTCTTCGAACTGTACATACTGCGATCGATGTGCTCCCTTTATGTGTTGTTTCTAATTGTTAAGGCTCGGCCTGTGGGACCTAATTCTTGGTATTTTAGGCAAGCACAGTCGAAATTTATTTGTTTTCCAGATATGGATACAAAATCCAATCACTTACATGCGGCCACGGATTTTCATCAGTTGCAGAGCCAGAATACGAGTCCATGATTTAATTTCTGCAGTCAATCCACTAACAAACGATAGTACTTAACGCAAACTCTGTAAACAAACAACAGTAAACAGACAACACCTAGTTATTCTCCCTCTTACGCGATTGTTTACATCAATCGGTTGGACCCCGGCGCATCCACCCACCAGCATGAATAGAACTTGCCAGAACACAATTTCCACTGGCGGTGCGGCGTCAATTGACTGATTTAAAAAAAAGTTAACGGAAGTTAAAAAAAAAGTCCGTTAACGTTCTCTAAAACAAATTTTAAAGTTAATCCGTCACTCGGAAAGTTAACGTCGGCAATTAACGATTAACGACTTAGTCTTCTGCCCAGCTATGTTCATTTGCTTCTTGTTGTTTTGACTTTTCTTGGCTGGGTATTATACACACATCAATAAAAGTTTTGCGTCACCTCGGTTTCGGTAGTTCCGGAACCTGTACAGAAAATTGGAACAGAGATCAACATAAACATCACTTCCGCCTTTCTTATTCTGATGTAAACCACACATTGCTTGTTGTACCACCATACAGCGAGATCTTTAGAGGTGGTGGTCCAGATTGCTGTACACACCGGTACCTCTAATGCCCAGTGACACGTCCTCTTGCACTGATGTATGCCAGTATTCGTCGTGGCATACCATCCACAAGTTCATCGAGGCACTGTTGGTCCAGATTGCCCCACTACTCAAAGGCAATTCGGAGTAGATCCCTCGGAGTGGTTGGTGGATATCGTCATCCATAAAAGTCCTTTTTCAATCTGTCACAGGCATGTTAGATAGTCGAGAGCTGTGGCAGAGTAGTTATAGGCGCTTCAGTCAGGAACAGCGCGGCTGCTGCGGTCGCAGGTTCGAATCCTGCCTCGGACATGGATGTGTATGATGTCCTTCTGTTAGTTAGGTTTAAGTAGTTCTAAGTCTATTGGACTGATGACCTCAGATGTTAAGTCCCATAGTGCTTAGAGCATTTTGAACCATTTGAACCATGTTCGATAGGGTTCATGTCTGGAGAACATGCTGGCCACTCTAGTCGAGCGATGTCGTTATCCTGAAGGAAGTGATTCACAAGAAGTGCACGATGATGCTGCGAATAGTTGTCCATGAAGACGAATGCCTGGCCAATATGCTGCCGATATGATTGCACTATCGGTCAGAGGATAGCATTCACGTATCGCACAGCCGTTACGGCTCCTTCCATGACCACCAGCGGCATACGTCGGCCCCCCATAATACCATGCCAAAACAGCAGGGAACTTCCATCTTGCTGCACTCGCTCGACAGTTTGTCTAAGGCCGGCTTGCCTCCAAACACGTCTCCGACGATTGTCTGGTTGAAGGCATGTGCGTCACTCATCGGTGAAGAGAACGTGATACCAATCCTGAGCGGCCCATTCGGCATGTTGTTGGGCCCATCTGGTGTCGTGGTTACGATGATGGACATCGCTCTGGACGTCGGGGTTGAAGTTGCGCATCATTCAGCCTATTGTTCGTAGTTTGAGTCATAACACGACGTCCTGTGGCTGCACAAAAAGCGTTATTCAACATGGTGGCCTTGATGTCATGGTTACTCCGAGCCATAATCCGTAGGTAGCAGTCATCCACTGCAGTAGTAGCCCTTGGGCGGCCTGAGCGAGGCATGTTATCGACAGTCCCTGTCTCTCTGTATCTCCTCGATGTCCCAACTACATCGCTTTGTTCACTCCGGGGCGCCTGGACACTTCCCTTGTTGAGAGCCCTTCCTGGCGTAAAGTAACAATGTGGATGCAATCGAAACGTGGTATTGACTGTCTAGGCATGATTGAACTACAGACAACACGAGCCGTGTACCACCTGCCTTGTGGAATGACTGGAATTGATCTGTTGTCGGACTCCCTTCTTCTAATAGGCGCTGCTCATGCATGGTTGTTTACATCTTTGGGCGGATTTAGTGACACCTCTGAACAGTCTGTGATGCAATATCCACAGCCAACATCTATCTTCAGGAGTTCTGGGAACCGGAGTGATGCGAAACAATTTTGACGTGTATATTAAAGAAAGAATTACACCAATGGTGGGCAGCAGTAACTATTGAAAGGATTGGTCGTCGCGTTTTAATGCCAGGAAGAATGTAGCATGCTAGTTTTTATGGATTTGAAAGACTACACTCACAATTACAGGAATGTTGTTCAACTGCTCAGCGGACCGATCGTAGCACCGAATTTCATGCTAGCGAGTCACAGAATCTCCACTCTGCTCGTATTCCACTCAAGATTATGGTTATCTTCGCTTACAGCTCCTGCGTATTAGCATGAAGAATCGTATGTACTTCAGATTCATGACAAGTTTCATTGTGTAATGTTTGACAATGCATCTTCAGATCTTTGAGATTCTTTGGTTTCGGGTTCAGATAAACATTCACTACAGTCGTCATTTATAGTGAGGTTTATACAGAGACAGATGCCAGATTATTAAGTATCTCTCACCATCGAGTAACTTTGGCATCTGACTGCCTTAGTTTTTCGATTCTCATCTGACTATATGTTACTGTAACGGTGATAGTTTCATGACTGTTTAGAATTCTTTATGAGCCCAAATGTTTATTTTTGTAATAAACCAAAGAGTGCATATAAATCTCGAGTTTATTACCACATTTAACCCTTTTCAATGACAAATATTTTCTCAGTTCCCCATCTTAAGATATGCTGCTAAGGCCAAAATAAGTTATGACGTTAGTAAATCCAATGCGTGCATTAAATTAAGCACTAATTCTCAAGGGTGTGCCTGCTTCACGATTAATTCTGATGCAGTTGAATTCGCTTTCACACGTAGAGTTTTGAAGATTCTCGGGTGAATATATATTGGACAAGGGAAAGTGCTCCGATGTGAAGAACCACTGGAAAAGAAAATATGAGGGAACAAATATACCAAAAGGTAGCTGAAACCAAAATGCTATGATATGTCCAGTTATTCAGTTAATCCTATTTACATTTATTTCATACCTTTTTGTCGCATCTAAGTTATTCATATATACACTGATATCTCCATAATAAACTCTTAACAATATGGGAAAATAACTAACAACAAATTCAAGTTCTTCTCGGTAGCAAGACTCTCACCTCTATCATTAATATTAAAGGACATTGACTTTAATAACGTCCATCCCTCTACCTGGAAGCCCAAAATAAGCTTGTAAATTAAAAATTAAATATCTACTTTCTAACTAGTGGATCCCCGTTGGCCGTGTATCTTGGACACAGCTTTTCTTTCAGTGTACACTCTGGTATTTTCTTCATACAACAAACCACATGACCCAACAGTTTGTATCAATTCTGTAAACCCCTCGCACTCCTCAATCATGCACAAATAATTGCATCGTCTTAGTCATCAAGTATTTGGTGTTGAGATCAAGCTTGTTTTAGCTCCGGTCTTTCTTTCCACACTCTTATCATATCAGAGATGTAGCGTAGCATGTCGCTATGTATTTCGTTATTTCCGTCTCCTTAGTTAAGTGAATTCTTTTATTTACGAAAATTCGAGAAGCCATTAGAAGCTCCGCTGGATCTAGTTTTCCTAGGTTATTTCACTGACTGATAAGATATTCAAACAGTGGACCTTCTAGTGATCGCTTGACGTATAATTTGGACTTCTCTCGTAAAGAATATGCGTGACTGTGCTTTCAGTCTATGACAAACCGATCAGTTCAGTTACTATGATTAATTATTAATTCCATTTACAGAAACTCTTTCGTAACCATTGCCTACGTTTCATCACTGAAATTACTCCTGCATATTTTTGTCATTTTATTAACGGCCTTCCATTAATATCCCTCTTAATGAAAAGTTACAAGTTACTTATTTCCACCTAAACATGCAGGCAAAAGAATTCTCATATCACAATTACCAGTTAGTTTTCGTAACGCCATTAACCATTGACAAAGCATAATATGCTTTGCAAGTGAAAGCATTATTATTTATGGTTGCAAATTAGCAGTTATCGGTGAGAAATATATGGCGAGATATTTATTTCACAAATTGGAATCCAAATTACGGACTCAAAATATATTTCATATTTCTTTTCTTCTTATTTTTAACGGTATGGTGAACCGAATGGAACAACACCGGAGACTGACAATATCCTTCGCCGAGATAGGGAGATAAATGATTGGATACGTATTGCATTTGACGGGAACTGAATGCAGTGCAGAGAAGAAAAATCAACATATTAGGTGGGAGGTGTGTTATGTACCCTTTGTTGTAATTCGTCTATTTCAAATCAGATGAGAAATAGCTCCCTGTGTTTAAAAATATTTGAGGTTGAAGATCTAAATGGGACACAATCCATGTAAGTGATTACAGGCTACTGTGAGATTGTATGCTTTACCAAGACTTTTACTAAAGCATCGCGTTCGACAGTGTTTAACTACTGTTTTATTTATTTATTATACGTCTTTTAGTAATAAGTCAGTAGCTACAGATGTTAAGTTACATTATTCAGCTATCAGAGTCCTTAAATACGTCACATAAATTCGAAACGCTAAACACTAATTCTCAGCTAAGAGGGCATCACAGATTCGCGTGCATAAAGGTAGAAGGTCATTATTCTCAACGAAGTGCAGCAATTTCGCACTACAAACAGCTGTATTCTGTCCCAGTAATTGCATCGCGATTAACAAGACTCTCTTCCCAAAATTCTTTTCCTTCCACAATGTTTCAGCCTATAGAATGGAGTGAAATTATGCTCCTAAGGAAAAACGAGTATACCACTGGCAAATCCTGGTACACATAGCCCGATCTTCTCTGTCCATTTGAGTTTTGTAGTTGAATTCCACGTGGACGGGAGCAGAGACTGGTGTTCTGCATACAAAGGCGGCTTGGCTATCTGCTATTCGTCTGGCTGCTCTGTTTATACGCCTCACACGATCATTCAAAGGGCACTTCGGGGCCCAGGCATGTGCATTCGCTTCCATTTGTAATCATTTGCAAGTCCCGCCCTGCTTTGCATTGGTATTCACTTGCATTTCTAATCATTTGAGTATCCTACTCGGCTTTGCATTGCCGATGCTGTTCTCGGTGTTACTTCCCGGAATTGAAAGTTTCATAAGCAGTGGTGAGAAAAGAAGGCTGTTTGAATTAGCAGACGTGTTGCTAAATGTGGGAAGGTCGTAATCTGTATGAAGTCTGTCCATGTGTTTAGGAAAAATGAGGACACTGAACCAATACAGTCGCTCTCTGAGGCTTTTCTAGCTACCAGAATTCCTTACCTTTTTCAGTCCCCCTCTCTAAATTTCCTGGATATCTTGAAATAATCCGATAATCAGTACACGGGGATCATGGACGACTCCATGTTCCATTAATATTCGAGTCTGCCATTATCCATTACTCTTCTTCATACTTTTCAAATGAAAACCTTCCAGTCGTTGACAAGACGGGTTAGTGACTGACCTAGGAATTGAAATTTGTGTATATTTATCCCCTTATCCGTCAAGACACGTGTCTCAGAGATGGCAGACTCTGAACTGTCACATGCGTCATTAATTACTTTCATATTTTGAAAATTGCACCGTTACAACATAATATCAGGGGATAATCTAAAGCCGGACGATTTTTAGAACAGTGTACTATTAATAAATGAATAAAACTGGTGAAATATCTGATGCACAAGGACCCAGAAGCGCTATCTGGAAATTGCAATGATACGGAAACCCAGAGAGTGAAGAATCGTCAGGTGAAGTGGACGCGTATAAATACGTCCCCTAATAACTTTATTCCAGTTAGTCAATTTTACCACTTCCTAAAAGACTTAATATTCCTACTGAAACAACCTGTATCTACGTTTAATTTATAGTTAGGCGCACTTACGTTTGTTCTCTAACAAGTTTCTCACAGATTTCACTGAAGCATTAATGCAGCACAGCATTCAACATATGGCCGACTTACAATTCTGTACAATTTTATCCCACGAATTACGCATAATGTCTTAAAATTCCGGTGAATAAATCTTAAGTATTTATAAGGCTTTCCAAACTGTCTTATATTTATGAATCAACATTTCAGCCTCTACTGGCCCCAGGCCGAACCTATAAAAATTCGAATCCTTCCAGACTGGAATTACTTAACTACAGTCAGGCTACATGCTAGCTTATGGTTTATTACAATGCAGTACATCCCTAGTCATCGCTACAAATAACCTCGTTCATCCATCCACGGAAAAGAATATTTCATGCTCTGTTTTCTTGGTAATTCATCCGGATGAAATGTCTGATTTGTGACAGGTATGTACCAAAAATTACGAATAGCTCTTATGAAATTTAAATAGAGAGATTGGTCTGTTGGAAAGTAACAGTCATAAACGCGTTTCGGAAAGTCAAAGTGGAAGAGAATTTATGGTTAGAATGTTACTTTCAATTTCAACTGAAAAGACCATACAGTGTGTTCAGAATAACCGCCCTACCAGTTATTTGTTTTCTTATGTATCCGCAAGCATATATTCAAATAAAGGGACTGGTTCCGTGCATACTCGAAAACATGACATAATTTAAGTAGGTATTGACCTTCAAATGTTGATTCCAAAAATTACTCATGGAATTGTTTGACAAGAACTACGTCATTTACGTATCCAAACCTTGTACAGCCCAGACTTCTGTTTCATCTCTAATAACCTACTGGACGAAAAATCGTTGAATCCTAATACTCTTTTCTTCATTCTATCACACAGCTTGCAATTTTGTTGGATATTGCTGTACAGAAACGTTTTTGGCCGACACTTGAATTGATTAGCCTTCTAGTGCTCTTGATCAGGCGAGTTACCTGAGAAAAGTACAGACCTCTCAACAGGGTGTTCATTGTAGCTGAAGACTTTGAAATATCTTGAAAACCACACATGGGATCAAAAATGTTATACCTCCAATTTTTTTGTCTCAACAGTACTCAGCTCTCACACTGACTGTAATTTTTGTTTGTTGTTACCGCCGTAGTGGCACTGTTCCTTTTTAATGCTTACTGTGGGAAGGACTCTATAGTCCTCGCTCGAAAAATAGTACGTAGTATATACAGGGTGCTCATTGTAGCTGAAGACTTTGAAATATCTTGAAAACCGCAAATGGGATCAAAAATGTTATAACTCCAATTTTTTTTGTCTCGGAAGAGAACATCCAACGATACCATATCCTACCCCCGACCCGACCCCGTGCGTGGGTGGTAAGAAGCATCTTCGAAATCTTCAATGGGAATCCCCGTTTTTCATTGAAGATCACAATTTTATGGGAATCTACATACGTTTTGTGTTAACCTTTTTCTTCGTTTCGCCACAGATGGTGCTGTTATCGGAGGAATAAAATTGGGTACATAGTCATAACTTACGACATGCTACTCAATGGTCCTTGACTTCCATTCGCCGCCAGGAGTGGCTGAGCGGTTCTAGGTGCTACAGTCTGGAACCGCGACACCGCTACGGTCGCAGGTTCGAATCCTGACTCGCGCATGGATGTGTGTGATGTCCTTAGGTTAGTTAGGTTTAAGTAGTTCTAAGTTCTAGGGGACTGATGACCTCAGAAGTTAAGTCCCATAGTGCTCAGAGCCATTTGAACCATTTGACTTCCATTCCGCGAGGGTAGGACACGCATAATAATTTCTAATTGACAATCGCATTCGCGAAGTTCTATTCCTCCGACATATCGAACAGGGAAGTACTCGACGTGTCACCGTGGCCGCGTAGCCAACTACGACGTATCATTACAGGCAGTACACTGCGAGCGGAACTCACGCATCGTGAAGACGTATAACTGATGGCGGCTCTAAACATTACAAAACTCGCACGGTGTTCATTGCTTGTACACCTATCTATCATTTGGAGCTCAGCTGTGCAAGTGGACGATGAGTGTTGCAACTACGGTAGAAAAAACTGAAATGAGCCTAATTTACAGATAATGTAGGAGAAATGTTAAGGCTGCTGTAGCCTTATATGCCGAGCGTTTGCCAGAGAAAGCTCGCTCTCGTTCGTTCTTTTACAAGGTTGTGAACGCCTTTATGTTTGATGGCAGCGTACAGACCGGCAAAAGGAAACTAAGCAAACGTTATAGGAGAAGCTAGTAAAATAGCTGCACTAGTGTCATTGCACCACAACCGACGGATAAGCGCCCGTCTATTATACCGCGATTCCAGTATGTCCGTAAGCAGTTTGTCACAATAATGATTGACCTTAAGTATCATCCATACCATGTTTCACTGCTTCAATAACTTCATGGTGCCGATTTCCATAACTGGGTACTGTTGTGTGAGTGGGCACGTCAAAAAATGCGAACAACTCTCAGGTTCTTTAACGAGGTACTATTTTACAATGACTCTACATTCACAAACCATGGTAGCGTTAACCGGCGTAAGCTTCATTACTGGAGTGTAGACAATCCCCACTGTTTACGAGAAGTTGACCAAAACGTATGGCGTGGTATCATGGGGAACTAACTCATTGGTCTGTACTTTATCGACGGCACGTTGAACGGACGGAAATATCGAACGTTTCTGGAGATGGAAATATCGGTACTACTGCAGGATATAGCCCTGAACGTTCGACAACGTATATAGTTTCAGCATGACTGTTGCCCAGCGCATTACGCAATTGAAGCATGGGAGGTAATGGACCGTGTTTACACTGGACGGTGGATCGGCCCAGGTGGCCCTCTTAATTGGCCGGTTACGTCGCCGGATTTGACGTCGCCAGATTTGATGTCGCCGGATTTTTTTTTTTTTGTGTGGGGATATTTAGAAGATAACGTGTACCTGCAAGTGCAATCAGGCTGGGAAGACATCGTCAACCGCATCATAAACGCGTGTGCTGGCATTCCCACAGATATGTTTCTGTCCTGTGTTCGGTCGTTTGAAAGGCGAATCACTAAGTGTACTGAAGTTGGTGGTACTGAGTTTCAACACTTACCCTAATTCAAAATTAGAGTAGCGATCGCCTCGTGTATCTGTACCTATTTCTCCTATTACAGAGCCATCTGTGCCGAAATGAAGGAAATGCATCAGACAAAACGTATGTAGATTTTTCCGTAGAATACTAATCTGCAATAAAAAAAAAAAAACGGGGGCTTCCACTGACGATTTCAAAGTTGTCCCTGCCACGCGTGCACGGAGGGGGATGGGTGGTCGAGTGTAGTGTGATTGAATGTTCTCTCCGAGACGAACAAACTGCAGTAATAACTTTCTTCGATCCGATGTGTAATTATCGAGATATTACAGTGTCGTCAGTTAAAATGAACACCCTGCATAAGAGATCGTGCTGAAAACTAACGTCTCCGAATTTTTTATGTGAAAATTCTTAAAACTTTCTAAATTAAACAAATGTTATTAACATTCTAAATCATTATTCCTCGTGTCAATATATTTGCAGCCCTCTGCAGCTAGATCGCTCCGAATAACAGTGTGTAACATTGCGGTGTGTGAGGGTGAATACAGACGTCAGCCACCGTGGGACCACGTCAGACAGGAAGCGGTGTTCACATTGGCTTTACGTATAGCAACATGAAACAACTACTTCGTCTGCATTGTATTTCCCGACAGTTTGTTTTGAAACTGCAACCATGAATGTACTCCGCTCGTCTATGGGTGCATCCTATCAATCTGGGCCGGCCAGTGTGGCCGAGCGGATCTAGGCGCTACAGTCTGGAACCGCGACACCGCTACGGTCGCAGGTTCGAATCCTGCCTCGGGCATGGATGTGTGTGATGTCATTAGGTTAGTTAGGTTTAAGTAGTTCTCAGTTCTTGGGGACTGATGACCTCAGAAGTCAAGTCCCATAGTGCTCAGAGTCATTTTTTTGTCAATCTGGTGCGAGACGAATACAGGGAGTCCCAAAATTTAATGCCTCAAGTAATAGAAGATGAAGAGCGGTTCTGTGGTATTACAGAATGAGTAAAACTAAATTGTACCATCTCCTGAACTTGGTTGGTCCAATAATAGAGAAACGCTCCGCTCAACTCAGGGAAAGCATCCCGGCTGAGATACGACTTGCAATTTGCTTGAGGTAAGCGCTGACACATTATTTTATTATACAGGTTGAGTCACTAACTATTTCCACCATGAACTACTCCGAAAGTATGATAGGTCCTGAAAAGTTTGCAGGACAAAAGTGGCATGGTACAACGGGGGCCATAATATGATGATGGTGTTTTGTTGCTAGGTGGGGTCGCTTCAGACTTATGAAGGCCAACTTCCTTTTTTTTTTTTTTTTTTAAACGGGATGCTATAGTTTGGTACTTATTTTCTGATAGTGGCTATCGAGACAAATCCAATGATGTGTAACAGTAAGGCCTTTGAACGTCAAGGAAGGTAACAGAGGTGGCATGAACGTTCATTTACAGAAGGTGTTCGAAGTGATTACCATTGGTATCAATGGAGTGCTGTAATCTTCTTATCATGGACTGAGTGGTATTCCTTACCACATCGGCACTTATCGAAGCACATGCTCTGACAATTCTCTCTTGCATATCTTCATGTGTAGTTGGAACATCTTTTGGCGCTTCGGTCCGGAACCGCGCTCCTGCTACCGTCGCAGGTTCGTATCCTGCCTCGGGCGTGGATGTGTATGATGTCCTTAGGTTAGTTAGGTTTAAGTAGTTCTAAGTCTAGGGGACTGATGACCTCAGATGTTAAGTTCCTTAACAAAATGTGATTGATGTTCATTTTACAGCCTCTTTTGAAGGCACTATCCATTCCATTTAAAAGCTCTTTCACGTCCTTTTCCGTCTCTGACAGAGTTAAATGACATCGGCAGACCTCCAAGTTTTAATTTGTTCAATATAAATATATAAAAGTAAAACCAATCACTCCTTTGAAAAAATGTTTATTCTATGAACCAGTTTTTGAAACTTTTCGATTATTTCGTAGTATATTGCGGGGACTGGCACTGTGACAAGAAGATAGGAACTGTAACTCCATGAGTAATGGATTCAAATTGCCAAATAGATATTACTCATACCGATACATCAAAGCATTTTCTGTTTTCCTGTCACAAAGCCAGTTACAAACATTACGCTATGAAATAGTCATGTATCTTCCATGTGCGTTATCTTAAGATGAGCCTGAAAAGTTTCGAAAACTGGTTTATTGAATAAACAAGTATTTTCTGTTTTAATGTTTAGTAAACAGTAACGGAGTCTTAAACACCCGTAATGGATAAGCTTGATCTTTAATTTGTTCTCCCTGAACTGTAGTTCTCACTTCAAATTTCTCATTGGTTTCCCTTAGTGCATGTTCAGTGTAAGATTGAATCGCATTGGGGTAAATTACAACCATGCGTCACTTCCTTATCAACCACTGTCTTCCTTTCGTGTCCTTTTACTATAAGAGCAGCAATTAAATCTCTGTACAAGTTGAAGACAACCTTTCGCCCCCTTGATTTTATACCTGCTATGTTCATAATTACAAAGAGTGTATTCCAGTTAACATTGTGAAAAGCTTACTCTAAGTTTACAAATCCTCCAAACATAGCTACTTCTTTCTTCGATCTATGTTCTGTGAAAAGTTGTAAGGTGAGTATTGCCTCGTGTATTTATCCGGAACCCAAATCGATCTTCTTCGAGGTCGGCTTTTAGCAATTTATGTATTCTCGTGTAAATAATTCGTGTACGTTTTTTGCGACCATGATTCATTAACTATTTGTAAAGAGAAAGTAATTCAAGAGCGAAGTTCTAGAGTGAATGCTCCATTGGCCTTCTAGAAAAACAGATAATAGCTTTGAACTCCTAACCATGTTGCATTTTTTCCCTTAGTCTTTAAATTTTCTCTTGAAACAACAGTTTTCACTGATTTAGGGATATCTATAACCGGGTAGTGATCCGTACTGGGATAGCTCTGTCGGTGGACACTTGCTTGCAAAAGGTAAGTTCGAGTCCCATTCCAGCATAAAATTTTAATCTGCCAGAAAGCTTTCAGTGTTTATAGTCAGACTGGGGTTTGATTCACGCGCGTCTCGAATGCGAGTGCGAAATCTTAACCAATGCGCCACATCACTTGGTAAACCTCTGTTAGTGAAGTTTCTTGGCTCCCACTTACACATACGCGGTGATGGAGTTGAAAGGAATACGTAACTTATTCCGCTTATTAAATATTCGTACATGCCACACACTGTTTCCGTGTATCAGTTAACGTTATCAGTTCAAGGTTCCGGTTATTTCCTTGTCATAACATTACAGTCCGGTGGACATATGCTAAAATCCTTTCCTCACACAACCTTTCTTGGCTCCCACTTACACATACGCGGTGATGGAGTTGAAAGGAATACGTAACTTTTTCCGCTTATTAAATATTCGTACATGCCACACACTGTTTCCGCGTATCAGTTAACGATATCAGTTCAAGGTTCCGGTTATTTCCTTGTCATAACATTACAGTCCGGTGGACATATGCTAAAATCCTTTCCTCACACACATCAGCAGATTCAGAAGGATGTAGGTTGCAGTAAGTACTGGGTGATGAAGAAGCTTGCACAGGATAGAGTACCATGCAGAGCTGTATCAAACCAGTCTCAGGACTGAAAACCACAACAACAACCCAAGTATTTCTACATCTACATCTACATCTACATCTACATCCATACTCCGCAAGGCACCTGACGGTGTGTGGCAAAGGGTACCTTCAGTACCTCTATCGGTTCTCCCTTCTATTCCAGTCTCGTATTGTTCGTGGAAAGAAGGATTGTCGGTATGCCTCTGTGTGGGCTCTAATCTCTCTGATTTTATCCTCATGGTCTCTTCGCGAGATATACGTAGGAGGGAGCAATATACTGCTTGACTCTTCGGTGAAGGTATGTTCTCGAAACTTTGACGAAAGCCCGTACCAAGCTACTGAGCGTCTCTCCTGCAGAGTCTTCCACTGGAGTTTATCTATCATCTCCGTGACGCTTTCGCGATTACTAAATGATCCTGTAACGAAGCGCGCTGCTCTCCGTTGGATCTTCTCTATGTCTTGTATCAACCCTATCTGGTACGGATCCCACACTGCTGAGCAGTATTCAAGCAGTGGGCGAACAAGCGTACTGTACCCTACTTCCTTTGTTTTCGGATTGCATTTCCTTAGGATTCTTCCAATGAATCTCAGTCTGGCATCTGCTTTACCGACGATCAACATTATATGATCATTCCATTTTAAATCACTCCTAATGCGTACTCCCAGATAATTTATGGTATTAACTGCTTCCAGTTGCTGACCTGCTATTTTGTAGCTAAGTGATAAAGGATCTATCTTTCTGTGTATTCGCAGCGCATTACACTTGTCTACATTGAGATTCAATTCCCATTCCCTGCACCATGCGTCATTTCGCTGCAGATCCTCCTGCATTTCAGTACAATTTTCCATTGTTACAACCTCTCGATACACCACAGCATCATCTGCAAAAAGCCTCAGTGAACTTCCGATGTCATCCACCAGGTCATTTATGTATATTGTGAATAGCAACGGTCCTATGACACTCCCCTGCGGCACACCTGAAATCACTCTTACTTCGGGAGACTTCTCTCCATTGAGAATAACATGCTGCGTCCTGTTATCTAGGAACTCCTCAATCCAATCACACAATTGGTGTGATAGTCCATATGCTCTTACTTTGTTCATTAAACGACTGTGGGGAACTGTATCGAACGCCTTGCGGAAGTCAAGAAACACGGCATCTACCTGTGAACCCGTGTCTATGGCCCTCTGAGTCTCGTGGACGAATAGCGCGAGCTGGGTTTCACATGACCGTCTTTTTCGAAACCCATGCTGATTCCTACAGAGTAGATTTCTAGTCTCCAGAAAAGTCATTATACTCGAACACAATACGTGTTCCAAAATTCTACAACTGATCGACGTTAGAGATATAGGTCTACAGTTCTGCACATCTGTTCGACGTCCCTTCTTGAAAACGGGGATGACCTGTGCCCTTTTCCTATCCTTTGGAACGCTACGCTCTTCTAGAGACCTACGGTACACCGCTGCAAGAAGGGGGGCAAGTTCCTTCGCGTACTCTGTGTAAAATTGAACTGGTATCCCATCAGGTCCAGAGGCCTTTCCTCTTTTGAGCGATTTTAATTGTTTCTCTATCCCTCTGTCGTCTATTTCGATATCTACCATTTTGTCATCTGTGCGACAATCTAGAGAAGGAACTACAGTGCAATCTTCCTCTGTGAAACAACTTTGGAAAAAGACATTTAGTATTTCGGCCTTTGGTCTGTCATCCTCTGTTTCAGTACCGTTTTGGTGACAGAGTGTCTGGACATTTTGTTTTGATCCACCTACCGCTTTGACATCAGACCAAAATTTCTTAGGATTTTCTGCCAAGTCAGTACATAGAACTTTACTTTCGAATTCACTGAACGCCTCTCGCTTAGCCCTCCTCACACTACATTTCGCTTCATGTAATTTTTGTTTGTCTGCAAGGCTTTGGCTACGTTTATGTTTGCTGTGAAGTTCCCTTTGCTTCCGCAGCAGTTTTCTAACTCGGTTGTCGTACCACGGTGGCTCTTTTCCATCTCTTACGATCTTGTTTGGCACATACTCATCTAACGCATAATGTACATCAAAGAGTTATGTATATGTACACTGCAAAATTTAAACGACTACAAAATTTCGGCAGGGGCTAAGGTACTTTACATGATTTCTTACTGTTCTTTTGTGTTCAATTACTCTTTTGTGATAAGTTAACTTTTACGGGAAATTATTTTCCACATTTGTTTATATAACTTCTTTCTTTTAAATGAGAGAAATCGTCGTAGCTGGCAGACACCCACACTAGAAGTGCAACACACCTGGGGGCGGCTTCATTCTTATTTTTTGTATACGACTTGGTTCCTCACTGAACTTGTGGTGCTCCGCAGAGCCTTAGACGTCTGCAGTACATCTCATTTTCCATTCGATTTCTAATAACGTAAAATATTTTGGTTGAAAGAGACGACGTTTATATCTACGGCGAACAGCAGTAACGTTTTCCTGAGACGTTTTACTCTTATTACGTTGAAACGGGAATTTCTTTCCTTTCTTTTTATTTCGTTCCTTATTTCTCGCTTTTGAAGTTTTTTTGTAGGCAGTTGATATTGCTAAAATGTTTTATTGCCGTTATCGACTGTTTGCACTTCGTATAAACTGCCATGCGTAATTAGCTCAAAATTAATTTCTTACAATGACCTTAAAATACTTTTCGCTTCTTCGGGCTTTCTCACGTCTGTTTCCGTTTCAAGATGAAAAAATTCTTTCGTCTTGTCAATCGCACCATTACTATATTTCTCTCCATTCGTTGTCACTGCCGCGTGCGTTCTGCTGCATCATTTACGTTAGCCAGGATCAATGGAATTCGATAGTAGCAACGGTGACGAACATACAGGTCATTCAGAAAGAACTATAAATGCCTGAGTAGGTTTGGAACCGATTAAATGTGTTTTATGAAACACATCTTTTAGAAACAATCACTGACAAGGAGAGGAATTAGTGACTTATTTATTTACAGAAATAAAGGAAATACCTTTCGAGAGAGTAAAATAAGTAACTGATGAACCCTGTATTTAAATTCAGGCCTTTCCCAGCTCTGCTACAGTGCTCATAGGCATTAAAACTTCACGTTCCCTTATTGGGGAAACAATGTCATAATCCAGCCTACAAATACACTTCTGGTGATTTTGTGCATTCACCTTCTATAAATGCTTAAGTAAGATACCGAAGCGCGATCTTCACGACAATTCCTTCGTTTGTGAAACGTTGTACATAGTTATTGCGGCAACTTATTGACATACAGTGCTGTTCTTACGTTCCAGAGAAAGGCCGTAATATATATAATAAAATTCTCCAGGTATATTCTCATCCTGATCTTCGAGTTGTAATGTTAGGATCAGAAGATGATGTAGATAATCATTCATATGTACTTGAGACAAATTGTAGGTATTTTAACACGGATCTTAAGCAATTTCCGTTAGCAATGAATACATTTTCAAAGCTTATAAAATCGGAAAATGATATTCTTTTCGTTTTAAATCCCGGAAAGAGGTAATTTAATATCCACAGTATTGACAAATAATTCGTCTAGTTATTGTGTAGCAGTTACTGACAGCACTAGTGAAGGAGACATTTATATGGTGCAATCAAAAAATTTCCTTTCGAAGGCCGTACGGTCTACAATCGGTATGCTAATAAGGGAAAATCGAAGTGTGCATTGAGGCAACTTAGAAAGGAAGATAAGCAGGCTGAAGAGACCCCTTTGGTAAAACACTGTGTCTTTCTGTGTGAAGAAGTCCCTAACTGCCTGCTGGTAGTCCTAATCCGACAGGAACCGTCAATCCTCCAAGACATTTTCTAAGGAAGCAAAGGCGTGGTAATCGAATAGGGAGAGATCACGGCAATAGATCAGGTGCTAGAGTGTCTCCCACTTGAGATGACGTAATTTCTACGTTACGACATTTTCGATATGGGAAGTGCATTATTATGTAGGAGCTACACCTCTTGTCCTGCACCATTCCGCAACAGTGATTTTCGACAGACAATGCTGCCGCATCACATTCTTCATCTCCGATAGATGTCTACCGGCATTTGCTTTTTGGCAACCAAGAAGGGAATAACAGCACGCTGACCCTGTTTGGATGAAATTGGTAATAACGTAATTCATGATTCCGCATTTACGGCACTCATATTGGAAAGAGAGGAATGTAACACTAATCCCTTGCATACACGTCGGTGCTTATATACACGCATCGGAGTCGCGCTACGGTGCATGTACGCTGCAGCAACGCCCTCAAACAGAAACTTGATGATCATCCCTTACAGTTGAGCGACTGACAAGAGCCGGAACGGTTCCGAGCACCGAATTAACTACAGTGGGTCTGGTACAAAACACAACCCTGTTATTTTGAGTAGATAGTTTCCAAAACGTATTTAGATACATCATGGCTAGTTCAGGATCTCCTCCTCAGAAATACACACACTAACAGATGACTCACGTGTTTATACGATTCGAAACCGCATAGAGTTGATATTTCTTCCATTAGGTGGAGGTGAGGTTGTTGGGTCAGGAAGGTTCTATGGTCACAAAATGGTTCAAATGGCTCTGAGCACTATGCGACTTAACTTCTGAGGTCATCAGTCACCTAGAACTTAGAACTAATTAAACCTAACTAACCTAAGGACATCACACCCATCCATGGCCGAGGCACTCTATGGTCACAGAATCTAGTATCATACCTGCAGTGAGCTAAGACTCTCCATGTATACTGACACTAAAATTAATCAGAGTGAAGTTAAAAAGGGAGATAAGCAGTGTTTATGTACACTTTGCCCATTATTTCTACATAGTTTTCGTGGCAGCAAGTACATATACTGAATGTCGTTATCCCCAACTTGATCTTTTAATTTCTCGTCTTCACATTATCCTTCTTCACATTACTTCCTTTCCCTAAAGACCAAATAATCTTAACAGAATTCGGTGTCATTCAAATAAATTAGTAGAAACCGAGCAACAGATTAATAGTAGCGCTTTTCTATCAGAATTACACATGCCCTATAAATGTACCAATATTTCTTAAAACAACCTTTTCTGAACATATCCGATCAAATTCCATGTATGTAAAGCAAACTAGTTCAATGATGGCAACATACAAAGTGTGAGGTTGTAATTACTTTCCATTGTTCTCCGATACTTGCAATTTCAACAGTACGAGTGGATTCAATAAGGCTAAGGCAATTACTTCCTTGTTTCCTTGTGTCGATGTGGTAAGTGGAAGCCAGAGTCTGAGGGAGCCTTTCTAAAGTTCTTTTATAAGTGAAGCAATTAAGAACGCAGAAAAGATTCCTTCTGATAGCGAAGGTAATGAATAAACAAAACAAATAAAACGCTTTACGTTTCGGAAATGATGCGAATGTCACTGAATTCCGGAACTGCCGAGAGTAAGAATTCGCCAGCGAATTCCTTTGAGTATTTCATTCAGTGAAAAATTAATTGGCTTCGCTTAATATTTTGTCGTAAGGTATTCGAATTCATTAAGTCCTTCAAGAAGGACACACAGAGTGCTCCGTATTGTGTGACTTCCTTCAAAGACACATTGTGAAATGCAGCGGCGTGCTTATTTCATGCTGGTAGACTTTCGAATATCGATTCATCATTAGCTATTGCAAAAAATGTTTTCACCGTTTCAGTTCCTTAATTGCATCCCACAATTTTTAGAATGTGTTTCAGAAGCAAAGGTGATGTAAGTCTGCGGCATTCGGCTATAGTGGTGCTTTATTTAAAATACATTTAGTAAAGATAAGAAGTAGAAGAATGGAATACTCAGTCAACAAAACAATTTATGTTTCTGCTTAGTATTTTCATATAAACTACGAAGTATAGGTAATATCGGTTAAACTGAGGACATAAAGTTCTTGTAACAGTTGCCTCTTTTTACGTCCTACTGGAAACAGTATTGAAAAAAAAAAACATTATTTGGAAAACTTGTGTAAGTTTTAACACTTGCTTGTTATCGTACTGCCGATAAAAGTATGTACGATGATGCGGCATGGAATAATGTATTGTAGCGTCAAGTACAGGGAATTAGAAATGTAGCTGTTATGCGAAAGTAGAACTGTCGGTTTCCTAGATCTCGTCCACAAAACCGAGAATAGCCACCAACGGAGTAGAATAGACTGTCATTATTTAAAGACACCCTGCATAGTAAATGAATAGGGAAATGTTTGCTGTTACTATTATTTTTTCTCAAAAGAAGCATTTTTTTCTATCTCAGAAAACAGAATGTTTATTATGCGCTTCACCGTACAACATCAAACATTTTTGTAATGTGATAAAGTGGAATTAATTTCTCACGTAAGAAACAAAAGTGTTGAAAGGGTGACCAATGCTTGTCACCTTCACTGAATAATGAGAGAATGATCGTTAACTTTGCCCATTGCGCACAATAATGACACCGACGCACTGAGAACAACAAATTTAGGTGCGCAGCCGGTTATGTTTATTGTCAATGGGTGACCTAACTATGAAAAAGTTGTTGTACAGTTTAAAATATCTTGTAATTTAAATCAAGGCTGAGTATAAAAGTTTTTTATTTGCTCTAATTATTGAGCACAATTCAGAAGTTGCTGACATAGAGCAAATTTTTCTAAAATTCTGGACTGAATTCGCACAAAAATGACACTGAAATTGCGGAGAAAAAACGCACCAGGTTATCCATATTTTGACTGCTCCCGAATTCAGGGTTAATGACACAAAATCATATTATAATGAAATGGGCAGCTCAAGTTGTGTGCCAAGAAAAGTAAGTAGCTAGCATCCCAGCTGACGTAGATTGCGAAACTTACCTTTCCGCAAAATCGGAATAGCATGCACCCATCACCACCATATGGTGGGCGGGATATCAGTGCACATTGGCTGGAACACGACTGCCTCAAAACTTAGTACACTGTTCTCAACTCTCTAGTTTCCAAGAAACTCCACATAGAGGGGACGACTCAGTGCTGTTGCACTATTACCAATGCCTTTAAAAAATGCACACTGACAAATATAGGGTTATTACTGTCCTAGAGCAGCGTCGCAGCGTCTCCTCAATTAGTCAACCTCTTCGCGTCAAGCACGGATGACTACATTTGATTGCATGAGCAAAATTTTAGAGCAAGAACAACATTCTTTCTCACACGGACTGGGTAGCGCCACTGTGTCTGTCTTTGGTGACATGCAGAAAAGGCAAAGATGTCTTTCTCAACTATTTCCTGGCTACGGCAGTGATGGCCCAGAGTCTCCTGCTCTTAGCTAGGCCAGGCGCTGTCTCTGCCCACAAAGGCGTTGAGCGGGCTGTGCCTCACTTCCGCGTAAACTGCCCATATCCCTAGAGTGGCTTACTGCTCCTAATGAGATTCACCGACTGCCGTCTGCTGGCAACAACACCCTGACATCAGACTTGGACTGCACCTTCCCAATAAGAATATGCAAATCCTTCCTCTTTCCAGTACTCTCAATAACTTCACCTACATCTACGTTATTACACTTCAGTTCACAGTTAAGTGCCTGGCAGACGATTCATCGACTCACCTTCAAGCTGCTTCTCTACCGTTCCATTCTCGAATGGCAAGCGTGAAAAATGGTCACATAAATCTGTATGTGTGCCGTATGATTACTCTTATTTTATCATGATAATCATTTCTCCATATGTAGGTGGGCGCCAATGAATATTTTCGCAATCTGAGGAGAAAGTTAGTGAATTAAATTTCACGAGAAGATCCTGCCGTGACGAAGATCGCCATTGTTTCAATTATTGACACCGTAATTCACATATCATGACCGTGGCACACTCTCCCTTATCTCACGATAATACAAAACTAGCTGCCCTTCTTTGATCTTTATCAATGTCCTCCATCAGTCTCGTCAAATGCGGACTGCACGGCAATACTCCAGAGGAGGGTGGATAAACGAGGTGCAAGCAATCTCTTCAGTACACCTGTTGCACTTTCTAAGTGCTCTGCCAATGATTCTTCGTCTTCAGTTTGCTTTAACCACAACATTATCTATGTGATCGTTCTAATTTAAGATATTAACTACAAAACAGTGGCAGTAAATGAAACAATATAACTTAGTCATATGTGACAATAATGTAAAAGAGTACTGGCTATAAATCAAGGAGGCCAGCGTGAGAAAATTGACAGCAAACTATAAATCACTATCAGTACAATTTGTTGGTAGTTTAACTATGTGTGGTCACCCTGACGTCCGGAAAAGAAGATAAGAATGTACTAGCAATGAAAGAATCTGTCAAGACTCTAGGAGGATATCGACTATTATCAAGAAATGATTATTCAGACTATGTATAAGCAGCAATGTGATGCAAATGTTTTATTTTTATGATACCGAAACTTAACATTTTTACGGGCATTTGGAGTTCAATTAAAGAGGAAGAAAAAAGTTGCGTATAGTACACTGGCTGAGAAGTCAGTTGACTACTACAGTAAATTTTGTATTATGAGACTAGAGGTTAGCACACAACAACAGAAATGTAGCTGCTCTAAGTACTCCCTGATTGCCCTATGATGGCTGAGACACGTACTCCTTCTTTAACCCCGTAATTAAGGATGATGAATGCAGTTTCCAAATTTTTGTAAGTAGAGAAAATACCTAGGTGTACATAGCAATAATTTTCAGGTAGAGTGATGGCAATGTAAGTGTAAATTAAGACGAGAAATTGAATTAAATTCGACTTGTTTTTATAGATAGAAACGAACACTATATTCTTCACCTGCTAGAATATTTAAACGAGAATTATTGAGTGAGACTGCAATATAAGACATCTACGGTAAGTAGTGCTCCATATGAAGTTAAATATAACTCACTATGGAGCCAAATTTCATTTCTCTAAAAGTTGGTTGTGTTGTGTCAGTTAATAGATGTATCAATCAGAAAAATAACCAAGAATTTCAAAATGTAACTTCCTTTTGCGACATGTATTGGATTTTTAAGTCTTCTTGCACACGCTATTCAGTGACTCGCTCAATTTTTCATAAGAGTCTGTTCTGGAAATGAGTTCATTTTCTATACATATGTATAAAAATGAAAGAAGTTTCTCAAACGATGTTAGGGTAACCAAAGTGACATATGCTTGGAGTTTTATCATCATATACAAAACAATAGGCGAAAAATTATAAAATCTATGAACAACGTAATTAATATCATTTCTCTCTGGTAGATCTGTCCGTAAAAGTTCAAAGTGAAAGAAGGAAAATGTGCTACGAGAATTTCCGTGGACAAAAAGGAAAAAGAAGAAAAAAATTTCAGCGCTGGAAACTGCTAATCGCTGGCTAGAGTCTTGTTTTGGTCATTACTTTTTTTCGTTTTGCATCGTTTAGTATAATTTAAATATAATATTCATCATATATATGTGTTAACACATATCTACATCTACATTTAATTGTCCTTCTTAGGAAAAATGCTCGTCTTTTTCTTTATAATTGCATATTACACACAAAAATCCAGTTTTCATCAGAGATATTCTTAATTACGAACCTTTTAAACACTGAAGAGCGAAAAAGCTAGTATACCTGCCTAATATCATGTAGGGCCCCGCGAGCACGCAGAAGTGTCGCAGTACGACGTGGCATGGACTCGACTAATGTGTAAAGTAGTGCTGGAGGCAACTAACACCATGAATCCGGCAGGGTTGTCCATAAATCCATAAGAGTACGAGGGGGTTGAGATCTCTTCTGAACAGCACATTGCAAGACATCCATGACATGCTCGACAATGTTAGCGAAAGTGTTTAAACTCAGAAGAGTGTTCCTGGAGCTACTCTGCAGCAATTCCGGACGTTTGGGGTGTCGCACTGTACTGCTGGAATTGCCCAAGTCCGTCGGAATGCGTGATGGACATGAATGGATGCAGATGATCAGACAAGATGCTTACGTATGTGTCACCTGTCAGAGTCGTATCTAGACGTATCATGGGTCTCATATCACCCAAACAGCACACACCCCACACCATTACACAGCCTCCACCAGCTTTAACAGTCCCCTGCTGACATACAGGGTCCAGGCATTCATGAGGTTGTCCTCACACCCGTAGACGTCCACCCGCTCGATATAATTTGAAACGAGACTCGTCCGACCAGGGAACATGTTTCAAGTCATCAATAGGCCAATGTCGGTGTTGACGGGTCCAGGCGAGGCGTAAAGCTTTGTGTCGTGCAGTCATCAAGGGTGCACGAGTGGGCCTTCGACTCAGAAAGGACATATCGATGATGTTTCGTTGAACGGTTCACACGCAGACAGTTGTTGATGGCCCAGCATTGAAATCAGCAGCAGTTTGCGGAAGGGTTCCACATCTGCCACGTTGAGCGATTCTCTTCACTTGTCGTTGGTCTCGTTCTTGCAAGATCTTTTTTCGGCCACAGCAATGTCAGAGATTGGATGTTTCACCGGATTCCTGATATTCACGGTACATTCGTGAAATGATCGTACGGGAAAATCGCCACTTTGTCGCTACCTCGGAGATGCTGCGTCCCATCGCTCGTGCGCCGACTATATAACCACGTTCAAACTCACTTAAATCTTAATAACCAGCCGTTGTAGCAGCAGTAACCGACCTAAATACTGTGCCAGACACTTGTTGTCTTATATAGCCATTGCCGACCGCAGCGCCGTATTCTGCCTTTTTACATATATCTGTATTTGAATACGCATGCCTGTACCAGTTGCTTTGGCGCTTCATTGAGGAAAGTTGTTAATAAACGTTGCTGCAATTAAAGAAAAGCATTACAAAATAAATTTGTTTTCATCTTTATGTATTTCACTCTTCACCGAAACTAATGTAGAACATACACCTCTGTTTCAAAATTTACCACTCCTTGGAAACGAACCGAGGTCACCCAGATGGCGAGCAAGTACTCCACAACAGCGTCATACTGGTTAGCAAAATATCGATTTCTGTTTAAGTAATGAGGGACACTCGGAAAACCTTCAAGGCAGATTTTATCGATAGCTTATAAGAGATGCAGCGAACTGCTTTGTGGGATAGATACGAGTATTTGAGTTCTGAACTTCACATATTATAAATTTAAATAATTACAAAAATCCAATTGCAGTGTGATAGTCTTGTTAGCAATATCAGATAATTTGTACGTCTACTCTCACCACCAATTTTGCACATTTTAATGGTAGTTTTTAAATACTAGTCTCATAAGGCTGCACGTGGATGAGGGGTGTTTTGAGGTAAAGAGCGGAAGTTTCACACTGCTGCGTGACATTTCAGACAAGAAAGTTCTTCAGTTACTGATCCCATAATACGAAATATTATGAAACTTTTATTCTTCCTATTAAAATTAACCGTCGTTTAAACGCATTTTTCTCCACAGAACGGATACAAAATGTAACGAAAATTAGGGTCGGTGGTAAAATATAGTCTCACTGTTAACGTGGATTGGACATTCATAAGCTACAGAGTGGGTCACAGTAAATGAAAGTTTTCACCCTGAAGATCGGCCAGGATTAGCAAACATGGTGGATTTTAGCAATGAATGTCTCCGATCACTTTCCCTAGCACAACTCTTCAAAAGGATTGCTCAGACATCCCTTGGCATGATATAAGCAATGAACCGACTTTAGACGGAAAAATTCGGGAATTATGTCGCAAAATTATTGCACTGTATGATAAACATGCTCCTCAGCGCACTGTCAAGGTAAAGAGAGCTCCCGCTCCGTGGCTCACCACTGCATTACGCCAATTAATGAATAAACGTGATGCTGCACATAGGGCCTTCAAGCGTAACCCAACTCCCGAGGCGTACGAAGCTTATAGGAAACTCCGAAACAGAACCAAGCAAAGCGTGAGGAATGCCAAAATCAGACATGCCCGCTCTGTCGTATGCGGCATATCAAAACCTGCTGCACTGTGGAAAAAGCTGCGCAGTTTCGGTATAGGGAAGCGAAGATCTGACGCTGTTTATCAAGCGTCTGCAGAAGAATTAAACGATTTCTTCTCAACAGCTGTAAACTGCCACGCAGCGACAAATTACCAGCCCCAAGATATCAATCTCTTGAGAGACAAGTTTTTCCTAAAACATTTCACTACCGGCACAGTACACAAGGCAATTACGAGCATCTCTTCCGAGGCAGTAGGAAATGATGGAGTGAGCATTGGCATGATTAAGAACGTCGTAAACACTATTGCTCCAGTTATCACAGACATCATCAACCTGTCTCTTGTCAGTAGTACATATCCTACTGAGTGGAAGCAAAGTTTAATTCAACCTATACCCAAGACTGATAACCCTAAGTCGCCAGGCGACTACAGGCCGATCAGCATACTTCCTGCAATATCTAAAGCCATAGAATACATCGTCCATGAACAGCTGACGGATTACCTCACAACTCATAACATGCACGACAAATATCAGTCAGGCTTTCGGAAGCACCATAGTACAGCAACTGCATTAATCAAAGTAACTGATGACATTAAACATGCTATGGACAGACGTGAAGCTACCATCCTAACACTGCTTGAGTTTAGCAAGGTTTTTGATACGGTTAACTTTGATATATTACTAATTAAAATGAAGCAGCTGAATTTCTCAAACAGCGCAATACACTGGTTCGACAGCTACCTCAAAAACAGAAGTCAACAAGTCATTTGTGGGTCGGAAAAGTCATCATGGAAAAACGTGCGCTCTGGAGTTCCCCAAGGCTCCGTCCTTGGTCCATTACTCTTCTCACTGTACATTAATGATATTTCTTCAGTGATTCACTACTGCAACTACCATCTATATGCCGACGACATCCAACTGTACATAAGTGCAAGCCCCAAGAACATTGCTGACGCAGTAGCAAGTATAAACGCAGATCTTTGCTCTGTTTCTCGATGGGCACAGAACCTAGGTCTGAAACTAAACCCCGAGAAATCCCAGGTCATATTTATATCTCATCCAAAGTTAATCAGTCGGTACTTTCGCGAAACAGTCCCTCAAATACTCCTCAATGGTACCCAACTACCATACCAAAAAACAGTAAAAGACCTTGGAATAATCTTGGATGAACACCTAAACTGGGAAGAACAAACAGTCACAGCTTGCCGGAAATCGCTCTCCTCCCTACATGCAATTCAAAAACTTAGAAAAATATTTCCAACCCATGTTAAACAAAAATTAGTCCAAACACTAGTCTTGCCTTATCTTTACTACTGTGATGTAGTTCAACACGGCACAAATAGTGAAAATTCGAGATGCCTCGAGCTAGTGATGAATGCTTGCGTTAGATACGTATGCAATATACGGTTGTATGATCATATCAGTCCTTCATACTCCCAGCTAGGTTGGATACGCCCACATAAGGCACGCGATCTCCACACGATGTGCTTACTTCATCGATTTCTTAGCCACTGGTGCCCCCAATACTTATCTTCTCACATTAAACACCTATCATCATTCCACAACCGCAATACCAGATCGGATACGTCTAGCATATTGGCTGTACCTTTACATAACACAAAATCTTTCTCCGTGTCATTCTCCATCTCAGCCATACGACTATGGAACGCGCTCCCCTGTGATCTGCGTCTTATCCAGAACCACTCAACCTTCAAGAGGGAACTCAAGACTTACATATTAGGGACGGTATAGCCACCATTGTTGTGCTCCTCTCATCTTTTTCTTTCTCCTCTCCATCATAGCTTCGAATTTTACCATTCTATTTCTCTTCCTCTAACCGATCTACCTCTTCTATATCTCTTTCACCCCATTCTATCGTCTTATGTCTCTGCTTGATGAGAATAACTCACAAGCTGCAAGAATATAACGAGAAAATTCCCAACTAGCAATAGGACTGACAATCATAAAAAAAATATGTTTACTTTCATATACATAGTCATTATTATTATTATTATTATTATTATTATTATTATTATTATTCTTTATTGTTATAGTTATTTTTTGATTGTTTTAATTATCATTGTACTACTTTTATAATCTCTATTTTTTTCTTTAACATTAATACTGTATAACATGTTATATGTCCTTAATGTTCTGTAGAAACTAAAATTTGTTGAATTAGAGTATGCCTGGTTAGGTGTAAGAGAGGGCCTGAAGGCCCTAATCTTGCCAGGTAAAATAAATGCATAAATAAATAAATAAATAAACTGGAGGCAACTTGCTTACCTCACGTCTTCCAAAGATGTCACGTAGCCGTTGTCCCACTTGGTTTCTTCTCCGGCGGTCGCGAGCTCTAACGCTTTTGCCGTATACAGTGCATAATAATGGGACAAGTGGGTAGTTTTCGATACTAAGTGTAATAAGAATCATAAAAGTTAGGATGGCAACTAATTCTGTTTTATTTCATTGGTTGCAAAATTAGTAAAACGATTTCTAGACCCAGTCTGTCGTTAATATTCACAACAACAGCACCGCAAAAGTCACAGAAAGGTTTTTCACGATCTTAGAATAAACATGAGATCGCACAAATATGTTTTCCGATGCAAATTAAACAATTACTGCCGTCTTTATGTGGCTTCACACCTTTGTTCGCGTTTTGCCACCTCGAAAACTGATTGCAGGCTGCTTTGTGGAACCACAACATCGCACAAGTACGTTATGCGAGGCAATTTTCAGCAAACTGTTCCGTCTTTACAAGTGATCAGATTTGATACAGGGATTCATACATTACACACATCAAAAAGTTTTGCATCACCCCGGTTCCCAGAACTCCTGAAGATAGACGTTGACTGTAGATATTGTACTACAGACACAGTCCCTTCGACTGTTCAGAGATGTCATTAAACCCGCCCAAAGATGTAAACAATCACGCATGAGTAGCCCCTATTAGACGGAGGCGGTCCGACAGCCAATCAGTTTCAGAAAATCCACCAGTAAGGAGGTACACGGCTCGTGTTGTCTGTAGTTCAAACACGCCCAGACTGTCAATACCGCGGCTCGATCGCGTCCGCATTGTAACTTTGTGCCAGGAAGGGCTCTCAACAAGGGAAGTGTCCAGGAGTCTCGGAGTGAACCAAAGCGATGTTGTTCGTACACGGAGGAGATGCAGAGAGACGGGAACTGTCGATGACATGCCTCGCTCAGGCCGCCCAAGGGCTACTACTGCAGTGGATGACAGCCACCTATCGATTACGGCTCGGAGGAAACCTGACAGCAACGCCACCATGTTGAATAATGCTTTTCGTTGGCCACAGTACGTCACGTTACGGTTCAAACTGTGCGCAATAGATTGCATGATGCGCAACTTCACTCCCGACGCCCATGGCGAGGTCCACATTTGCAACCACGACACCATGCAGCGCGGTACAGATGGGCGCAACAACATCCAGAATGGACCGCTCAGGATTGGCATCACTTTTTCTTCACCAATGAGTGTCACATAGGCCTTCAACCAGACAATCGTCGGAGACGTGTTTGGAGGCAACCCGGTCAGACTGAACGCCTTAGACAGTGAGTGCAGCAAGGTGGAGGTTCCCTGCTATTTGGGGGTAGCATTATGCGGGGCCGACGTACGCCACTCGTTGTCATGGAAGGCGCCGTAACGGCTGTACGATACGTGAATGTTATCCTCCGACCGATAGTGCAACCGTATCGACAGCTTATCGGCGAGGCATTCGTCTTCATGGACGACAATTAGTGCCCCCACCGTGAACATCTTGTGAGTGACACCCTTCAGGATAACGACATCGCTCGACTAGAGAGGCCAGCATGTTCTCCAGACATGATCCCTATCGATCAAGCCTGGGATAGTTCTAAAATAGCTGTTTATGGTCGACATGACCCACCAACCATTCTGAGGGATCTTCGCCGAATCGCTGTTGAAGAGTGGAACAATCCGGACCAACAGTGCTTTGATGGATTTGTTGAGAGTATATGCCACGACGAATACAAGCATGCATCAATGCAAGAAGAAGTGCTACTGGGTATTAGAGGTATCGGTGTGTACAGCAATCTGGACCACCACCTCTGAAGGTCTCGCTGTATGGTGGTACAACATGCACTGTGTGGTTTACATGAGCAATGAAATGGGCGGAAATGATGTTTATGTTGGTCTCTATTCCAATTTTCTGTACAGGTTCCGGAACTCACGAATCGAGGTGATGCAAAACTTTTTTTAATGTGTGTATTTCCGTGGAAGCCGATCATAGACTAGTAGTGATACGGTGTGGCCGTGCGGTTCTAAGCGCGTCAGTTTGGAACCGCGTGACCGCTACGGTCGCAGGTTCGAATCCTGTCTTGGGCATGGGTGTGTGTGATGTCCTTAGGTTAGTTAGGTTTAAGTAGTTCCAAGTTCTAGGGGTCTTATGACCTAAGATATTGAGCCATTGAGCCAGTATGACGTCTGCCCTCTCAGGGGACACTTGTGACTGCTCCATCCATTCCATCAATAAACACGGATGAACCTGTTTTTGATCCAACCTATTTGCTAGCCTACCGTGACAAAATGTTCCTATGATGTGCAATAAAACAGCAACAAAATGTGATAAACGTGGAAAGCAATGTAACATATACGCTACACCATTCTTAGAGTATTTAGTCCACTTGAGGTTTATATTGATCAGTATAAAATTCATTTCAGCATTAAGATAAATTTTAATTAGATTTTTAGTTAGATTGCATGTTTTAATATTTCCTGTGTAACGATGCGTGATCTATTTTCACTGCTTCAAAAATAGGGAGTTACAGAGGAAATCCAATTGAGTACCTTTTGTATCATTTTCAGTCAAAATTACTTCTTAACGATACCATTCACATACCTCAAAAGCGGATGATCTGGATTTCGATTGGATGTGCACTGCACGGTATTTGTTACTTACTGTAGCGTACTTTCATGGGAACTCACACAGCTACAATAAAAGATTTTACATATGAGAAATATTCATTGATATCTGAAGTAAATTTCAGACAGTAATTTCAAATACACTCTTGAAAAACCAAAAGAGGAGGAGGTATCCCGGGTAAAAAATCTGGGGACACGGGAAGATACCATCTGGTTTACGTAATGGGGACACAGAGATTTCGCAGTCAGGTTTTAAGACGTACACAGGAGCCGATACAGGGTCATATTACAAATTAGTAATGAAGAAAAGATGGCTAAAGTTTAAGAGAACCATCAGGAAGAATAAATGTGTAAAGAAATTGTGATACTGAAGTAATGAACAATGACGATGTGCGTTCGAAGGTCCCTGAGGCTATAGATACTACGATAAGAAAGATTACAGTAGGAAGATCAGTTGAAGAGTAATGGATATTCCTATAAAGGACAATCACAGAAGTTGAGTAGACAGTTATAGATACAAGGAAGGTAACCGCGAGGAAACCATGGGTAAAGCAGAAAGAATTATTTGGCCGACAAAGGATGAAATAAAAAAATATTTTGGAAAAGAAAGGAATACAGCAATACAAGCCAATTAAGAATGAAGGCAGTAGGAAATGCAAGTAACCTAAAGTGAAATGGCAGCTGTAAAAATGCCAAGAAATCGAATAGAAAGTGGTAGTAAATGACTTTCGGAGACATTAAAAACAAAGATGTCAACATTAAGGAATTTCACTGTTAAACACAGAGGAGGGCGCTAATAAGTAGAAAAAGTAAAGGTCCCGATCACGGACGATGGAAAGGGGGTGGGGGGGGGCCTCTGCTGACGTAATGGAAAGCGAAATAGATGTTGATTTGACTGTTTTGTAAGGCCTGCGATCATACAAGGCAGAAAGAACAGATAAAATTTCTCTAGATTTTGTAAAATCATCAGGGGAAGTGGCATCCAAACGATCATTTTAGTTAGTGTGTAGAAACCACATGACTAGAGAATGCCACTAGGATTCGGGAACGGTACCAACCACACAATTCCACAGAGAGTAAAGGTACATAATGTCAAGAAATATTGCAGGAGTAGCTTAGAAGCATCCAACTTGCTCATCAGAATATTTTACAGAAGAATGAAAAACAAACTGCAGCATCTGTTTCATTGCAACCATTCAAGTTGTAGGAAATGGACTGTCAGTTCAAACGCTGCAGTTGATAGTGGAGCAGGACGTAAGAAAAACAAGACACTTTCGTAGATTTGTCGACACAAAAAAAAAAATATGTTGTAAGTAGCCGGCCGCGGTGGTCGTGCGGTTCTAGGCGCTCCAGTCCGGAGCCGCGCTGCTGCTACGGTCCCAGGTTCGAATCCTGCCTCGGGCATGGATGTGTGTGATGTCCTTAGGTTAGTTAGGTTTAATTAGTTCTAAGTTCTAGGGGACTGATGACCACAGCGGTTGAGTCCCATAGTGCTCAGAGCCATTTGAACCCTTTTTGTCGTAAAGTATTCGAAATTTTCGTAAAAATTGGTGTAAGCTATAGGAAAAGACGGGTAACATACGATACGTACAAAAACTACGAGGGAATATTAAGCACGGAAGACCAAGAGGTAAATGTTCAGATTAAAGGGGCGTAAGACTCGAAGGCAGACTTTCTCCACTATTGCTCAACTTACACCTAGAGAAAAGAATGGCATAAGTAAAAGGAAGTTTCAAGAGTGAGATTAAAATGCGGAGGGAAAGGATATTAACGAAAATATTTATTGACGACATAGCTATTTTCATTGAATGTGAAGAAGAACTACAGGACCAATTCAGTGGAATGAAAAGATGGCTTAGCACAAAATATGTGTGAAAAATAAAACAAAGAAAGACGACCGCAGTGAGCAGCAGCAGATATAAGATCACCGATCAAGATAACAACTAAATTAGGGATCAATTAATTAAGCGGCCTTCTTTCCTTAAAGTAGTGCCACACAGATACTTCTACGACAGTTTGATTCAGTACCTCTTGATTGGTTAACCGATATGGCCATCCACTATTCAGTATTCACCTGTAACACTAAATTTCAAAGACGTCCATTTTCTTCTTTTCTGTACTGTTTATAGCACTATTTCATTTGCATAGTCACTTTGTTTCCAAAACAAGAAACTCATCTACTACTTTAATCTAATTCTTTGAGCAAATAACATGCTCAGTTTTTCATCTTTTATCTTATAACCTCTTTTCAAGACACTATCCATTCCGTTCGAGAGATCGTTATTTGAGTTCTCAGACAGAACCGCAATGTTACTGGCGGGTCATAACGTTTTAATTTCATCCGTCGATCTTTTCGATACACTTTAAAAATTTACCCATGGTTTCCCTTGGTGCTTGTTCGTTATGCAGGTTAAAGAAATTGTGGTAGGCTACAATCCTGCCTCATTAACTTACCAACAACCGTTTTCCTTTCTTGAATTTCCGTCTCAGTTCTGTACAAGTTGTGTGCAATTTTAAAGTCATGAATTTTATACCAGTTACCAACATGATTTCATAGAGTGTATTCCACTCAACACCTGTGTATTCCGACCCATGGGTTACAATGCTTTGATAGTGAGGTGCACTATACTGTGCAGAGGACTGGTGATTAACGTCAATAAAGGTGATTATTATGAACGATTGTGATTCTTATGAATGTGGTTAATTCCTAGTTATGACAATGGTGATATGTTGAACCTCACTATTGGAAGGCATCTTTATGTAAATCTACACTCTACGAATCTCCATTACGTGCACGGGAGAGGGTTCTTTCTCAAATTATATCTTCCTTTTGTATTTAGCGTGTGGAGAGCGCGAGTAGAGTTTAGCGTGATCGATGTTTCCGGTGCTCACGCTGATGTACATAGAGGACGTTGTTTTGTTCAAGCACGTTATAATGTTAGAAATCAGAATCTTTTCTACAATACTAATATCAACAGTTGTGATTTATAACAGTAATTCTCTGTCTGTGTACTAGTTTCTTTCTTGAAGATTGTTCTGCGCTACGTAATGGTGCATCTGTGGTAAAATTCTAGTCCAGAGGGGAGCTAATTCATTTGAAAACTCTGTACTGAATTTAGCAGTGACTGAGTCGAGACCTGGGACCTCATTTCTCTGCCTCGTGATGACTGGGTGTTGTGTGATGTCCTTAGGTTAGTTGGGCTTAAGTAGTTCTAAGTTCTAGGGGACTGATGACCATAGATGTTAAGTCTCATAGTGCTCAGAGCCATTTGAACCATTTTGAACCTGGGACCTCACAAAATTTTTGCGGTGTACTACTTACTACCGTATGACTCATCTTAACAATAGTACAGCTATCGAACAGTTGCAACATTCCTTGATTTTCACTTGTGAAGGAATATTTGAAGACAGAATTCAGAATTTTACCTTTTCCTTTGCTATATTTTAATTCACTTTGTGTCTCATTCATAAGTGTCTCGACACTGAGAGATTTTACAGTCGTATGTTGCGCTTGGAATACAACAGGATATGAGAGAGATTGAACATGATGTAATGATGTGCTATAAAGTGGATTTGACTGAATGTAAATAATGAGTAGTGTCCCTGAGGATTTGAGTCCAGAATGCATTTTTGTTGAGGCAATGCAAATATTACGAGGGATATTACGAAAGGGAGTTTCATCAACGTTTTTTGAAAGAGAAGATGGTCGACCAGGTGACTCACACAACGGCCATACGAATCCACACCCGTTGCTGATTCAATGTCTGATGAGATTTCAGTGGAGGAGGATTAACGCACGCGCAGAGGGCCGAAGAAGAGAGAGTAGCAGCAGCAAACTGACGTGCCCAAGGTTATTCGAGTACAAATTGCGACAGAAAATGCACGTTTGCTGACAACGTGGTCGCCAATGGAAGAGAGCGTTGTTACCCGGTATAAATGGGCATAAGGAACTAGTGTGTCCGTAATCCATGTACGCCTACAGGTAGGGTCTCGTCAAATGGTTGGTCCGTGGTGGTACACGTTCGGAGGAGGAAAGCAGAGTGTGAGAAGGAAGGCCGAGTGGGCCTCCTTCCACTTCCACAAAATGAAAACAACATTGTTACAGCGCAGGACATGGTGTTAACGGACAGCGCACCAAGTTTTACCATAGTGGTTTCTTCAAACTGATTGCACGCCACGACAAATGTCTCAGTGTCGGTGGCGACTATTTCGAAAAGTAGTTCAAATCGTATTGTTCGTGATGTCATGGTGTATTTGTTTTTGGCAATCTGTAGACTTATGTTTTCGTGTACCAGTAACTTAATTTTTCTTGTAGTTACTCCGATTTTATTGCGGTGATGGCATTTGACCAGCGATAGTTCAGTCTGGATGTATCTCTGTGTTCTGTTGTTGTCCATGCTTCCCGGCGTTACCTCATCTTTATCTACTGGAGAAGTGCTGTTTCAGCTGTCTGAATTGAATAATGGTGTACGTTTCGATGTCTCACTGTCTATACGACTTGTTTCTATGGTCAGGTAGGTACTAAATCAAGCAGCCACCGTTAATTTAAGGCACGGTTTCTATCGGGATCTGGTTCCATTGCATGTTTTTCCAACAAACACCTCATTGTTTACGTTACCGACCAGAATAAGGGTATCAATGACTCTTCAACATTATTACATGTGTAGTTAGGATGAACTGCAAAACCGTCCAGTCGAATTGCCTCGAAACTAATCATTGAAGTGTACATGGAACATGTGTCATCGAATAACAATCCTTTTACATGCATTCACTGCAGTTATCTGAAATAGTAAGCTGCTCATTTTGCACATCTACTGCAGGACAGGATGAGTCGACGGTGACCAGCTGATTACTAAAGACGGGATTAGTTGATAGGACACTGCCTGAGGCTTATGTATTTAAATTGCTGTCCGCCATAGTGGTCTAAAGGTAAAGATCGTGTCTGTAAACAGAAAGGTCGGATGATTTGATGTTGGTTGGATCACAGAATATTTCAGTGCCTTTAATCTAACCCGTACCTCTCGATGATGTAAGTATTCGTCAGGAACGACACGTAGTTCAGATCGACGTTACGTTGTAAGTCCCCTTTCCCTGGTGACTGCTGGGAAATGTTAAGGACAAAAAAGTCTCCGAAGCGCAGCGTAACTGAAAAATTTGCACCATGCCGATGAAATTTGGTAATATTGAGGGATGAGGAACCAAAGGTAGACTACACTAAGCGGATTCAAACGAATTAAAGTTGAAGTTATCATACAGAGATGAGGTAGCTTGTACAGGATGGCCTGGCGTGGAGAGCTACGTCAAACCGTCATTAGGCTGAAGGCTACAAGAACATGAATCTTTAGAAACTTGTCAGAATATCACGCACTGACAGGTGATTTGAACTTATTAGAATAACTTTCGCAGTCAGATACCCCATGAATCAGAGATAATGTACTCTACAATATAATTTCGTTGCAATACCCCACTCTTAAAGCTTGCCGGAGTGGCCTGCTGTTCTAGGCGCTACAGTCTGGAACCGCGTGATCGCTACGGTCGCAGGTTCGAATCCAGCCTCGGGTATGGATTTATGTGATGTCCTTAGGTTAGTTAGGTTTAAGTAGATCTAAGTTCTACGTGGCTGATGACCACAGCTGTAAGTCCCATAGTGCTCAGAGCCATTTGAACCAACCCACTCTTAAATCATGTGTTTCATATGTGTCACAAGTAAACAATGAAACTTTTAGTTCTGTCGGATATAACCAACGATTGTATATACAATTTGTGCATTACATATGCTGTGAACAGGGTTACGGCAATAACTGGCTCATACTACTCTAACGTTACAACCACAAACACAAGGTCTATTAATATTCTTCAACATCATCGTAATGATATACCATACACAAATCTGGTTATAACTGAGCACAAATCTTCCTTTTTCAATGTTGTGCTGGCGAGTGACGATCTTACCTAAAATTACTGATGGTCTGTACCAGTATCTGTGGAACCGACGAAGTTCACTTTTGCGACGGGGCGAACACTTCTTCATGTAGGTATATAGCTTAAAACGGGCAGAACATTGAAGTAGTGTGGCACTGGGCATACCGCCAGAACGTGCTGACACAGCATCTGTCAGCACTTTCTTATCATCAAGGAAATTCCAGGAATCATACCATGCTCATGCTATTTTGCTTGATATATTCCACTGACATTATCACCAACACTTCCCTATCATTCCAGGAACAGCATTTGGACAAATTTCAAGGCCACGGAGGGGAATGTGAAGGGGACGGGGACCCTGCACCACTGCGCTCGGCAGCCAATAACATGCCTGTTGTCAACATGAACCACCCTCTGCCCCGCGCATTCCCGCTCAGCAACCAATGACGTGCAATTTAGACCAAGCGGAGATATATGATAATATGATTGCATGTACGCTATTATTATTTGCTATCCAGCATGAACTGCTGCGAGCTGCAGCGATCAGCTGGGATGAATACGAAGACTATCGGTAAGTATTCTTGTCAGTCCATCTCTAGTTATTAATATTAAAACTGTGGAATATAAGTAAATAACATGGTCAAGAGCCAGAAAAGGAAAATTTAAGGCTTTGGTGAAATTCCGCTGTAAATGCCAAGGCCAATAGCCATAAAAGAATGGAAACAGTGTTTACAGCTGTCTAAAAACGTCAGTCGTGTCTAAGGCCTACATCGATGTTCAAATAATGACTCATGTGCCAACTCTCTGTTAGTCTCCTGATGGGCACTTGTGTGAACTGTGACAATCGAAGTAACTCTGTGGTTTGTTTGCATTAATAGGGCCCCGCTAAAGTAATTATTACATGTATGTAATACACAGTATTGCAAACTGGAAAGGAAAACTGCACCAAAACCTAGGAAGAGAGATGTAGGCATTGCTCAAATAAAAGGGAAGAAACTAGACAGCAAAGGAGAGCAATATACTCGAAAAGACATTATTGTGGTTTCAACTAAAAAGGCTCCCAAGCACCAGACACACCTCGACTGTCATTTTAATGATTGTTATATAGATTGGAACCTACACAAGCAATGTTGAAGTATTTTAAAGGAACCAACACAAGTAATATTGACGTATTTTAATATGTTTAATTTACTACTGAAACAAGTTCCGTATCAAAAACAATCATCGTTCTGATAAGCAGGTTATAGTTAACCACTTGCTTGAAATCACTTACTTACGTAACACAGAAGGGTTACTTTACGCAAATAGTACACAAATTTTTGGTGAAAGGTTATTCTTTTATGTTTTGCGATCTTTATTTGGCTCATATTGAAAAACGATAGCAGCTAACTGTGTGCTAAGTTCCGTAAGATTTAGATAGTTTACGTGCACCATTCACAGTGACTACCAAGAGAAAGAGAATTTCATGGCCGTAAGTCACCTACTGAAATAAGATGAACTTCACCAATGAGCATATTTCAAAACGACAGTGAATCAGACTGACGGGCAGTGTGGTCAACGCTCAACACAATTGAGGCGTTCAAGGAACATTACATCTTGAGGAAGAACAAGATTTCTGATATCCAACACGTGCAGCTGGAAACACTACACTGTGAATCCATGTTGTCTGTAGAAAAGAGAGGGTATTTAGCTAAAATGATTCGATTTCTAAAAGAAGAGAATGAGTGGTTTCACGAGAACCTTTCAAAATGAGTGAAAATGGATAGTTTTGTTAAAATATTTTTGTTAAAAGCACTGCATATAGAAAGCTTCACTTTTTAAGATTTTGTATCATTTTGGTTTTAAACTTACTGACATAAAATAAAAACACATATATGATATGAAACTTGTATAGTTTTTGTGTTTGTGTCGCGATCCCGAACTTTTATACTGCTTTTGTGTAACTGCTATACACATTTTGTCGATCACCTCTCAATTAGATTTTCGGCGCTTGACCCAGTATTTACACTACTGCCCATTAAAATTGCTACACCAAGAAGAAATGCAGATGATAAACGGGTATTCATTGGACATATATATTATACTAGAACAAACATGTGATTACATTTACACGCAATTTGGGTGCATAGAACCTGAGAAATCACTACCCAGAACAAGCACCTCTGGCCGTAATAACGGCCTTAGTACGCCTGGGCATTGAGTCAAACAGAGTTTGTATGGAGTGTACAGTACAGCTACCCATGCAGCTTCAACACGCTACCACAATTCATGAAGAGTAGTGACTGGCGTATTGTGACGAGCCAGTTGCTCAGCCACCATTGACCAGACGCTTTCATTTGGTGAGAGATCTGGAGAATGTGCTGGCCAGGGCAGCAGTCGAACATTTTCTGTATCCAGAAAGGCCGGTACAGGACCTGCAATATGCGGTCGTGCATTATCCTGCTGAAATGTGGGGTTTCGCGGGGATCGAATGAAGGGTAGAGCCACAGGTCGTAACACATTTGAAATGTAACGTCAACTGTTCGAAGTGCCGTCAATGCGAACAAGAGGCGACTGAGACGTGTAACCAATGTCACCCCATACCATAACGCCGGGTGATATGCCAGTATGGCGATGACGAATACATGCTTCCAATATGCGTTCACCGCGATGTCGCCAAAAACAGATGCGACCATCATGATGCTGTAAACAGAACCTGGATTCATTAGAAAAAATGACGTTATGCCATTCGTGCACCCAGGTTTTGTCGTTGAGTACACCATCGCAGGCATTCCTGTCTGTGATGCAGCGTCAAGGGTAACCACAGCCATTATCTCTGAGCTGATAGTCCATGCTGCTGCAAACGTTGTCGAACTGTTCGTACAGATGGTTGTTTTGTCTTGCAAACGTCGCCATCTGTTGACTCAGGGATCGAGACGTGGCTGCACGATCCGTTTCAGCCATGGGGATAAGTTGCCTGTCATCTCGACTGCTAGTGATACGAGGCCGTTGGGATCCAGCACGGCGTTCCGTATTACCCTCCTGAACCCACCGATTCCGTATTCTGCTAACAGTCGTTGGATCTCGACCAACTCGAGCAGCAATGTCGCGATAAGATAAACTGCAATTGCGATATTCTACAATCCGACCTTTATCAAAGTCGGAAACGTGATGGTACGCATTTCTCCTCCTTACACGAGGCATCACAACGTTTCATCAGGCAACACCGGTCAACTGATGTTTGTTTATGAGAAATCGGTTGGAAACTTTCCTGATGTCAGCACGTTGTAGTTGTCGCCATCGGCGCCAACCTTGTGTGAATGCTCTGAAAAGCTAATCATTTGCGTATCACAACATCCTCTCCCTGTCGGTTAAATTTCGCATCTGTAGCACGTCATCTTCGTGGTGTAGCAATTTTAATGGCGAGTAGTGTACTTACACGCCACAAATTTTTGCTATTATATTATATATGATATGATTACGCTACACTATATTACTAATTCTATGCTTTCTTTTGCTATTATTGTTACAGACCATGATCTTATGTTGAACTAGGTCACGTATACCTTTCCTGCAGCACCATGACAGCCGCAGTCGACAAGATGTCTTTCTGACCTTCCGGATTTGTCATCGTTCGACCACACCATAGCGTAGCCACAGCAGCAGCAGCAGCTCGGAGCCGAACCTGAGTCTCGCAGAAAACTGGTGTTCACCAATATTTACAATTTAACGGCGAGTGGGTCCAAGAGTGTGAATACAAGTCTAGCACCTTACAGTCGCTTTGATGTGGTGATTGAAACAGATAACGTTCAACGTCATGGTACTAGAGTGCAGTAGCCTTGGCATGAGTGGGACTATCTGTGTAGAGTGATGAATCTCATAGAGAGAAAAGTAATGACTCAATGCAATTCATCACATACTCCTATTAAAATTAGAATGGTAAAGGGTCAGGCATCTATTAGCGATATGTATTAGGAGCCAGTTCTTGAGTTAAGGTCGGAGAGTGCGAACATATACATCAAACATCCTAGTGCGGTAAATTTAAGTGATCTGTTCAATGCTTTCTTGATTGCTGCTGACTGACTTAGCCGCTGGCGTGCATATGTAAGAGGGACATACTGTGAATTTGTTGAGTATTTGTGCAACAAAAGTGTAAATATAGATCAATGGATTAATGAATCAATGCCTTTATTCCCCCTTACCAAAGTTTGTAAATGTTGAGTCGGTAACTATAAAATAAGCAAAGGCTGAATTTACTGAAGGAAAGACTATGTATATAATTGCACATATAGACTTGCGTACAATTCAGGTGAAATAGACTTGCGTACAATTCAGGTGAAATTGAAGACATATAAAAAGCAATTATTAGGACCACACTATAAAACCAGATGATCGTTTGTAAATAAAAAATCTTCTATAAAAGTGTTCATACACTCCTGGAAATTGAAATAAGAACACCGTGAATTCATTGTCCCAGGAAGGGGAAACTTTATTGACACATTCCTGGGGTCAGATACATCACATGATCACACTGACAGAACCACAGGCACATAGACACAGGCAACAGAGCATGCACAATGTCGGCACTAGTACAGTGTATATCCACCTTTCGCAGCAATGCAGGCTGCTATTCTCCCATGGAGACGATCGTAGAGATGCTGGATGTAGTCCTGTGAACGGCTTGCCATGCCATTTCCACCTGGCGCCTCAGTTGGACCAGCGTTCGTGCTGGACGTGCAGACCGCGTGAGACGACGCTTCATCCAGTCCCAAACATGCTCAATGGGGGACAGATCCGGAGATCTTGCTGGCCAGGGTAGTTGACTTACACCTTCTAGAGCACGTTGGGTGGCACGGGATACATGCGGACGTGCATTGTCCTGTTGGAACAGCAAGTTCCCTTGCCGGTCTAGGAATGATAGAACGATGGGTTCGATGACGGTTTGGATGTACCGTGCACTATTCAGTGTCCCCTCGACGATCACCAGTGGTGTACGGCCAGTGTAGGAGATCGCTCCCCACACCATGATGCCGGGTGTTGGCCCTGTGTGCCTCGGTCGTATGCAGTCCTGATTGTGGCGCTCACCTGCACGGCGCCAAACACGCATACGACCATCATTGGCACCAAGGCAGAAGCGACTCTCATCGCTGAAGACGACACGTCTCCATTCGTCCCTCCATTCACGCCTGTCGCGACACCACTGGAGGCGGGGTGCACGATGTTGGGGCGTGAGCGGAAGACGGCCTAACGGTGTGCGGGACCGTAGCCCAGCTTCACGGAGACGGTTGCGAATGGTCCTCGCCGATACCCCAGGAGCAACAGTGTCCCTAATTTGCTGGGAAGTGGCGGTGCGGTCCCCTACGGCACTGCGTAGGATCCTACGGTCTTGGCGTGCATCCGTGCGTCGCTGCGGTCCGGTCCCAGGTCGACGGGCACGTGCACCTTCCGCCGACCACTGGCGACAACACTGATGTACTGTGGAGACCTCGCGCCCCACGTGTTGAGCAATTCGGCGGTACGTCCACCCGGCCTCCCGCATGCCCACTATACGCCCTCGCTCAAAGTCCGTCAACTGCACATACGGTTCATGTCCACGCTGTCGCGGCATGCTACCAGTGTTAAAGACTGCGATGGAGCTCCGTATGCCACGGCAAACTGGCTGACACTGACGGCGGCGGTGCACAAATGCTGCGCAGCTAGCGCCATTCGACGGCCAACACCGCGGTTCCTGGTGTGTCCGCTGTGCCGTGCGTGTGATCATTGCTTGTACAGCCCTCTCGCAGTGTCCGGAGCAAGTATGGTGGGTCTGACACACTGGTGTCAATGTGTTCTTTTTTCCATTTCCAGGAGTGTATTTGCTTCCAATCCACAAATACTTTCATAGTGAGAGAGAATCAAATAATAGTAATAATACAGATATAGCAAATGTGCCCATGGTTTATTATCCGAAACAATACATTTTGTTTTCAAAAAAAAAAAATGGTTCAAATGGCTCTGAGCACTATGGGACTTGCCATCTGAGGTCATCAGTCCTCTAGAACTTAGAACCACTTAAACCTAACTAACCTAAGGACATCACACGCATCCATGTACGAGGCAGGATTCGAACCTGCGACCGTAGCAGTCGCGCGGTTCTGGGCTGAAGCGCCTAGAACCCCTCGGTCACCGCTATTTTCAGAAAAGTGTTTGCTTATATGCAGAATGAGTAATTACATAACAGTAATGGATCAACTATACAATATTTACAGCAGCAGAGATACATTATATCACTGAAATTATATTTTTTTGAAAAAGATATTGCATAAATGCAGAATGATTTTATTTACATAATAGCAGCTGATAGAATATACAGGTGGTTATAATTAAACTTTCCCTATTTAACACGTTATAACACGTTAGCAAATTACCATACGAGTAACAAACTTAGTAGCATTTGAGCATGCAGTGCACGATTTCCATGCGTCACAGCGCCATCGTCTAGTTCCAACTACGGACACCAGGTGCCGTGATTAGTCATAGTTTATTCTTTATCTCACCCACCTGACCAGTGGTAGTGCACTTGCTGACGTAAGGCAGTGTGCGTGCTGTGTCACGCCAGTTGAACATACCGTGGTCCACTGTATGGAAGGCGCTTCGAACCAATCTCAAATAGTATCCGTACAAGATCCATATCGTGCAGCAACTTGCACCACAGGACACACAAAGACGTGTTGACTTCGCTCCTCACTTTCTCTCAAGGATCGAAGTTGACTAGTGCTGGTCGTGGACTATCCTATGGACAGACGAAGCTCATTTTTCTCTGACGGATGAAGTGAACACACAGAATTTCCGCGTGTGGGGATCTTCACCATCAGACAGAATGAACGAAGTTCCTCTGTATAGTTAACGTGTCACCGTATGGTATGGCTTCACGGACACGTTCATCATTGGCCACAGGCTGGCGTGCAGTGTGACTGACGAACGTCACCGTGATATGCTTCGGCATACAGGAGAGAGACGCATTGAACTCAACAGTTTTTATTCAAGATGGGTCCCCACCGCACATCGCTCGTAAAGTTCACCAACTTCTCCGAAACTCATTTGGAAACAATCGAATTATCAGCCGATCGTTTCCGGATGCTTGGTCGATACGATCACGTGATCTCTCTCCCTGTGATTTATGGGTTTGGGCCTACCTGAAGGACAGGGTTTACTGGGGGAACATTCACACATGTGCCGATCTGATGCCCAGCATATAAGAGAGGTAGCCAGCATACCTATGGACAAGCTTCGTTCTGCTGTACAGAATGCAATCCTGCACATTCAGACTCTTCTGGACACTGATGGGCGACATATTAAACCCCTTTTGTAACAGTAACGGTACCGGTATGATGTACCGTATCAGCACATTAAAAGTGTTTCGATTGAATTTAATCTGCATTACTTTTCTTCACCATGTCCTTGACATTGATGCTACCAAGTTTGGTCTTTCTACAGTAATTAGTTTCCGCGTTATAACGTGTTAAATGGGGAAAGTTTAATTATAACGACCTGATATAATATTTACAGCAGAAGAGAAACATTACGCCAAGAGAAGATGAAGACGACATCTTCTTTTTACAATATTTACTGTGTATAGTGAGTAGCAGTAGCAGATGAAGACCCACACACAAACACACACACACACACGTACACACATATGCACACACATACATACACAAAATCACTCAAGCAAATAGTGTGATAATGGGAAGGTCGAGATCCCATCTGCACAGATGAAGCATTTGTCGCCATGGCGCGACAGACTGACTTTCAATTGCAGTGCAGTAAGCACCTCATTGTCCCTTGGCTGTAAGATTATTTTCTGCACCAAATGAGGAGATACATCATCAGCAAAGAGACACTACCTATAGTCTTCGATCCTGATCGCCTGTAGGCTGCACGATGCACAGCCTTAGTCCGTGTGTGGGTGGCAACTGCATCTATACTGTATTCATACATCTTCGATCTCAGCCCTACGAGTCCCACATTCGGCTAGCCATTCGCCTCGTCTCTCCTCAGGGCAAGTCTCTTATTCTGGGGTGTTATACCATAAGGATTAACGACTACATATCGAGACGTGTTGAATTACTCTGGATTGTACCCAATTGCTACACATGAATCAGAGCCTTTCATACAGTAAATGAAACTGCCTGTATCCATATAAAGTAACTTGACATAGGAGAAGTTTGGTTTTCAAACTTGTTGTAAAATCGGTACATATGGAGTTCTCATCTGAAGCCTTGGGCATCTCCACAGTGACTAGTCCTTCGTTGACGATTGTGGCCCGCTTAAAATGTGGCCTCGTGACGTAGCCTCTTGCACCATAAGTCTCATGTTAATGCTAAACTAAATAATTTTCACCATGGTTTCTAACATTCTCCACCATTTTGCCGAAAATTGAATTATTCATTAATTCACAAGTATCTTTTTCAAGATCATACATCGGGACAGCCTCTGTTCAGTGTTTAAATCAATGTACTGCTTCAATCAGGGACGCGGGTCAAAGGAGATACCGCGGGTGCTTCTAAGAAATCGGATCCCCAACCTGAGGCCCTGCTGAAGGTTTCTATAGTATCGAATGTATCTCCCCTTATTCCCCTGTGTTGTCATTATCTTGGAGATTGAACCGTTTCGTGGTACTAGGTGCCCAGAACACAGCGACAAGTCACTGTGCTCGCCATGCCATCCGGTGTGATAGCCCCCACCAACATCAGCAACCACATCGTGGATCTTATCATTCAGTACGGTGACTTAATCTTTGCACAACCATCTGAAATCTCCAAATGGCAGAGTTTGTTCTTAGCTTGCCAGTAGAGAGTGTTTACATCCAAGTAAAGGATATAACTCAAATCCTCATATGGCCTGCACTGTTCCTCACTCATTCGCGGGTTATTCACCTTGACATTCCTGTGGACTAACTGGCAAAGACCACCGCGAATTCTGCGTCCGAAAAAAAGCAACATATCTACATCAGTCAACTGTCTCATATTGATAAGTGTCTTTTTTAACTTTGTGCCCTACGAAAGATGCATCGCAGTGTAATAGAAGGCAGAGGCCAGAGTATATGGTGATGATGAGAGTCAAGTACCTTAGCTATCGCCTCGATATATCCACACATATCCGTTAGTTCTGTGTAGACTTCTTCAATTTTCTAATTGCCATGTAGTTCGCATTGCTGTATACGGAGTTCAACACCTTGTCTTTTGCAGCCACCGCCTCGATATCTCTTTCAGTTCCATTAATTTAACGTTGACCGCCTCGAATTTTCTGGGAAAGTATAGACGCACTTGCTGTGCACTCTCCAAACAAGTGTCTAACCCATGTCAGATTTGCCAGTAGTCAACAGTATACTGATAGAGCAACGTTTTGATGCACTGTCTTTTATACGGAATCTCACTGAAGTTTTGTCTTATTCAATTTCCTGGGTGTTGATGACCGCGCAGTTGAGCGCCCCACAAACCAAACATCATCATCATCATTTAATTTCCTAGTTTGTATAACCAGAAAGGCATAGTGCGAGCTATTCCAGCAATCCTCACATATGGTAACGAATTAATTGCATGACATGTCGATTCCAACGTGTGCTTGGTATATATGCTTTGAATTCATACTGTCCTGTTTGAAAGTGATAATAACATTCACGTTGTCAGACATCAGCTACTTCAGAATCCTTGAGTATGGATTGCTTAAACAAAATACACTCCTGGAAATGGAAAAAAGAACACATTGACACCGGTGTGTCAGACCCACCATACTTGCTTCGGACACTGCGAGAGGGCTGTACAAGCAATGATCACACGCACGGCACAGCGGACACACCAGGAACCGCGGTGTTGGCCGTCGAATGGCGCTAGCTGCGCAGCATTTGTGCACCGCCGCCGTCAGTGTCAGCCAGTTTGCCGTGGCATACGGAGCTCCATCGCAGTCTTTAACACTGGTAGCATGCCGCGACAGCGTGGACGTGAACCGTATGTGCAGTTGACGGACTTTGAGCGAGGGCGTATAGTGGGCATGCGGGAGGCCGGGTGGACGTACCGCCGAATTGCTCAACACGTGGGGCGTGAGGTCTCCACAGTACATCGATGTTGTCGCCAGTGGTCGGCGGAAGGTGCACGTGCCCGTCGACCTGGCACCGGACCGCAGCGACGCACGGATGCACGCCAAGACCGTAGGATCCTACGCAGTGCCGTAGGGGACCGCACCGCCACTTCCCAGCAAATTAGGGACACTGTTGCTCCTGGGGTATCGGCGAGGACCATTCGCAACCGTCTCCATGAAGCTGGGCTACGGTCCCGCACACCGTTAGGCCGTCTTCCGCTCACGCCCCAACATCGTGCAGCCCGCCTCCAGTGGTGTCGCGACAGGCGTGAATGGAGGGACGAATGGAGACACTGAATAGTGCACGGTACATCCAAACCGTCATCGAACCCATCGTTCTACCATTCCTAGACCGGCAAGGGAACTTGCTGTTCCAACAGGACAATGCACGTCTGCATGTATCCCGTGCCACCCAACGTGCTCTAGAAGGTGTAAGTCAACTACCCTGGCCAGCAAGATCTCCGGATCTGTCCCCCATTGAGCATGTTTGGGACTGGATGAAGCGTCGTCTCACGCGGTCTGCACGTCCAGCACGAACGCTGGTCCAACTGAGGCGCCAGGTGGAAATGGCATGGCAAGCCGTTCCACAGGACTACATCCAGCATCTCTACGATCGTCTCCATGGGAGAATAGCAGCCTGCATTGCTGCGAAAGGTGGATATACACTGTACTAGTGCCGACATTGTGCATGCTCTGTTGCCTGTGTCTATGTGCCTGTGGTTCTGTCAGTGTGATCATGTGATGTATCTGACCCCAGGAATGTGTCAATAAAGTTTCCCCTTCCTGGGACAATGAATTCACGGTGTTCTTATTTCAATTTCCAGGAGTGTATATTGACTTGCATATGGCGGCCAAGTAGAAATATCTCCAGATCTCATCCTCATTCTCCACTGCGACGTTGACAAATATTAATATGCTGTTTGGATTTACTTTTCAGGTGGTGGAATAGAATTGCTTTCATTGTACGTTTGGTAGGTTACTCCCTCACTGGTACGCAAAATCTCCTGCAGTAGCTGATATTCTGGATGAAACAGTATTTTTGAACAAGATTAGTCTTCCCACAACCTGAAGGCCAGATAATCGAAGCACGTATGTTATGGGGAAGTAATGACCCATTCTTCTTGTTCTTGTTCTTCCGGTTTCCAGCGTCATCATTGCAGAGCAAGTCACCTACTACAAGACCCTTGTGGTGAGGCTGTTCCATCCACTCAGTTGAGGCGATAACTATTCGTGTACATCAGGGAGCAGGGGTTTTATGGGGAAATAAATAACACATGAATTGCTCTTAAGCTTTATAAAATCTTTATTGTAACTGTGTATATAAACAAACTTAAATAACGTCTCCGTTGATGCACGGCATGCATCATGCAGTTGAGCTATGGTTTCTTCCGATGGGTAGAGAGTTTCACGAGCTAACTCTAGCAGATTACTTCACAATGTCTCATATATCGGTAAACATATGACTGTCACCTTTGTCAACACTCAAGCTCATGCTGTTTTGTTCCAGGGAATAACATTACAGAAATTGTGTGCTCGCCCAGTATCACCGACGGAGAGTAAGCCTTTCCGTGGAACAAGGTTTAAATTTGCATCGACACATCACATAGCCGATACCATTCATCCATTGAAAATATTACTCTGATGTCATTAAATCGATGGTTTTCGAATACTACTCTGGGTAGAACAGCAGATTTGATATGATACCAACAATGACATATTTACACCCATTGGTGTTCAAACAATAAATTTGATTGAACGGCATTGGCGGCCGGTGTGGCCGAGCGGCTCTAGGCGCTACAGTCAGGATCCGGGCGACCGCTACGGTCGCAGGTTCGAATCCTACCTCGGGCATGGATGTCTGTGATGTCCTTAGGTTAGTTAGGTTTAAGTAGTTTTAAGTTCTAGGGGACTGATGAACTCATATGTTAAGTCCCATAGTGCTCAGAGACATTCGATCCATTTTTTTGCAACCCGTCTCCTTAGGGCATTCCAGACGTGCTCTATGGGATTGATATCGGGAGAGTGAGGAGGCCACGACATGCGTGTCATATCTTTTGTTTCCAAGAAAATATTAACCACCCATGCTCTATGAATTTGACCATCATTACCCATCAGTAAGTAGTATGGGCCAATGGCACCCTGCAACAACCGCACCTGAGGTCCCAAGATCTCGTCACGATACCTGAAAGCACTTAAAACTTGCCGATTCACCCGTACATTTTCATGAAGAGGTGTTGTAGTGGTCAACATAATCCCTACCCATACCTTTAGGAACCCTCCTTGACATCGGCCTCTTGCCACAATGTTTGGGTCCCAAAATCATGTTCCACGTTCCCTCCGGATGCAAATCCGCCGAGAATCACCCTCCAGACCAAATCAAGACCCATCTGTGGGAAGAACATTGGCTCACTGTTTGGCTGTCCAGATGGCAAGTTGATGACTTGATTCAAGACGTTCGCTTAGAGCTTAACATACAACAGGTTCGCGACGATAGAGGACACTCTGCTGAAGCCTTCTGTTCGCCTTTTGCTTCGATACAAAACGTCCAATGGATGCAGAGAGGTCAGACTCCAGTTGCCGTGCAGTGCTAAGGCGGTAACATCTACCCCTAACAGAAAAATAACGATCCTCTGTTTCTGACATCACATGTGGTCGGCACTGCCTTGGGCTTCGATATACTGTATGGCTCTCTACAAACAGCCGCCACATTTGAGAAACAGCATAACAATTCACATTAAGCCATCGGCCCTCATGAGTTTGCGACTGTCTGCTTCCCTTCTTCCTATGGCCCTCAACCGGACAGAGTCTGATAGGCGTCTTCTCTGTACATACTGCACCGTCTATGGCTGTGTACACAGTGACTGTGGACATGGGATACCCGGCAAAGACTAGCCCGTTCGATAGGTGCCATGATGTCATCGCTGGCGTGTTTGTCCGTTGACTTGAATGACATCTTTAGTGCAGAACACGATCGTACGAACATCTGTTGACAGTTTACATGATTATAAAGTGAATTATAAATTGGCCGGTCTTTTGCTTTAATTTTAGAGACCAGTGTACGCTTTGTGATAAAAAGTGTCCGGACACCCCTAAAAAGTACGGTTTTCTTATTAGGTGCAATATGCTGCCACCTACTGCCAGGTACTCCGTATCAGCGACCTCAGTAGTCATTAGACATCGTCAGAGAGTAGAATGGGGCGCTCCGTGGAACTCACGAACTTCGAACATGGTCAGGTGACTGCGTGTCACTTCTGTCATATGTCTGTATACGAGATTTCCACACTCCTAAACATCCCTAGGTCCACTGTTTCCGATGTGATAGTGAAGTGGAAATGTGAAGGTACACGTACAGCACAAAAGCTTACAGGCCGCCCTCGTCTGTTGACTGACAGAGACCGCCGACAGTTGAAGAGGGTCGTAATGTGTAATAGGCAGACATCTCTCCAGATCATCACACAGGAATTCCAATCTGCACCACGATCCACTGCAATTAAATTTGGATTTCGTGGTCGAGCGACGGCTCATAAGCCACACATCACGTCGGTAAATTCCAAACGAAGCCTCGCTTGGTGTAACAAGCGTAAACAATGGACGATTGGACAGTGGAAAAACGTTGTGTGGAGTGATGAATCACGGTACACAATGTGGCGATCCGATGGCAGGGTATGGGCACGACGAGTGCGCGGTGAACGTCATCTGCCAGAGTGTGTAGTGCCAACAGTAAAATTCGGAGGCGGTTGTGTTATTGTGAGGTCTTGTTTTTCATGCATCCCTTGTTGTTTTGCTTGGCACTATCACAGCACAGATCTAATTTGATGTTTTAAGCACCTCCTTGCTTCCCACTCTGTGGTGGAGTGGTTGCACGACAATAACCTCCCTGTAATGGACTGACCTGCACAGAGTCCTGACCTGAATCCTATAGAACACCTTTGGGATGTTTTGGAAGGTCGACTTCGTGCCAGGTCTCACCGACCGACATTGATACCTCTCCTCAGTTGCAGCACTCCGTGAAGAATGGGCTGCCATTCCCCAAGAAACCTTCCAGCAGCTGATTGAACGTATGCATGCGAGAGAGGAAGCTATCATCAATGCTAATGTTTGGCCAATACCATTCTGAATTTCTGCATTACCAATGGAGGGCGCTTAGAATTTGTAAGTCAGTTTCAGCCAGATGTCAGGATACTTTTGATCACATAGTTTATATATAAAATACTCGACTTCTACTGCCGTTATTACTATCTTTGGTGCTAAATTTACTGTTACCTATGTCTATGTTCATGTAGTTATGACATTTAGGAATGGATTCTAGGCGACCCTGTGGACGTCGTGGCTGCAGCGGTGACGTGCTCAATAACATAAAGAACGGCGTTTAAGTACCTTAGTGCCAAAGGCTGTGCGCCTTGATGGGCACTGTACAGTTAAAGTTTAAAATGCAAGCTCGTGGAAGATATCTATGTACAATAGCCTCCCTGACTGCTATGAACACAGGTACTTTTCATGAAATTATACGCTTATTTACACTATAATCAATTATTACATGATTAACAAAAGTATCCTCATTGCAATTTCTAGAATACCACGACAGCAGCAAAATGCGTCGATCACATCATTGTCATCACCTCCAACAAGTTGTGCTGTGCAAAAAAAGTAAATATAGAAAACTGAAAATCGTAATGCGAGAATGGTGGAATTTTTTCTTCCGGATAGTTACAGACGACGTCTTCAACAATCGGCATCATTGTCAAAACGCAAAGGGAGCGTGAGAGTACTGTGCATGTATATTTAAAACCTACAACCTGCTGTTTTTGCGAACTCCTTCACTAGCGCTGTAATAGCAACAAAAACGTAATAGAAATTATAGACAGCTGAATATTTACTGTAATTGCATACGCTTCTTTTTTGTTGGGAGACTGAACGTTATTGTAAAAACGGTATGCTGTTCCAACATATGCAGCATTGTGCGCTTGTGGACCCAATCATAAAATTCATAGCCCTTATTTATTGAACAATATTCCTCCTGACTACAATCTTACACTCCTCCGCTACCACACCCCTCTATTCCTGATCCAGAAAGCTGGTAGTATATTTCTCTCTGATAGCCGTTTACAACAAATTAAAAAAAAATGGCTTTGAGCACTATGGGACTTAACATCTGAGGTCATCAGTCCCCTAGAACTTAGAACTACTTAAACGTAACTAACCTAAGGACATCACAGACATCCATGCCCGAGGCAGGATTCGAACCTGCGACCGTAGCGGTCGCGCGGTTCCAGACTGAAGCTCCTAGAACCGCTCGGTCACACCGGTCTGCACAACAAATTCCTTTTTGCTCAACACAATTGTCTCATCAGTTGAATATGCAGCCTACAGACAGTGTTATGCATGTGACGTCGTCAGATCATCCAAAGAAAGTTAATTTGTTCACACATATTCGTTATAACATTCTGACGTCACCAGATACTCTGCCGAGCATGAGTGCGGGGGACACTTCGGGTTCTCGGCATTCCACACGTGTGCATGCAGGCATGTTGGATTACAAGTACATGACAGTACGAATGGTGCACGCACAGGAGCAACAGATTACGAATACATAGCAGTATGTGCATTGTATATGTGTGTGAACTGCAGCCCTCTCTCACTCCCACAAAAACGACTAATACAGGGTGTTATAAAAAGGTACGGCCAAACTTTCAGGAAACATTCCTCACACACAAAGAAAGAAAATATGTTACGTGGACATGTGTCCGGAAACGCTTACTTTCCATGTTAGACCTCATTTCATTACTTCTCTTCAAATCACATTAATCATGGAATGGAAACAAACACCAACAGAACGTACCAGCGTGACTTCAAACACTTTGTTACAGGAAATGTTCAAAATGTCCTCCGTTAGCGAGGATACATGCACCCATCCTCCGTCGCATGGAATCCCTGATGCGCTGATGCAGCCCTGGAGAATGGAGTATTGTATCACAGCCGTCCACAATACGAGCACGAAGAGTCTCTACATTTGGTACCGGGGTTGCGTAGACAAGAGCTTTAAAATGCCCCCATAAACGAAAGTACAGAGGGTTGAGGTCAGGAGAGCGTGGAGGCCATGGAATTGGTCCGCCTCTACCAATCCATCGGTCATCGAATCTGTTGTTGAGAAGCGTACGAACACTTCGACTGAAATGTGCAGGAGCTCCATCGTGCATGAACCACATGTTGCGTCGTACTTGTAAAGTCACATGTTCTAGCAGCACAGGTAGAGTATCCCGTATGAAATCATGATAACGTGCTCCATTGAGCGTAGGTGGAAGAACAAACTAAAATGAGCTCTAACATGGAAATTAGGCGTTTCTGGACACATGTCCACATAACATCTATTCTTTATTTGTGTGTGAAGAATGTTTCCTGAAAGTTTGGCCGTACCTTTTTGTAACACCCTGTACAGTGGTGTGTGCTGACGAGGGCTACAAGTGCAACCCTCACTCGCACGAAAAGTGTGAATGCGACAACTATGTTAGCACTGTACTTCACGCTGCCAACATTCAGGCAAACTGTCCTGTACTGGCTGTCGAGCGAGGGCGCTCGAGTTCAGGGATGCTTCGTACTGACAATATGTACGCAATTGGCTGCGGAGCGCAGGGGCAATGCGTTGCCCTCCTCTCGCATCCCACTCCTCTCCTTCGGCTAGGCACGTGGCCTGATTCGATTCCTGGAATCGTGAGGAACTGCAAACGATGAAGTCAGCGGAATATAAAAGGCATAACTTCATCAACATGGTAGGATTCCAGGAATACACTTGATAATAAGAAAGTGCTGATAGATGGTACATCAGCACATTCTAGCTGTTTGTGCAGTTCCACACAACTTACAGAAATATCGCAATAACTTACTCATTACTTTTCCTGACTCATAGGCTGCACTATAGTGTACATCTTCACCTTTACACTGTTCCTAAGCCTGTCTCTTCAGTGCCCTCATCCCATATGGTGTACAAGCTCTGTCCGAAAGAACAGACAACACATATATACAATGAAGGCAAGGACGGCCAATGATCCCTTCAGTGCGGATGCACATCAGGCTCAAACTCTTACAGGAATCGGCGAAATGACGCCAGTAATAAGGATAATGGGCAAGGAGCACTACATTAGTAGCGTGTGGGTAAGTTGAGAACTTGGGTCTACCAGGACTCGTGCTAGGATAGTCCGTGCGGTTATGATGACCAGTGTGTCCGAATGGCTTAGTGATCTGTCCGTCTTAGGCTGTGGACTGGTGCGTGATACATGTTGACCCGAAAGAGCTGCTGGGTATCCGTTTGTCCATCGTCTCCAACGTTGTATATCTTAAGTTCACTAATGATAAGGTCTATGACAAACTTCTCAAATGTTCAAGTGGGTGTGAATTCCTAAGGGAACAAACTGCTGAGGTCATCGGTCCCTAGACTTACACACTACTTAATCTAACTTAAACTAACTTATGCTAACAACAACACACACACCCATGCCCGAGGGAGGACTTGAAACACCGGTGGGAGCGGCCATGCAATCTGTGAAATGGCGCCTCTAACGGAAGGTTATAGATTCTGCCACTCTGACGGAAACGTGGATGTGGTAACACATAAACGTACTGGACTGGGAATTCAAAACGTGCGCATGTTTGAGTTACCATTTAAATTTCCAGCGGATTTGGTCACACTTGCTCTTCGACCCTATGGTACAGTCATCTGCCATACGGCCGAAAAATGGAAGACCTTCTAAACTTACCCTGTCTTAACGGGGTGCTACAGGTCCATATTGAATTGCACCGCCATATACCTCCGTATCTAACGATCGCTGGTTTGCCGGACGATAATTATTTACGACGGTCAACCGAGGCAGCAATGATGGATGATGAGGTGCGTCAGCTGATAAACTGATCAGACAAGGCCAATCCTGCCCGCATCTCGTGGTCGTGCGGTAGCGTTCTCGCTTCCCACGCCCGGGTTCCCGGGTTCGATTCCCGTCGGGGTCAGGGATTTTCTCTGCCTCGTGATGGCTGGGTGTTGTGTGCTGTCCTTAGGTTAGTTAGGTTTAAGTAGTTCTAAGTTCTAGGGGACTTATGACCACAGCAGTTGAGTCCCATAGTGCTCAGAGCCAGCCAAGGCCAATCCTTACGTACCACACGGTTCGATGTCTTCCCCCGCGACTGGTGGGACCGCGGACTGTAGGTAAACAGGACATCTCCCAAGCCCCGCCCCCGGGGATGCACCCATGACTACGTCTGTCTCTCGAGATCCAGTGGTATCGACCTCCCTGGGAGACTGGGCACAGGAGATGGAGATGCAGGACCCTGGTGATCTGCACCCTCCGCTTCCTATTTCTTCGCCCTGATGACGTTCCACACCGCTACGGCTGCCCACTTGTAATACCAAGGACAGCCCTCGTGATTTGATGGTACAGGCATACCGCCTCGAAAAGTTCAATGCCAACGACGTTACTTCTGCTGTCAAAACCCGTATGCTGCAGGACACGTTATGAGCTGCGGATCTGGATATTGTTTTCCTTCAAGAAGTCCGATCGGGACTCTGTATAGATACCTTCGGATATGACGCCTACGCTATGCTTTCAGATGTGGGCGGAGGAGTTACGGATATTCTGCTGAGGGAAGGAATTATGGTAACGAATGTAACCTATTTACCGTCGGTTGGTACAATTCGACTGGTGAACCTGTATGCTCCTTCCGTATCTTTTATGCCGAAAACATAACACTGCTCTTCCAGGGCAATGCCGACCACCTGCTAGTAGCCGGAGTTTTCAATTGTTTGCTCAGACCATCCGATCAGATACTGCACAATATCACCTACCCAGCACTTCAGGCGTCGATTGGATCGAGTTTACGTCACACACAGTTGTTGACGTTGAGATGTGGCCGGCAGCGTTCAAAGACATGCTAGCGTGTTTGTGTACTCTCACCGCCAAGGCGTCCGAAGAAGTAGAGGTACGTGGCGCCTCAGTGTGGCCCTTCTTGATGAGGTAAAGTGCACACTCGAAGCTGAGTCAACGTGGAGCAGGTGCCAACGGCGATTACTCGCCTACGGTTCCACACTTCAGTGGTGGTTACGGTGAGTCAAATCCACCTTGTGCCGAACATTAGCCAGCTCTGGGCGACATAGAGAACGCTGGTATACCGCGACCACTGGATTCTACTGAACTGCGGTCCGCGAACTGGCTGTGCAACCGCCGTCGCCGGAACGACAATCAGCAGAACACCATGTCAAGGCACAATTGCTACGTATCACCGCGGTACGTCTCGCGGGTTTGCGGGTTAGGGCGAGTAGTACTGATGATGTTAATGGAGAACGACCTCTTCTCCACCATTTCATTCAAGACAGGAGAAGAAGCAAGAGGCCGCTCACTACGGAGATCGAAACGGAGGATGGACGACGAACTGAAAAGCAAATGGACGTCGTCCAAGTGTTCCACACAGTCATACGCACTTCCCTACGAGCGAGAGTACAACATGAATGTAGGAGTCAGGGAAGTCATATCCGACCTGCCCTTCTCTTGGATCCCATGCCACGCCCTTGACAGAGATACTTTTGGAAGGTATACGAGAGGATATGTTGCGCTGTGCTCCCAAAAAAAAAAAAAAAACGCCAGGCCCTGACGGACTCCTTGAATTTTATAAAATGTTTCTTAATCTTATAGACCCAATGTGGGTCAGGACGTACAGAGAACTTCTGAACCCCGATAAGTGCCATCTGAATTCACAGAGGGCCTCTTGATTCCGGTGCCCAAAGCCGGAGGAGGCTGTCACCCACATGGTTTTTGACCAATGACAAAGCTTAATACCGACTACAAACTGTTATCACGCATCCACCGTGAGAGGCTCAAATGTACAGTAATGGCGGCCATTAACACTGATAAAACCTGCCTCGAAGGAAACACTAATGAGTTTACGACTTTGAGCACCTATAGAGGCGAGGTGGTGCTGATGAAAACATGCCGTACCCATGGAACTCTTGTTGCGCTGGATTTTGATCATTCTTTGGATCGCGTCGGACATGATTTCCTGCGTGTAGTTATGGGACTCATCGATATCCCGCACGTGACATGTGTTGTGCTTTCTTTGACCCATAGAGCGGTCACGAGGATAATGGTAAACGGCTATCGGTCCGCCCCCATCCGTGTCAACAGGTCCGTCAGACAGCGTTGTCCTCGTTCTGCCATGTTATTCGCCATTACCCTCGAACCAACACTTTATGGACTGCGGCGACACTTGAAAGTTCTTAGCCTCCACTCCGTGACCTCTCGATGTGGCGCGTACACCGATGAAATGATGTTCTTAGCACGGACTAGTGACGAAATACGAACAGTGCATTTTTGGCTCCAACAGTATGGCGCGGTGGCAGGCAGTGTGAGCCGCGGCTGGCTCATGTTATGCATTAGATTAAACCTCGATCGCTATTCTTAGTTCAGTCTCTCGCGGTTATCGCGATTGTGCTGTTATCCTCTCTCTCCGCGAGTGGCAGCAGCGGTGTGCATCGACATTCGCACCTTGTACTATCTTTGGCCTGGCGCTTAGAGTTTCCCACTGTGGTGTGTGTGAGCAGCTGTTCGGCTGGCGTGGAGCAGCGAGGAAATCTCCGCGGCGCGTAGTTTGGCTAAGGCCATTCGGGACGTCCACATGCGTTCGGAGTGTGTGGTGCTGTTCCCGTTGCTACGAGGTCCATCGGTCACCGATCCTGGAAACTAAAGTTGAGTTTTGACTTAATCTACCAGCAAGTCGCGACTGTTTACATTGTGTCATTTGGGTTTTCTTGCCGCTGTTGGGACATTCCCGCGAGCAACACTATGTGTTTTCAAATTGGAAAATTTTAGCCGCCATACGGTGGACTTTAACTGCACTTGGTTATTTTGAATTGAAGTGCACCAGCGGCATCTTCTGCCTTGTGGCCGTCAACGTTCCGGTTACCTGCCCTGGCTGTTGACGTAAATTCAGGCAGTGTATTTTCCTCATCGTGTTGTCGCTGTCCTGTACGGTGTGTATGGTTCAAATGGCTCTGAGCACTATGGGACTAAACTTCTGAGGTCATCAGTCCCCTAGGACTTAGAACTACTTAAAACTAAGTAACCTAAAGACATCACACACATCCATGCCCGAGGCAGGATTCGAACCTGCGAACGTAGCGGTCGCGCGGTTCCAGACTGTAGCGCCTAGAACCGCGCGGCCACTCTGGCCGGCAGTACGGTGTGTAGTTGGACAGCTCAATGTATAATTGGTTGTGGGCGCCAATACCTTCGACGTTGTTCCATTGAGCCCCCTGTTGTGAGCTGGCAGGGTGGAGCGGAAGTTATCTTGTCGGTGTGTACGTTGACTGTTTGTCAGTTGGGTTGTCGTCGGATGGAGAATGGTTGGGCCGACCGCCTGTCTCACCTAAGCGAGCGTTAGTGTTTGAATTTCAGGCTGACCCTCGGAAACTTCTGAGCGTCGTTGGGTGTACTGCCTTTTCTTATTTGTTCATGCTGTTTGTATTTGTATGGTTCAAAAATGGTTCAAATGGCTCTGAGCACTATGGGACTTAACATCTATGGTCATCAGTCCCCTAGAACTTAGAACTACTTAAACCTAACCAGCCTAAGGACATCACACACATCCATGCCCGAGGCAGGATTCGAACCTGAGACCGTAGCGGTCACGCGTATCCAGACTGAAGCGCCTAGAACCGCACGGCCACACCGGACGGCTGTATTTGTATGGCTTCTAGCCGATTTTTAAATTAAGGTTGTCTTGCCCTTAAGGGATAAGATTGTTTGGGCCTTTAGCCTAACTTAAGGAACTGTTTTAAGGTGAGGCCTCTGGCCTTTTAAAAATTTAATTTCGGTTTGAGTCTTAAGAGATAGGACTTCAGCCAATTTTTTTAAATTAAATTTGTTTTGCTCTTAAGGTAGGACATTGTTTGGGCCTTCAGCCAAATTGAAAGAACTGATTTCAGATAAGCCTTATGCCTTTTAAATTTCTGATTTTGGTTGGAGTCTTAAGTTACTGGCTTTGAGCTGATTTTAAATTGAAGTGGTCATGCCCTTAAGGCGTGAGATTATATGGTGCATTCAGCCGGTAATTAAGTTCGACAAATTGTTGCTGTGGTTTTTTTTTTAATTTTCTTGGCTTTTGTAATGTCTGGTCAAATAAATAAAGTTGTATGTTCGAGTGTAACTGACAGCAACTTATTTTGGTCCCTTTCCGCAATCTAAACTGCCTGCCCTGTCCTGTGGGTTTAGCAGGGCAGCTCACAGTATGATAAATCTTCGGAAATCACGCTGCATGGAGGTGGGACGAGGCATGCCTGCAGAACTGGATGTACTCCTGACAAAGGTCCCAATGCTCAAAAGTTTAGGGATGATGCTCCACCGAGAAATACAACGTGCGGCAAACTTCACGTATCGTAAGCGGAGGCTCACCTCAACAAGTTTAGATCGTTGGATATTTTTCAAAGAGCTCAGTACGTCAATGTGTACACGGCTTCTCATCTTAACCACTACACCCACGTATTATCGAAGACAGACACGATAGCTTCCAGTACACAGGCAGAGTTAGGACACATGGTGAACGCTGGTGCAGTTTTTAAGATCCGTTTTGTTTCTCTTCCACAAAGGGGGTGTTTGACTCACTCACATAAAACCACAGACCGCTTACGCTGTACCTTCGCTCAGTGCGGCGACTCTGGCATCCTTGTAGCAGAGGTGGCCCCACACACGCTGTGCCCACGGGTACCTGCTGGACATTTAGCGACCTCAATACCACATATTAGAACTTTTTCGTGGAACACAGCTTTGTGTTGGAAGTTATACCGGAGACACGGAATCCGACAGCAAATATTTATTATACTGTTCTGCAACGCTGGAATTCGGCTAACGACATTGTACGACGCCACACCACGGTCGGCTGGACGCGGGTTTGGCGAGCCATCCACGCGCCCTTCCTGTCCACTTTGGTGCGGTTGACTAACGAGAAATTTCCCACCTGACGAACGCTACATGCCATTCAGCTAACTGACGATCCCATGTGCCCCCGTTGCCGACGGTAGACACGGATGAACACAGATTGAACTGAGGCCCCGCACGCGAGTGCTGGAAACTTATCCGCCAGATACTGGCTTCCCTCCTACGCCATTGATTCGATTGTGTCCATAGACCTTCTTCGTCCCGACGCCGTCTATTTCCCGACGACCCGGATGGGCACAAGGAACAGCGATAACCACATCTACCGCGACAGCGGAAACGAAGTCCTCGATTTGTGGCAATACATGATCGACAAGTTCCTGGTCGTAACAAACAGAACGCACTACCGGAACCTTTTCGCTAACTATTTGGAGTTGTCAATCATGGATCCACCGCCCAGTTGAGGTTTGCCGGGTGTGAGAAGAAGTTAACTTGCAGACGTGATGTTTCTACGATTCCCCTAAGGTAACATACACAGTCTCTGACTGTATGCAGCGGCCCCGGACACTCCAACGGTTGACGAATGGTGATGCCTACAGCAATGACGACCGCCTCTTACTGGCCGCCAGCTTCAATAAGGTGATCTGAGCGGGCAAGATGGCATTTTTAGTTCACGTTACCGTCGTAATTTTTGGCATATGGCTTCCTTGTATTTGTTGATTATTATATAAAAAAACCGAAAAAAATGCGATGGTGCGCTTCGGTGGTAGGAGGAGGGAGACATCGTGGCCAGGCCTGGGAATTCGATCCCTGCCCGTTTTGCCTCCTCCAGGTTGCCACTGAACGTCCTCCTAAAAAAAAAAAATAATAAATAAATAAATAAATAAAATAGAATAACAAAAACGTAAACTTGGTAGGCGGCCCAGCTTCGATGTCCGGCCGATGCATTTGTTTTTAATTTACTGTTCCGTTTACGTAGACAAAAAATCTTTAAATGTGTGTGAATTCCTAAGGGACCAAAATTATGAGGTCATCGATCTCTAGACTTACACACTACTTAAACTAACTTATGCTAAGGACAACACAGACACCCATGCCCAAGAGAGGACTCGAACCTTCGGCGGGAGGGGTACGTAGACAAGAGGTAGAAGAAGTGCAAAACCCGTCTCCCTTTATTTTAATTAAAAAAGTAAGCAGTAAAAAAATTTAAAAAAAGAAGTGAAATAAAAATAAAAAATTGAAAAAATAAATAAAGAATTGAAAAAGTGGTCGGAACGACTGTCTAGTAAGCAGGAGGTCTGGGTTCGAATTATGGGCCAGCAATAGTTTTCAACTTTCGCTATTGACATGTAGCCAGTGTCTGTAAGTCCTGTATGACAGTGTTAATTTTTTGAGTTGTGACTTTGTTCATAGTCGAAGTACTTTATTAAATGAGATTTCCATACCAATAACAGGTGTCTGATCGATGTGTAACATAATTTCCTACACATATGTTCCATTCTTAATTACTAACTGATTTTTCAAAATATCAGGCTTCACTATTTAGGGTGATGTATTTTATATCTTTCAGACTGTACCTTCTTTAATACATTACCTTTGCATGATTAGAATGTTTTAAGAATATCCATAGTGTACTCATGTTCTTTCCCCCAAAGAAATAACTGCATGTACTGATTCTTTTTTCCAACTTCATTTTTATTTGAAGGATGCTATTGTATTATAAGGAGAGTGAAATTCAGCTTGCGGTTTATCTTTAATGTGTTTTATCAATCTCTGAAGAGTTTTTAACCTCACATAACACCAATGTCTAATTATTTCGTGACATCTACGTTTTCAGAGTGAATTATCTTATGTTAACTGGATTTGCTGACTTACTGTGGAGCTTATTAACTAAGAGGGAACTAGCTCGGGTAGTGACAGATTCTGTCTGAATAAATCCAAAATAAAGCTGTACCTACAGTGCAGAAATCGACAATTGTCGCCGGCTGGGGTGGCCGAGCGGTTCTAGGCGCTACAGTCTGGAACCGCGCGACCGCTACGGTCGCAGGTTCGAATCCTGCCTCGGGCATGGATGTGTGTGATGTCCTTAGGTTAGTTAGGTTTAAGTAGTTCTAAGTTCTAGGGGACTGATGATCTCAGACGTTAAGTCCCATAGTGCTCAGAACCATTTGAATCATTCGACAGTTGCCAGTTTGTGAACCAACATCCACTTTCAATATTCAGGTTAAGTACCTGGATAATTCCATCATTCACATGGATTTTAAGAGTGACTTGCAGCTAGATGGCCACCTTATTCAGGTCACCGATTGTTTTTAGGTTCTGTCAGTGTTCAGTATGTCATCCTACACAGTCTATAATACCATACATTCTTTTTGTGTGACTCTTTGCCATAATGACCGTACCTCACTTGCAATTTGTCTGAAATTTGCAATAGTTTGAAGGATGTTGTCGACCAGGTGCATTGTCCCAAAATTCCCTTGCAACGTGGGGGCTAAAAGCGTTACATCTTTTCCATGCCCACTAACTCACAGCAGACCATTTATTTTTCTTTTCTATACTACTGTGGATCTCGTCTTCATTCAACATACATATTCCCCCAAGTCAACCAACCAACCAGCATACATATTTTTGCTATAGCTGCCTCTGTCAGACATTCATCATTCATAAACTTCTGTAGCTGATGAAACCTGATTTCTCTGTCAAAATTTAAAGTATGAAAACGCATTTCATTTTTATCTACGATACTAACGCCAGCCCATTCCTGTCGCTCTCTTCCCTCATAAACATATTAAATTATTATCAGATTTTACACCGCTGTATCTCTGTTGTTTGTTGTCTCATCGAATCCTTTTCCTCTGCAAAATTAAACCTACTACATATTTTATGGAGGTAGCGTAGGCCCTCTTCCCTTTTCCACTTAACCAATACACACTCAATACCAAATATATTTAAGACGTTGAAAATTGTCGCTACTATGTTTTTACCTACTTAAGAGAGCATATAGGTTGTGACTTCCGTATTAATGCCCCGAAAAAATTCCTCTTTTTATAAGATTTGAGCCATGAATGAGAAAAGACGCGTGTGAGGCAGATGGATCACCTTTTTATATGACCTAATGCCTACTAACGACGGAATGAATTGCTGAAATGTAGTCTCGAAATCTTGATGGGTGTAGCACTTGTCTCGAAGTTCTCTGTAACTTGTAAGTTATCTTAATTGTGCTCAAACTAGTAAGTACAAGGAAGTTTATAGTTTCAAGGGCTCTACTGCAACTGCGACTACCCAGGACGAAGGCTTATCCAGCATACGTATCACTGACTCTAAGAGTTCATAATCTTTAAGGATGAATTCAGGAGAAAATAGTACAGGAGACAGTGCTAGTCTATTTAGATTATTATTCATACTAACACAGCAATGCTTGAACCACAGCTATAGTTGTCCACCATCAGACCATGTCCTTCTGCAAATGACACTCATTCCCGAAAGCATAAAAGAGCCCAATAAATTTTCTGATCTCCGTAATACTATTAAATGAGTTGGAAAGTAACGTCCAATTCGACCTGTATCCACGAATGACCTAATGAAAAAACCGATATTGATTCTTGCATATCTGGACAAAGCTTCGTACGGAACAAAGAAACCTAGCCATACACATTTGTATACATAACTGCACCTTAAACACATCATAAAATGTAATCACACCAATGCAGCACAAGCATGCACCATTATCATCGCCGGCCGTTGTGGCCGAGCGGTTCTAGGCGCTTCAGTCCGAAACGCGGCTGCTTCTACGGTCGCAGGTTCGAATCCAGCCTCGGGCAGGGATGTGAGTGATGTCCTTAGGTTAGTTAGGTTTAAGTAGTTCTAAGCCTAGGGGACTGATGACCTCAGATGTTAAGTCCCATAGTGCTTGGAGACATTTGATCTGAATCATTGTCACCAAAATTCGTAGAAACAGCAGCTGAGTAATACCAATCTTAAATCATTCACAAGACAACAGGTTTGAACTTTCATTAAGTCGTCAGCGTGCAGCACGATGTAAACAGCATCTCCAGTTCCGAATGTTATGATGAAAGAAGAGAAAGCGTGAGTGCTCTATAATTATACACGACCTACTAGCGAACTGCAACCTAACCGCCTAGTGACCTGACGTGTAGACAACGCTCTACCTTTCTAAGCATTGCTTGCGGATAGCGTAACCAAATATAAGATTGTGCTAGCAAGTGCATGTATGGACAGTATTCTCTTTGCATTATTCAAGTGAATCGCAACTCACGGAGTAATACATTGTATTAAGGACGTTTCTAAAAGTCGACTTTCAACGTTTTTATGCCAAAAAACCCTGACTTTACTTCTGCTGATACTCTGCTGCCCTGATGAAATTGTGTAGTTCGGAAATGGTTCAAATGGCTCTGAGCACTATGGGACTTAACATCTGAGGTCATCAGTCCCCTAGAACTTATAACTACTTAAATCTAACTAACCTAAGGAAATCACACACATCCATGCCCGAGGCAGGATTCGAACCTGCGACCGTAGCACTCGCGCGGTTCCGGACTGCGCGCCTAGAACTGCGAGACCACCGCGGCCGGCAATAAATTAAAGCATATTTCACCAACAAGTGCACCATTTTATGAATTTATATAACGACCTGTATCTCTCGTTTCACTAAAATGTTCTGTCAGTACTGCTCCCATAACGAATTAATGTTTCGTTATTTTAATTTGCCAGACCACTTGAAACAGAATTTCCGGACTTCATGTATGGAAAATATTATCGAAAAATCTCGCCTACTTCAGTTACAAATGACAAGAGGTAATTATAATAATTTAATGTGAAATCTTGTACTACGGAACAACAAGAGACACTAAGGTGTGCCTGCACAATTAATTTGACCTAAATCAAATATTTTATACGGTGAAAAGGAAAAAATTATCAGTACTTGAGCAGGACAACGATCTTGCTTTCGTGTGTTAGTGCTGTTGCTTATGCGTGTTGAGAGGATTTTCTTGATCCAGAGGTCTCCCAGGTATAATGTCCCCCTCCCACAGGTTCATCAGAAACAACAGCCGACCGGAGTGGCCGTGCGGTTCTAGGCGCTACAGTCTGGAACCGCGAGACCGCTACGGTCGCAGGTTCGAATCCTGCCTCGGGCATGGTTGTGTGTGATGCCCTTAGGTTAGTTAGGTTTAAGTAGTTCTAAGTCTAGGGGACTGATGACCTCAGGTGTTGAGTCCCATAGTGCTCAGAGCCAGCCATCAGAAACAACAGCTTTTTGTGCCCTCATAACAGATGATACAGTTTTTCAGTTTCATTATCGACATTAGTGCAAAGTTTGATTAACGGTATTAAACTTCCCCATCTCACCTTTTCTTCCAGACTAAACATTGAGAACGAAAAGTAGTTTTATGTACAGAATACGAATCAGCTACATCAGCGAATGGACAGCCTCTTCCAAATCCTTGAGTAGCAGCACACAAACGATACACAACTTTCGATAGATGCGTAATACGTTTTTAGCGTATTTAATAGAGAGTGATAGTTACTCATTCGACATCTCTGTTTTTATCGGTATTCTCACCTACAGGTTTGAGGTTATTTATTACTATCTGCTGCTGTTGCGTGTCAGCTGTTTCATTCTTTAACACCATTACGTTAGGACATAGCTTACTGTTAGATTCGTACTGTCCGCCGGTAACAGGTGAGCTAAATACGACAGTAAAGTTGTTTATCTTTTCTCAGACTGGCGACATAAATCCCTAAGCAAACTAGCTTATCCTTTGTGCCACTGCAGTAATAAAACACTCGCTAACTGCGCTTTCCGTTGTACCATCTGTTCGGACAGAAAGCTCATTAACGTCCCACTGCTACCCTCCAGCGTTTTGTGATCTAGTGTTTCCCCACCGCAGTTACTCCTGAACGATGAATGAATTCCTCTTTCCGTGTTACTGTGTGTTTGGCTAGGTGACCTGGTTTACTCCTTAAATCTCCCTACCTTTCTTATTTCTGTGTCATCTTTGGTTGTTTGTGTGAAATATGCAAAAGAAATCGTATAATAAAATGTGAGGCGCATAATTTTTTATTGTATTTCCTCAAAACACAAATATTTGAGATATCAATTTCCAAATCACATTAAAAAATGACATCTTGAACTTGCAATTCACAGCAAGTGTGTATTATTCTTTTGCAAGGGGCCTTAAACATTGTTTTCTTACAATATTTGCACAACTATCACGGATGGTTGACACTGGAAAAACACGTTACTTTTGCCTTTGTCTTCATGTTCTAGGCGCTATAGTCTGGACCCGCGCGACCGATACGGTCGCAGGTTCGAATCCTGCCTTGGGCATTGATGTGTGTGATGTCGTTACGTTAGTTAGGTTTAAGTAGTTCTAAGTTCTAGGGGGGTGATGACCTCAGAAGTTGAATCCCATAGTGCTTAGAGCCATTTTTTCTTCATGTTCACCACACTGACAAACGTTACATTTCTTGCTCTTCCCGTTTATCAGTCAGTGATGTCTCTTTCTGTTCCCCTGTCATCATGAATTGCGTTTTATCACGTTACTATGTCTCTCCCTCTTCTACCCCGTCTCTCAAAGCCACTCCTGCGAGCCCTCGTAGTTTAAATCTACCTTCCTTTCAATGGTCTCTGTTGTTGTACTCCAGAACGAATGTGAACTGGGTTTACTGTTTTCATCTTCACCACTATAGCTATTAATAATCGTTTTATATTTCTGTATGTTAGATGTAACTTATAACACGTTTATCGTAATGAATATGATACAAAATCAGTAAAATGATTTGTTATCAGTTTAGAGAAGACGCACCAGATGTCCAAAATATGCAGTTTATTTAACACAACAGACTTCGGGATGACATAATCCCAATATCAAGTTCTGTTAAACAAGGACACCACAAGATTAAAACTGTGTGCCCGACCGAGACTCCAGCTCGGGACCTTTGCCTTTCGCGGGCAAGTGCTCTACCATCTGAGCTACCGAAGCACGACTCACGCCCGCTCTCACAGCTTTACTTCTGCCAGTATCTCGTCTCCTACCTTCCAAACTTTACAGAAGCTCTACTGTGAACTGCGAACTGCGAACCGTACGTCTCTCCAGTCATTCAATGTAGAAATGGCTAGAGTTTTCATCATCGGACAAGCCACTGTAGAAGTCATAGTCGTTGCAGCTAGTGTGGTGGTCCGCATGCAGCGGATTCATGTACTGTGCCGTTTCCGACATGTTTAAATTGTTCTGGTCCACACTTAGTGACAGATCGTTTATGTGCGGCCTTTCTCCATCAACAAGAGCTACATCGTGCAAATGCGTACGCCATCTCGAGCAGGGTAATTGGTAGCACGCAGTTCTCATGCTCGGTTGCTTTTAAACAACTTTGTAGTCCCCAAAATTCCCAGGATTTCCTGCCTCTACCTCCAAGGCATTACCCGCAACCCATGGTCGCTTTACGAGATTATTCTACTCGACCAGCGCGACCGTCGGTGTCACCCAGTTAGGCTCTCTCCCTCAGGGCCCTGGGTATCGTCAACATGACTTCCAGTTGGCAGGCACATCGGGTACCATTTCTAGCACGAAAGGTCCATTGAAATGGCGTGCTCCTAGGCCAGTCTGGCGACAGGGATTCTCAGACGTTCATCAAGAATATTCTGTCTCTCATCGTTTCACCCCTAGCCCCGCTGCCACCCAAACCTTGTCCTCCTCAGTACAGTCAACAAACACCGCCACTTTGTGATAACAACTAATATGTCATCGAAAGGATTATCTCGTTTATCATGCAACTCTTGGCAGATGCGAAGACACAGCCACCTGGAACTTAACAGATACAGGCTCTACGACAACTGTTAACGACCCTACTTACGCCTGGCAATTGTGGCGGGCTTTAGGATCCTCCAGTGGAATAAACTATCTTCGGCTGCCAATAAAGGAGTCCTTCAACAAGAACTTTGGACGCGGAAGATAGCACTGGCTGCCATCTCAGAGATGTGGTTTCAATTGAGCTCTGTTGTCTGCTTTCGAGGAAACCAGGTTTATCAATAATCGACTGTATAACGCCCTGTAAAGATATCCCACGAGGCTGTCGACAGCTTTCAAGCGATAGCGGCCAGGCTCTCTACTCCAATCGCTCGCCAAAACCACTGTGGCTCGTTTCAGAAGACCAAGGTCGTATATTCCCCTTGAAGACTAGTATGTACTGGTTCGGCAGTAGGAACCCCCATTCTTATTTTGTGGGGATTTTAAGACACACAACAGACCGTGGGGTTGTGCCTATAATGATATGTTGGGTTATGGGATCCTCAAGATTCTTGACGAGTTCTATGTTATGTTCCTCAATGATGGATCCTCTACATTACTTCCATTACCTTTACAGAGATCCTCACCCGTCGATTTAACTCTGTGTTCAGCGCCATTTTCTTCGTTTTTTACACGTACTAATCTTCCCAGTCCTACGGGGTCTAAGCACTACCCTCTTTCTGTATCGACTTTCACTGCAACGCCTATCACGACATATAGGCCATTTCCTAAATGGAACGTTATGCAGGCAGACTGGTCACGGTATGGCGCACTAATGGATTCCCAACTATCGTCATTCCCCACAGTGGCGTCCTCGCAAGCAAGCTAAATTACAACTCAATAGGTCCCTGACGTCCCGGATAGGACCAGATCCACCATTCCAAGGTTCTAAATTTGTCTGACGGTGCTAGATGTGTTCTTGTGAATTCTTTAATGACACCTGGATGGATGGGAACGTTTCTCATGACAGGAAGACTCAGATATTGGTGCCCATACTGAAACCTGGAAAAGGCCCTGGTCAAGCGACATCGTATCGTTCGATTGCACTGTCGTCTCGCGAGTATTGACATTCGAACGTCTCCTCAAGTTTCGCTTAGAATGGTGGTTGGAACATGAGAACTTACTCCCGCGCACGCAAAACGGGTTTTGTAAGGGAAGAAGTGCTTATTTTTACATTTTTACATTTTACATACTATATCGTTTGTGTTGGGCACTGAAAACACTTCTTCTCTAACCGGTATTTAACGGCCTTATTTCTTGACTTTTCGAGGGCGTACGACAATGTCCTGATACCTGAACTTATCAAAAACCTAACGACTTTGTTCAGCCACACCGTCAAAGTTTTCAGTATGCGGACGAGGCCTGTTTATACGCTCACGCGTCATGCTTTTGGGTGACACGCCTGTGGCTTACGGACGTATGTGAGATGTTGGCCGCAAGGAGTTAAAAAATGGGATCACTCTGTCACCTGACAAATATGTTGTTGTGATATTTACGAGGAAACGGCGTAGTAACTTTTCAAACGAACTTGAGCTTCACCCGTACACATTTCTCGTTCGGTCACATGCAAAGAACCTTGATGTATACTTCGACAGCAAACTTACGTGGACGCGACATGTTGCGTACCTCGTCGACAATGTTGGTAATACTGTCAATATCTTGGTTTTGTTTGCCCGAGTACGGTGGGGAGTGGAACCGATTATGCTCTTGATTCTGCGTCAGGTTTCGATTCGTTCTGTCTTAGATTATGGTACAAATATCTACGGCACTACAGCGCTGTCAACTTTCTTGAGTGATTCGTCTTGTCCTTGGAACCATGAAATCAATACTCACCAACTCCCTGCAAGTGGAAACATCCGTAATTCCGTTGCCTGTAAGACGGCAGGTGTCTGATATTTTTATCTTCAGTCGATCTTCGATTATGCCTCTCTTAAGGTGGTCGTTCGATTCTGGAGATTGATACAAGCACCTCATGGATGACGAATGAACAGAACTCCGTTCTTAGTTCGCTGCTACGAGAAATGGCGCCATCTCTTTCCACTCGGTCTACAGGACATAAAACTCCTCTGTTTTCGAATCTCGTTTAGTCTATCCTCACTCCAGCCCCAGTGGCATACCTACCGTCCGATTTCCGAACGGAGACCACCATTACTCGCGACCTGGATCATTTTGTCAGCATACAATGACCGCAGTACGCTCATATCTATACGGTTGGTTCTAAATCTGAGACGGGTGTGGGATACGCCTTCTTTAGCCCTTCTAGTGGCGTCTACCAAATGTTAGCACTTCCTCCTTCACCTTACATGTACACAGCGGAGCTACTGGCCATCAGAGAATCTATTCATTATGGTACCCAGACATTCAAGTTCGTCCTGATACTCACGGACTCTCAAAGTGTGCTGCAGAAATTGCAACATCACGTGTTTGACAAGGAGACCAACAGATACATTCTGGAGGTCTTGTTGGCCATTAGAGAAGCGCAGACCTTCATCACTGCCGTCCGATTACTCCGGATTAAAGGACGTCATGGCATTCTTCATAATGAAACTGTTGAGCGCCTTGCCAAGAGGAGTATTGTAGAAGGCCAGTTACGCCCAACGACATTACCTTATACGGATCTCACAACGACGATACGAAAGGGTGCTTATCACGCTTAGAACTGCGAATGGCATATCTCGAAGCACTCTAAAAGCGGCCACCTGTCGGCCATACAACCGGACGCTTCTTCTCGACCATGAGTGCTTATGACATGACTACCATTATAAAAGATGGTGGCTTTTGGCGGGAAAGTGCCACGCCCCCTGCCTCACCCCCTGGTGGGTAGTTTGAATTTTGGAGGGTAAACTGAATTATGTACTTCTACGGGCCACCTGGCAGTCCCCCACCCCCTTTCCGACTATTTGCATGATCGTGCGTCATCCTCTTGGAAAATGGGCAGGAATTTCGTATTTTGGAGGGAATTTTGCTCTAAAAGCTTACTCCTGCAGCTGAAGGGAGTTAATATGGTGTTGGCCCCACTAGAGACTGCTTATGTAATTCAATTCGAAGATAATTTGTTTAAATTTGGTTAAATTTCAATAAATTTGTTGAAATTTGTTTGATTTATTTAAATTTATTGTCTGCCTACAGCAGTATTGACTTACTGTAGTGCTACCACCACGGGAGGCTGAGATATCATAGCTTGTTGAGCTGTTGGAGTGGAAGGAGCATGTGTTCAGTTAGTGAGATGTTTGTGTCAGACAGGGGGAGTTTTAATAGCTGTATTACATACACTCATTCAGCTGAGTACTGTATCCACAGCTCACTTCATGAAGAATGGAAGTGATGAAGAATGCTTGAACACATGAAGAGGAAGAATATAGTCCTGCAAATGAATGTTTTGCATTAAAGATGCATTACACAAAGCATGGAAACATCTGTCTCTGCTGGAACTGTCTGTAACTTCTAAAACCTACGTATAAGCCCCCACCCCACAAGAGACAAATGGCTCTGAGCACTATGGGACTTAACATCTTAGGTCATCAGTTCCCTAGAACTTAGAACTACCTAAACCTAACTAACCTAAGTACATCATACACATCCACAAGAGACAACTGCCTCGGATGCAGCAAACCAAAGAACTGAGCTAGTTCGCGTGTTTGCCACGATAGGTCACGTCATCGTACAGTTCACTCAATAGGAGCTCAGCATCATGATGACGCTGCATGTTTTCCCAGCTGCACGTGGCCTCAGCCTACCCTGTAGGCGGGAATTTCGAATTTTGGCGGGAATTTGGAATTTTGGCGGGAATTTCTGTCTCCTAGGGTTGTGCTGATGTGACTACCCCATCTGGGAATTGGCAGGAAAAAAAAAATGAGACTGTTCTGTGTTGCTGGAGAGAGAAAGCAGTGTACTTCATTTTTGGAACAATTTATTTAGGGACGAATTTCACATAGTTTATTTATTACACTGTTACAAAACACTCACCCTCATGTGCTCGGGGTCACAATATACAGTTTAGAGACCTGGAAACTACTCGTAAATAATGCTGTACACTGATGTGCAGAGACGCAACCAACTCGTAAATTACCGAAATATTGCAGTACAGAGCATACAGACGTCCATACTACTTGTAGATCATCGAAATAATGCATGTGTAACGCTATACGAATATGCTGTCAACGCTTAAACACCCGAAAATAATGCAGAGCACGAACACTCAGTGCATGTGAGAAACGCAATGTATCAGCGACTCGAACCCTGATTCTACTGAATGGAAACCCTAAGTGCACTCCCTAACTCATGGAAACTGTCCAGATGCAAGAGAGGAAGGTTAGGTTAGTGTACTTTATTTATTTTCGTCAGGAGACCGACTCAAATATCGATCCTAAATACGTAATCAATCACAAAGATGGGTCCTAATTACACAACTATATTGCACAAGGACAACTTAAAATTGCTATAGAGCTCAAATACACTCCTGGAAATTGAAATAAGAACACCGTGAATTCATTGTCCCAGGAAGGGGAAACTTTACTGACACATTCCTGGGGTCAGATACATCACATGATCACACTGACACAACCACAGGCACATAGACACAGGCAACAGAGCATGCACAATGTCGGCACTAGTACAGTGTATATCCACCTTTCGCAGCAATGCAGGCTGCTATTCTCCCATGGAGACGATCGTAGAGATGCTGGATGTAGTCCTGTGGACCAGCGTTCGTGCTGGACGTGCAGACCGCGTGAGACGACGCTTCATCCAGTCCCAAACATGCTCAATGGGGGACAGATCCGGAGATCTTGCTGGCCAGGGTAGTTGACTTACACCTTCTAGAGCACGTTGGGTGGCACGGGATACATGCGGACGTGCATTGTCCTGTTGGAACAGCAAGTTCCCTTGCCGGTCTAGGAATGGTAGAACGATGGGTTCGATGACGGTTTGGATGTACCGTGCACTATTCAGTGTCCCCTCGACGATCACCAGTGGTGTACGGCCAGTGTAGGAGATCGCTCCCCACACCATGATGCCGGGTGTTGGCCCTGTGTGCCTCTGTCGTATGCAGTCCTGATTGTGGCGCTCACCTGCACGGCGCCAAACACGCATACGACCATCATTGGCACCAAGGCAGAAGCGACTCTCATCGCTGAAGACGACACGTCTCCATTCGTCCCTCCATTCACGCCTGTCGCGACACCACTGGAGGCGAGCTGCACGATGTTGGGGCGTGAGCGGAAGACGGCCTAACGGTGTGCGGGACCGTAGCCCAGCTTCATGAAGAAGCTGGGAAGTGGCGGTGCGGTCCCCTACGGCACTGCGTAGGATCCTACGGTCTTGGCGTGCATCCGTGCGTCGCTGCGGTCCGGTCCCAGGTCGACGGGCACGTGCACCTTCCGCCGACCACTGGCGACAACATCGATGTACTGTGGAGACCTCACGCCCCACGTGTTGAGCAATTCGGCGGTACGTCCACCCGGCCTCCCGCATGCCCACTATACGCCCTCGCTCAAAGTCCGTCAACTGCACATACGGTTCACGTCCACGCTGTCGCGGCATGCTACCAGTGTTAAAGACTGTGATGGAGCTCCGTATGCCACGGCAAACTGGCTGACACTGACGGTGGCGGTGCACAAATGCTGCGCAGCTAGCGCCATTCGACGGCCAACACCGCGGTTCTTGGTGTGTCCGTTGTGCCGTGCGTGTGATCATTGCTTGTACAGCCCTCTCGCAGTGTCCGGAGCAAGTATGGTGGGTCTGACACACCGGTGTCAATGTGTTTTTTTTTTCCATTTCCAGGAGTGTACTAACGGTACCATACAACTGGTGTTATCCTACTAGGAAAAAATTTCGGAATACCACTCCATACTGGCGCAAATATCGTGCATGATTACGTAATTAATCACAAAAGTAGGACCTCATTATTCACCAATATGCATTGCGCTACACAATGACAGCATAAAATTCCAGTATAGCACAAAAACTGACGATTCCATACAACTGGTCTCATCCTTCTGGGAAAAGATTTCGCAATACCACTCGAAACTGACCCAAATATCGATCCTAAATATGTAATTATCACAAAGATTGGGCCTAATTACACAACTATATGCATAGCGCTACACAAGGACGACAAAAAGTGCAATACGTCGCAAAAACGGACGATACCAAAGAACTAGAGTTATCCAGCTGGGGAACAGTTTCGCAATACCACTCTAAACTAGCGACAGGAACACTCAAACTTTGCCCTGCACCTATAATCTAGGGGGAAAAAGGTTGAGGTTTAAAGTACTATCTTTACTCTTTTTGGTGGGAAATACAATCAGCTGAGTAGATGGTGGTGTTGGACAGAGAGGAGTTCAAAAAGTATATTACCTGCAAGCATGCATCATCTACTGCGGTTTGACGTCAGAGTTCACTACATACGCCTACTAAAAATCACCCTACGCCAGCTAATCGAAGCCAATACACGCTATCATAGCCGATGGAAGAAATGCATCACAGTTCTAATTAGCCGGCCGGAGTGGCCGTGCGGTTCTAGGCGCTACAGTCTGGAACCGCGAGACCGCTACGGTCGCAGGTTCGAATCCTGCCTCGGGTATGGATGTGTGTGATGTCCTTAGGTTAGTTAGGTTTAAGTAGTGCTAGGGGACTGATGACCACAGCAGTTGAGTCCCATAGTGCTCAGAGCCATTTGAACAGTTCTAATTACACTTGAAATTGGTGTGAAATAAACAGCACCCGTTTTGTACAGCTCATAATGCAGCACATGTAATGGGGAAATCGTCGTCCTAAGAGACTGCAGAGGGGCTGGTAGTTGAGCGTGCGTTCTCCTCCATGTTCAGTCACAAACTGCCAAAAATCGACACCCACTCTGCAACTACGGGGTGGATGGACCGAGGGAGGGAGATACTCTGTCGAGCCTTGTGGCTAGTGATGGCCGCTGTCCACCTTGAAGCGATGGTCCTTCGCCAACACAAAAGCAGGTATAGTTAACTAAACTATAGCAGATAAAAGAGCAATTTTCCTAAATGCATCTTGGTCGTCTAAAGTATAGTGGCACAGCCACTCTAATAGTTAGGGGGCGCAGCTGCGGCGACGAGCTCTCACAGACTAGGCATGCCACCAACTCCTACAATAGGCCTCCCGTTCTTGGATGGAAAACACTTTTGTTTAACGTCACGTAGGACGCTCCATCTGAGACCGGGTGAGAGCCACGCTCTCATAGACAACTCATCCGCCGTTCTGCGATGGATTATTTAACATCAACTGGACTCCATAAGAAAGCAACTATTAAAAAAACATTCGCGACGGTAAATAATTTCCTCCTTCCACGAAAATAGACACAGACCATTTTCATTTAGTTTTATGATCAAAATTGGTATAGTTTTTTACGTCTGACTGAGAAACGTGTCGCGTCTGCGAGGAACTCTATGTGGAAACTCGAAAAAAAAGAGGAAACTAATATTTTCACTTGCAAATAATTATGTCGGTGATGTTGCTATCATCCTTATAATTTAGAAACTCAACTATGGTGTTTCTCATGTATAGAGAACCAGCAAACGTGTCCTCCATCCGTCTTTCACCTGCTAGGTGCACTCAACACACACCACAATCGATTTTCTCTCAACCAAATAGTGACGGGATATGTGAAGAAGCGGTCAGTCGGACAATATACATGGGAGAGAATAATGGTCCAGCGTCAACACATGTCCATATTGAATCTTCTCAAATTTCCTCTCGATCACGAAACCTGTCCAACATATACTAAGTATTAGTCCACTATTCCGCCATATAGAGGACGACATAGTTAAATCAACTACATTTCTGCATTGCATCAGGCCTCTCCATTCGGACGGCTGCTGCCGTTGGCGGGAAATGTGAATCATTCCTGCCACAGGCCACCGCAGCCGCCGCGCCAAGTACTCATAGGCAGAATCATCCTACGAAATCTGTCACATATATATGTGATCGCTATACTTACAATTAAATCTTAGGATTGCGGTTTCAGTTGAACGACATTCGACAGTGAGCGAAGTATAGGAAATACACCCTACTGACGGCTGTGGCTCTGCAAATAGAAAGATCTGTACCATTCTTATGACCTGACATACTCTTCCGTTTGCTATCACAGTATTCCACGTCAAATTCATACCTTCCTTACGACTGGACATAGTTATTTCCTTTGCACATGTCGGAACACAAGCATATACTTTATAAGTCTAATGCTCAAGGCGAACCTATCACTCTTGCCTTACTGCTAAGTATAATACCTCGACAATAACTGATCGCTGGCGATACGAAACAATACTGACAGAAAATCAATGGTGGGTGAATATGACTGATACGTTTTTTTGCGAGAGGTACCATTGTGTCGTGGGAAGAGAGGTGCAATCTTCTTACAAACAGCCAGATGTAAAAAAACACAACCATGTTACCATCACAAGCGCTCTTGGTTCTACAGGTGCATACAAGCATCCAATTTAAAAGCAATACTCGCTTTATAAATCTACGTATGGCATTACCTCTGAATGAAGGGGTTCTTCCAGACAAGTATCATGACACTGAATATAGACCGTGGTCGCCGGAGTGTATATTATCACACTAACAGTGCATTTACACGTCGCCGACGGTGCATCCTCGTAATAAAAGTACCAAATTTTGAAAGAGATTTGGCTAAGGAGCATGGTATGAAACTGGTATTTGCAACTCCAGACAGCGCTCTACAGATTTCTAACACCTCGAAAAAACTTTTGAATGTGCGCTAGGTTTTGGCAGTTGTACTACATTTACAAGCAGCTTTAGAACACGGAGCGAGGGGTTATGTTATGATCGTGTGGGTAGAAGTGACACAAAAAATTGATAGAATTGCGAAAAATGATGGAAAATACGAATAAATTGAGGGAAAATACGCTGAAATGCGGGGAAATTGCGGCGTGTTTTCTGGTTGGCACAGAACAATTCTAGTACATGGGGATAAGTGTACAACAGCAAGAGAAATCCGAGGCAACGTCGACATGGAAGCGAAGGGAACCAGGGAAACAGTTACTTTCTTTTCCGTCGAGGTAGCATTCTACTCTATGTCTATTGAGGTAACAATAATACGTGCGAGCTAACTACTGTATTTGACGCTTTTAAGGGAACCATCTGACTCTAAAGTTACACGCATCTGCGTTAAAGGATAACAGAGAGTAAACGGGGTGATAGATTGAGATGGAACTCTAACGAAGTACGATTTAATAGCAGACTGATGATGCATTCTAGAGAGGGAGGGAGATGCTGGCGCAGGTCATTTGACCATTTATGCTGCTGTTCTGTCAGGATGCATCAGTCCTGTGACATAACTTGCGTTCGATTCGTACACCACCACGTGTTCTGTATTTGACTAGGAGCACTGTCTACTTGCGATCGTTAACAGCAAACCTCTCCGTCATCAGAGGACTTCCATCTCATGTGTGATGAAACGTGACCATCCTGTTTCGACATATTCCTCTAAACGAACGAAGATTTATGCAATGTACTCCATTCCCCTTGTCGCAACTTGGGTATATAATCGAGACTTCAGTTTCATAAATAAGATGATTCTAAGTTAGCGATAGGTGTTCGTGAGACACTGAAATCCCCATGTATACATCTGCTTGACAGATGTCCTGTTTACAGAGTTAGTGGTGGCATGACGTATGAAATTTGACATGTCGGACGCCACTGCTATGCGTTTGTCTGTTCCTTGTAAGAGGTACTCTCCGTTACTAACTATCATTTTATGTAGGACTGACCCGAGCATAGTATAATTTCTGAAGCGTGACTGAATGTGAACAGTGGACGCAATACATCTCTGGAGACCTACCGGGTGATCAAAAAGTCAGTATAAATTTGAAAACTTAATAAACCACGGAATAATGTAGATAGACAGGTAAAAATTGACACACATGCTTGGAATGACATGGGCTTTTATTAGAACAAAAAAAAAATATTGCTAGACGCGTGAAAGATCTCTTGCACGCGCCGTTTGGTGATGATCGTGTGCTCAGCCGCCACTTTCGTCATGCTTGGCCTCCCAGGTCCCCAGACCTCAGTCCGTGCGATTATTGGCTTTGGGGTTACCTGAAGTCGCTAGTGTATCGTGATCGACCGACATCTTTAGGGATGCTGAAAGACAACATCCGTCGCCAGTGCCTCACCATAAATCCGGACATGTTTAACATTGCTCTTCACAACATTATTCCTTGACTATAGCTATTGTTGAGGAATGATGAGATGATATTGAGCATTTCCTGTAAACAACATCATCTTTGCTTTGTCTTACTTTGTTATGCTAAATATTGCCATTCTTAACAGATGAAGCGCCATCTGTCGGGTATTTTTTGAGCTTTTGTATTTTTTTGTTCTAATAAAACCCCATGAAATTCCAAGCATGTGTGTCAATTTTTACATCTCTATCTACATTATTCCGTGATTTATTCAGTTTTCAAATTTATACTGACTTTTTGATCACCCGGTATATTGTGCACGTATCACACCGAGCCACTGTTTTAAGGAAGTAGTTTTTTCATTTTATAGTTTGTTACCATAGTTTATCGTAGAGAAACCTACAAGGAGGATGTATGTCATGCGCTGGAGATATATTTCTTACACTAGAATATTAACAGCGCTGCATTCCACATGCCTGATAGGTCGGAAACCCAAGCGATATACCATTATAGCCTGTTTCAACTGCTGAACTGTGTAGCCTGGTATTTCCAATACCCTCCTGGTACTGATTCCAGACAGTAGAACAATACTTTAAAATCGATGTATTTGATTTACATAAAATGCATCGAACTCCCTCTGTCTGGTGCTCCATCATACAAAAAAAAAATCACCTGCTTCTTGTTCTTCTTAACCGTCTGCTATTAGATCAGAACACTTTCGAATCTGTTACTATACACCAATAAGGGGTGCTAACCTCCTATACATGGGTTCGTGTGGAGAAATTTTGTGCATTTGGATGGTCGAGGACTCGGCAAGCTCCATTCTTTCACGAGACGCAGAATGTAGCGGTCTACTTCTGGTCAGCTGCAGATTAAATCGGTAACGGTGCTGCAGGGCGGGCTGTCCTAAGACAGTGCGAGGGGGTCTTGCAGTCTCTAAATTTATCCTAAGACTGCAAGAATGCTCTGTGACTGCCATCCGCATAGAGATAGATCGTAAATTAAGCACTATGCGTGAGGTGTTAGAAATATGTAGAGTGTTGTCTGGTATACTTTGATGATCTTTGTGTTTGAGAATTAACAATGAATTGATGTACTGCACAGTCACCTGTCTACATTAGCAATGATACTCGCAAAGTAGAGAAAGAGCGGTTTAGCTATGATACTGAAATTGGGAAACAAGCTGTCGCATCATTGTTGGTGTTGAAACTACTGTAAAATTGCTAAAATTATTCGCACTATCAACTGTGACACTTATTATTACAGTACAACGACTGTGTTTTTTCATCCATTCGTTCTACTGACACAATTGTTGGTTACCACATAATGTTTGACTGACACCACTTGTTTGAGTTGGAGATAGAGTTTTGGTAGAGGGGCAACATCTGGGGATGGCTAACACCGAAACAGTGATCGCGTACATGACTGCAACATGAGGAATCCGTCGAAACACAATGCAGAGCCATCAGCTATTCCGTCACTTTGACAGATGAATTTAAATGTAGAGTTCGTCAATCACGTTGTGACTGCAGTTTGGAAGCTCTCCACAACGCTGTCAAACTCTTCCAGTTACCTTATGTTGTAACTGTCATTTACTTAAAGTCATTCAGTGTGCGTGGTGCGTTATGGTAGCAGCAGTAACAACATGATATACACCATGCGACGTCTAGTTTTCTGTGAGAGGCAATGGATCAGAATGTGTTAATGTCAGTTTAGAACCTGACACAGACCTAGAAGTCGTGGCAGAAAAACAAAATCTATGGCAGTGTACAAAGCTTGTTACAGCAGAAAAAAAAATGTCTCAAACAATGACACAGGGTCACACGGAGCATCTCTTGCCACTTACAGTATTGTCTGTGGGATACGACCATCTTCCTACAATACAGGTGATGAAACTTGAAACTGGTCTGTACAGTGGATCAATACCTTTATACTTAATAGAATCGACACATGTGCTCGATGCCAGCGTGCATGTGGTATTTATTTACGATGTATAGGAGGAGAGAGATGTGGTAAATATCTTATCGAGTTTTCTATTGGATGAAGTTAGTGGAGCTTTTATAGTTCGTAATTTTTCTCTGTTGGATGGTACAGAATAACGAAGATAGCATGTTAGGGTGATAGACGTGAATAGGCCCCGAGGGACACGGATCTGTAGTACCTGTATGTAGTTTCCAGACACACCACAGTGCAGTTTCAAAATCCTTGTCGACCTGCCAGTTCCCATTTCCACCGAATGGTCAAAACACAGTTCTGTTCAGTAACTCAGCCTGTTTCTACATGAGTTGCAGAAGGTGGTAGATATAGCTTTCTCGGACTTCTACTCAGTTCTGACTTACACTAGAACGACCACATGCGCAAAGCTGCAGGGATCGTAGCGCAGAGTCTGAGAGTCAGTTGCAAGATGCATAGGGAATACCTAAAAAAACGTTGTAATTTTACTGTAGCAGATAGGTTCGAGAAAGGTGACTCGTTTCGAGATATGAGGGTGCCAGAAATACGATTAACTAGTGCCTGTAACCATTAAAGGAATTCTCCATACGATCCAACTCAGATATGTGATTGCATGGATAGACTTGATTCCAAATCCCAGACAGCATTTCTACCGAAAGCATAGTACTAGAGATCTGAAACGCTAGGGTACATTTCTAACAACCTCAATCAGCACATCATCTACTGCTGTTTGTGATCCTTCTCAGTCAACCATCGCCTAAAACGCTGTCGATGTATCACCAAGCCTCTGATGTGGCATCAAGACAGAATGCGTTACAAATACTGAAGAAATATCTAGTGGCTGTGTACTAAGGGAGTTGCAAATACCAGTTTCTTATCACACTCCTTAGCGGAATCACTTTCGAAGTTCGGTAATTTTATTATGAGATTGCACCGTCGGTGACGTGTAGCCGCACTGTTGGTGTGATGCTATACACTCTGGCGATCACCGTCTATATTCAGTGTCATGGTATTTGTCTGGAGAAAACCATACGTAGATTTATAAAGCAAATATAGCTTTTAACGTGGATACTATTATGCATCTCTAGAACCAAGACCACTTGTGCTGGTAATATGGGTGTGTTTTTTAACATCTGGCTGTTTGTAAAACGATTACACTTCTCTTTCTAGGACACAGTAGTACCACTCGCAAGAAAACTTCTGAGACATGTCCACCCATCGTTGATTTTCAGTCAGTATTGTTTTGTATCGCCAGCAATCAGTTATTGATGAAGTATTTTGCTCAGTAGCAGGAGATGTCTGATAGGTTCGCCTTGAGCATTAGACTTATAAAGTATATGCTTGTGTTCCGACATGTGCAAAGGATATGACTATGACCAGTTGCAAGGAAGGTATGGATTTGACGTGGATTATTGCGATAGCAAAGGGAGGAGTACGCCAAGTCATAAAAATGGAACAGATCTTTCTATTTCCAGAGCCACAGCCATCAGCAGGGTGTATTTCTGATACTTCGCTCATTGTCGAATGTCGTTCAACTGAAACCGCGATCCTAATATTTAATGGTAAGTATAGCAAAAAATGGTTCTGAGCACTATGGGACTCAACATCTATGGTCATCAGTCCCCTAGAACTTAGAACTACTTAAACCTAACTAACCTAAGGACAGCACACAACACCCAGCCACCACGAGGCAGAGAAAATCCCTGACCCCGCCGGGAATCGAACCCGGGAACCCGGCCGTGGGAAGCGAGAACGCTACCGCACGACCACGAGATGCGGTGTGTAAGTATAGCGATCAAATATATATGTGACCGATATCGTAGGATGCTTCTGTCTATGAGTGCTTAGCGCCATGGCTGCGGTGGCCTGTGAAGGCAATGCTTCACTAATGGCAGCAGCCGTCTGAATCGAAAGGCCTGTTGCAATGCAGGAATGTAGTTGACTTAACCATGTCGTCCTCTAGACGGCCAAATAGCGTACTGATACCTAGTATGTGTTGGACAGCTTTACTGATTGCGTGGAAATTTGAGAACATTCAACATGGACATATGTTGGCGCTGGGCCGTTATTTACACCCATGTAAATTTTCCAATTGACTCCTTCACATTTCCCCTCTTTATTTGGTTAAGTGCATCTAGCAGGTGAAAGACGGGTGGAGAGCACATTTGCTGGTTCTCTAGACATGAGAAACACCTTAGTTGACTTTGTAAATTATAAGGATGATTTGGAACCTGTTATATAGCCGACATCGGTATTCGTGAGTGAAAATATCAGTTTCATCTATTTTTTCGAGTTTAGACGTAAACTTATTCGCAGACAAGATAAGTTTCTCCGTCGAACATAAAAAATTATACCGATTTTGCTCATAAAACGAAATGAAAATCAGCTTTTCATATTTTCGTGGAAAGAGGACATTCATTATCGTTGTGAATGTTTTTTCTCCTTTTTAAATAGTTGATTTATTATAAGAGTCGAGTTGATGTTAAATAATCCAGCATGAATGGCGGGTGAGTTGTCTATGAGACCGTGGCTCTCACCCAGTCCCAGCTGGAGCGTCCTACATGACGTTACACAAAAGTGTTTTCCATTCCAGAACGAGAGGTTTATTGGAGGCATTGGAGGCCTGTCTAGTCTGTGACAGTTTTTCGCCGCAGCTGCGCCCACTAGCTATTAGGGGCGGCTGTGTCACTATACTTCAGACGAACAAGATGCATTTGGGAAAGCTGCCCTTTATCTCCTATAGTTTAGTTAACTATACCTGCTTTTGTGTTGGTGAATAACCATTGCTTCAAGGCAGACAGCGGCCACCATGAGCCACGAGGCTGTTGACAGAGAAGTTCCCTCCCTCGGCCCGTACACCCTGTAGTTGCAGAGAGGGCCTCGATTTTCGGCAGTTTGTGATTGAACATGGAGGGGAGTACACGTTGAAATAACATCCCCTCTGCAGTTTTTTAGGACGATGATTTTCCCCTGTACATGTGCTGTATTATGACCCATTCTATATGAGTTCTGATTTTTGCATCACAATTTCGAAGTGCAGTTAGAACTGTGATGAATTTTTCCCGTCACCTGTGATAGTGTGTATAGGCTTCAGTTAGCTGGGCTATAGGATGATGTTTAGCAGGTGTGTAGTGAACTCTGATGTCCAACAGCGATAGATGCTGAATGCTTGCAGGTAATATACTTTTTAAACACCTCTCTGTCCAACAATACCATCTAGTCAGCCGAACGTATTTCCCTCCAAAAAGAATAAAGATAGTACCTCGAACCCCAGCCTTTTTCCCCCTGGCTTGTAGGTATTGGGTAGAGTTTGTTTCTGTCGCTGGTTTCGAGTGGTATTGCGAAATTTTTTCCCAGCAGGATAACACTAGTTGTATGTTATCGTTACTTTATTAGCTGTATTGCGATTTTAAGCCGTCCTTGTGCAGCGCTGTGCATATAGATGTGTAATTAGGAACCATCTTTGTGATTGATTACGTAATTAGGATCGATATTTGCGTCAGTTTCCTGTCCAGGGTAAGTAAAGTACACTAACCTGACCTTCCTCTCTCGCATCTGTACTGTTGCCATGTGTTAGGGAGTGCCTTTAGGGTTTCTATCCAGTAGAACCAGGGTTCGAGTCGCTGATACATTGCCTTTCTCACGTGCACTGAGTGCTCGTGCACTGCATTATTTTCGGGTGTTTAAGCGTTGTCAGAATGTTTGTACAGTGTTACACGTGCGTTATTTCGATGATCTATGAGTAGTATGCACGTCTGCATGCTGTGTATTGCAATATTTCGGTAATTTATGAGTTGGTTGCGTCTCTGCAAATCAGTGTACAGCATTATTTACTAGTAGTTTTCAGGTCTCTAATCTGTATATTGTGACCCCAAGCACATCAGGATGAGTGTTTTGCATTAGTGTAATAAATAAACTATGTCATATTCGTCCCTAAATAAACTGTTCCAAAAATAAAGTACACTGCTTTCTCTCTCCAGCAGCACAGAACAGATTCATTTCTTTTCCTGCCAACTGCCAGATGTGGTGGGCGCGTCAGCACAGCCCTGGGATAGCCAATAGGGTAGGCTGGGGCAAATGTGAAGCTGGGAAAACATGCAACATCTGTGGTGTCACCGCCAGACACCACACTTGCTAGGTGGTAGCTTTAAATCGGCCGCGGTCCATTAGTACATGTCGGACCCGCGTGTCGCCACTGTCAGTAATTGCAGACCGAGCGCCACCACACGGCAGATCTAGAGAGACGTACTAGCACTCGGCCCAGTTGTACGGACGACTTTGCTAGCGACTACACTGACGAAGCCTTTCTCTCATTTGCCGAGAGATAGTTAGAATAGCCTTCAGCTAAGTCCATGGCTACGACCTAGCAAGGCGCCATTAACCATATCTGAGAGTCTCACTTGTATCATAAAGAATGCTGTATACAAATGATGGATTAAAGTTAAGTATTCCAGCAGCTACGTACTTTTCTTTATAGCATTCATTACGTATCCTGTTTCAGACCTAAAGCAAGCCTGCGTGTGTAAACGCGTGCATTTCGGCCTCCTTCTCTAAAAACAGTGTCGGCACGTCTGCCGACACTTCAACATCATTATGACGCTGTGCTCTTATTGATTGAACTGCACGATGACGTGACCTGTCATGGCAAACTCGTGAACTATCTCAGTTCTTTGGTCTGCTGGATCGGAGACAGTTGTCTCTTGTGGGTGGGACCTTATATGTAGGCTTTAGAAATTACAGACAGATCCGGTAGAGGCAGAAGTTTCCATACTTTGTGTAATGTACCTTTAATGCAAAGCATTTATTTGCAGGACTATATTCTTCCTTTTCATATGGTCAAGCATCATTGATCACTTCCATTCTTCATGCAATGAGCTTCGGATGCACTACTCAGCTGAATGTGTGTATTATGTAATACAGCTGTTAAAACTCCCCCTATCTGGCACAAACATCTCACCAATTGAACACATGCTCCTTCCACACCAACATCTCAGCAAGCAATGGTAACTCAAACTCTTGTGGTGATAACACCACACTAAGTCAGTACTGCTGTAGGTAGATAACAAATTTAAAAAAAAATTTAATCGGATTTAAAGAAATTATATTCGAATTTTATAACATCATGAGCACTCTCTAGATTGGGTAACACCATACTAACTCCCATGAGCCGCTGGAGTAAGCTTTTAGAGCGAAATTCCCTCAAAAATTCGAAATTGCTGCCCATTTTCCAAGAGGGTGACACACCATCATGCGAATAGTCGGAAAAGGGGGGTGGGGGGGAAGATGATTGCTGGGTGACCTGTAGAAACACATAATTCGATTTCCCTCCAAAATTCAGTCTTCCTGCCAGGTGAGAATGGCAGACGGTGTGACACTTTCCCAGCAAAAGCGGCCATCTTGGATGGCGTCACGACCGCCATCTTGAATGACGTCATGCACTGTTGCCAAGTCTACAGGGCGCCATCATGGGAGAGGGAGAGGGTGGTGGGCCAATAGGTTAAGTGCCTGTCAATGAAAAGGAGGGATTCTTTTAGCAGAACAATAGTCAATCAAACTGACAAGAGTGAGAGGGGCAATTCCAATAACTCAGACCTGAAAGTGTACCTGTAGGAGCGAGGGGGAGGGTTGGGTTGGAGGTTTCCTGGGGGGGGGGGAGGGAGGAGAGTGGGAGGGGATGGGGACATATTTTAAGTGCCTGTCAATCAAAAGGAAGGATTCTTTTGGTAGAACAATAGACAATCAACCTAATACGAGTGTGAGGGGCTATTCCAGTAACTCAGACCTGAAAGTGTACCTATAGCAGTGAGGGGAGGGTTGGGTTGGAGTTTTCCTGGGGTGGAGAGAGGGGAGTGGGAGAGGTTGGGGGGGGGCATAGATTAAGTGCGTGTCAACCAAAAGGATGGATCCTTTTAGCTGAACAATAGGTTAAGTATCTGTTAATCGAAGGAGAACAGTAGGTTTGCCCCTGAGTGCATACCTGCCTCTGATGTAGGCAACCTGCATTAACAACATACACTGATGCCTGATTTAGCCTACTACCACCAGCATCTAAATTTATTTTAAGGGTTGCCATCATCTTCATTTTCACATGGTATTGGCCTGGTTCACACTCAGGTGAGACCACCATTTGTACATTAAATTTTCATTATTGCTCTCTTGTTCATTTTATATCACTGATCTGATGGCACTATTGTACATACCATTGGTTGTACTGTGTTTTTTATTTTGGGTTTTTCTTTTACTTTAAGAACGTTTGTCTCTGTGCTACGTTTCTCATATTGTTATTTGATATTAGTTGCAAAAAATGGTTCAAATGGCTCTGAGCACTATGGGACTCAACTTCTAAGGTCATCAGTCCCTTAGAACTTACAACTACTTAATCCTAACTAACCTAAGGACATCACACATATCCATGCCCGAGGCAGGATTCGAACCTGCGACCGTAGCGGTCACGCGCTTCCAGACTGTAGCGCCTAGACCCGCTCTGCCACCCCGGCCGGCTGTTATTTGCAATTTTGTTCTTTAGCTATTGTTGTACTTACTGTATGATGTACGGTGTTTGTCCTGGGATGTTTTCTCTTTCACTGTAAGAGCATATGCATGTTTGTCATAATGTGGCTGTATAGTGCTGTTTGTAATTCTGCTGCATTGTCATTGTCATCACTGCCGCCAGCTGTCTGGTGTTTGTCTAATTGTGGCTTTACTTTATTTTAAGAGTGTTTTTGTATGCTAACCTCGTAATTTTGTGCTGTTTTGCTTTTCTGCCATCATAGTTCTGTGGCACTTTAGAAGCGTTGTTAGCTATATGGTACTTGTAATCCAAAGCCAAAATAAAGAAATTAAGAATAAGGTTCAAAGAGCTGTCCGAGGTTTACAACAAATAATTTTTGTACATTGCAGTTGAAGGAGGTGGTGTCTGATCGAGAGGTGGACAACGTTTGCTCGTAAGCAACGCCCAGCATAAGCGTGAAATGCAGAGCTTGCAGTAGCAGTGTTATCTCCATTATAAAAAATGTCTGTAAGCAGTGGTGTCTAAACAGGGACTTGAGTCCTGTCAACGTATTGTCGAGGGCGGTACTAAAGTGCTGAGCATCCTACGAATTATATTGTTAACGGCGAGACTTGTTTCAACCGTGCTGATGTTTTCATCTTCAAAAAAAATGGTTCAAATGGCTCTGAGCACTATGGGACTCAACATCTTAGGTCATAAGTCCCCTAGAACTTAGAACTACTTAAACCTAACTAACCTAAGGACATCACACACACCCATGCCCGAGGCAGGATTCGAACCTGCGACCGTAGCAGTCCCGCGGTTCCGGACTGCAGCGCCAGAACCGCTAGACCACCGCGGCCGGCTTTTCATCTTCCATAATACCCATGTATGGGGTGATGATAATCCAGACTCCACCCTTATCTCAGATCGGTATCAATAAAAATCTGTCGTGTTTTGGATTGCAACTGAAAATGGTTAAAACTTGCGATCTTCACTTGAAACAGTTGCTATCTTCTTAAAAAAAAATTATATTAGATATAAGTTTTCTAAATCACTAAAGTACAAGACATTTTTTTCCCACCAATGATTGTCTTATTACTTTAGGATACTCTACCATATGCGTAAGATTGATCCTATAGTTTTGAGATACACTTCCTATCAGAACACTATCACAATATCCAACGTGTATCAGACGAAACAGTTTTTGATGTATGCTACTGATTACAATATTTTTAACCCACTCTATAGGAGGAGGAGTAGTTAGAATATTATAATTAACAGACGATATATGAGAATTAAGATACCCAGATAACGTCGTTGGCAACATGGTTTGCTCAGCAACAGTCCTGCAGCCGTTAGTTCTTAAGTATAAAAATTGATTTATCTTCTTCTCTTCTCTGTCTCTACACATATGAACTGAAGTTACTTGCTCGCATCCAACTGTATATGCAGGCTAATCTCCGGACTGTTGTAGGAATTTTGATCCTGTTTTGACTAACAAATGCGCAGAGTCATGAGGAAGATTTATGTATATAATTTATAAATACTTCGTACAAATTTTCTCTATTAGGTTGAAGTAAAGTTAAGTTATGAAAACGATGCAAATGCCACATAGCAAACTGTCGCCATATCTCTAGAGAGCAGCAGTGCCTCGAGAACGCAGCAAATGGGATCTAATTTGCATCTGGTGTGGTGGTCTAGCGGTAGAGTGTGTACCTGGAACCCAGAATGTTGTGGAATGGAATCCCGGCTGGCTCACTTTCCTTCACTAGGCCTTTTAAACTAGCACTCATCTGTCAGTTATGTGGACACATTCATTTCGAGATATTACGACAGTTCCAGACCGCCAGCTACTGCTTAATTCAGATTAGCAACCGCAGTTTGTGGTGTCCGAAGTGTGCGATCCCATTTCAAAGATGGTACCTCACGACGAATCGTCAAGTAAGGACGCTGACTGACGCAGCAACGAATGTGAGACGTCTACATCTACATCTACATCTACATCTACATGATTACCTTTCTGTTAGAGCTCTGATTTCTCTTATTTTATCTTGATGATCATTCCTACCTATGTAGGCTGGGCTCAACAAAATATTTTCGCATTCGGAAGAGAAAGTTGGTGACTGAAATTTCGTAAACAGATCACGCAGCGACGAAAAACGTCTTAGCTTTAATGACTTCCATCGCAACTTGCGTATCATATCTGCCACACTCTCTCCTCTATTACGTAATAATACAAAACGGGCTGCCCTTTTTTACACCCTTTCGATGTCCTCCGTCAATCCCACCAGGTAAGGATCCCACACCGCGCAGCAATATCCTAAAAGAGGACGAACGAGTGTAGTGTAAGCTCTCTCTTTAGCGGACTTGTTGCATCTTCTAAGTATCCTGCCAATGAAACGCAACCTTTGGCACGCCTTCCCCACAATATTATCTATGTGGTCTTTCCAACTGAAGTTGTTCGTAATTTTTACACCCAGGTACTTAGTTGAATTGACAGCCTTGAGAATTGTACTATTTATCGAGTAAACGAATTCCAACGGATTTCTCTTGGAACTCATGTGGATCACCTGACACTTTTCGTTATTTAGCGTCAACTGCCACCTGCCACACCATACAGCAATCTTTTCTAAATCTCTTTGCAACTGATACTGGTCTTCGGATGACCTTACTAGACGGTAAATTACAGTATCATCTGCGAACAACCTAAGAGAACTGCTCAGATTGTCACCCAGGTCATTTATATAGATCAGGAACAGCAGAGGTCCCAGGACGCTTCCTTGCAGAACACCTGACATCACTTCAGTTTTACTCGATGATTTGCCGTCTATTACTACGAACTGCGACCTTCCTGACAGGAAATCACGAATCCAGTCGCTCAACTGAGACGATACCCTATAGGCCCGCAGCTTCATTAGAAGTCGCTTGTGAGGAACGGTGTCAAAAGCTTTCCGGAAATCTAGAAATACGGAATCAATTTGAGACCTGTCGATAGCGGCCATTACTTCGTGCGAATAAAGAGGTAGCTGCGTTGCACAAGAACGATGTTTTCTGAAACCACGCTGATTACGTATCAACAGATCATTCCCTTCGAGGTGATTCATAATGTTTGAATACAGTATATGCTCCAAAACCCTACGGCAAACCGACGTCAATGATATAGATCTGTAGTTCGATGGATTACTCCTACTACCCTTCTTAAACACTCGTGCGACCTGCGCAATTTTCCAATCTGTAGGTACAGATCTATCGGTGAGCGAGTGGTTGTATATGATTGCTAAGTAGGGGAGCTATTGTATCAGCGTAATCTGAAAGGAACCTAATCGGTATACAATCTGGACCGGAAGACTTGCCCGTATCAAGCGATTTGAGTTGCTTCGCAACTCCTAAGGTATCTACTTCTAAGAAACTCATGCTAGCAGCTGTTCGTGTCTCAAACTCTGGTATATTCCATTCGTCTTCCCTGGTGAAGAAATTTAGGAAAACGGCACAGTCGTCGGTAACAGTACCATCGGCACTGCGCAGCAAAAGTATTGACTGCGTCTTGCCGCTTCTGTACTTTACATACGACCAGAATTTCTCGGGATTTTCTACCAAATTTCGAGACAATGTTTCCTTGTGGAACCTATTAAAGGCATCTCGCATTGAAGTCCATGCCAAATTTCGCGTGTCTGTAAATTTTAGCCAATCTTCGGGATTTCGCGTTCTTCTGAACTTCGCATGCTTTTTCCGTTCCCTCTGCAACAGCGTTCGGACCTGTTTTGTGTACCATGGGGGATCAGTTCCATCTCTTACCAATTTATGAGGTATGAATCTCTCAATTGCTGTTGCTACTATATCTTTGAATTTGAACCACATCTAGTCTACATTTGCATAGTCAGTTCGGAAGGAATGGAGATTGTGTCTTAGGAAGGCTTCTAGTGACACTTTATCCGCTTTTTGAAATAAAATTATTTTGCGTTTGTTTCTTGTGGATTTGGAAGAAACGGTATTGAGCTACCTACAACGACCTTATGATCACTAATCCCTGTATCAGTCATGATGCTCTCTATTAGCTCTGGATTGTTTGTGGCTAAGTGGTGAAGTGTAATTTCGCAACCATTTACAATTCGTGTGGGTTCGTGGACTAACTGCTCGAAATAATTTTCGGAGAAAGCATTTAGGACAATCTCGGAAGATGTTTTCTGTCTACCACCGGTTTTGAACAAGTATTTTTGCCAACATATCGAAGGAAGGTTGAAGTCCCCACCAACTATAACCGTATGAGTGGGGTATTTATTTGTTACGAGACTCAAATTTTCTCTGAACTGTTCAGCAGCTGTATCATCGGAGTCTGGGGGTCGGTAGAAGGAGCCAATTATTAACTTAGTTCGGCTGTTAAGTATAACCTCCACCCATACCAATTCGCACGGAGTACCTACTTCGACTTCACTATAAGATAAACCACTACTGACAGACACAAACACTCCACCACCAATTCTGCTTGATCTATCTTACCTGAACACCGTCTGAGACTTCGTAAAAATTTCTGCTGAATTTATTTCAGGCTTTAGCTACGTCGGCGTAGACACGCCCTCAAGAATCACTATACGCTGCCGCGGCCAGAAAATTACCTACGTCAGAGTGCAGTGCCGCTTACCCTGGTCTGCAGTCATCGCTTACGGCGACAACGTTATCTTACTTCGGTTCCAGTAGCCCGAGTTGTGTTACAAGAACTATATCGAAGTTCATAATCAATTGTAAATTTAGAAATAACTATAATCTGTATTGTATCAAGTAATAGTTAACTAATTAGTCAGAACATGATGATCACCGACCAACTATCGATATAAGACCCTCCAGGCGATAACAGCGTCACCTGACAAGGAAAGACTGCTATTCAGACACGCACGGTGCATGTGGTATCAGTGAGCGTTCTCTCTATGCGTAGAATTGGTAATGGAAATGAAATGAGCGTTGGGCGTCATTGGCCGGGAGGCCCCTTACGGGGCAGGTCAGGCCGCCTTGGTGCAGGTCTTATTACATTCGACGTCACATTGGGCTATCTCAGCGCCGAAGGGGATGAAATGATGATGAAGACAACACAACACCCAGTCCCTCAGCGGAGATAATCCCCGACCCAGCCGGGAATCCAACCAGGGCCCCTTTGGACAGCAGTCCGTGACGCTGACCATTCAGCTATCGGGGCGGACTGTAGAATTGGTAAAGTGTACGATCTGCCTTAGTTGACCGAGGGCAGATTGTGATAGCCGAGAGACTGAGCACGAACAGTTCAGAAACTGCACGACTTGTCGGGTGTTCGCCGAGTGCTGTGGTGAAAGTCTTCAACATGTGACGAAACCAACGTGAAACCTCGTTCAGACATCGTAGGGTAGAGCGGCCACCCCTCATTACACATGTCGGACGTCGTAGGCTGGGCAGATTGTTAAAACAGGACAGGCAGAACTAACATCAGGCAGAACTAGCATCAGACTTTAATGCCGCGCATAGTACAAGCGTATCTGAACATACGGTCCATAGAAAACTAAGCAGTTACGACCCAAGCATGCGCCAATTTTGGCAACTACGACTGAAATGGGCACGTGACCACCGGCACTGAACGTTGGCGCAGTGGTATAATGTTGCATGGTCTTATGAAGCCCAACATCATCATGGCGATAGGAGGGCGCGTATCCGTCGCCTTCCAGGGGAACAGCTCCTTTACACCTGTACTGCGGGACGTAGACAAGCAGGAGCGGCTCCATTATTCTCTAAGGAACATTCACGCGGACATCCGTGGGTATTGTGGAGCTCGTGGAAGGCACCATGACGGCCAAGTAGTATCGTACGCTGGTTGCAGACCACGTACACCCCTTCATAACGATGATGTTCGCAACGGCAGTGGTACTTAAGATAATGCCCAATGTCACAAGGCCAGGAGTGTGATGGAGTGGTTCGAGCACACAGTGGTGAGTTCCAATGGATGTGCTGGCGCCCCAACTCATAAGATCCGAAACCGATCGAGCACATCTGGTTGTGGCGCCAGAGCTCATCGCCTCCCTTCCTGGAATTTAGGAGAATTAGGCGACTTGTGTTCGCAGATGAGGTGCCAACTCACTCCAGCAACCTACCAAGGTCTCATTGCTTCCATGCTACGACTCGTCGCCGCTGTTATCCGTGCCAAACTTGGACATAACAGCTATTAGGTAGGTGGACATAACGTTCTGGCTGATAAGCGTATATTGTGCATCGACAATAACAAATACATTCCTGTCGACATGGATCGTTTCCAAGTATTTCAGATTGTTCAAAGATAATAAAGTGATGTAATATTTTGTGTGTGTCGTAGGATCTGCTCGACCTCCTCCATCTCGGTTTGCTATGGCCGACATCTGTGACGACAAGTGTTTTTTCGTCCGGCACTACACAATTCGAACACTTAATCCACTGCAAAGTTATCGAGCAGTGGGCAGTGAGCTACTCAGCTTCGAATTATAGTAATAAACATTACCAATAACGAGAAGATAACCACTTCATCATCATGCTGTGATGTGTGACTTACAGCATGAAATAATGAAATATTTTCCCCGCAATCGTTTGAGAATAACTGCATAGCGAAAAAATATAGCTGGTCGCGGTGGCCGAGCGGTTCTAGGCGCTTCAGTCCGGAACCACGTGACTGCTACGATCGCAGGTTGGAATCCTGCCTCGGGCATGGATGTGTGTGATGTCCTTAGGTTAGTTAGGTTTAAGTAGTTCTAAGTTCTAGGGGACTGATGACCTCAGATGTTAAGTCCCATATTGCTCAGAGCCATTTGAACCATTTGAAAAAAATATACGAATCCAAAATATGTGGTGTTTTATTTTTTGTGCTGCAAGTAAAACGTTTTCTAAAAAAAATATACCCGCAATTTCAGTAACTTTGCTTCGTTTGCATATAGTACGTTCTTTCAGCAGCGCAGCAGATGACTCAGTTTTTAGCTTTCTGTCTTCCTTGAATCAAAGCTGGATGTTGACAATATTCTTCATGTGGCATGGCGGGGAACTTCTGGAATTAGTCATAACAGTGCACCACAGAACATTTCAACCTCCACAACATGAGTGTAGTAACATAAACTAAACATTTACATCATACGTGTTTTAGCCATTTTTTTATTTTATTTGTGCCACTTCAGCCAGTCTCTGAAACATATTACACCACTCACGCACACATGCAGCCGTGATTCACATACGATAGTTACATTACTTCTAAATATATTACTTACATCACTTTCGGGTCGCTAGTTATTTATGAGTTTACTGATTTCACTTAGAAGTGTCAAACGCGGTCCTCTAAATACATTGATGAACCAAAACATTATGTTCACTTATAATGTGTTGGTGTACCTTTGGAGCGCAAGACAGAAGCGAATCTGTGTGGCCAGGATCCTTGGTGTGTGGCATCGGATGCCTATGCAAAGCGCACGCAGTTTCTGTAACTAACTTTTAGGCGGTTTGTAGGCACGGAAGTGGTACCCAGTACCGTCTCAGATGTGCTCAGATCACGCAAATTTGTTCGCCAAAACTGTCAATGTGAGTTCGCTATCATGTTGCATGACTCTAGTCTTGTGACAGTGGCAGGTATCTGGCAGGAAGTTCCAATAGCGGTTGTTGGAGATAGCAATCATGAAGGGATGCAGACGGTCTGCAGTAATGTTGCCTTCGATTACTACCACAGGTCTCATGAAAACTAGTGAAAGTCCACAATAGCTCCCACCGCCCTACGTCTGTGGCACGGTGCACGTTTCGAACAAGCGACCGCCTAGATGACAGCACATGTGGATACGACAATCGACCTGCTACAACAGAAACACATTTCCACTGACCCACGGTCTAATCTCGGTGATCCCGTTCCCACTGAAACCGTTACTGACGACGTGGTTGCACCAGCATGGGAACACGCAGGGGTCATGAAGTTACAGTGATACTCATGTTCGACCATGTGCGCTGAACGATGTACTCCGAAACAGTATACCTGCACCATCAGTGTACTCTATTGTCAGATGTAGTTTCATTGCATCTCAGCGTTCTGCCGTCGATGCTCACGACAGTAGGACGAGAACAGCAACCAGCTTCACCTTTTCCGAGATGGGCATTCCCAGGCGCCGAGCCTTACGACTCTGACTTCGTCAAAGTCCGAAATGTCACTGGATTTTCCCATTTGTGGCGCGTGTTATCGCTAGACTATTATTACCTCATTCGTCTCGGCTCCACTAATATACTTTTCTTATCGCATGCGCGCAACACCACCGCACAGAATTCAGCCTCGCGGTGGGCAGTGGTCGTAATGCTTTGGCTCGTCAGTTCTGTTTATATAAATAAATTGCACAATATCTAATGTAGTGGATGTTTTTGATGACTCGAAATACTTTCCTTATAACTAATGTTTTTCAATGATTTTGAAGGTTCTACTGCAACTACTATTCTGTGATAGATATGCTGCTTATTTTTTAAAAAAATATGAATTTGAAGTTTTCATGGCAAATTTTATCAAAAGTATGTTTGCAAAGTCAAATTCTTTACAACCAAAAATTATTGTAACTAAGAAACTTTGTTGACTACGTTCTCTCTTTGTTTAACATCGGAACTGATATATGAGGTTTCCGACTTTTTTAAGTAAGTACAGTTGTGTAGGTCGCTCAACGTTCAGGCATCTAACACTGTTGTTGCTCCAATAGTTTAAAAGTTCCCAGAAGTTTGAAGCGTTGTCTGTTTGACATAAAGGATCTTATGATTATTATTTCCGTCTCGTGTACTTGAGTTCTGTTCTCATTTCAGTTTTGGCGTTATGAAGAGTGGGGTGGAACGGCATTTAAGAATTCATGCAGCTACTGTAATGCAAAAATTTCTTCTAAGTACATCATTCGCTTTATAAGATTTTAGTGCTTTTGTTAGTCATAAATTTGTAAATGTCTGTTTATGCATTTATTCATATGCGTGAGGACGACTAATAACAACCGAAACAGGTAGCAATAGTTAGGTTCTAATGGTAAATAAATATTGGTCAATATCTTCATGCTGTGAGGCATGAAATACTGAAATTATTTACACTGAAATAAGAGTTGTAGTTCCTGGACTCAAACAGTACTAGTGATCAATCGTGTACGGGCAATTATGATGCAGAAGGATCGCTCTAATGTTGACAAATTATCTGTTGTCGAAGAAGGCAATGGAGATGGATCGTATAAAACGTTACACTAGGCCTGGAACTGTTTGTTAAATTTACGTCCACGCGTACATATAGACTCTGCAAGACACTAAACAATGCATGGCAGAAGGTAATTAGTACATTGATACCCATTGTCTTATTTTTCCACTCAAATAGGACTAAGGAGAAGTGATTGCCCGTATACATGCCGTTAACTCCTACATTTTAACCTTACGGTCGATTCACAAGATGGAAATCTGAACCCCAAAACTGCGTCGATGTCAAACTGGTGGAACTCCGAAACTATAAAGCACTACTCCAGAAATAATAGCACAAACGATTTCCTTTATAGGAGCGCTATACTTCTGCAGAAATTTACCTACGAACAATAGTTGTCCATTCGCCTTCCATACAACTGATTTTACGGTCTCGTAGCATCTCATGTTGGTACACGATGTTTTGTCCATATATTTAATCGACATGATTGAGACAAGCAAAATACCATTAAAACTGTATTTGAACTGTACACGAATGTGTCTTCCACCCACCCGAATTAATTTACATTCATCCATTTCGAAATCAGGCTGTTCTTCATCTAATCGTATACAGGGTGAACATTAATAAAACCGACAAATTGCAGGGACGAATTACTGACTGGAAATGGAGGAAGGAAAGTACTATGAGCACGTGTTCGGAAGTGGACGGTGTGCGTGCAACGACAACAAATTGTCCCGGAACACAGTACAGATCTGCATCGCATACACGTGACAGCAGATGTTCAAAGTGGCCTCCATGGAATGCAAGGCAAATGTTCATACTTCGCGTCATGGATTGCCGCTCTCTTTCGCACGTTCCGGCCCCTCTCCGAATAGCATCACAGTCGTCGTGAGCACACCGTTGAAGGGTCTGGACATCAAGAACACTTTCAGATGCCTCCAGAGGTAAAAATTCGGAAGATTTAAGCCCAAATCTAGCAGGCCATGCTACGGGGCCTCCGCGCCCTACCCAACGTCCGGGATAGATGTTGAAGTGTCGGCGAGGTGTAATGCGGAAGTGGGGTGGTACTTCGTCATGCAGAAACAACAAAACCTGTCGTAGTACCAAAGGCACATTCTCAAGTGGCCCAGCCAGACTATTCCACAGGAAGTCATGGTGCGATTCTCCGTCGAGCAGTTGTGAAATAGTAACCGGTCCAAGAATGTGGTCATCAAGAGTTTCTGCCCACACACTGATGCTGAACCGATGCTGGTGAGACGCCTCAACCATTCTCCAAAGATTCTTTTAGCCCACATATGACAATTATGCACATTGAAGATGACAGTTCTGGTGAAAGTTGTTTCGTTAGTAACGAAAACTGATGACAAAATCCCATAATTCTGATTGGTGCAAAACCATCGACATAATACTTCCCGCAGAGGGGAAACCGCTGTTGATAATCCTTGCAGTCGTTGCACGTGATAGAGACAGTAGCGGCTGTTATGGAAGACACACGTAATCGTACTTTGGCTTACCTCATCTTTGCGGATCACTTGCTAGGAGCTTGTAGTAGGTTTCGTCAGTATCTTGTAGAACCCGGTCCTCCAAATATGGTGTACGCACACTCCGCCGCCTCCTTGTACGTTCTTCTGTCCGAAAGGACCCATGATCACACAAACGCCCAAAAAGGACTTAAAATGTTGTGTGACGTGCTTCGTGTCTGCGAGGGCTACTTTTTTTGTACAGTCATGTTGCCTCTCTAACTTTTCTATGTCCCTTACCATTTCTCTGCGTTGTCTTGATAAATTGAAAGAAATAATGAACTGCAGAATAATGATAAGTGTAACATTTCTAAATCTTTGGCTTTTAATGAGCAACATGCAGCTAGAGCAAAAGTGATTCTGGAGCAATCTTGGTTACGCCTTGTTCATTCACTGCTACGCAGTTAAACGAGGAGAGACGGGCTGGCTGACCTGGCCGTTTTGACGGCTATCTTACGGTAGTGGATTCTCTTTTGCACGGTGTTCAGATTTTTCCGTCCGGTATTAAGAAATTTGCGTTGTTGATGATCAAATTCGATTCTTTATTAAATTGACACATGATAGAGTGTACTGTGCTAAGGCCCACTGAGCTCATTCACAACACTGAAATGAAGCTCTGGCACTGCCTGTACCGTCTCCGGGAACATATCTCCGTTAACAAAATGTAGTAATTTCTCGTGTCACCACACAGCACACCAATTTGTGTTATCTGCTCCATTCCTTTCAACCTTTTAACCACGACTTACATTTCATAATTTCTGCTTTTATCGTTTTAATTAATTACTTTTTTAATTTAAGGAAGTAGCGCATATTTAACAGTGAGTGCTGTACATGGAGGCAGACCAGATGCGCTCCATTAAGCCGGAACGTTAATAACGCGCGCCAGAGGCGTCTGTTGACCGCAAACCTTGTTGACGAACAAGCGTTCTATTAATAGAGCCGCCGGGGCGCCGCCCGCTGCTGCTGCAGGGTAAATGTACTTGGCGCAGAGCCGAGGTCTCCGCACCCTTCTGCTACAAGTTCCCCTGCACGAACTTCGCTGTTAATTCATCACGATGTATGTAAACAGCAGATGGCAAAAAGTTGATGTAGCCGTTGCTGGAGCTGTACTGCTCCGCCTCTAGTCTCGTAAGCCAGTCTGTCGATCAGGGAGCTTCGCATTCACGTCACCCCACGTAACAGAATTATGCCTACTCCGTGCTTCGCGCTTCTGTTTTATTGCAAGCGAGTGATGTACTGAGGTGGCTACGGAACTGTATTCCCGCTTGGAACAAAAAGCGTCCTAAGTGGCCCCTGCACGCTGCCTCTGGTCTTTCTTTACCGAAATTAATCTTCGTCTGCTCTAAAATTATTTCGTTAAAACAGAGGCTGACTCCTTCACGCCACACTTGTACCGAATAGCATGTTTTGCAATCTCCAGTGATTAGCTGTAGGGAAACATCACATTAATACATAATTCTTTAAAGCACCAGCAACAAACATAGTTCCCTGTATGAGAGATACGACAGCATGGACATACAAGAAATGAATAGCAGTCGTCAAAGAAACTAAAAAAATTAATTTAGTTTAAATTCATTATGTCCATTTAAAATTATAAATAATTCAGAGATACAATTCGTATAAATCTTTAATTTCTGCAGTGCATCTAAAAATGTCACTATGGTTTACCATGAAGACCTTCTATTCCACGAGACACTAGTAGCAATTTGCGGTTATCGTCATTCTGGTAGTGGCCCGTTGCACTTGTATTACTTACATATTTACGCTCCCTTTGTCGGTTAAGAAAAACTCTTATCCTGTTTGTTAGCTGTGGTAATTTCCCCAATCAACATATGTTTTTTTTTAAATAGCTCTGAATTTTCCCATCGGCTGTGTGGTTAACTGTCACATCTGTAATCACGGGCGTTTCGTCGATTCCTATTGTAATCGGACGAACTGCTGTTCCTAATTATTATCCAAATATTTGACATCATGCTCTGACATCCTGCTGCATCAGGTAGGCACCTTATGTACATTCGAAAGGCATTGTGTTCATTTTTTAAGAGAAGATACTGGCCTCCACACCATATAGTAATAATTACCAATTTTTAAATGCTTATTCCAGCAGAAAAGCTGCAAATATGGGCTGTAAGAAAAAGATCCTACCATCCGTTTTTAATATAAAGAAACTACTGGTCTTACGCGAAAGGTAGTTGCTTGGCGTAGAACCGCATGGAAACACTGTCAACAGGTAATCGCCTTGCTAAATTAGATGTGGCTGAGGTAAATGCATTTTTTTCACAACTTTGACATTATTCTGTGTGTTAGTGTTATTTGTAGTTAATGTAATATATGGTGAGTGTTTATTCACATTTTATTTAGTATGTGTTCTCGCCAGGTAACATCAGAGGAGTTATCGTAAAGATCTTAAACATTACGGTGAACTGCATATAGATATCAGTTGCTTACCTTATAATGAGCATTAAAAATTTGCTGTGTGTCCGGGATCGCATATGCTGCAGTCAAACATGGTGTGTGGTAGTCCCAATGCAATTACGAAGGTGCGCTGAAAAATGATGCATCCCAATTTGTTTAGTGTAAAGCTCTTAAAAATTTTTAAGTAATACAAAGAATATTAACATTCTACAGCTTTGTTCTTCGTGTCTACATTCTTATTTCTCAACTTAGTCATCCTGGCGACGAACATATTTCTCCCAACGAGATACCAGTTTGTTGCTACCATCACAGAAGATGGTTTGGTTTTGCTGACGGAACTGCAACCTCACCTCTGTCTGTACCATGTGTTCACTACAAAATAGAAGTTCTCGAAAGTTTTCTTCAAATTTTGGAAGCAGAGGAAAATCGGATGTGGCCAAGTCTGCACTGTATCGACCATGATCCTATGACAGTGATCCCGAGGCGTCGGATTGTTGAAGATGTCGTTGCACTCGACTGTCGTCTTGCATTATCATGCTGAAGGGGAGGGTACACCGTGTGTGGATGAACTCTTCGAATTGATGGTTTCAGTTTTCTGGCGGTTTCCCAGTACATTTCAGAGTTTATGATGGTGTCTTTAGACATGAATTCAAAGTAAATCATACTTAAAACGTCCCAGAAAACTTTGATGAGTTCATCATCTTGATTCCGATGAGTTTCGTCGCTTGCCGTACACTGTCGCCCATTCCTAAATCTGTTAGACACGTCGATGTTAGTACCACGGTTTCCTTCGTTACGAGCTCAATCAACCCAACGTCGCACATTGCTGGTGTCGATACAATCATCAATGTACATTCTTCCATTCCTCTACGGATTTCAATTGGATGCACGCTTCCTGCTATTACAAACTCGACTACAGCACGCTGTTCCTCACACACCGACATAGTTAGGTTACACACCGCCATGTTACATGCTACAATTCAGGGCCCTTTTGCCGGCCGTGGTGGCCAAGCGGTTAAAGGCGCTACAGTCTGGAACCACGCGGCCGCTACGGTCGCAGGTTCGAATCCTGCCTCGGGCATGGATGTGTGTGATGTCCTTAGATTAGTTAGGTTTAAGTAGTTCTAAGTTCTAGGGGACTGATGACCTTAGAAGTTAAGTCCCATAGTGCTCAGAGCCCTTTGAACCATCAGGGCCCTTTAGCGATAGAGGCCTGCAACTTGTGTTAGCCAACCAAGAAACTCGACCTAGTAATATGCATGGCATGTAATTCGTCAACCGACATTGAGGACGGAATAAAAAAAAACGAGTCATTACTTTTCAGCACGCCCTCTAGCTTCCTGCAGTGTGGACTTCGCCCTCATCAACTAGAGGAAGACTGTGAGTGAGCACTTGAAAATAGGATTCATAGTCGACTGATGTTAAAAATTCGGTGCAATATGTAAAGACATATGTATAGACATAAAGAACAGTGAAATTAAACCGAGACATATGGAAATAAAAAGTGAACTGTTCATTATTTCACAGTTAATAGCAATAACTGTTAATAAATTTATCCCACTGTGCGACAAGACCGTCAATGCCATCATCGAAAAATGTTTGCGATTGCCTACGGAAACGTGATTGTACGCAGACATACACCTAACAGTCCGAAGCAAATCTACGGCCTCGAATGTCATTCTTCCGGGCTCCAGAAATATGGAAGTCGCAGGGGGAGAGAGCGCGACTGTATGAAGGCTGTGGAAGGACTTCACAGTGAACTTCTGCAGCGTTGTCGAAACAACGTTGGTAACATGTGGGCAAGCAACATGGTCTGTAGACAACTGGAAACATTTTTCCACGAAGGTATCGACCGTATTGTCTCACAGTCAGATAAATGTATTAACAGTTCTGCCAATTATGCTTGAAATAATACTTAATAGTTATTTTTTCCATCTGTCTTGTTTTCGTTTGAGTCCCCCTTCTGATAAACAGCGACGGCGTTTAAATTCAACAGATTTTAACGATTTAACGAACGAAATAACATAATTTTTTCTGCTGCGTCCCCTTTTGGAGGGGATCACAGTTTTTTATTGTCTTGCACCCTCAACCTCCCCACAAATATTACTTGTGGCCACCCATACCTTAAAATACTTTAATAGTAATAACAATAAAGTAAATAACATATCTTGATAGAACAATAAGTTTTTACATCAGTACTTAGAATAACGCTTTAGCATAACATCTATGAATCTGGCTTGGTCCGAAAATATGAGAACATGTGTCCTGCAAGAACTGAAATAGTAACAAATTCTCCCACATTTAATAACATCATAATCTGCACATTTGGTACACAGTCCAGTCACAATAATGTGACTACCTGCCAAAATCCTGAATAACCATATTTTCCAGGTGCGACATGTGCAGGAGGAGGATCAGTAACGTTCTGGAGGATACTGACAGGGATGTGGGGCCATGCCGAGTCCAGCGCCGTGGTCAGCTGCGCTACGTTTCTCGGTTGAGTATCCATGGCGCGAACAGTGCGACTGAGGTGGTCCCATAGGTTCTTCATTGGGTTTAAATCCGGAGCGTTTGTTGGCCAGCGAATACGGAAAACATATCCTATTGTTCTTGAAAACACGCATGTACGCTGCAAGTTGTGTGACACGTTGCAGGCCCCTGCAGGTAGATGCCATCGTGCCGAGGAAGAACGAACTGTATGTAGGATGAGCATAATCCCCAAGGATGGATGCAAACTCAAGTTGACAGGTTGATCTATTGCGTTTTCCAGCATGACGAAACCATCCAGGGATTGTCACGAAAATATTCCCCAGGCCTTAACGCTCCCTCCTCCTCCGTTTCACGCCGTACATGCCGACGGCTCCTAAAGCGTGATTCATCTGAAAAGGCCACCTCTCGCCTTTCAGTGGACTTCCAGTTGTGGTACAGCCGTGCTGCTTCCAGCCTTCGTCACCTATGAACAGCAGTCACAATGGGTTCACGAACCAGGAGTCTGCTGCGGAGGCCCATTCGCAGCAACGGTCGCTGAACGGTCTTTGAAGAGACAGTGTTGGTAGCCCGTAGGCACATCTGGGCCGTCAGATGCTCAACAGCTGCACGCATATTCTCCCGTACACGTCTCCGCAGTTGCCGTTCTCTCCTGTCATCTACTCTCCGTGGCGCACCACAGTTGCTTCTGCGCCGGATTTGGATAGCAATATTTTGCCATGGAAGGTACACGTTAACCACGTTCACACGATAGTAGTTTGCAAACTCAGCCGTTTCGGAAATGCTTCCACTCTTGGCCCGAAGCCAATGACCATGCCCTTTCGGAAGTCAGACAAATAGCAAACGTTTCCGCATTACGACAACGAATGCACTGTTGTCAGCGCCCCCGACACGCTTTATACACACTGCACTGCTAGTGCAGCCAATTGCTGTTTGTGAATAGTTATTGCACACTGAAGTCGAACATTGACGATGGTCACACTGATGTGACTGTACCTTGTATAAAATGTATCAGTATTCCGTTTAGCACTACGTGTGTAAACACAGGTTTGAAGAGTCTAGCTATGCGAGAGTGTAACTGAGTGGAAGACTTTTTCTTTCTCGCTTTCAAAAAGGCAGTCTTTCTATTTCTCCTTTTTTCTCTGTTGAAGGTCTTCCGCTTTCTGTGATCCCTTCCTCAGCTTCCTGTGGTTTGTCAGTTCTACCTGAAGACTTACGAACCATGTAGGATTTCTAGTTAAAAACAGGTACGGTCAGGCTTGTAGCCATCCCTCTCACTAGCAGCTAAGACGTATCATGTGTAAAATGTACAATGTAACTTATGTAATACCTACTCATTTTTGTAACTTTTATTTTACACATAAATTTCTTCTGTGACAGTGCGCTGTGAAATTTTGAAACTGATATACAGGGCAATTCAGCTAAGCTGCTCTCCTCTGATATTTTCCGGAACGTTAAAATATCGTAATTCTGATTACACACAAATGAACTGTAAAAAATCACTCGCTAAATAATGTTTAACCTCTTTTTGTAGCTATATTTCTTACAAAAATATACGCATCGACCTCGCTTTTTGAAATGGAGTTAAAGTAATCTCTGCTGCTCATATTGTATTTATAAAAGAAACAAATTTAACGGCGTTTCACTCTTGAAAATCCGAGTAGTTGTTTCGAATAAATTAAAAAACATAAAACTTAACTGTTTTGAACAGGAGACTGATTGCTGTGAAAGTTCGTGTCATAATACGGGACTGTCATGCCAGGTTCATGACTCGCACCTACTTGATGCTGGTAAGAGTCTACTTACAAAATCAAAATAATGGAGAAAGGATTAATTTATAACTGATACTAATCACACTTGGCTACATATGGTGGACTGATACTCCAGCCGTAAAGCAAAGGACGTGGAATCTAAAGATGATTCACCAGTTAATTACCGTAACAGTTCTGTTCTTGTTTCTACCAGAATCTTGCAAGAAAGTTGCTCGTCAAAAATTGAAAGAACTTGTTGAACAGGGAAATGCGGTATGCACACTGTCAAATACCTTGCGGAATGCGTCTAGCTACACACATTGAAAAATTACATCAGCAACAGAAACATAAAGATAATTACAAAAAATTGATCATAACCACAACCTTAAAATTCCGTTTACGTCCTCATGTGTTCTGAATACCCACCGTCGTTTGCAATACACGTTTAAGTCACTGGTGTAGGGCTTCTGGACGGACTGAAGAGATTCTTTACATATCATTACACATGCCGCAACATGTGATGTTTTAAATCTTATAAAGTTGTCGTAACTTGTGAATGGACTTCAGTTTTGAGTTCACCCCAAAGGTAAGAGGCCAGTGACGTCAAATCAGGTGAACGTGAAGCTAACTGATGACGCCTTCATGTTCTATCCAAGGACCAGCGAAGAGCTTGCGCTTTCCCAGCCGCAAGTGGTTAATGAGTTTGGCATACATTGTGCTAGTAGCACATAGATCTACGTATTTCTTGTGGTAATTCCTCTAAGAGGACCAGCAGAACTTCGGTGAACAATTGTAAGCATCTTTTACCGTTAAGGTTCCTTTAACGCAAGAATCCGCACCAAACATTAACGCTCCATTAACTCTGATGTTCAACATGCCTCAGCCTGTGTAGAATCTCAGCGGTCCAGTAATGAGTATTTCTTACATTTAGCTACACATGAGATGTAAGGGCAGCTTAATTCGCCAAGGGAATCCCTTGACGAAAGCATCTATCGTCCCGATGTCGCATCACAACCGAATGACAGAATTCCAAGCGCTTTCAGCAAATCCCCTGGTTGATTTGCTTGTGGAGTGACACATGATGCGGCTGGTAGCCATATTCACGCAAAGTGCGAACAACTCTGAGTTGACGTATTCGAGGAACAATCGAAGTTTCCCTGGAAGTAACATATGGACTTTGCGCAACAGCTACCAGAACACATATTTCCGTCGCTCTGCTTGTTGGAAGCTAGCTCTTCCCCTTTTGCGTGGTATTCCATTATCCTCCCAATACAATTTTTTTTCCGTATTCGCTACATTATCATCCTTGTTGGACATATGTTGTCGAGACACCTTGGTGCATACATCTCAGTTGTACCCTGTGTGTTCTTTCTGCATTATCCGTTGAGAGCCAGTATACCTACACAGTCCAGTCACACTAATGGGACCACCGCCTATAGTCGACGTCAGCTTGCAGTAAACACTGGCAAAAGACATGTGGCAGCACTAGCAGTGAAGTGTGTATAAAGCGTGTCGTGGGGGGGGGGGGGAGGGGGGGGGGACGCGGGCAGCAGTGTGCGGAAACGGAGCAATTTATCTGACTTCCTAAAGGACATGGTCATTAGCTTTCGGGACAAGGGTGGAAGCATTTCCGAAACGGCTCACACCCTGTAACCCCGTACCAATCGTCCGAAGGGTCTAGCCGGAGGATATTCCCTGAATAACCTCGTCACTCTGGAAGGCACAATTGATCAACACAACTACGCATCCAATATTAGAGATCATGTCCACCCCTACATGCTGTTTGTTTTCCCTCGACTCGGTGGTATCTACCAGTAGGATAAAGCAAAGCGTCACACAGCTCGCATTGTACGTGCGTGGTTCGAAGAGCACCAGAATAGGTTTTCCACATTCCCGTGGCCACCATCTGTGAAATCTAGTGCACCTGGACACGGCTCTCGAGTTTACATCCCCGTCGGTACCTTCCAAAACGTCATTGACCCTCTTCCTTCACGTCTCACAGCGGTCCGCGCAGCAAAAAGAGGTTATTCAGGTTTTTCACAGGTGGTCGCATTAATGTGACTGGATATGGATTTTTTTTTAATATAATCCACACTCGATTTCCGTGAAAGAGACAGACGGAATCTGACAGACTGCTGCTACATTCCTCTGTGTCCAATTTGTATTAGTACACTAATACAAATAGATCAAAAGTATCCGGACGCCTGGCTGAATATGACTTACAAGTTGGTGGCACCCTCCATGGGTAATGCTGGAATTGTTTATGGTGTTGGCCCACCATTAGCTTTTATGACAGCTTCCACTATCGCAGGTATACGTTCACTCAGGTGCTGGAAGGTTTCTTTGGGAATGGCAGCCCATTCTTCACGGAATACTGCACTGAGGAGCGGTATCGATGTCGGTCAGCGAGGCGAGGTACGAAGTCGCCCTTCCAAAACATCCCGAAGGTGTTCTATAGGATTCAGGCCAGGACTCTGTACAGGCCAGTCCATTACGGGGATGTTATTGTCGTGTAACCACTCCGCCATAGGCCGTGCAATATGAACAGGTACTGGATCGTATTGAAAGACGCAGTCGCCATCCTCGAATTACTCTTCAACAGGAAGAAGGTGCTTAAAACATCAGTGTAGGCCTGTGCTGCGATAGTGCCACGCAAAACAACAAGGGATGAAAGCCTCCTCCATGAAAAACATGACCACACCATAACACCACCCTCTCCGAATTTTACTGTTTGCGCTAAACACACTGGCAGATGACGTTCACCGGGCAATTGCCATACCCACACCCTGCCATCGGATCGCCACATTTTGTACCGTGATTCGTCACTCCACACAACGTTTTTCCACTGTTCAGTCGTCCAATGTTTACGCTCCTTACACCAACCGAGGCGTCGTTTGATATTTAGCGGCGTCATGTGTGACCTACGAGCAGCCGCTCGACCATGGAATCCAAGTTTTCTCACCTCCCGCGTGACTGTCATAGACTGGATAGATGTCTGCCTCTAACACATTGCCACCCTCTTCAACTGACGGCGGGCACTGTCAGACAACAGACGAGGTCGGCCTATACGATTTTGTGCTGTACGTGTCCCTTCACGTTTTCACTTCACTATCACATCGGAAACAGTGGACCTAGGGATGTTTAGGAATGTGAATATCTCACATACAGACGTATGACACAAGTGACACCCAGCTACCTTACCACGTTCAAAGTCCGTGAGTTCCGCGGAGCGCTCCATTCTGCTCTTTCACGATGTCTAATGACTCCTGAGTTCTCTGATATGGAGTACCTGGTAGTAGGTGGCAGCACAAAGCACCTAATATGAAAAACGTATGTTTCTGGGGTATACGGATACTTTTGATCACATGGTATATTTCAGCGATTTAACATTCTGTTTCGTGCTTATCCGACGTGACGTGTTTCCTTATTTGAAAGTATAATCGCAAACTTACGCACAACATAGCAATCGGTTAAATGTTCAAAACAAATTTCTCCTTAGTCCTAAAAATTGTAATTACTCCGAAACCAGTAACCGGATTTTGAAGAGTGAATGCTGTAGAATTCGTCACTTTTAGAGCTATGATACTAGTAGCAGAAACTGCTACAGCTTCATTGATGATACTGGTATCTTCATAATTAATATAAAGCTATCAAACAACACTAAACGTCGCTTAAGTAGGACTTTCTCATAATTCATCTGGATGGAAACGGAATTACGATATCTTAAACTGTCCTAAAAATATTTGAGCTGAATAGATTAGGTGAATCACTCTGTATGTAAAAATATAGACTCATCTCTCATCTATTGAAATGCGTTTTCGGGGGTTGGGGGGGGGGGGGGGGGGTAGGATATTGTCATACCCATGACCGCCCTCGTCTCCGGCCATTTTGGATTGTTCCTGAGTAGCACAGGAGATAACTCAATGCTGTGAATTAACGGAAAAGAATGTACATGACCGTTCCTCTGGATGTAACAGTTTTCTCCCGAAATTGTAGGTATTACGTACAACTTCTTTTTACAGGAGCTTTACACTTTATTCTTGCGGAAATCGGTAGCGTAGCAGAAAGGTATAATGGAAGACATTCATTAAAAGGTTATTCAGAGATAGTTCCACTGTATAGCTAAAAACCTCATAGAGTAAAAGGGGAAGGAAAAGAAGAAAGTATGGTGGTCGTTTGGAGCTGTTCCATGTGATATTTCGACTCTTCGTGCATATTAACATCTTTTCTTCGCGACAAGGACATGTTGTGCCTTAAGTGTTTCTTGTTTGAATGGATGCGTCCTTGAAGTGACTGCTCAGTTTCTCTTGCTCATGGCGTATGGAGAGAATGAAAGGCAGTGTGACAGATACTGTGCTTCCCAAGAACAACATTTAGGGGGACACCCAATTTAACATCTTGTACCATCAATATGACCTACGTAAGAATTACATGTTGACAACAAAGTAGTGAAACCACTGGCTGCTTAAATTATCCTTTACCATGACTACATTATTTTGCTTGTCATTAAGATGGTGTCTAGTGAATTGGAGCGCAATCACTAACGAAACCTAAAGCTTTGGATGTCATAAACAGCAGTTTTATGTATTACGTTAGTTGTTACATTGTCAGGACACTCCAGCGTCAAAATTGGAACAAGGGGCTAAGTTCTGCTGCTGAATTAATAATTATCTCATTATACATAAATCGTTGCTCATCATGGATCTGGCATATATTTTTTTGTACCTAAAGGCAGTTCTCTATGAAATAATGTTACAATGAAATGAAATGATCGTATGGCACTGATGGCCGGGAGACACCACCTAAGGTAGCTCGGTCACGATGATGAAATGATGATGACAACAACATCCAATCCCCAAGTCGAAAAAATCTCCGACCCAACTGGGAATCGTATCCGGGGCTTTCGCATGACAGTCGGACTCGGTGACCTTTTTCTTCTTTTTAATTTTGATCTTTATTGCTCTCGACATTTCGTCTGTGCAGACGTCGCGTGACACCTGTTAATGTTGATCGGTAAATACTTTACTCAAATTTTTTGGCACAGAGGCAACCAGCCTTCTGACCGAACACGTTGAGATACCTTGTCGGCTGTCCAGTCAGGCATAACGTTACATTAATATTAGGAGACGAATATCATGTATCAGGAAGGTCTAAAAATCTGTTAAACGTCGGGCTGTGCGTTTCCGTGTTTCATTCTTACGCTATGAAGAATCTTTTTGATATTAGCTTACCCAAGAGGGAAACATTGAATAAAAACACACTATATCTGATGAGTGTATCACACGAACTGGTGCTCATTGTACACGCACAGTCGATCCAAATTTGAGTCAGCACCGTTCATTGTAATTTACCACTGTACGCATTTTTCTATACTAGCATGTACTTTTCATTTATGTTTTTGAGTTGATTCCGTCATTCACCAATGAATCGTGATACTATCACGTTGTAACCACTCTGAGATCGAAATGTGAAAGCAGGATCGTCAATGAAACACAACACTTTAACAGTGAAAACACGTTTATTACGGACACCGAAGTACAGACAGAACAGAACTGCCTGCGTTTCGGAGGGTGATACTGTTTACACGGACATGAACGTTTCAGAATGTGGACATCTTGTAAGTAAGAGAAATTTGGAAAATCTTCTGGGAATAAAAAATACAAAGTAGCACATATATACTGGAGATCGGATTTCAATTGCTGACTCACAGCTCAATAGCCGGTGACACTAAGCGATATTCCAGATCAAAGTAAAGTAAGTATCTTCACCTTAGTTGGTAACACAGCGCCACAGGTATTCTGCGGTTGAGCTGGCGTAATTCTAACCAATTTTCTTACACCATAAACGTAGATAAAATGGTAGCACGTGCTGTACGTTAGAATTTAATGAATCTTTGGCACACAATTACTGCTGAAAGACTTCTTTTGATGGTGCGGAGAGAGAAGCGCAGCGTGCCAAGATCCGCATCGATCGCCCTCCTGTGTGCTCCAGCAGCTGTGTGGACCATCGCGGAGTTCCCTCACTCAGCTCAAGTTGATCTCTGCGGCAATTACAAGATAAGCAGTAAATCTGCATTCACAATACCACTCTCATAATTAAAAGACAATGAATGCTCATTAGAAACGGACTTATAACAAAGAAAAAGCTACAATGAGTAGGACTTATAAAAGTAAGTCGCACGTGTCATTCCACGCTAAGACAGTCGCTCATCAGGAGTGGTATATTGTCAGAAGAGAGTAAATGTTCAGGGTTCCCTGCAGACACAGTTCTGCTGTGGTACGGATAACCGGTGGATCACAGTGTGGGAGTGAAATGGCGCAGCAACTGGATACGAACTCCAAAGCTGCTGTACGCTGGACAGCACGCCTCTTGTGGGCATAACCTCAACACTGTATACAGATTCACTGTGAAATTCTGGCGGTTTATGGACGAAATGCAAAGGCCGTGTCGACCCATAGTGGGATGGTCCCAAAGGGAAGAAAGGTCAATGACATCGACCACGAACGACGGTGTTCAAGAGGCAATCGGACAAAACATCGACCGATAGGAGGGGGAGGAGGAATAAATTTTTCAGCAATAAGGACGTTTTCACATAGCGGTTCTCGAACTGCTCCGTGGCCAAGAAGGTGATTTCTGTCCTCAAGGAGTTCAAAAACTGGTAGAACGTTCCGACCGTTGTTCACAGAGCCCTCGCGACAACGTTGAGAAATGGTGCCATGTATCTTTGTCACTTTAAAGTGTAGTATAGCGTACAATAAAAGCTGCCTGGCCCGTGATAATAATGTGTAAATACTTTTTTGACCTCCGCCTTACGAGTGATGCGTGATACCACTTACAGAAAAAAAGAAAAGTGATTGGAATTACAATAGAACCAGTTCCCCGAAAACTGTATTTGCTCATCCATTACCTGATTTGATTTATAACTTGGGAACGGAGTATCTTAAGTAGTTTCCACTGTCTGTTTGGTAATTGCCTTTTATTTACTATTTTTGTAGAACTACACTACTGGCCATTAAAATTGCTACACCAAGAAGAAATGCAGATGATAAACGTCGTTATCAGGAGAAAGAAAACTGGCGTTCTACGGATCGGAGCGTGGAATGTCAGATCCCTTAATCGGGCAGGTAGGTTAGAAAATTTAAAAAGGGAAATGGATAGGTTAAAGTTAGATATAGTGGGAATTAGTGAAGTTCGGTGGCAGGAGGAACAAGACTTTTGGTCAGGTGATTACAGGGTTATAAATACAAAATCAAATAGGGGTAATGCAGGAGTAGGTTTAATAATGAATAAAAAAATAGGAGTGCGGGTTAGCTACTACAAACAGCATAGTGAACGCATTATTGTGGCCAAGATAGACACAAAGCCCATGCCTACTACAGTAGTACAAGTTTATATGCCAACTACCTCTGCAGATGATGAAGAAATAGATGAAATGTATGACGAGATAAAAGAAATTATTCAGGTAGTGAAAGGAGACGAAAATTTAATAGTCATGGGTGACTGGAATTCGTCAGTAGGAAAAGGGAGAGAAGGAAACATAGTAGGTGAATATGGATTGGGGGGAAGGAATGAAAGAGGAAGCCGCCTTGTAGAATTTTGCACAGAGCATAACTTAATCATAGCCAACACTGGGTTCAAGAATCATAAAAGAAGGTTGTATACCTGGAAGAACCCTGGAGATACTAAAAGGTATCTGATAGAATATATAATGGTAAGACAGAGATTTAGGAACCAGGTTTTAAATTGTAAGACATTTCCTGGGGCAGATGTGGATTCTGACCACAATCTATTGGTTATGAACTGCAAATTGAAACTGAAGAAACTGCAAAAAGGTGGGAATTTAAGGAAATGGGACCTAGATAAACTGAAAGAACCAGAGGTTGTAGAGAGTTTCAGGGAGAGCATAAGGGAACAATTGACAGGAATGGGGGAAAGAAATACAGTAGAAGAAGAATGGGTAGCTCTGAGGGATGAAGTAGTGAAGGCAGCAGAGGATCAAGTAGGTAAAAAGACGAGGGCTAATAGAAATCTTTGGGTAACAGAAGAAATATTGAATTTAATTGATGAAAGGAGAAAATACAAAAATGCAGTAAATGAAGCAGGCAAAAAGGAATACAGACGTCTCAAAAATGATATCGACAGGAAGTGCAAAATGGCTAAGCAGGGATGGCTAGAGGACAAATGTAAGGATGTAGAGGCTTGTCTCACTAGGGGTAAGATAGATACTGCCTACAGGAAAATTAAAGAGACCTTTGGAGAGAAGAGAACCACTTGTATGAATATCAAGAGCTCAGATGGCAACCCAGTTCTAAGCAAAGAAGGGAAGGCAGAAAGGTGGAAGGAGTATATAGAGGGTTTATACAAGGGCGATGTACTTGAGGACAATATTATGGAAATGGAAGAGGATGTAGATGAAGACGAAATGGGAGATAAGATACTGCGTGAAGAGTTTGACAGAGCACTGAAAGAGCTGAGTCGAAACAAGGCCCCGGGAGTAGACAACATTCCATTTGAACTACTGATGGCCTCGGGAGAGCCAGTCATGACAAAACTCTACCATCTGGTGAGCACGATGTATGAGACAGGCGAAATACCCTCAGACTTCAAGAAGAATATAATAATTCCAATCCCAAATAAAGCAGGTGTTGACAGATGTGAAAATTACCGAACTATCAGTTTAAAATGTCACAGCTGCAAAATACTAACGCGAATTCTTTACAGACGAATGGAAAAACTGGTAGAAGCCGACCTCGGGGAAGATCAGTTTGGATTCCGTAGAAATGTTGGAACACGTGAGGCAATACTGACCTTACGACTTATCTTGGAAGAAAGATTAAGAAAAGGCAAACCTACGTTTCTAGCATTTGTAGACTTAGAGAAAGCTTTTGACAATGTTAACTGGAATACTCTCTTTCAAATTCTAAAGGTGGCAGGGGTAAAATACAGGGAGCGAAAGGCTATTTACAGTTTGTACAGAAACCAGATGGCAGTTATAAGAGTCGAGGGGCATGAAAGGGAAGCAGTGGTTGGGAAAGGAGTAAGACAGGGTTGTAGCCTCTCCCCGATGTTATTCAATCTGTATATTGAGCAAGCAGTAAAGGAAAGAAAAGAAAAATTCGGAGTAGGTATTAAAATTCATGGAGAAGAAGTAAAAACTTTGAGGTTCGCCGATGACATTGTAATTCTGTCAGAGACAGCAAAGGACTTGGAAGAGCAGTTGAACGGAATGGACAGTGTCTTGAAAGGAGGATATAAGATGAACATCAACAAAAGCAAAACGAGGATAATGGAATGTAGTCAAATTAAGTCGGGTGATGCTGAGGGAATTAGATTAGGAAATGAGACACTTAAAGTAGTAAAGGAGTTTTGCTATTTAGGGAGTAAAATAACCGATGATGGTCGAAGTAGAGAGGATATAAAATGTAGACTGGCAATGGCAAGGAAAGCATTTCTCAAGAAAAGGAATTTGTTAACATCGAGTATAGATTTAAGTGTCAGGAAGTCATTTCTGAAAGTATTTGTATGGAGTGTAGCCATGTATGGAAGTGAAACATGGACGATAACTAGTTTGGACAAGAAGAGAATAGAAGCTTTCGAACTGTGGTGCTACAGAAGAATGCTGAAGATTAGATGGGTAGATCACGTAACTGATGAGGAGGTATTGAACAGGATTGGGGAGAAGAGAAGTTTGTGGCACAACTTGACTAGAAGAAGGGATCGGTTGGTAGGACATGTTTTGAGGCATCAAGGGATCACAAATTTAGCATTGGAGGGCAGTGTGGAGGGTAAAAATCGTAGAGGGAGACCAAGAGATGAATACACTAAGCAGATTCAGAAGGATGTAGGTTGCAGTAGATACTGGGAGATGAAGAAGCTTGCACAGGATAGAGTAGCATGGAGAGCTGCATCAAACCAGTCTCAGGACTGAAGACCACAACAACAAACAACAACAACAAACGGGTATTCATTGGACAAATATATTATACTAGAACTGACACGGGATTACATTTTCACGCAATTTGGGTGCACAGATCCTGAGAAATCAGTACCCACAACAACCACCTCTGGCCGTAATAACGGCCTTGATACGCCTGGGCATTGAGTCAAACAGAGCTTGGATGGCGTGTACAGGTACAGCTGTCCATGCGGCTTCAACACGATACCACAGTTCATCGAGAGTAGTGACTGGCGTATCGTGACGAGTCAGTTGGTCGGCCACCATTGACCAGACTTTTTCATTTGGTGAGAGATCTGGAGAATGTGCTGGCCAGGGCAGCAGTCGAACATTTTCTGTATCCAGAAAGGCCCCTACAGGACTTGCAACATGCGGTCGTGCATTATCCTACTGAAATGTAGGGTTTCGCAGGGATCGAATGAAGGGTAGAGCCACGGGTCGTAACACATCTGAAATGTAACGTCCACTGTTCAAAGTGCCATCAATGCGAACAAGAGGTGACCGAGACGTGTAACCAATGGCACCCCATACCATCACGCCGGGTGATACGCCAGTATGGCGATGACGAATACACGCTTCCAATGTGCGTTAACCGCGATGTCGCCAAACACGGATGCGACCATCATGATGTTGTAAACAGAACTTGGATTCATCTGAAAAAATGACGTTTTGCCATTCTTGCACCCAGATTCGTTGTTGAATACACCATAGCAGGCTCTCCTGTCTGTGATGCAGCGGCAAGGGTAACCGCAGCCATGGTCTCCGAGCTGACTGTACTTTTGAAGAATGGGTATTCGTCCCAGCTAGTGGAGAGAGCGGTGCAGACGTGTAAACGACGGAACAAAGAAAAGGAAGAGGTCTTTAAAACGATGGCTTGTTTACCATATGTTGGTAATATTTCAGCGCAAATAGGCAGAATATTAAGAAAATATAAAGTGAAAGCAATCTTTCACCCTCCTCCAAAAATTTCGTCGCAGTTGGGATCTGTCAAAGACGACCTAGAGCTGGACAAGGCAGATGTTTACAGGATTCCGTGTGAATCCGGCATATCTTTTATAGGGCAAACGACGCGTACCGTGCAGGATCGCATTGTAGAACATCAGCGGCATACTCGCATTCTTCAGCATTGTAAGTCTGCCATCGCCGATCAGTGTATTTCCACTGGTCATGTCATGAATTACAGTGAGACAAAAAGTGTGGCCCATACGTCTAGCTTTTGGAGTTCTATTGTTAATGAATTCGAGGAAATACGACCGTCTGACAGTGAGGCTCTTATTAATCGAGAAGGCGGTTTTCAATTGTATTCGGCATGGAATCCAATCGTCGAAAAACTTCGTGTCCTCCGTAGCCGACGTAGTTCTGTGATGGAACCGTGGGGAGACAATCGAACTGATAGCAATGGGGCGAGTTTTCACCACGGAGGGCGCTCGGCGCAGTATAATCTAAAGCACTCAAGTAGCGCACGCGCAACACCAAATGAATCCACTACGCATGTACCGGCGGGGCTTTAAATACCAGAGCTCAGTGCGTTTCCGGCAGTATCACCTGAAATGGCCAGAAGATTCTGCGTCGAAATATTGTAGCAGAAAGTTACAAACATTTGGCAGTTCTCTCGAAATTTTGTGAAAAATGGTTCAAATGGCTCTGAGCACTATGGGACTTAACTGCTGAGGTCATCAGTCCCTTAGAACTACTTAAACCTAACTAACCTAAGGATATCACACACATCCATGCCCGAGGCAGGATTCGAACCTGCGACCGTAGCGGTTGCGCGGTTCCAGACTGTAGCACCTAGAACCGCTCGGCCACGCCGGCCGGCAAATTTTGTGGAACAATATGTACACCGGGAAAGTTTTAAATCACACAACAAGGCAGAAGGTGCAGATAAAATTCCATTACAGTTTATAATATCATTGCAGGAAGTGGCAACAAAACGATTATTTATGAGACTGGCGAAATATCATCAGACTTTCGGGAAAACATCTTCCACACATATCCAAAGATAGCAAGAGCAGACAAGTGTGAGAATTATCCCCCAATCAGCTTAACAGCTCATGCATCGAAATTGCTGACTAGAATAATATAAAGAAGAATGGAAAAAGCGTTCGGCAATGTTAAGTGGTTCCGGTTGCTCGAAATTCTGCGAAAAGTAGCGTAAGGCTTAAGGAAGGACGACTAATACAAAATCAGTACAAAAATCAAGTGGGGACAATAACGCAGGAAGACTAAGAAGGAAGTGTTCCAATTAAAATGGGTGTAAGACAGGAATGTTATCTTTCGCCCCTACTGTTCAATCTATACATTGAAGAAGCAATGATAGAAATAAAGGAAAGTGTCGAGAGTGGGATTAAAATTCAAGATGAACGGATAATAAAGATGAGATTGGTTGATGACATTACTACCCCTGTGAAAGTGGAGAAGAATTACAGGACGTGTTGAATGGAATGAACAGTCCAATGAGTACGCAATACAGACTGAAAGTAAATCGTAGATGGACGCAAGTAATGAGAAATAGCAGAATAAAAACAGCGAGAAACTTAATATCAGAATTTTTGATCAAGAAGTAGAGGAAGTTAGGGAATTCTGCTACATAGGCACCAAAATAACACACGACCGACGGAGTGGGGAGGACAGAAAAAGCAGACTAACATTGGATAAAAGGGCATTCCGGGCCAAGAGAAGTCTGTTAGCATTAAACATGGGCATTTATTTGAGAAATAAATCTTCGAGAATCTACGTTTGGAGCCGAGCATTGTATGGTCGTGAAACATGGACAGTGGGAAAACGGGAACAGATGAGGATGGAATCATTTGAGGTGTGGTTCTGCAGAAGAATGTTGAAAATTAGGTAGAGTGATAGGTAAGGAATAATGAGGTTCTCCGGAGAATCGGCAAGGGACGGAACATATGGAAAACACTGACTAGAAGAAGGGACGGGATGGGAGGATTTGTGTTAAGACATCAGAGGTTAACATCTATGGTAATAGAGAGCTCTAGAGGGTAAAAACTGTAGAGGAAGACAAAGATTGGAATACTTGCTGCAAATAATTGACGACATAAGCTGCAAGTGCTGCTCTCAGATGAAAAGACACAGGAGAGGAATTCGTGACGGGCCGCATCAAACCAGTCAGAAGAATGACGACCCACTTTTTTTTAAAAAAAAAAAAGAAAGGTGATGTGACATTTGAAACACCTACTGGTCAAGGAAGGAAACCGAAACTGCTGGGCGAGCCGAAAGCTTAGCCATAGAGCAAGTTAAGAATAACGCACGCAGAGGTGAAATTTTTTTGTTAGGAAAATTAACTAAAGCCAACAAGTGCATCTATCTAATTTTAATCGAAGAATGTAGCACAGTGAAATTAAATGGTGATATAGGGTCCTGCGATGTTAGTTGCTCAAACAGTTGTTTCATGTACTTCCATGTCATCTCATCTGTTGAGATATGAACCAATAATGAGGAAACTGTGGTGATGGACCATGGAGATACCAGGATCCCCGGAAGGCCGCCGACCGCGAGCTACGCTCTTTCTTAATGGTTAGCAATCTGGACATAGAATCCAGCGGTCAGAATTTGAGTCGCTCGCTGTGGATACAGGATGCTGTTGTTCATAATGGCACTGGAGCTGGCCGTATGGAGGAGGTCGAGTGGATATTACAACTTACACAAAATATCAGTTCACTGAATTTAACTCTGAACAATATAAAATCCTTAACTCGGAAACAATCCATATTCATAGGAATGTGACTTATGTATTTCTTACTGTCGCTGTACACTGTGGCCTTTGTCACTTGATACAACACAGAATGATAGTCTCATCTCTCAAAGTGCAATCGACTATACTCTTCGATACAGTTCTGACTTGTAATACCACTCGCACTGCTGGATCTAACTATGACGATGGTATCGTTGTAAGCGATTATTGCAGAGTCGGGCTGAGCGGCACTGCGCTCTGACGTTAATACTCCTTCAGCAGCGGCGGCGTATGGAATTTCTTGAGGGTGTATCTACAGAAGCATCTGTCATTCCTCATATAGCAGAGTGTTGGAAAAATATAGCACCCTTGTTGTATTCTTTGTTTGTGTTCATTGGCTTTGTTATTGTCTTTCTCCATATCTATAACAATTTCGGTCTGGTGTATAGACTCTCAATAGCAGGTAAGACGGCTAACTTCGTTCAGCCATGGAAAATGGCCAGTCTCTGACTTTATTTCCTATGGCAGTCATTAGTTGGTGAATAATAAAATGGCTTCACAAAAAATGGTTCAAATGGCTCTGAGCACTATGGGGCATAACATCTGAGGTCATCAGTCCCCTAGAACTTAGAACTACTTAAACCTACCTAACCTAAGGACATCACACACATCCATGCCCGAGGCAGGATTCGAACCTGCGACCGTGGCGGTCGCGCGGTTCCAAGCTGAAGCGCCTAGAACCGCTCCGCCACACCGGCCGGCTGGCTTCACAATCTTCCGCATCTCTAACGATTTAGATGCCCACGAAATGTTATTTTTTTAAACATCCACAAATTTGTCTGGTGTATCAGATGCTTTCTTAATCGGTTTGACAAGAAACTGCAAAACAACTGAAATAATTATACTCTCACAACCCTGTGCATCCATACCTCATGTAAAGTACGCTTGTACGTAAACTGTCACAAAACAGTCTATGTACACAATACGTTGGCGCATCCAGTAAAATATCATCAAACCCATGTTAAACGGTATGTCTGAGGTAGCAGAACACGATTATGGCCTGCAGTGTAAACCGGAAATAGAAAAACAAGCACAATAGGTTAGTTATTGGCTGTTCTGATACACTTTAGACAACCAGAACATTAAGCAAACAAGGTTGACTATGTTGCACATCTTTAAGTTTTTGCGGCGTAATAATTCAGCCATTAAATTTCTGTAGTGCAGCCGCATAAACTTTGTTTCTTCTCTCTCCGATATTTCGGCCGTATATCTCCCTACGATCTTTAGAGCTAGCTGACGGAAGCTACAGTGCTCTACAGTACTTGTTCCGCATTCGGGAGGACGACGGTTCAATCCCGTCTCCAGCCATCCTGATTTAGGTTTTCCGTGATTTCCCTAAATCGTTTCAGGCAAATGCCGGGATGGTTCCTTTGAAAGGGCACGGCCGATTTCCTTCCCAATCCTTCCCTAACCCGAGCTTGCGCTCCGTCTCTAATGACCCCGTTGTCGACGGGACGTTAAACACTACCCACCACCACCAGTACTTGTTCCGCCTTTTTAAACCATATAAAAAACGAGCGCCAGAGACGTTGATCGGCGGCAAAGAGTATGCATAAACTGAATATGCACTTTAACGGTAGCTCCATGCTGTAGTGTCGATGTATCTGTATTAGCTGACTGTAGCGACGTTATTACGAGTTCATTAAAGAAAGAACCGGATTCGATGATTTTCTTAAGCTAGAATAGCTATCTCTATTAATTAAATTCTTCGTCAGACGAAACACAGCTTCTTCTTTCACCACCAAGTCCCAAAGAGATAAAGTCGACGCTAGATTTTCGACACTGTCATACTGTATAGAATAACTGGTATCGAAGCAGTGCCCTGCCACAGCCGATTTTTCGGGGTGTAGTGGTCGGTGCATGTACGGTGTTCCATGCTCCTTTCTTGGACTGTATGAGTTGTCTACAAGATATACGAAATTCAGCGCACCCTTTTCTGAAATTTTGGCCTAGGTAACTGATGCATTATGTACGAGCGTAATAAGCGTTATCTTTTCGATAAACTTTGGGGTGTTTGTGGACTTTTTATTGAGACAGATATCCTACAACTGAGGTCAACAAGAGGGGTCACATACAAGAGATGACACCCCGATACAAACGAGACCTCTCACCAGCCTGGTAGAGAAAGAGGACGCAGAAAAGCAAATGACAACCAACCGAGCCCATCGCGACAAACGACCTGATTAAGACTGACACCTCATCATGACTGGGGCAGCAACCAGTGACAGGCTATGAAGAGCAACACCCTTTAGCTCCAACTCGAATCTTCCAGTCACAGTTCCCGCACCAACAAGAAACAGTCACAAAACATACGTTTTGTAACTTGATGCGTCGTCATCAGGGGACAGAGACAACCTGACCCATCTGAAAGGCACGCCTATTGAAGCTGGCAGCAAAGATCCTAGTCACATATGCTAACCTGGAGGCCTGTTTCAACACGGAACCAGCCGAGAACCATTTCCGGCAGTTTCTGGCACTTCAGACACGACACAGCCGCCACATCCGTGCCGCCATCGTCGCTTAGCTGGCTGATTTAGAGAAATGATGAGCAACCTAAAACTGGATGGACGGACGGGGATTTGAACTGATGTCGTTCTCCTGAATGTGAGTCCTGTGTATCAGCTGAAGAGGTCACAGAAAAGGTGACGTGGATGTAAACAGGAACTACTTGAGTATAGGATGCGATAACGCACAGATAGCTTATTTACGGCACATTAGCACAGACACCTTAGGGAAAATAAATCAACGAGCTAAGCAACAATGGCGGCGCAGATGAGGCGGCTCTGTCGTTTCTGAACTACCAGAAGCTGCCGGAAATGGCTCTCGGCTGGTTCCGTGTTGAAACATGCCTCCAGGTTAGCATATGTGACTAGGATCTTTGCTGCCAGCTTCAATAGGCGTGCCTTTCAGATGGGTTAGGTTGTCTCTGTCCCCTGGTGACGACGCATCAAGTTACAAAACGGATGCTTTGTGGCTGTTTCTTGTTGGTGCGGGAACTGTGACTGGAAGATTGGTGTTGGAGCTAGGGGGTGTTGCTCTTCATAGCCTGTCATTGGTTGCTGCCCCAGTCATGATAAGGTGTCGGTTTTAATCATGTCGTTTGTGGCGGTAGGCTCGGTTGGTTGTCATTTGCTTTTCTGCGTCCTCTTTCTCTACCAGGCTGGTGAGAGGTCTCGTTTGTATCGGGTGTCATCTCTTGGAAGTGGCCCCTCTTGTTGACTTCAGTTGTAGGATATCTATCTCAATAAAGAGTTCACATAAAACCCCAAATTTTACTCAAAAGATGACGCTTATTACATATGTAGTGCATCGGTTACCTAGGCCAAAATTTCAGACAAGCGTACGCTGAATTTTGCAGTTTTAGATGTTCCGCGATATAGGGCATCGCGGTAGCTAATAGGGTGTCTTTTCCGAGAGTTGCTTGGGGGGCTGGAAATGCCTAGACGAGCATGTCAGTGAGCAAGTACAATTTATGTGGATACAGCAAAATTTAGAATTACTCTACACCATATATGCTAGCTAAGAACACAATAGGCGTTAGCTAAGTCCTTGATCCGAAACTATTATGTAAAAATCCAGGAAATAGATTATTAATAGGAATGTTAACGTTTTGGAGGCAAGGCGACTGATTTCTCAGACCAAGCTGTATTGTCATACGCTGGGACAGTTCCTGTTCCATGTTTCGAAAATCTGTTGCAACCATAAGCTGCGTTCTTGGAATATAGGTCGCTAAAAATGGAAACAACCTCAACGGCCGTTTTAGTTTTGTCAACTCTTCGTCACATTATGGCTAACATTCGAAATGAACGCCACTATTTCCGAAGTTATTTGACGATTTGACGAGCACCTTATCGCTGCTTGATGAGGAATACATGTAGTGTAGTTAATGACTGTTCCCAAATAGATCGTAGTTCTTTTGAATTCCGCACCTGTGGTAATTTCTCAGTGGCAACCGTATGTTACTTTCTTATTCTATGTCCTCATAAGAAAGGACGGATTTTAGATATGTGATGTTAGTCTCCACGCCGAGTGAATTCTTACACATTACTGGCATTTTGTGTTTGTGATTGCTCCTTTTACCCAACCCTTTCTGTGTCTGCTCATTCGGGATGTGTAGATGCTAGAGAGTAGAGCCTTCCTGTCTCCCTTTTCCAAATAAATATCAGATATCTGGTGCACAGAAACAAAATTAAAGAAAAATATTTGTCAGTGTAGATCCACTGTCAACTCGCCTTCTACTGGTTTCTACAGGATGACAGCCTCAACGTATTCACTGTAACCACTGAAAATAAGATGACAGGATTGCCTACTACTCCGATGAAGTTACGAGTGAATTTTTGCTTTGGCTATTATTAATAAACAAAGCTATATTTAATACTGAGTGAGTCATTCTAAATCTGTGATGTTCTCAATGCTGAATACAGTTTTATGTAACAATGTGCCTGATTACTCGAAGTCAAGTAAGTAATAATGTTCGACAATGAAGCAATCTCGTCGTTAAATGCCTGTTTCCACACATCCTCATTGTGATAATGCTGGTAAAGTTCACTAACAGAAATTAAAATCGGTAATACTCTTACAAACAATATTTCAGAACCATGTGAGGTTGAGTTGCAAGTCTGTCATGTGTTACTAAGTTTAGCTTCAGAATGGAACCGGTGCTAGAAAATGTCTTTCGGTAACCCGAAACGAAAAGGTTCAGTATCATTTCTTTGACCATGTACTTGAAGATTCAAAGTTCATCACACCGTTGCGGTAACACCCTTCAGAGCAGACTTCACAACCCATTATGAGGTGGGCGAGTTAGCAACCTGTGAAATCCTGTTGCCAGGGCCAGAATACTGTTGAGGCGGGGTGGAGCAATACATCTGTCCTTAACAGTGGGAAGCTAAATTACCTTATGGCGCTGCCTGACACTGCACTGCCTTTGTTCGGTTTCAACTACTCCAAACTCGTAGTACTCTGTTTTCATAGAAGTATTGCAATATTAAATACCTTGGACTATTTTATCAAAAGTGTCCACACACCTATCAGTGGGCATTAGTTCGGGGCGAGTCCACCTTACGTCTTTTTGACGACTTGAACTCTGATAGGGAACTTTCGATTAGGTGTCAGAATGTCTGTGGAGGAATGGCAGCTCTTTCTTCCTCAAGAGACTACATCAGAGAGAATAATATTGTTCAACGCTGGCCTCTGGCCCGAGCTCAACTTCCTCAACTCATCCCAGAAATGATCCTTTGGATTCAGGCCGTAACTGTGCGAAGGCAAATCAGTTTCAACAATGGTACTTTCCATGAACCACTGCCCCATAGATACTGCTTTATGACGGGGTCCCCTGTTGTACTGATACAAACAATAGTCGCCTCCGAACTGTTCATCTACTGTATATAGGACACAATGCTTTAAAATGTGTTCATATCCTTTCGCATGTAGTGTTTTCTTTAGCGCAATAAGCGCCCCATTCATGAAAAATGCCCCCTATCACAACACCATCTCCTACGTACTGTAATGTTTGCACTACACATGGCAGTAGATAAAGTTCTCTAGAAATTCGCTAAACCCAAACCATTCCATCGAATTGTGACACGGTGTAGCGTGATTCGTCATGCCGAATCATTCGTTTACATTCATCCACTGTCCAGTGGCGTAGCTCTTTGCATCAATTCAACCGTCACTTAGCGCTGACTACAGAAATGTTTCGATTATGAGGAGGTAGGTTTCAGTTCGTTTTGGCCCGTTCTCTTCTCCCTGTCTCCTCAAACTCTGGTCCATTTACGGTGGAAAGCATCGACACTTCTTTCTTGTCCCTCCAGTTTAGAGTCATTAATGTTCCACAGGACTTAAACTGTATTTCCCCATTTTTCAGCTTGTCTGGCAACTGTGGTAGATGTTTTCTGTTTTTGCGTTCTGTTTCGACGGGGTTTGTACATTTATAATCGAGCCACAGAAATAATTCGGAGCTCGAATACTAATTGTCTAAATAAATGGTATGACCTTTGTTGAGGTATGGCAATAACCAACTCACAACACAATCGCCTGATTTTTCCCAATCAGCATTTCGTGATTCTATTTTCGTAGTAGCACCAGTGTAGACAATATAATCCGAAAAATAATTGGTTTGTACGTCACAAAGGACGAAAATTTTAACGCCAAGATGGCTACATTTGTTTGGTATGTACTGCTTAAAACGGAGCCTTCCTTCGAAACGTAGCAGACTTTCGCCGATCACTAGCTTTTCAAAGGGTACTATTGCCTCGCGGAATTTATTTTTTGTGTGTTCTACAATGAGACGTATTTATACAAGAATATCTTGAGATGCGGTGGAATTGTCACTGAAGTGCAATAAACGCGGATCAACTTGTACCGGTCCCTGGCCATTATGTTAGAAAATATTGGAAGAATGTGTCAACCAATATTCATTCACCTGTAACTTTTTTCTTCTAGGCATAAGCAGAGAACACGCTAGGAAGCAATACAATTCTGCTGGCTCTATATGCTTCCAGAGTGCTAATCTCCTGGGTACTGTCGTCATGTTTTCAGTAATAAATTTATAATAATTATCGATCTGTGTACAGATGGCAGAAACGAATTCCATGGACGTGATGAAAAAAAAAAAAATCGAAGTGACTTGCTGACTCTTCGAAGTCTGCTTTTAACTCGCTAAATGTGTCCACAAAACGGTGACGTTCCGTCACTGGATGATTCTCCGACCAGTCATATTTTCTTTTTCCTGACAAAGTTTCACTTACGTCATCTTCTTTTCCGTCTTCAGAGGAAGAATCTTCTGTTCGTCTTGTCGAGGATAAGCAGTACTTCCAGACGCATCCGACTCTTCGTCGGAAGAAAGTTCCGAAGTATCACTAGAATCTTCGTCGCTACAATTAATAAGAATATCCATGCTTTCCTTGTCCGACAAATTGTGTCTCGACATGGCAAAGGCTACACACGCGGAACGCTGCCGTCTCACCAGAAGCCAAAAGAGGACTGGCCGAATGTTAGACTCGTAAGCACATCCCTATACATGGGCTGTGTGGCTGGTCCCGGCGGAGGTTCGAGTCCTCCCTCGGGCATGGGTGTGTGTGTTTGTCCTTAGGATAATTTAGGTTAAGTAGTAAGTAAGCTTAGGGACTGATGACCTTAGCAGTTAAGTCCCATAAGATTTCACACACATTTGAACATTTGAACATCCCTATATCTCGAATGTCGTAATGCAAAAGTTACTCCAACTCAACTGTTAAACACTCGAGCTCCTGCCCTATTGTCTTGATCTCTCTCCATTCGATTATCACGCCTTCCATCTCTTGAGAAAAGCCGTAAAGTGTCGACGGTTCCTGACGGACGAGAATGTGCAGTAGACGGTTAAAGACGTCTTCAGGCAGATAATGTAGTCCTTTTAGTACGTTCGAACGAAGAGCCATTGCAATAGCTCTGACTGAGAGATATGGAAAAGCAGCTGGTGCACAATTGAACAGGCGACAATCGGGAATTAGGAACATTTGTCGCGGGTTACCTACGCAAGTGGAAGGACGCATTAGAGTGGTTACTGAGATGAAATGTTTCGGAGTGGTGTACGCTAAGACAACGCGCCGCACGATCACTCTCAACTACAAATGTATCTTGAACAACATCCACGCCTGTATCCGGCTGCACTCCTTACGATCCCTAGATGCGCTGCAAAAGGTCTAATTAGTTAACGCCTACTTGGTGTTAGAGATTATATATTTGGCAAGAATATTTCCCATTCCACGAGCGACAGCGGAAAGACCCAGTCATAAATCTGCATTACTTAGCAGAGGAGAAACAGCAGGCCCCACTGCGCGGACGAGGTCGGTAGGCCGCGAGAGCTGCGCCGGAACTAATCGGACCGAGCAGCTATGTACCCAGCACCGCTAAGAGTCATGCCCATGCGTGCGTGGAAATATAGACGCTTAACAGTAGCTACCTTTACGTTAGGAATTGAATTAATACATGCATTAAAATTGTTAACGGCGAAAAATGTAACCGAACTTACTTCTGAGGGGGCCGAGAACCCTATAAACGGATTTGGAGTCCGTCAGAAAGACTAGCTATTATTCGGCAAAATTATTCCTCAATTTTGAATACATTAGTATTCGACTGAAGAAAGTGGAGTTAGACGTCGGCGACTGCAAAGGTATGGTAACATCAGGGCCGGTGAAGCAATGATTCAAAACCTTCGAAAAAGTTCTTATTTCTTAATTGTGGCTGGTCGGTAAGAAGATTTTCTTTATCAAGCAACAGGTGTTTGTAAGATTTGCAACTCCTCAAGGATGTCAAGCGTAGTGCCTTTAACCTGGCAGTTTAATAGCTCTGTGTTATTTGGTGGATTGGGAGCAAGGGCCAATCGAACAAGGTGCTCGGCAAATGTCGAGCCACGCGTGCCATCACTACTTTTCGTGGGTGTATGTTCTTTATATCTAGCTGAGAGGGCTCTCTCTCTCTCTCTGGCCGATGTAATAACTCGGGCAAACACTACAGGTGATTTCGTACACCACAGAACGAGATAATTTGTCACTGGTATTTTTTAACGAGTGGACCAAGTTCTTTTTGAGGCTGTTCCTCGTAGAGTATGCAATCTTAAAGCCATGGTTCTTTAAGAATCACCCTATTTTATAAGATGCTTGAGTATGAAGGGAATAGAAATGAAGCTAGTGGAGTTATCCTCTGGTGCGACACCTAGTGTAGATGAGGTCGCAGATTTTTTACCTGTTTTCTTGTTAAAGAGCTGTCTCACAATTTCGGGTTTATGTCCATTATTATAGGCGATAACTTCAAGTGTTTGTAACTCGTTCTCCATTGCGTCAGCTGAAAGAGGAATGGCGAGCGCTCGGTGTATGCAAGAATAGAAGAAGGCCATTTTGTGGGCTTGGAGGTGTGTAGAGACGGCTGGGATGATATTATCGGAATAGGTATTTTTCTGAAAATAACTAGCGCTCGCCATCCCTCTTTCTGCAGACGTAATGGAGAACGAGTTACAAACCCTAGAAGTTATTGCCTATAATAATGTATAAAAACCAGAAATTGTGAGACAACATTAAAAGCATTAAAACCACCATCTTAACTTACTCTGCTTTCTTATGAACCAATTCTCGAAACTTTTTTGGGATGACAGGATATGAAAAGATAAATAGCATAACATGCATGATAGTGGCAAGGTATGTGAGTTTCGTACTGATTCTGTGGGAGGCCTGAAAGAATTTCGACAGCCATATTGTCACAAAATATTTTTCCAAAATTCCTTTGAAGTTCTGCGCAAATAACAGAGTCTTCCAGTATTTCCTTGTGTTAAAACTGTAAGAAGACAAATTACAAAACTAAAATAATAAATTAGACTTTTCAAAACGTGTTTACGTGTGAGATTTTCGTAGAAATTGAAAAACGGATAATGTTCAAATAAGCTACCGCAGTACTGAAATGGAGTTGAAACGGCTCAATTTCAACATGGCTTTAGGTTCTGACTGAATTCCTTGAAGATTTTACAGTGAATTCGTTAATGAAACAGATGTTTCCAGCTTATGTTTATCGAGAATTTAGCGGGCAGCGAATTACTTCGTATGGCGAGAAATGAGAGTTGGTTAGTGCTGTAGATAAGAAAAGTATAGAAACATATACTCAGAATTACGTACCAAAACATTTAGGTTCCGCATGCTGTCGGATCCTGGTCCATTTTATTAGCACGAACGTTATTATATTCCCGCAGCAATAGAGATGTTCCGAATAATCGATATGCATTCAGCAACTACCACTGATATGATGTACAGTTTGATTTATCCATGCACGATCTGATGAATAGAATAGACTTGAGTGAAAAGGCTGAAATCGTGTTCCGAATGTTATAAATAACAGACGTTGCAGAAAATTTTCAGCAGATATATAGGGTGGGGAAAATAAAAGCGGCTCTGAGAACAAAGTTCCCGGGTGGAAAGAAACACAGAAGAAGAAAGGAAATACAATACCAACGGGACTATAGCATATGTTGAAAGTGACCACCCTTCACCTCAAGGCAATTTTGGGCCCTGGCCACCAATTTACTGGAGGAAAACGAAGCTGGACTGCAGAAACTGCTACAATGTAATCCAAAATTTACACAAAGAAATCGCACACTAACAGACCAAGTGACCTGCTAACAACACTGTCAGGCGTGATGATGGTGTTTTCCGATCTAACAAGATGCTAATGTTCACAATATAGGTTATCCATTGATCACATTGGGTCAGCAGATCTATCATATCGTTTGTTGAAGACGTTACTGTCTACAGAAATGTATCATCTATTGGATGACTGTAAGAAGTCTTTGACAGTATTACTATTTGGTGTATAGAGCACCAACTATCGTTACGAAATACAAGGTGGCGTCTACAAAAAAGAAAATTAATTAATTGTGTTCGGTTACAAGTGTATTGGAAACCAATGAACCAAGTAAAATTATTTTATTTGTTGCTCTGGATATGTAACCATGCGAATGCACCATAAATGGAAGTTCTTTTCAGGATTCTAGTAGATGAGCAGAGACCGATATGATGGTCTAACAGAAGCTTGTTTGATGATTTTAAGAAACATACAGAAGGAGCATGGATGCGAATGAGTAGTTGGTTGGTTGGTTGTTTGGGGGGAAGAGACCAAGCAGCGAGGTTATCGGTCTCATAGGATTGGGGAAGGATGGGGAAGGAAGTCGTCCGTGCCCTTTCAAAGGAACCATTCCGGCATTTGCCTGGAGCGATTTAGGGAAATCACGGAAAACCTAAATCAGGATGGCCGCACGTGGGATTGACCGTCGTCCTTCCGAATGCGAGTCCAGTGTGCTAACCACTGCGCCACCTCGCTCGGTAGGTGAATGAGTACTATCAGTAATCAAGTCCATACAAGTTGTTTATATCGAGCAGCAGATACCAAAATAATGACTGACGTTGGTGGTGATGACGACGATGATGGTGATGAAGACGATGAATACCAATGACTGCTACGAAATAGGAACATCAAATGAAGTGAATAATATTGATAGTAAATAAAGGAGTTTTAATTGGTTCGAGAATTGAGGGGTGTACCGTTCATCTATTAATAAGGTTCTGTTACGGTCTGTTCAAGAATTTTGCTCCAGCGTTCGGCATTATCACCAAATCAGCCAGACAGTAAACCCCTACGTAATACTTGATTGACCACTAGACGTCTCGGGAGGCGAACCTGACACCTTAAGTAGAAGTGGTGAGTAACGCGTTGTAGTAGAGAAGCAGTAACAACATAATGGGTCGGTCGCAGGAGCCCGGTGAGTTTGAACGTGGACTAGTCATTGGATGTCACCTGAGTAAGAAATCCATCAGGGGCATTTCAGCCCTAAGGCTGCCCAGATCGACTGTTGGTGAAGTATTTGTGAAGCAGAAACGTGGAGGAACAACCACAGATAAACCAAGACCAGATGGGCCTTGTGTACTGCTGGTCAGGGTCAACCGAGCACTACGTACCAATATAAGTAAGGAATGACGTAACATCAGGATGTTTTGCCAATATCTTCCCTATCAGACCGCACAACTTGAAGCCAGGCTAGGAAATTCTGCTACCGAGGCTGGAATACTGCTGAGGCGACATGATGTAAGACACCCGCCTGGAGCTGTGGTGAGTGGAGTTACCTCATGCTGCACTGCCTCAGCCCCCTACATGACCGGAAGTGACAACTCAACCCACAGTGATAAAACCGGGACGATCAAGTATAAATACTAGCCACTCCAGTGTAGCCGTATCTGTAGGTGGCTGCTACCTACACCGAGAACTACTGCACACCAGCGATAGACCAAATGTGGGTCAGCTAGCCTCGTTTCTAACTAGCTGATGCCGCTACCAGTTGTTGGTCTTTGGGCCACTCAAAGGACAGATGCTGGTGGTGCCTGTACGAGTGCTGTCCGGATGGGATCTCCTCCTGGTTGTTACCAACTCTCCTGGATGCAGAGGTGTCACAGGTCAGCATCTCGCATCTCGGTATATCTGCAACTGACCTACTGTTGTGGCCTGCTGCATGTACGACGCTTCCTAACCTTCCTGTAGGTGGAAGATCTGACATAGCGACTTTCTAGTAAGATCATTGACACAGTGAGGCCACCTTGCTGCCTCCTGGCGTCTGTTTAGTTCCACCACATCACTTAATGTTATAGAGATTCAGGCTCTGTCACCTACGGTCGATGCACATCAGCGAGACACCACCAGCTGTTACTGTAAGAGTTCCTGCAAAACAAAGTATGATGTTTATATCGCTGCACTTATGATTACACAGCTGCCATAGAGCCGGTGCTTTGCACCCATCGCCTTGCTCACCATCCTGAGTCGTTATTCTGATATTTTGGCCACTGAACCGTGATGACACTTAGGGGACTGCTTGTCCGTGACAACTGCTGCTGCCGGAAGTGTCATGGCAGTTTCACAATCAACAAGTCTAAAGAATCGGTTGTAGCTTCCAAATTTCTGCTAGCAGTCTAGCTACGCCTGAGAGTAGGAATTCAAAGAGAATGGTGTATAGCTGTTGAACAGATCCTTTTGGGTCACACATTCCTGTAGTAAATGCTAAGTGACACTTCGATGTACATAAAGAGCGACTCCAGTGGACGATGAATGGCTAGAAACGACTGATTTAGTGTGAAGAATCACGCTATATCCTGAGGCAATCCGGTGGAAGGGTTTGGGTTTGCTGAATGCCTGGAGATCGTTACCTTCCGCCATGTGTAGCGACGCGAGTGAAGTACAGACAAGGTGGTCTTACAGTACGGGATGGTTTTTCATGGATATGGTGTATCCTCGTTATTATACTTAAGAAAACGCTAAATGCCGAAGAATATGAAAACGTTTTTCAGTATTGTGTCCTGTGTACATAACCAGAATCCAATGGAGCACCATGGGATGAATTACAATGTAAACTTCTCTGCAGACCTCTGTGCCTAACTTCACTATTGGATTGTGTGCTAAGAACAGTAGAGAAACGGTTCGGATACTATGATTATATCGGCATAACAGTGGGCCCTGTCGCAAAGGAGCCTCTGTGAGGTAAAGGTTTGTGGACCGTAACATTCCCGAAATTGACTGGCCCTCCCTGAGTCCCAGCCTGAAGCAACGGAACACCTCTGGGGCGAGTTAAAAAGTCGATTTCGCTCCAGAGACCAGATACCATCATAAATACCGTCTTTGATTTCGGCTCGGGAAGAAGAAAGAGCTGTCATTCCAACACAGTCATTCAAAGACCTCATTGAGTGTGTCAGGCCGTCATGAAGGGCAGGGAATGGACACGACTGCACATAAATGCACATTAATAGGTGTCCAGGTACTTATCAGTCTATAAACATGTAATCGAAATGCTGGAGAAACTTGATTGCAAAAGTAGAACAGAAAAGTCAAGGTTTTTGATGCTAAAAACTGTTGGGTAGACCAGAATTTGCGACATACTGCCCAAAAGTTCTGTTATTTACATTTTATTTCTTACATAGGGACTATTACGTAGAATAAAACAAGAAAGATTCGTGCGTTTATGGAGATATACAGTCAGTCATTTTTCTTGAGTCAGATCTAGAGGATACCGTCGTTGAGCCTTAAAACAATGAAGAATGGTGACACAATTTTAAACAAACTAATTGTTAATGACGACAAACTCTTAAATTGTGCAGCAGATGTGGCCCTATGTGGGACAGTACAACAGTGGGAGTAAATGCACTATTAACACAAACTCAATGACCAGTTCACTGGCAGTACAGAACAGTAATTAGGCAGAGACACTCTACGTAGAGTACATGGACAGTACTTTGTCTATTATAGCTTGTTAGCACATTCTAATGGGCCTGTGGTACAAGGCTCATAGCTGAACACAGACTGAGGATGGAAGTCCAGCCGGCCGCTGTGACCGAGTGGTTCTAGGCGCTTCAGTCCGGAACCGTGCTACTGCTACGGTCGCAGGTTCGAATCCTGCCTCGGGCATGTATGTGTGTAATGTCCTTAGCTTAGTTATGTTTAAGTAGTTCTAAGTCTAGGGGACTGATGACTTCAGACTTTAAGTCCCATAGTGCTTAGAGCCATCTGAACCATTTGATGGAAGTCCGCCACAAGACATAAATAGCGGTCAGCTGAGGTAGCACTTACAAGATTCCACGCAGGCGTGTGCCTTAGGAACATTAGGGATGAGCGTGTTGGCTGGCTGCTACACTTTTGGGAGTATCCGTGTTGCCAACCTTGAGCCTCACGATATGAGATATCGATGTCACCACGATTCTCTCCCCCCAAAACCTTTGTACTCTCATCGCATACAACTGAGGTCTGGAGCGGCAGTAGAGTGAAGACTGGGACACAGACGTTGCTGAGGGGACAGGGTCCGCGACCATCGCTGATGGCAGGCCCTGGCTGCATGCAGTATCCATCTTACTAGCGGTCGGGAACACCAGCCGAAAAACCGGCCACAGGATGCACGCCCCCATCCAAGGACGCAGATGCTGTTGTAGGGCCATTCCAGATGGCAGCTGGGTCCTCTGGGGCGACTAGGTGCGACTTCTCAGCGGACGTCGTCACAAGCTGCAGGATCGGTGGCGAAGCTGGAGGTGGCTGCTCCACATTGATTTCCATGGGTTCCCCGACCAGTGGTAGTGACTGCACTACGACAAAAGCTTGACCCATACGAATACTGACTCCGTAAACGATGGCAAGTGTCTCTTTTTCCAACTGCCTATAGATGCACTGGAATTGTTTAAAAGTTTTGAAGCAAAGGCGATGGGCCTATCAGTAGAAACTATCCAGTGGAAGAGTACTGTTCCAGTCCTGTAGCATGATGCATCCGCTATGAGGACGACTAGCTTGCTTGGGTCAAAATGAACCAGACAGCGATCACTGAAAAGGGCATCCTTGAGACACTGAAAAGCTTGCTGACATTACTTGGCCCACACAAACGGAGCACTTTTCCAGTGGAGTCGTTTCAGCAGAGCAGCAGTCTTTGATGTGTTAGGAATAAGTTTAATATAATATTTGAGTCTGCCCATCTCCGCCTATAGATACTTAGCATTACAAGGTGCTGTCAAACCACGGACCGCTAACAAATGCGACTGTGCTGGATGATTACCCTGAGAATCAATGATGTGACACAAATATTCTATTTTTGTGTAAAGAAATGAACAATTCGCCTTTTTACGCTTGAGACTCGCTTCTGAAAGCACTTTGAATAGACACTACAAGTTATATAAATGGTCTGCTGGTGTGCGACCATAAACCACAGTATCATCCAGATAGTTAGTTCTCAAAGGGACCTTTACTGTCAGGTGTTCGAAAACCTGCTGAAAAATTGTGCGAGCCAATGTACTGCGGAATTGTACGCGTTAATATTGGAATACCTCCATGTCCCTATTGATGATAAGAAAACAAGAGTTGCAAATATGCTTCTTGAAAGACTATTTTTGAAAAGAAGTAGGGTTGTCCCAATTTTTCCCTAACTTCGTCGATCCGAGGCAAGGGAAGTAGTCAAATGGTTCAAATGGCTCTAAGCACTATGAGACTTAAGATCTGAGGACATCAGTCCCATAGACTTAGAACTATTTAAACCTAATTAACCTAAGGACATCACACACATCCATACCCGATGCAGTATTCGAACTTGTGATCGTAGCAGCAGCGCGGCTCCGGAATGAAGTGTCTAGAACCGCTCGACCACAGCGGCCGACCGAGAGGACGTCCACCACTGTCTGAGGACTAAATGCAGATTTCAAATCTGCGCAGAGCTGTACTCCGGCTGACAGGTTCTTTAGAAAATCCAGGAAGGATGCCCACGGACACGGGGAAACAGGCTGAATTACCCCAGTGTCTTTCCAACTTTGTAGTTCCTGTGTGACTTTATCGCAAATGGCATGAAAGACAGGACTAGCACGATAGAATCATGGCTTTGCATTATCCTTAAGCAATATACGATCCCGGAAGTCCAGACCTTCCCAATTCCTTCTCGAAATAAATGACTGTAATACACAATTCGTTGACACTTTCTTAAGCCACTGCAGCATTCACTTGCAAATCTTGAATAGCAAGATCAAAAAATATTTTAAAAAATCACTACCAAAAATGTTTGTCCTGGGAACACAGAACATGAAAAAATAGTTTTAGTTAGATTTCCGGACGCTGTCGCAGCCTACAATTATGTCAGTTACACGCAGACAGTGTGACATGAGGCTACTGCAGCCGAGGGCTCCCTAACAACTCATAAGTATTTCTTTTCAATGATGTGATATAAGATCCTGTATCTAACTGCATGTGCAGTGCATACTGAGCCAGTCGTAATTGTACATATTGTTTGTTCGGCTGTCGATCATCACTACTGAACGCACCTGTTTGCGTGCATGTCGGCCACTAATGGTGTCCCGCGCACAGGCTCAGCGGGTAGGTATTAACTTCCATTGGGGTATGCTGCGAACAGGAATCCGACTGCAGCCAGGCACAATACTACTGTAAACACACGGACTGAATGTTGCCCCGCTTGCTTCACGGACACTTTGGGTCATGTGCACTGACACTGTGGGCAAGACTTCCTAGCATTAGACGGGAAAGTGGTGCACGGACGACATGACTTACTGTTTGTCAAGGTAGACTTTCCATGACGCACTATCCCTGATTGATTAGTGCACTGACTACTTTGCAAACTGTTCACTATCAAAATAGCGAGGCCCTGAAACTCCGTTTTTACCACTTCTGTGAACGTATACATGGAAATACAGTTTCCAGATTAGGATTTGAATAGCAAAACGAATGTAGGGATCAGATACATTTTGTGTAATAGCATCACAGAGCGTAGCCTTACTGTAAAAAAGTCTACAAAAACATTTGAACTTGCAATGGCCGATAAGAGCTCATAATTCGTCTGTTTATAATTCTCTGCCGGCCGCGGTGGCCGAGCGGTTCTAAGCGCTTCAGTCCGGAACCGCGCGACTGCTACGTCGCAGGTTCGAATCCTGCCTCGGGCACGGATGTGTGTGCCGTCCTTAGGTAAGTTAGGTTTAAGTAGTTCTAAGTTCTAGGGGACTGATGACCTCAGATGTTAAGTCCCATAGTGCTCAGAGCCATTTGAACCATATAATTTTCTGTAAGAGCCCATTAATCGGCTGCTTACTTTTTGTTTGGTTAGGTTATTTTCTTAAACAAAGGAACTAATAGGAGGTAACTGCAACATCCACCTAAGTTTCAAAGTGTGCTTCTAATCACTCACTTACTGACTCATAGTCTGTGTCCTCCGCATGGGAGTCCAGGAATATTTTAAGGCGCAATCGGAATACTTCGCACGCATATTAGCAATAAATTAGTTCTACGCTGCGTTTCTTATATGTTGTAAGCAGAGAAGTGCGTCTCGTGTTGCACACGGTATTCCGCGTAGTCCTTTTTCTGGCCGACAAATTGTCGAAACATCAGTGCAGAAGCAGCTTGTTGTGGTGCAGCTACCGTAGTTATTACCTGCGTACCTGTATCTTAGTACATGCGTCAGTTGAGTGATGCTTTGCAGCAGTAGTTGAATCTGCTGCATCGGTAAATGTACAGCTTGTGACAGAGAAAGTTGTGGGGATGGAAGCGACATCATTATTCAAAAAGAGCACAAAAAACGGTGACACAGTTCTATAACAACTATTTATTAATGAAGACAAAGACTTAGCTTGTATAGGAGAGGCAGACGGAAGAGCACTATTAACACAGAGTCCAATTCACTGGCGGTACAGTACAGTAATTATGCAGAGACACTCTACGCGGACTGCACAGACAGTACGTTGTCCACTGACCCTTGTTGACACACTCGAGTGGCTTCGTGGTTCAAGACTAGCGGCTGAACGCAGACTGAGCATCGAGCTCTGAGACCGGGCGTTGACAGTGCCGGCTGTGGCGGCGCTGCAAAGCTTCCTTGTACGAGTGACCCTTGGCCGCATTGTGGCTGGCCGCGCCGGCTGGCTGCTACGCTTCCAGTAGTGCTGTTGTGGTGGTAACCTTGAGCCTCACTACGAGACACTTGACACCACATTGTTTCCCACTTTGTATGAGAACTAAATAAGAACGAATAACTCAGGTACAGAGTTTCCTCTGCCATTTTCTGTTTATCTTACGTGTTTCATTGAGACTATCGTATACATGAAATCTTCAACGCTTTGTTCCAAAAACATCTTATACTTCCTGAGAGATTATTTTTCAAATACTTTACCTACATTACTACTGCGACACGAGTACAATTACTATCTTTATTGATATATTTCAAAAATGAAACCCTTGTATTACGCAAAAAAAAAAAAAAAAAAAAAAAAAACCAGAAAAAGTCTGGCGAAAATTATATCAGTAATATTAAGTTCTACTCATATTATTCCAACACGCATAAATTGGTGAAAATTTTGGTTTTCACTGCATACAATTCACTTGGTTTCTATCCAACTGGTTATAGGTTTGAATCCTGGCAACATCATTTTTTGTAATTTCCGCTAAGTTAGCAATTCTTCGCAATTTTCGTGGGGATTGGTGGTGATTGGGTCGAGATGGAAGTGAGTGAAATAAGTGGTGACGAGGAAGATTGAGGGTGAATGTAACGGGAAGCATTCACCAGTGCATGTTGTCACAAGATCACCGCCATTTTGCAAGGAAGCAGAACTCATTCATTATAGCAGCAACTTGCGACACACACACACACACTCACTCAGTAGTTGTACTACAGTAAGTGAACTACTTACAAGAGACATGGTGCAGTGGTAAGGTACTGGTACCGTATTTGGGAAGATTTAGGTTGACTCCCCACCTAGCTGTACAAATTTAGATTTTCCGTGATTTCCCTATCTGACGGGTCGTTGAAACTTATTCATTATATCAACCCTCCGTCCTCCCTCTCTGTCTGAATTACTGTGGACGATGCTCACTTTGGATTTATACAATAAAATTTAGCTTTAAACACATAACCAAAAGCGAAATACTTATTGCTATTTGGGATTCAGTTTAATTACCTTATTTCCTTACTCAGACAATGAATGAATCGGCCACGTTACTTCTCTTAATAGTACATTTATGCTAAAAGTATAAGATGACAAAAAAACATTTTCAAACTCTGTTATGGTAAAATAACAGAAAAGAAAGGGATATTATGTATTTACAGTTAATAAGGAAACTAAATGAAGTTTGCAGACGTAATGAATTTGTCTTTCATATAGATTTTTTCTTCTACGTACTGTAGCGGTTTGCTTCTCTAGACCCCACACTAGGCCTGTAACTACGTAGATGCAGTGGTCATAGCTTTCTGTCTACGCGCTATGCATCAAAACCTTAGAGCAGATTTTTTAACTAGATCGACTCTGGAAATTAACCATACAGTGGGCCTCCAGTCCTACCAGGCTTTTCAGTGATTACAGAGTGCCAGATCACAGAAGATGTACCAGCAACCATAAAATCTATGCAATTGACAAAAGGTTATATTAATAAAAGTAGCTCATGTATGGAAGCAAAACAAAAGTGCATTATTTTTTTTTATTCGGAGTAAAACAAGAAAATGAAACTATTGGCTGATAAATTTCAGAGTAACTTCCGTGGGCGGGAAATGTATTACACATTTATTATTAATAAGTGTTATCCAGTGCAACAACATTAATACATTACAAATGTCTTGCAAGCATCTGAGTGAAGAGTAGCTTCCATTGCCCACATGATGGGGTCAGTCATCACAAAACTGGGAAACAGTTCACTGCCAGCATCTCAGTGTCTTGGCGAAATGCACGTTTGTGGAGCATGGCACCTTTTCAGCCCTTCTTCTGTACCTCATGGAACACCAATTCTCGACTGTTTTGCGTCATTCATCACAACTGAAAGATTATTCCCCCTGTGATGGAGGTCGTTACTACTTGTTCAAGCTTCTCACTGTACCATAATTTATGAGGATTCTCTTCTGATTCCATGGTTAGTCCGATATCTCCCGCCATCTAAAAACCACACTAGGAATTTCCCGTCGGTGTACAGGCGTCATATAATTACAGAGAACATGTACTGTGGCTAGCGGCTAGCGCTAGACCTAACTGCAGCTCAGAGTATCTGATATCCTGATATGCCCGCTAAACGCATTTGTAAAAGAAGGAGAAATACATGAGATACTCCAGGCAATCATGGGCAGGTATCGAAGAAATGACATTGGTGACTGATGATTTTTGTGGCTAACTTACCGAAAATGGGTGTACCTGCTCACACTAATAGCAATTCTAAAACTATAAAGAATGTAGCAAAATGTTTTTGATTGTCCCTTGGTGCAAAATTTGGTGGAGTTGGGCAGATATCAACAAAGCCAAGTCAGAAAACAATGATTTTATTTTGGTCTTCTCGAAAGGTATAAGGAATGGGATTTTTGGCACCTTGGCTCATGCAACAGGTCTGTAATCCCAATATTTCGTTTAGAAAACTTCAAGAAAACTGTCGAAGTATTTGTAACAAAGTTCTCGAATTTAATGCCCTTTAGGAAAGTTCTCACGTGCTAATTATTTTTAGGACGGAGAACTGGCAGAAACCCGAGGTGGAAAGCTCTGTGACATTTGGCGAGTAATGGAACGTATTTCTGAAAAAGAGATAAGAGGCCATAGGAGGGAGAGTGTTCATTGTAGCTGACAAAAATAATGTCTCTATTGAGGCCAAAGTTGAGTGTGACAGTGAAGTTATCTGGACGCGTATAGCGTGTGTAGGTTAAATTAAGTTAATTGTTAGATGTTTTTGCCGGCCACCCGATTCCTCTGTCACAGTTGCAGAGGCATTCAAAGAAAGTCTACGGTCAGTAGCGTGTAAATACCCAGATCATATTATACTAGTTAGAGGTGACTTTAACGTTCCGAGTATAGACTGGGATGTCTATGGATTGGTGGCGGGGGGCGCAGACAGACAGTCATGCGAAATCATTTTGAAGACGTTTTCTGAAAATTGTCACGAGCTGCTACCTCGGAAGCACACATGGACTGGAGATGTCTTAGACTTCGTTGCTACAAATAGGCCGGCCCTTATCGACAATGCCAGTAAAGAAACGGAGATAAGCAATCATGATGACATTACAGCAATTATGATTACGAAAGCCATAAGTCAGTCAAGAAGGCTAGGAGAGTGTTTCTGCTAGATAGAGAAGATAAGCAGTTATCAGTATGTCACTTAGACAGTGAATTGGCACCACTTAGTTCCAGTAAGATGTCTGTAGAGGAATTATGGGCAAACGATTAAGCAGACTGTAAATTATGGTCTGGAGAGCTAAGTGCCTAGTAAGAGCGTATAAGATGGAAAAGATCAACCATGGCTTAATAAAAATATTCGGAAGGTGTTGAGGAAGCAGTGCCTGTTGCACTCTCGGTTCGAAAGAGAACACACAAATCTCAACAAGAAAAAGTTAGCGCAGATTCGTGTCTGTGAAAAGATCTATGTCGGAAGCATAGGAGGTCTGCCACCACCACACCTTAGCAAAAGATATGGCAGAGAACCCGAGAAAATTTTGGTCGTATGTAAATTCGCTAAGCAGGTCTAAGGCTTCCTTTCAGTCCGAGTCTGGTGTGGCAGCTGAAGACAGCAAAACAAAAGACGAAGTTTTAAATTTCACTTTGAAGTAATCGTTCACACAGGAGAATCGTGCAGACGTACCGTCATTTGACCATCGGACAGACTCCCGTATGGACGGTATAGTAATAAGCATACCTGGAGTAGAGAAACAACTGAAAGATTTGAAAGCAAGTGAATCACCAGGTCTTGATGGAACCTAAATTCGCTTTTACAAAGAGTACTCTACTGCACTTACCCCTTACCTTGCCTGCGTTTATCGTAAATATCTCACCCAGCATAAAGTCCCAAGTAACTGGATAAAAGCGCGGGCGACTCCTGTGTGTAAGAATGATAAAAGAACGAACCCTCAAAATTACGGACCTACACCTCTAACTTCGGTTTGCTGCAGAGTTCTTGACCATATTCTCGTTCGAATACAGTAAACTTCTTTGAGACTGAGAAGCTTATGTCCACGAATCAGCATTGTTTTTGAAAGTATCGCTCGTACGAAATTCACCTTGCCGGTTTCATGATATACTGCGAACTATGGATGAAGGGCAACGAGCAGATTCCATATTTCTAGATTTCCGGCAATCATTTGACACTGTATCCCACTGCAGGTTGTTAACGAAAGTACGAGCATATGGAATAAGTTCACAGATATGTGAGTGGCTCGAAGAATTCTTAAGGAATAGAACCCAGTATGTTATCCTCGATGGCGAGTGTTCATCAGAGACAACATCATCGGGAGTGCCACAGGGAAGTGTGATAGGACCGCTGTTGTTCTCCTTATACATAAGTGATTTGATGAACAGGGTGGGTAGCAATCTGCAGTTGTTTGCTGATGATGCTGTGGTGTACGGTAAGGTGTGGAAGTCGACTGACTGTAGGGACACAAGATGACTTAGACAAATGTTGTTGTTGGTGTGATGAATGGCAGCTAGCTCTAAAAGCTGAAAAACCTAAGTGAATCCAGACGAGTAGGAAGAACAAACCTGTAATGTTCGGATACAGTATTAGTAGTGTCCTGATTGACGGTCAAGTCGTTTAAATATCTAAGCGTAACGTATCCAAGTGGTATGAAATATAACAACCACGTGAGAACTGAGATAGGGTTTATTAGGTGAATTTTGGGAAAGAGTGGTTCACCTGTAAAGAAGACCAAATATAGAATTCCGGCGTGACCTATTCTTGAGTACGGCTCAGGTGTTTGGTATCCATACCAAGTCAGGCTGAAGGAAGACATCGAAGCAATTTAGAGGCGGGCTGTCATGTTTGTTACCTGTAGGTTCGAACAACACGTCAGTGTTACGAGATGCTCCGGGAATTGAAACAGGAATTCCTGGAGGGAAGGCGACGTTCCTTTCGAGATACGCTACTGAGAACATATAGAGTACCGGCATCTGAAGCTGACTTGCGAATGATTCTTCCGCCGCCAACATACATCGCGTGTAAGGAGCACAAAGATAAGACAGGAGGCAAATAGACAGTTGTTTTACCCTCGCTCTGTTTGCAAGTGTAACAGGAAAGGAAATGACTAGTACGTGTACAGGCTTCCCTCTGCCACGCACCGTATTGTGGCTTGCGGTGCGGAGTATCTATATAGATGATGATGTAGATGTAGAAATATGTGCTCTATCTTGCAAAATTAGGTCCTATAGTTTTCGGAATCTGAGGTGGGACACCCGGTACAATTTACCTGCCCTTTAATATACTGTACCTGTAGATCAAACTGCTGTGTGTACTGAGCAGATTTCATCAACTTTACATACCGTAAATTACGTTGAACGTTGAAAATGTTCTCTGACTGACGAAGAACATGCAAGCCATAAGAAATTCCGTAGTCTGTTATGCAATAGTCTAGTATTGTAAATGAATACATACAGTTCAGCGAATTCCCAATTTTTTAACGGTTTCACTAAATTACAATTTATTCTGTGCACGATGAGCGTCTCTCTACGATTCTGATACATAAATCGACGTGAATGTTCCTACATTGAGCTATTTATTCAACTTTAAGGACAAGCAGCCAGTATTCTCTATGAGCCAAGGACGGTGAATACGGTGGACGTGTGTGTCCGTCGAAGCAAAAGTTATGCAGTTTAGCAGCGGTGCTCCTACGCGTGTGAAGGCGGGGTAATGTGATGCAAGAGAACTTGTGTCTTTACCAGATGTGGACGTTTCGCTTGCGTAGCGCTCTGCAGTTGAAAAGAGAACGTTTCATTTCAGCCTTTAATAGGGGTATGTTTTACGACCTTTCATCATTCACATACACAATTTTAATACAGCTGGTCCCACTCACTTAGACACATTTGACGATATATGTAACGACTATGGCCGCAAAGATCTTCAGCAATTGCAAACCACAATATGACAAAGTAACCTTAACTTTTGTTTTGGTTTCTCGTTCGTACAGAGTGGCATTCTCGGCCATCGATTCATTCTAAGAGGTTCCTCTATGAGCAAAGTTGAGTAGTGGTAAGCCACTGAACTCGAAATCGGAATGACGGTGGATGGAATCCATGTCCGACCATCCGCTTTTAACTTTTATGTGGTATTACTACTGGAAAAGTCACGGATGATTTTTTTACCGTCCTTCCCCAATTCGAGCGTGTGCTATGTCTGTAATGGCGACATGGTCGACTTGACGTAGAATCCATAACTTTCTTTAGTCTGTTCCCTTATCCGGCTGCATCTTGTGGCTCTCTCGAGCTGGAAAGTCTCATTTAGTGTGCTATTAATGCAGCCTGTCGTATTACCAATTTCCGATGGTTCTTGCTACTTTCAAATTTATTCGGCCGTTCGGCTAAGCGCTTCTGCCGATTGATTGGTAACTGTCTGTCCGTTTATTAATATTAATCACTTGTCATGTATATTAGGATAACACATCGTACACTTGAGTGCAAAATGGTTCAAATGGCTCTGAGCACTATGGGACTTAACATCTACATCTACATCTACATCTACATCTATACTCCGCGAGCCACCTTACGGTGTGTGGCGGAGGGTACTTATTGTACCACTATCTGATCCCCCCTTCCCTGTTCCATTCACGAATTGTGCGTGGGAAGAACGACTGCTTGTAAGTCTCCGTATTTGCTCTAATTTCTCGGATCTTTTCGTTGTGATCATTACGCGAGATATATGTGGGCGGTAGTAATATGTTGCCCATCTCTTCCCGGAATGTGCTCTCTCGTAATTTCGATAATAAACCTCTCCGTATTGCGTAACGCCTTTCTTGAAGTGTCCGCCACTGGAGCTTGTTCAGCATCTCCGTAACGCTGTCGCGCTGACTAAATGTCCCCATGACGAATCGCGCTGCTTTTCGCTGGATCATGTCTATCTCTTCTATTAATCCAACCTGGTAAGGGTCCCATACTGATGAGCAATACTCAAGAATCGGACGAACAAGCGTTTTGTAAGCTACTTCTTTCGTCGATGAGTCACATTTTCTTAGAATTCTTCCTATGAATCTCAACCTGGCGCCTGCTTTTCCCACTATTTGTTTTATGTGATCATTCCACTTCAGATCGCTCCGGATAGTAACTCCTAAGTATTTTACGGTCGTTACCGCTTCCAATGATTTACCACCTATGGCATAATCGTACTGGAATGGATTTCTGCCCCTATGTATGCGCATTATATTACATTTATCTACGTTTAGGGAAAGCTGCCAGCTGTCGCACCATGCATTAATCCTCTGCAGGTCTTCCTGGAGTACGTACGAGTCTTCTGATGTTGCTACTTTCTTGTAGACAACCGTGTCATCTGCAAATAGCCTCACGGAGCTACCGATGTTGTCAACTAAGTCATTTATGTATATTGTAAACAATAAAGGTCCTATCACGCTTCCTTGCGGTACTCCCGAAATTACCTCTACATCTGCAGATTTTGAACCGTTAAGAATGACATGTTGTGTTCTTTCTTCTAGGAAATCCTGAATCCAATCACAAACCTGGTCCGATATTCCGTAAGCTCGTATTTTTTTCATTAAACGTAAGTGCGGAACCGTATCAAATGCCTTCCTGAAGTCCAGGAATACGGCATCAATCTGCTCGCCAGTGTCTACGGCACTGTGAATTTCTTGGGCAAATAGGGCGAGCTGAGTTTCACATGATCTCTGTTTGCGGAATCCATGTTGGTTATGATGAAGGAGATTTGTATTATCTAAGAACGTCATAATACGAGAACACAAAACATGTTCCATTATTCTACAACAGATTGACGTAAGCGAAATAGGCCTATAATTATTCGCATCTGATTTATGACCCTTCTTGAAAATGGGAACGACCTGCGCTTTCTTCCAGTCGCTAGGTACTTTACGTTCTTCCAGCGATCTACGATAAATTGCTGATAGAAAGGGGGCAAGTTCTTTAGCATAATCACTGTAGAATCTTAAGGGTATCTCGTCTGGTCCGGATGCTTTTCCGCTACTAAGTGATAGCAGTTGTTTTTCAATTCCGATATCGTTTATTTCAATATTTTCCATTTTGGCGTCCGTGCGACGGCTGAAGTCAGGGACCGTGTTACGATTTTCCGCAGTGAAACAGTTTCGGAACACTGAATTCAGTATTTCTGCCTTTCTTCGGTCGTCCTCTGTTTCGGTGCCATCGTGGTCAACGAGTGACTGAATAGGGGATTTAGATCCGCTTACCGTGAGGTCATCAGTCCCCTAGAATTTAGAACTACTTAACCCTAACTAGCCTAAGGACACCACACACATCCATGCCCGAGGTAGGATTAGAACCTGCGACCGTAGCGGTAGCGCGGTTCCAGACTGAAGCGCCTAGAACCACCCGGCCACAACGGCCGGCTATTTGAGTACAGTTTGTTGAGCACATCAATTGTCTTTCGTCTTATATCTCGATAAATCTGTGTTTGTTTTGGAAGTTAGATATCACGAATGAATCGCGTTCATTTCCCTTTTTATTTGTGAAACATGGCTTTGCTATCGCCAATCGAATCAGCATGTGGCTCATGGAGTGTGTGTGCGCGCGCGCGCCTGTGTGTGTGTGTGTGTGTGTGTGTGTGTGTGTGTGTGAAACAGAGAGAGAGAGTTTTATTGATACTTTTCTAGATTTTACTCTTCTCATAACCGCTAATCTTGGAAACAATCAAACCAACTCCCAAACACATTTTACATATTTCCTAAGTAATGTCTTACTGAATAATTTTTTGAGGTAAACCATTACATCGAATGAAAGTGTTGGTTCCTCAAAAGCGACCAGTAAGATTAATATGTAATGCTCATCTGCAGTCATCTTGTAGATACATCTTCAAAGGAATGAGGCATTTTAACTCCACAACCACAATACATATATTTATTAATGAAATTCGTCATACATAATCCATTAAAATTTTGAAAAGAATGTATTGTGTATTTTCGTCTTGTTTAATGCGTTTTACTTTAGAAAATTATGCCACACGGCCACTTAGGTGACATACGTGCCATCCTGCATTGCCATCACAACGCTAAATTCTGCCCGTCCAGGACAATTCCTTCATTGAAACATAATTTATCAGTGAAATAATATTATTTCTTCTTAAAAATTTACATAATCCTGAGCCACTATGCTATGCATTGGTCGCTGAAATCAAAAATAAAATAAAAGAGTAAGTTAATCCGTGACTTGTTTGTCTGTTAACTGATAAAAGTTAACGTGCCACAGAAACAGTAATATTTATTCATAGAAAAGTGTTTTGTTTTCCCTTGAAACAGAATGTGCAAATAAGTTTTCTTTATTTACTTTGCAGTTCGCACAGAACCATTCGAAATTTGGATGTATCAAAAACGCGAGTTAATTACAAGGCAGGATTTCATTTACATCCATGAAAATATTCGATCACAAGAAAATGCGGATGTAGCGTTTCTGTATGCGGTGGCTGCACGTCGGCCCCTCGTCGCATGTTTAAAGCCCCTTCACTCACGCCGGTCCCTTGACAGTTCTCAGAGCCTATAAAATTTTCGACGACTTATGTCGCATTCTTTTAAATTGAGAGTGGCAACATTTTCTCTTTTATGTCCAGAATAAAATGTCTTGCGTAACAGGAAAAATAAAGTGACTTCCTGGCAGCTGATTTACGGCGGCAGCAGCAACACGCTAGAGACAAAATGTGATGGATTTAATCCCAGAAATCCCCGCTGAGGGTGAAAACTAAATAATGGCTTGTGTTGACGCTGAAACAGACGACGCGTTAGATGCAGGCTTCTGTTATTTACTGTGAGGCCACGGCGCATGTGCAAGATGCAAAGCCGCACTTCGGCGTAAATCATCTGCGAAAGAGCGCCTTGATAACGCAGAGCACGCAGCTGCTAATTGCTCTGCAGGACTACTTTTTGTGCTGCGTCCTCGATGCTCAGGGGTGCTTTAACGTACAGAGGGAGCGTCTGCACTCCCTCCATGGAAGCAGATCCCACGTTTTGCTGCAATGAAGCTTAACACGACAAATTTGCGATTTTTTCTACAAAAACGCATAGATAATACATTAATAACCACGACCATTTTTCTCAATATCATGTCCGTAATACAACGACTGTTGACTGCTATTATCAAAAGTATTGTTTCACTACTAATAACTTTCAATTGTGATTGTTTATAGTAATTGCTTAATCCCTGCGACATTACAGAACTTAGTTAACATTCACGGTATTTTTTGTGGTGATATATCTATCGAACGTTTGTGGACGCAAGCAAAATTACGATGTTACAAAAAACTCAATACCATGAGGAACTTCAGTATGGCCCTACGAGTAACATAAATTACAACACAAATGACAATATTTCACACATTGTTTTATATTCAAAATTGTGCGAATATTGACACCTGAAGAAGAATGTTTAGCAAGTTCTTTTTTTATTTTCTCTCCTGGTCACCATACCGTTCTGGACTTCCAGTCAGCATAAGAAGCTGTGGGGAAGTTCTCAGCCTCTCATAAGGTATGCATTCTAAGAAAAGTGCACTTATTTCTTAATTCTCTGCACTGTGTGCAACATTCCCTGTGACAGCGTGCTGTCCTTGGAGTGCTGTTCTGGAAGGCAAGCGAAATTTATTTGTGCTGCGGGCGTAAGCACTACATTAGAGGTAAGGGAGTGTCAAATGTAGCATGTAGTATGTTAGATAATCTAACAAATTGTATTCCAGATCCCTCAGTTTTCCATTGCCAAAGACCCAGTTTAGTCCTGAGGAAGGAGGAGTTTGTCTTTCTTCCATCTAGACCTCTTTTCAGGTAGTTTTCATCTAGTTGGTCCATTAAACTTGTGAAGTATTTGCCAGTTTTTGTTACTCCCTTAAAATTAATTAGTAAGGAGGATTGTTTTTCATACTAGAAAACAATGATTATGGCTTTTCTATAAGATAGAATCGCCTTCGCCGTTTTTGGTGCAAAAAAGGAAAGGAAGGATGATCAGAGTGGAACATCCCGTCGATGACAAGTTCATTAGAAACAGAGCACCAGCTCCGTTGGGAGTAATGGAAGTAAAGCAACTGCGAATTTTGCAAAGGAACTATTCCGGCATTCGGGTTAATCGATTTATGGAAAGAATAGAGTACCCAAATCAGGATGGTTGGACGAGTATTTGAACCCAGATTCTCCACGTCATCGTGCCTATTGTGTCAGCCACTGCGCCTCCTCAGTAACATTTTTATTTTTCTTCTTAGCAGTGCCACCTGCTTGTTTCTATTGCTTTGAGCGTTTAACACGTTCACATCCACTGTAGCTAACTGTTATCCAAAATAAGTTTAATTATTTTTAAAACGATGAAAACAATGACGAGATATATCTTTTTGTAGTTTGGTCAGCAATTAATTGATGCACAACACATCTTCCATAAACCTTCCTCATAGTTAATTCTTTATTTAAACAAATGTACTCTTTTCTCTTATGCACAGCTTTAATCACTGACGGTCCAATACTATTTTGTGTACTCTCTCGAACTATTCATAGATCTTAGTAGCGCATCCCCCGTCAAGCTATTGACTCTGAAGAAAGTTTATATTAAATTCGGCTTACCAGTTATCGCTTTTCAAAATTGGAAAGGAAGTTTGTTAGAAACCTACAGATTCCTTGGACGGCTTTCTGTTAGTGATAACTCAGCAAAACTGGAATTATATGCCGGCCACGGTGGCCGTGCGGTTCTAGGCACTACAGTCCGGAACCGCGGGACTGCTACGGTCGCAGGTTCGAATCCTGCCTCGGGCATGGATGTGTGTGGTGTCCTTAGGTTAGTTAGGTTTAAGTAGTTCTAAGTTCTAGGGGACTGATGACCTCAGATGTTAAGTCCCATAGTGCTCAGAGCCATTTTAACCTTTTTTTTTTTTTTTTGGAATTATATGATGTCCTCAACACGATTTTATCTATTTAATCAAAATACAAACAACAAGTCGAGTAATGAACACAATCCTGGTTTGTAGAGCTCAAGTTACCAAGTGACTAAACGTTGTTGTATAACGTATTATTTACTTATTTATTTATCAAGTTGCGTAGGATAATGTCACCCAACGACCCTTGATCGTGGAACAAATCAGTACATTCTTTACAGGACGCTGATTACAAAATTTGTAAACGAAGAATTAATAAAACACGAACAATAAAGAGTTTAAGAGTATACAACATATTTTAGAAAAAACGTTATCAATTACTGCGAGGGATAGATGTAGAGGGGCATATAAGGAAACCTTTCAACTTGAATCTTTTTACGGTTTTACTGAAAGCCAATTGAAAATAAAACCTGCTGAATACTGCATACTTTCCCGCACAGTGCTTAACAAAGTATTATCCAAGTGTATATCATTTTTCCGTCTACTGTCCAGTGCATGAATGTTGCAGTTCTTTTAAGAATGAACCAGTGTAGTCAACAACAACTCCCGTTATAGAACGTGCATACAGGGACTGCAGAGTCAGAATTCCGAAACGCGTGACCAGATGCCTACTCGAAGATGGCGAACTGACACCGCAGATCAGCGCGACCAACCGTTTCGGCACCAAGGATATTCCCGGTGAGTGAATAGAATTTCATGAAAACTTAAAACCATACGAAATAACAGAGATAAAGCAAGCAAAGGGAAGAAGCCTTCAGTGTCAGAAATAGTGGAGATCATTCTTACAGTGAAAAAAGCAGCGTTCAGTTTCTGCAAAAAATTTTGAATGGTATAACTCCAAGATAACCTACCACGTACCCTCGTACTAAGAATTTAAAATGGTCAATTTCACTCAGAGTTTGAGCAGAAATGAAGTGAACCATTGTATGTATTTTCCCCTAAACCCAAAATATTCAAAAATGTTCAAATGTCTGTGAAATCTTATGGGACTTAACTGTAATGTATTGCGAATACATAGAAAGAAGGATCCTTTATTGTATGATTATATGATAGCGGAACAAACACTGGTAGCAGTTACTTCTGTAAAATATCTGGGAGTATGCGTGCGGAACGATTTGAAGTGGAATGATCATATAAAATTAATTGTTGGTAAGGCGGGTACCAGGTTGAGATTCATTGGGAGAGTCCTTAGAAAATGTAGTCCATCAACAAAGGAGGTGGCTTACAAAACACTCGTTCGACCTATACTTGAGTATTGCTCATCAGTGTGGGATCCGTACCAGATCGGGTTGACGGAGGAGATAGAGAAGATCCAAAGAAGAGCGGCGCGTTTCGTCACAGGGTTATTTGGTAACCGTGATAGCGTTACGGAGATGTTTAACAAACTCAAGTGGCAGACTCTGCAAGAGAGGCGCTCTGCATCGCGGTGTAGCTTGCTCGCCAGGTTTCGAGAGGGTGCGTTTCTGGATGAGGTATCGAATATATTGCTTCCCCCTACTTATACCTCCCGAGGAGATCACGAATGTAAAATTAGAGAGATTAGAGCGCGCACAGAGGCTTTCAGACAGTCGTTCTTCCCGCGAACCATACGCGACTGGAACAGGAAAGGGAGATAATGACAGTGGCACGTAAAGTGCCCTCCGCCACACACCGTTGGGTGGCTTGCGGAGTATAAATGTAGATGTACTAAGGTCATCAGTCCCTAAGCTTACACACTGCTTAACCTAAATTATCCTAAGGACAAACACACACACCCATACCCGAGGCAGGACTCGAACCTCCGCTGGGACCAGCCGCACAGTCCATGACTGCAGCGCCAAAATATTCAGTTTTACGCTAGACTATTGTATGATCCACGCAATCAAATGATTTTGTTGAACCGAAGAAAATACCTACTGTCTCCTGCCTATGGTTTAGCTCCGCTAGTGCCTCACACGCAAAATAATGAATATAATTTTCTGGGGATTTTCGCCAAGCTACACAGAATCTTAAAGAAAATCATGTGTAATGAGATTTCGGCTGTTCTTTATACATTGTTTACTTAATAACTCTTAAAAACAATGGTATCAAAGGAATATACCGGTAATTGTCTACGTTACCACTTTCTGTGAAGTGGTTTCACTAACGGAAACTTTATCTGTCAGAACATTGACCACTCCTGAAAGACACTTCGCACGGGTGACTGATTACAGTGTAATGTATTGTGCACCGATACTCATAACCCTACTTGAAATTTCATCACACACGTGGGAGTCTTTACTCTTTAATCATGTAATAACTGATTCACTTTCATCTTTATTTGTTTCCTGTAGCTGTATGTGATGTATTCGTTACGGAGCACCAAAAAATTGTTTACTAAACTTTCCGAATATAGGCAAGACGTCATTATTTCATATTTCGCACTACCCTGGTGGATCATTAAGAATTTCAATCTCACACAAGAGGTGTCTAATACTTAGAGCACCACATTCTGCCTGATACATGTTTCACAACTGACTATATAGTTTTGATTTTGTTACGAAAGCTTTCAATTCACTTGGTGTAATGTATTGTTTCAGTCTTTCTAATGACATTCCTTAGCAGGTTGCACTACTGTCTGTAGAAAAATTCTGCTACCGGACTCTGACTGGCGTCCATGTTAAGACGCAGCTTCTGTTTCCTCCTACATTACATTCTAATGCCATTCGGTGTCCAAATCGGTTGCTTATTTGTACTACGCAGAGTCTGCACTTTTTCAGTGTGAAACAACTGCTAAATTAAACGACAAAAGATTGACGAAATGCATTACATTTCTCATTCATGTCGTCTATATTGCAGACTTCATATCAAGTTCGTACCTCGACGTTGGCTTTAAATGTCTGCATTGGAACTGGCCTCATATCTCTAAATCTTTGTTTACTAGTTTCGGCTGTGACTCTGTCTTGATTCCTTTCAGAATTATTACTTGTGTATCATGGTCTGATATGGCGTTGCTAATTTTTCTCACACTGAACCCATCAGCTACTCACGCACTATGAAGATATCGTTCATGATCATTACACTCTAGGTGGAAAGTGTATTGTCTGTACTAGGCTGTAAGTGCCAAGTACATCCATTAACTTTCTTTTCTCCGGAGAATCAGTCAGAAATATGTTTTCATAGTAACCGAACCCAGCTCAGCTTCAAGTCTGCAGGTGGAAACCTCTGTAATCCGAACTGGTTGATTCGCAGAGGCCTGTATTGAAGAGTTCAAATGTTTGGTCTTTACCGTGTTTTGATACGTCAGCTCTGTTGGCTGGGATATTGCTTTAGTCATAAATGACCAATCTTACCTCCTGCAACCAACATCTTCCATATAAATCAGATAAAGTGAACCCATCCAAGCGAAGCCGCAGTATTTCTTCGCAACGTAAAACATACTCTGAGGTACAAATAATGTCACAGTCAATATCTATTAGCGGTTTGCCAACTATGTATTTAATGCCCCTAATATTCTGGTGATACAAACTTATAGAAGACTACAGAATCTGGATTGATAGTAAACCGAGAAGGGACAAATGTACTGAGGAGTAGAAAAAATGAAAATAGCGAGAAACTTAACAAGAGAATTGGCGATCACGAAATAGACGAAGTTAAGGAATTCTGATACCTTGGAAGCAAAATTAACCATGAAAGACGAGGCAAGGAGAACATAGAAAGCAGAATAGCAAAGGCAAAGAGGTTATTTCTGGCGAAGAGAAGTCTCTTAGTGAAAAAAAAAAAATGAAATGAAGTCCCATGCTTCTTTACAGAGCGTAGGGGAACGATGCGGGAGACCCTCTTAGTATCAAATGTAAACCTTAATTTCAGGGATTGGAGCATAACACTGTAAGCTAGTGGCTCTTGGACAGTGGGAAAACTGGAACAGAAGAGAATCGAAGCTTTTAACATGTGATGCTACGGAAGAATGTTGTAACTGGACTGTTGAGATAAGACATCAGGAAGTTCCCCGCAGTATCGACGAAGAAAGGAACATTTGCAAAACACTGACAAAAATAAGGGACAGAATGATAGAGCATGTGTTAAGGAATCAAGGAATAATCTTCATAGTACTAGAGGGAGCCGGTCGGAGTTGCCGAGCTGTTCTAGGCGCTACAGTCTGGAATCCGCGCGACCGCTACAGTCGCAGGTTCGAATCCTGCCTCGGGCATGGATTTGTGTGATGTCCTTAGGTTAGTTAGGTTTAAGTAGTTCTATGTTCTAGGGGACTGATGACCTAAGCAGTTAAGTCCCATAGTGCTCAGAGCCATTTGAACCATTTGAACTAGAGGGAACTGTTGAAGGTAAAAACTGTAGGGGAAGAGAGATATTGGAAATCATTCAACAAATAATTGAGGACTTAGGATGTAAGTGCTACTCTGAGATGAAGATTTTAGCGCAGGAGAAGAACTCATAACGCATCGAACCAGTCATAAGACTGATGACTCAAAGATAAAGCTAACTGCACCTTCTGAACTGCATTCTCCATTGACGGAACTATTAACCAGGGTCACAGGTACCCTCCTACCTACCTTTATCCTAAAAAGAGACCTAGCCCTTTCACTTATTATTACCAGAATTTGGCTTTGAGTGAGCCCAGATCCACCTTCTATACTGTGAGTTGTAAGTTTCACCATCCCTTTCCGATCCTGTTTAAGTATAGGCCGTTTTTAGTATAGCTGGAACTATGGACACTGTCAACCGGCACCACTGCAATGTGTGCTTTGTCAGCAGTCATCAGCTCCCTCACAGCACTGTCATATGGGGTTGATCGTAACACCGGAACAGCTATACAAAGCGAACATTATTGGTCCGAGTTCGAGTAGCAATCTCCGCTGATATCAATGCCCCAACCTTACGAAGATTATTTTCAGGACCTCCAACTATCGCTGCCTGATCCTCTTTAGTAAAATCCTTACAAGAAGACCCTAAGTCTTCTGTTGCCTTATTAAGTCCAGCATGTAGTTTAAAAAGGTTGTGATTTGACACTCCTTCCATAATGTCTCGTGAAGCCGCCGACCTGCACCTCCCCTGCTCCCTTGCAGCAGAATTTTATTCTCATAATTTTCCTTTCCGATTCCTAACGTCTGCGGCATCTACAGGAGGCTCCTGTCCATATGGCTGATGGATGACTAAACCTACTATTTACATTCAAAATGGAACTAAAAAAGCGCGTTCTGTTTCTTAATGGTCATACTCCCCTGTGTCAGTTCATAGTTCTCCATCGTTTCGCTTCGTGGCCACGCCATTTCCTCTGTAGCAGCTTGTAACTGTGCTTGATAGGAGTATATTCTCACTTCCTGTTCCAATATAGACTTATTTCTACTGCATGTTCTGCAGCTCCAGGAAAAGGCCTCTCTAGATTCTCCATCATCATTCCCGTTACAGTCACCCCGATGAGACCAATTGCTAGACAATTCACAACATTTTCTACAACTCACTAACTAACTACAAATCGAGTATTTCTCACTCATAGTCAAACTTTACAATATCTTTAACAAATACAATGAAGCAACAGGAAACCTTACACACAGAAACTCGCGCTATAAACTATCAGTAAACTATTACGGGGTGTGAACAAAAATACTGAAACACCAAAAACACAAAATATTACCATGTCTTATACGATACAGGATAAACCTATAGCACTGACCTTCTAGCCGTCTCGGAGAGGATAAATGCAGGTCAAGTATGGTTTTCAAAGAAATATTGTACAATTCTGCCGGCAAAAAGTGGCAAGTTCACTTAACGATTATGGAGGTGGCGAGCGGTCACTCACCCTTCTCTCCCATGTAGACCACACAGGTAAAATAACATTCAGAACTCGTGACTGCGGTGGCCAGGTGAGATGTGACAATCCATCCTCGTGCTGACGAAACCCGTTCTGGACGATGCGAGCTTTGTGAACGGGGATCATGATGCGTTGGAACACGGCATCACCGTTGGGGAACAAACATTGTACCATGGGAAGGACCTGATAAGCCAGAATGGTCCCATAACCTTTGTTAGTAATGCGACCTTGCAGAGTGACCACGAGCTCCTTGGAACACCACGATATTGCAGCCCAAGCCATCACCGAATTCCCGCTACATTTTACTCTTGGGACTCAGACTCGACCAGACGTTGGTAACAATGTGTAACAAGACTCATCACACCAAATGACATTATCTTGTTGATCCATAGTCCTTGTATTATGAATTCGGCATCATGTTTTCATGTTAAGAGCATCATCATCACTAACGAGTAGCTTTGGAATTCAAGCTCGCCCTGAAATTCTCTGCTTCTGAAGATTCCTTGGCGTTGTTTTGATACTGACTGTGTTAGTGAGTGCGACATTCAGTTCTGCAGTGACTTTTGCAGCTGTCGTCAATTTATTTGTCGTCACAGTTCTCTTTAATGACCGTCTCTCACGATCAGCCAACAAACACTTTAGACTGCGATGTGACTTAGCGGATGATGTTTCTCCGCTTTATCTGCACGAAGTTTAAATCTTCGATACTATATGTCTTCTGAAACACGAAGCTCCTCGTGTACCTTGATACGGAAAACCTAACATATGGGCACCAACAATGTGCTCACATTCGAGTTCACTTAGCTCCGAGATAATGCACTCGAAGCACTGTTCTGACCAACAATGAATCTTACAATGTACTGAGGACACTTCCAAAGTGCCTTTCGCGCTCAAATACAACGGCGCAACCTGCAGGCCTGGCTAATACCTGCGTTTATATTCAAGCATGCCTTTCTCGTCTTGTTTCCACATTTTCTCCAACATCTCTACCTTATCTTACTAAACACACGAAATGTGTATAACAGTATGTAGCTTAGCTTTCGTCAGTTATGGTACGACAAATGAACACTACCTGAGCAGTAGCTATCGCATCTATCTACAAAGAATACACTAACTCGCAAATATAGAGTTAAGACAGATTTCTCAATGTTAGTGCAGCAGCAGTAAAATTGAAACCAAGAGCTTTCTGGGATAGAGCTTTATCTAAAATAGATTACTAAGCAATTGAAACAGTACATCTATCGGCGAACTTTTCACCCACTGACGAATGGCACTGTTTTGCAGGTGGAAGCTAACACATACACATCGATATTCAGTTCCAGTAGTTTCTACACCACAGACGACGCAAATTGTGCTAAAACCGGTTACACAATATCGTAATAACAATATTGAATAGAAATAGTGTGACTAGGGCACGCAAAATACTACAGTTACTAAAAAATAACTGGGACGTACCATCATATCAAAACTAAAGTTGAATTACCATCCACTTCATTCCTGTTACAGGCTGCAACCCTTCCTCTTGGCCCTCGCATGGTAACTTAGTTAAAACTTTAGTAGAGTGTAAATGATCGCCGGCCGCGGTGGCCGAGCGGTTCTAGGCGCTTCAGTCCGGAACCGCGCAACTGCTACGATCGCAGGTTCGAATCCTGCCTCGGGCATGGATGTGTGTGATGTCCTTAGGTTAGTTAGGTTTAAGTAGTTCTAAGTTCTAGGGGACTGATGACCTCAGATGTGAAGTCCCATAGTGCTCAGAGCCATTTTGTAAACGATCCTATGAATCTGACGAATGCGCTGTTACGTCAGGGAAGATGTCGTACCTTACTAAATAAAAATGATCCCAAGTAAACTTAAGAATTTGTTAATGATTATGTAATTTAAAATGTTTGTGGCCTATAACATGTCGCCTTCCCTGTTGCTGAGTTCATGTGTCACCTGTGCAATTACTGCAGCCCAGGATTGTTCACGGCAGTTCAACACACGACATAAGTCAGCTTGCAGCGCACAGTCAAGGCGTCTCACCAAGTCATGGCTGACACTACCATCGGGTCTGTATTCAGATATCAGCCCTCACACTTCGCACTATAAACATTTTCTTCGAAGTGGCTTCTTCCTTCGTTAGTTTTCAGTGAAGAATGCTAAGATGTCTACGGTAGTTTCTAGTTTCTTCCGTCTGTTCGAATGGCCCTCAGCAACCGTACTGTATTCCACTCTTCTCTCAAGTCTCAACACGCTGAAATGTGAAGTGGGATGGTGAAACGGTGGGGGTGAGGAGGCAAGCAGTGTCCGCAGACACGTGCTGGCAATCCATCAAGGGCAGCCCGCCTGCTGCTGCTGCCTGCGGCTCTGGCCATTGCCGAGAGTGCATTCCACTTGAACAGATAACACGCTTGTGCTCTTATTGCCCTGTGTCCCACAGAAAGTGGTCCTTCACGAGGGCTCTGTCCTTAAATCTTTCACTGCTATAACAGATGGACCATCTGTTTTGAAACAAGATATTTGAAGAATCACTGTATATACACTAAAATAAACTTGAATGCCGAAGACAGCCAGTTTAAATATAAATTTTTATAATAATTACGTTAAATCACTTCGCACATTTACCCTTTGCTTTTATAGATTATTTTAGTGTTTCGGTAATTTGGCCTAATTGCTCACATTATTGTTTTGTGAACACTCGTAACGATGCTTTAGGCTATGATGAAAAATTAGGTGGGGGCAAAATATCAGCATCCCGCTTTACCATCGAGCTCGGCACTCGACTAGCCTGATACTGAAATTCTCTCGTAACAGGAGAAGAGACCAACTTTGTTGAACAGTATCCTCTCAGAAGTGTAGGCTGTATACAAAATGTATTTGTCGCCATTGGCAGTAGTAACGCAAAATATTAATGAATGAATTGCCATATTTGTTTCCTTCATCTACCGTGACTATGTTTTTCATCACATCGTTACACAGCAGAAATGTATTACGAGCAAATACAAAATTTTCCTCAAGTCCTCTCCAACTTGCACCAAGCCAACGCAAGCCAGGCCAACGTCCCATGTCGCAATCAAAACGACAAACAGGCAGAGATCAGACAGTGCGAAAATGAGAACAAACACATAACGTATTGCTTCACCTCAGACGAGCGATAGCTCGGAATTGTAACTCAGCAACATGACCTCAGCGAGGAAAAAACATTACATCATTCTAACAGCATAGCTTGATTTCTCAAGACAGAGTTAATGTACCATAAGAACACCTATCATGTGAGAAAAGGGCAAGCATTATTGTAATTTCGACACCATTGTGTGGGAGAAAATTTTCTAATACATCTAATCACCCTTTTGTTGCAGTAAATATGTATAATAACTTGAAACTGGAGGGATCACTTCCACATAAAATACTGTCTACACAGATTTTTCATTATCTTACACAAGAAAATTTAAAAACATTAAGCCAATAAGCATCGAACATGCGATTTATATACAGTCTAAAAGACAATTTTATGATTATCAGTTTTATTTAATATACAACGGAAGTTCCTGACATTATATTTTAATTTTGTGGACGCATTGATTTATGTACCATCCGGTCTGCCGAGCGCTGTTGGCAGGCGGGGTGCGCTCAGCCCTTGTGGGGCAACCTGAGCAGATATTTGATGGAGAAGTAGTGGCTCCGGTCTCGTAAACTGCCATGCGGTCGGGAGAGCGGTGTGCTGACCACATGCCCCTCCACTTCCGCATTCAGTGACGCCTGCGGGCTGAGGATGACACGGCAGCCTGTCGGTACCGTTGTGTCTTCATGGCCTGTTCTGGCAGAGTTCAGTTTTTATTGATTTATGAACACACTTCAATTACCATATTTAATCTCAGATAACAATGCTATTATAAATCGAAAACGGAACATCGTGACTCATCTATTTTCAATATTCTTGACGGAAGAGTGTCAGGGGTTCTTTTTCTGATTCTGGTGGTTGCTTTAGTGAATTAGTATGTGGGAAGCGTTTTTTTTAAAGGGGTGATTCTTTTCTTAACGACGATTTGACTTTTCTGACTCATATAACTACTCAATATTGCTTATTTCTGCCACCTTTTGATGGTTAATTCAATACAAATTGTACTGGACACAGTTGCCAGGAGGAAAGTATTGTATTTTTCTCACTGGGAAGTTGTTCTTCGTTGTAGTCTCTGCGTCCACTTTGTCAGTAGCAGATGGCCAGCGAAACTCATTTGGAAGGGCGAAGACCCCCTGGGAACTGGGGAATTGTTGGGGAAGTAAGTCTGTGGCATTTTTCGCCCTTTTTTTGGCAGAGCAGCTCTCCTATCCGTAAGCGGAAGACGCCATGCTGCCACGGCCCACCCCAGACAGTAACTGAATACAGCATTTCTGCCCGTTCTGCTTGAACACCAAAGTACGATACAGCGAGACGCTCTCCGACCAGTGTCTACGGATTCATTGCGGAGGGTACAGACAGACAGTCATGCGGAATAATTTTGGTCACGTTTTCTGAAAATTGTCTCGAAAAGCTACTTCGGGAGCCCACACGCAATGAAAATACGAAATATGTCCACAAAGTAAGATCCGTTTGATTATAAAAAACAAACGTGTAGAGATACAAAAAAAAGTATTTATTGTACAAAAATCTACAACTGTTAAACTACTTTTCTACTTAGCTTCCGAAATTTTGTTGGCACTTGTCATAGCGTGGCACAAGTTCTTGTATGGTTGCCGCCTGTGTAATCAACAATGTGGTAACATGTTCTTTCAGCTCGTCATCATTGTTGAAGTGTTGACCACCAAGGACAGATTTTAGGTGTAAGAAGAGCTGAAAATCGCTAGGAGCGAGATCCGTGCTGTACGGAGGATGATCAAACGCGTCCCAGTGAAATTCCCGTAAGAGTTGTTTGGTCACATTCGCCGTGTGAGGTCGAGCATTACTGTGGAAAAAACAACACCTTTTGACAGTAATCCTCGGTGCTTGTTCTGTATTGCGCAGCACAATTTCTGAATGGTCTCGCAGTAGCCATGAGCATTGATTGTTTGGCCTCGTGGTAAGAAATCAATCAGCAAAATGCCTTTTCTGTCCCAAAAAACGGTGCACATGAGGTTTCAAGATTTGCTAAGGCTTAACCTTCGCTGGGGATGAAGTGTGCCTCCATTCCATTGATTGCCGTTTTGTTTTAGGGGTGTCCTACGGTACTCAAGTTTCATCCCCTATGACTATCCGAGAAAGAAAACCATCGCCTTCTTCATTGTATAGTGTCAAAAACTGAAGTGCACTGCCAATCCGTTGTTTTTTGTGTTGTTCAGTAAGAATTTTTGGTACCCAACGTGAACAAAGTTTTCGAAATTTCAGTTTTTCAGTAACAATTTCATCATGAGATTAGCGGAATGTCTATAGCAAGGGCACTAAGTGTAAATTTACGATTGTGCTTAATCTTCTCTTCAATTGTGTGAACCAGTTCATCAGTAACCACAGACGGGCGTCCACCTCGTTCTTCATCATGCACTTGATCACATCCTTCATTGAACAGGCTGACCCATCTTCAACCCATTGGTCAGGCAGTTACAACTGCACATACACAACGGCGCTTTCATCTGAAATGGCAAACGGTTTCGAAACCATCTCGAAAGCAGCCGTAAGATTGGCAGTGTTCTGAAAATGTTTAGGAAACTGTCCTTGTAATTTTTCTAAGGTCGCAATGAATTCATCAGAACTTGCGTTTTCTGGAGCTAACGGACGCACAACAGCAAGGTTACTAGCGTCGCGTTTCCATTAACAGCGATAAGCTTAGGGATCTCGATTGGGTTCATCAGAATGTGTCCCTTCTATAAAGTGATTTTCTCTTTAAATGCATCTCCATCAAATCAGAAAAAAAGTTGTCTCTCACCTTGCAATGTCTTACTGTAGGCAGTGTGAAGTAAAGTCAGCTTAAAATGCGAGGTCTGCAATCCATTCCGGATGTTCTAAGTTTCGTATGTGCATCCTTTTTCCTCCATAAATTCATAAATAGCGAGTTTCAAATCGAAATATAGTTTTAGGCACACCTCTTGACTTAACCAACGTACTTTTCAGTAATACATAAAGTCCCCATACTCTGCATTCAGTTCCGTCGCAAGCTGTTGCAATTACTGGAATAATGCGTGCGACCTCAGAAATTTTAACATTCATACCACAAATTTCTTCATGTGCTGCATACTTGCAAATTAAGCACAAAATGCCTCTTGAAGTACAATGAATACTGTCTTACGTTCGTTATAATTTTTTGCATTTTCACTGTCAAATAGATCTTTATATGCTTTGTGCAGGGTATTGTTGTATCGTTTCATAGCAAATTTGCGGTGCCGATCGCTTTTAGGACTGCATGATATCCAGGGTGAACATTAACAAAACCGACAGATTGTAGGGGCGGATTCCTGACTGGAAATGGAGGAAAAACGGTCCTATGAACATGTGGCCGGAAATGCATCGTTGCCACGCTAGATGGCATTGACGAATAACGGTTCCACTGACCACACGCAGTGTGTTGCTTGTGCGCTGCAGGCTGTGTGACTGACTCAGCATACTGTAAGCAGCACAACGGTCCGGTATTCATGTCGGAAACAAGCCAAGATGGTGTTTGTGGTTACCCGAGCAGAAGGAAACGGTCGACAGGCAGCACGGTGCCTTCAGAAACACCAACCACATCACACAACATTTCAAGCCCATTTGTGCGTTTGTATGGTCATGGGTCCTTTCAGACAGACGAACGTGCAGCGAAGCGGCGGACTGCGTACACCAGCTTTCGGGGCTGGTTCTACAGGAGACGAACCGTTGTGCAAGCTCCAGGCAAGAGGCCCGCCAACATAACGCGTATGCTGCATGGCAGCCGTTTCTATCCCTATCAACTGCAATCCAATGGAGGCCACTTTTAACATCTGTTGTGACTTGGATGCGATGCAGCTTTGTACTGTGTTCCAGGAAAAATATTTGAAAATGTTGTGTTCAAGCGTCTCCATAAGCACGTGACTGCAAATAACATATTGTAAAAGTCAAAGTTTTGATTTCTGAAGGGTTCTGATATAGGGAAAGCTATTTACACTTACAGTGAGAATGTACTTAATTCATTAGATAATAAATTACAAGCTACTGGCGTTTTCTGTGACCTGTCAAAAGCCTTTGACTGTGTCAACCAGCGCATTCTCCTAAGTAAATGAGAGTATTATGGTGTCACCAGCAATGCTGCGAAAAGGTTTGAGTCTTATATATCTAACAGGAAACAAAGGGTGTCGTTGCGAAATACCTGTGCAGTAAGCAGTCAGTCTTCATCTGACTGGGAATTAATTACATGTTGTGTTTCTCAAGGTTCCATTTTGAGTATAACGTATGGATCGAAAAGGTTGACAGTATTGAATTTCTGGGATTACAACTCGATAATTAATTCAGTTGGGAAGGGCATACCGCGGAATTGCTTAAGCGCCTAAACAAACCTGTATTTGCCGTGAGAATGATGTCAGATGTAGGAGATTCAATTTTTTAAAAAATTGCATACTTTTCTTACTTTCATTGTATCATGTCGTATGGGATCATATTCTGGGGCAACTCATCAAACCGAGCAAAAGTTTTTAGGATGCAAAAGCGTGTCATAAGAATTATTTGTGGTGTAGATTCGAGAATATCTTGTAGAAACCTGTTCAAGGAACTTTGTTTTCTAACCACTGCTTCTCAGTATATTTATTCCTTAATGAAATTTGTTGCAAGTAATACATCTCTATTTCCAATCAATAGCTCAGTACACAGTATCAATACTAGGAATAAGAAGAATCTACATAAAGGCCTAAAATCACTTACTTTGGTCCAAAAAGGTGTCCAATATTCAGGAACACACATTTTAATAAATTGCCAGCAACCATTAAAAACTTGGTTTCAGATAAAGCACGGTTTAAACAGAGTTTGAAAGACTTCTTGATATGCAACTCTTTCTACTCCATAGATGAATATCTTAACAGAGACTGTTAAGTCAGCTTAAGTAAAAATATCTGTTGGATTTCAGTTTTGACAACACTTAGTAACAACAGTCAAGATTAGGTATTTTGCGTATGATAAATTTATTAATAGTGCATAACAGTATTTCATTCTGACAGTGTGTTAATTCTGTAAATATTAGCTGTCCCAGTTTACTGCATTGTATTAATTTATTTTCGACAATCTCCTGACAAATGATCAGGGTAGTAAGTATTATATTCAAATGTTTTATGTTTTTATGTCATAGTTTCTGACATGTTCCACACCCACGAGAATCATCTCATTTTTGGGGTCTATGGAACGAAAATTGAATGTAATCTAATCTGTAGTTGCACGAGCACCGCCCATATCCTCACACATGTTCATAGGACCTTTCTCCCTCCATTTCCAGTCAGGAATCCGTCCCTGCAGTTTGTCGGTTTTATTAATGTTCACCCTGTATACTGGGAATTCTCATCCCTCTCTTCTGTCATTCCCGTACATTTTTACAGGCTTGTCACGACAGATCCTTAGTTTGCCTCTTTTTGTGCAAACAGCCACTGTACATGTGAACGACCTTCACACTATGAAGAAATACCGAATGGTAAATAGCGCTGACACAACGATTCTGCCGAAATATTGAGTTTCATATCTTGTCATATCGCACTACTCTGTCTGTAAAAATTTTTGAGTATGGATCAATTTTTTGGTGTTTTCAAAACTTGTTTTCCTAGTACTAGCGTCGTCGAGAAGTTCAAAATTTGTTTCATCGGCGTGACGAGTATGGCGATTGCAATATGACACCTTTTTGCTTCCGTTACAAACTGTAACTGAAATATCTTCTTGTATAGATTTCTGTTGTATTTGAAATTCATATTTTGTAATTCTTGTTACCACATGTGCGGTTGATCACTTTATAAAACACTTAAAAAAGAGAGCAGAAAGAAAATGTGTAAAATAAAGTTGTTGCTAGACGGCGCAGTCCTGATAAGCGCCTACTATCTTAGTCTTCCTAATACCTTCCACACGGCATTGTCACAGTTACGTAAATGAAAGTCAGCCCCGGACTAATTTTCAAGATGTGTATAAGTGGAAAGAATGGTCTTGTGACTGTCGTAATAGATGTTATTGGATAGCTTAGTGGTATGTGCAAATTGTCATCAGTTATCTCGGCACTGTGGCGCTGTCCTGTAGTGTATGAAGTTCTCTGTGTTTTAGAATGGTTTCATAATGAGCTTAGTCTCGAAACAAGTCATCAAGTACTAAAGAAAGTTAATATCGCAATTTCGATGGTTTTCTATGATTTACTACATAATTTAGTGAAATGGAGGAAGTTGTGCCAGTCGAAAAATGCCACACACAATAGTAAATGAAATGTCACGCTGCACCGAGTACTTCTGCGAAGGAACGAGCAAAGCCGAGACAGGTTGTGACTGGGCCAGCCTGCGTGAAATCTGGCACGGCACGGCCGGCCCTGCTTAATACTTCCATTATTTTTCGATACTTAAGATATTTTCCGATACATTTCGATTTTTTTAATACGTGCCATACTCTTTCATACGTCTCATATTTTCGATACTTCCTAAATTTTTCGGTATATTTCCAGTAGTTGCCGATTTTATTCGGTAATTTGGATACTTTCTAAATTGGTTTATAGCGATAACAAGGGGCTTTATTGAAAAATTAACTGTCTCTATAGCAAAATCCACTGCCTTAATAGAAATATCACTTATTATTCAAATTATACTGTTTTAATCAAAATCTTTTACTGATATTGATTTTCGATAGAAAGTCTGCTATGGTCATGTGAGACGTTCCGGTTTAATTAAATTTTTAAGGTAAGTGTTATATCTACAGTTTACGTTTTCTCTTGCTAAGGTACTTTTCAGCTACAATATTGGTCTTTAAATGTGCTCCAGAGCCTAGCTTTTATCTATCATGTTGTGCAGCTGCCTATTACAGGGTAACAATTATTGAACTATATGAAAGAAAATGTAAATTTGTTACGAACTACGGCGTGCACACACTTTATGCAACATGTAAACGTCACTGCAGATATTCGAATTTAGGTTACGACACGTTCGATATGCCTGCCGTCATTGGCGATGATGTGGCGCAGACGAATAGCGAAATTCTGCGTGATCCGCAGAAGTATCGGAACATCGATCCCGTCGATGACCTCCTGAATAGATTTTTTCAGGTCAGCAATGGTTTTGAGGTTATTGCTGTACACCTTGTCTTTAATACTTCCCCACAAAAAGGAGTCACACGTGTTCAGATCCGGAGAATATGGAGGATATTCGAGGCCCATGCCAGTTGCCTCTGAGTACCTCAGAGCCAGAATGCGGTCCCCAATGTGTTCCTCCAGAATATCAAACACTCTCCTGCTTCGGTGAGATCGAGCTCCGTCTTGCATGAACCACCTCGTCTTCCAAAACCTTCACGTTGAGTTCTTTAGTCATTGTGCCATCAAGGAATATCGCACTGATTATTCCGTGCCTGGACACTTCACACCAGACAGTAACCCGTTGAGGGTGAAGACACTTCTCGATTACGAAATGCGGTTTCTCAGTCCCCCAAATGCGTCAATTTTGCTTATTGACGAACCCGTCCAAATGAAAGTAAGCTTCGTCGCTAAACCAAACCATATTAATTCCCCTCATGCCCAGCGGCCAGCTCTGCAGCTCGAACGTTCCAACGCAAACCGTTCAGTATGACGATTTTATTTCATATAGTTCAATAATTAGCATTCTTAGTAATGATTTTAGTCATGCGGCAACCGTCACATCATTTAGGGCAGCTTTCAGTGGTCACTCATCTTGAGAAAACTAAATACTGTGACCTATCATTCTACTTGCTGCTTTTCTGAAGGCCACCGTTTACTTAGTAATTGGTGCAACGCTCCAACACCAAATGCGCTGGTGTCGTCTGCAGTAGTGTGACAGCTGCGGCACGCTACCTTTTCGCTTCGCTGCTATGCCTGCTCATGTCCGTCCTGCCCCTCACCGCACCGTCTGTCAAATTCACACCTCTCAGCTGCGTCTGTCACCTTGCAATATTTAATTAACGAGATTAACCTAAGCTGAGAAGTTAAAGTCACGTTTTAGTAAAAGAGCTGAAAATACTAAACTGAGTAATAGTAAAATTGCTTTACTATCGCCGGCCAGAGTGGCCGAGCGGTTCTAGGCGCTACAGTCTGGATCTGCGCGACCGCTACGGTCGCAGCTTCGAATCCTGCCTCGAGCATGGATGTGTGTGATGTCCTTAGCTTAGTTAGGTTTAAGTAGTTCTAAGTTCTAGGGGTCTGATGACATCAGCAGTTAAGTCCCATAGTGCTCAGAGTCATTTGAACCATTTGCTTTACTATCAATTGATATTTTTTGTTTGAAATGGAAACAGTTCATTTATCAGATCACTGTAGCTCATGCTTCAGAGGCAACACATTTTGCTGATTGTTTACTGTGCATCTACTGAAAAGTAAAGCACCCTGTGGTTAGGACATTTTATTGTTATCTAACATTATTAGTATTACTTTTTTAATTAAGGCAGTTCAGTTAATCACTGCTGTACACTCGTCAGTAGGAGCAAATTTCATTTAATGCTTGTTGTGCGAATTTGTCCTGCCATATAGCGAAAGGTAAAGCAACTCCGCTGTCAGGCCCAGAGGACCACTCTATGCTGAACGGCCGCCCTCTCATACTTGGCCAAACGAAGTATTTGGATGTTGCATGGAGCGGAATGGGGCCAGCACACCGCTGCTAGCTTTACAGACATTGGAATACAAAAATATCCTACAATAACTGCCCAACGGGCTGTACCAGTTTGAGTGAACACACATCCAGTTCTCCCACGAAAAAGAAACCTGTCAGTAACGGTATACCGGTATTCGAACCCAGGGTCCCCCACTTAGCTGTCTAACATGCGGGCCCCTCATCTATCGGGATGGATGCTGTAAACTGACAAAGATAATTAAATGCCAAAAATGGAACAAGAATATGGAAAATTTAGTTGTTAGTTTGATATAAGCATAAAAATAAACGTATGGTTGATTGCTTTGATAGTAAGAACACTGTTCGCTGAAAAGCAAGAATTCACAGCCGTCTCTAGTTGGACGCTTTATATCTGAAGAAGTTTTGTAACTATTCGAAGTCTTCGGTTATGGATATGAATAATTATTTAAAATTAAATTTTAAATTTATTTATTTATTTTACCTATCTGATGAGGATGATCAGACTAAGGATTTCACACATATAGTACCCTTCTTACCTCATAATTACCTAAAAATAATAGTTTTAATATGAAAAATAGTATTAAAATGATTAAGATTCGCATTTATTTGGGGTTATTCACTGATCAGCCAGAACATTTTTGCCACCGACCTACTATCGACATAAACCCGTCCAGGTGACAGCAGCGTCATCTGACGAGGAATGGCTGCCAGTCAGTCACATACACAGTACAAGTACCATCAGTGAGCGCGCTGTCCGTGTGTAGCATTGGGAAGGCACGCGACCTCCCTGGGTTTGACCGAAGATAGATTGTGATGGCCCGGAGGCTCGGCATGACCATTTTCTAAACTTCACGACTTGCCAGATGTTCGAGGAGTGCTGGTGTGAGTCTCGTCAACACGTGGCGAAACCAAGGTAAAACCACGTCCAGACGCCGTGGGGTTGAGCAGCCATCCCTCATTACAGATGTCGGACGTCGTGGGCTGGGAACACCGGTAAAACAGGACAGGCGGTCAAATGTGGTGGAGGTACCATCAGACTTTAATGCTAATGCTAATGATGGACCTCCGCATCCGACGACCAATGCTTCTGCCAATACTAACACCACAATGTTGGTAACTACGACTGAAATGGGCACGTGACCATTGGAGCTGAACGTCGACACAATGGCAGAGTGTTGTATGGTCTGATGAATCCCGTATATTCTTCATCATGTCAATGGGAGGGCCCGAATCCGTCATTTTTCAGGCTAACAGCTCCTTCACACCAATACTGCAGGACGGAGACAAGCTGTCGGCGGTTCCATTATGCTATCTGGAACATTCACTTTGGCAGTCATGGGTCCAGTGGAAATTGTGCAAGGCACCATAAGGGCCAAGGAGTATCGTACATTGGTTGCATACCACGTACACTACTTCATGACGATCATGTTTCCTGACGGCAGTGACAATTTTCAGCAAGATATTGTGCCAAGTCACAAGGCCATGAGTATGATGGAGTAGTTCAAAGGACACAGTGGCAAGTTCCAATTGATAATCTGACCCCCAAACTCGCCAGGTCTGAACCCGACCGAACACATCTGCGATGTGATTGAACGTGGCGTCAGAGCTCGTCGCCCCCCTCTTAGAACGTTTCAGTTGTTATTATCTTTGGTTTGAACGCTGGATCGATGCAGCTTTCCACGACAGTCTACCTAACTGTTGTATCCTGCAAGCATTGGGATCTGCTTTGTTCTGCCTCTACTGTTATCCCCATACTTCTGTTATCCAGTCAACTATTCATTCTTGCCTCCGAAAGTGTCCTATTTGTTTAGTTGTCAAATTTTGCCATAAGACTGTTTTCTTTTACTCGATATGATACAGAAAGTGTTCATTAATTATCCGAGCCACAGTCTAATCTTCAACAATCATCTGCATCACTGTATGTAAGAGGCCTCTTTTCTCTTCTTGTCTGAATTTTTTATTTCCACATTTCACTTAAATAGAAGGCAACACTACCGACAACTGTTTTCTGAAAGCACCTCTTAGGACTTAAACTTTTATTCAACGTAAACATATGTCTCTTTGTAAGTCCTGACATTTCCAGGTGATGGAGCCATTTCAAATTTTCAGATCGGTTGTTTCTTTCAGTATTATTTTTAAGCACCAACATACCGTTTTGCTGATTCAGTTTCTGCTCTAATATACCTTCAGCTTTCATCAATCTAACTGGACACCTCGTGTGATATCCTAGGATTTATTCTCAGTTACCTTCGCTATTTCAACCCCCAAGGCTTCCCTTTTATTTTATGATGTTTCCTTTCGCCTTTTTCAGGCAGTCGTCGTCTAATGCTTCCTTTGAAACTCACAAAACGTCTGTGTCTTTACATTTTTCCAAGTCTTTTCTCCTAGGTTTCTTCCACTTCTGCAGTTTCATCAGCTCTAATGTGAATCACAATACGGTGGAAGTTCATACCAGCATCTGAAAATGTTTTGAAGATGAGGAACGGGCTTCTAGATCTCTATTCCATCATTACATCATTTATTTAAAACCATATCGTGTCTCCCATCTCTTCCATGTATAAATACTCCTTTGAATATATTAGAGCTATTTTTGATAATGGCTGAATCGTGCTCCATGCAAAATTCTACAAAGCTATTTCTCATGTCATTTCATATCTTCCACCTTTTCGAACTATCTGATTCCAGTCCCTCGTAATAATTAAGGTTTAGTTCCCCTTTACGTAGTGAATAATTTACTTTTTGTCATCATGCGTTCTTTCAGTTTCTTCATTAACGTTAGAGCTAGTAAACACATGTACTTGTACTGCTGTGGATAATAATGATTTTTCGTCTATTTCGGCTACGACACTGCGTTCCCTATGCTTTTCATAGTAATTGACCCATATTCGTATTTCGTATTCGATATTAGACATACGAGTACTCCTGCAGAAGTTCTGATCTCCATGCCACCGTCCTTTATTATTTTCCATTATACCTATTTTCAACTTATCCATTTCTCTCACCAAGTTCTCTACCCTACCTACATAGTTAAGAGATCTGCCATACCCCTCCCCTACCTGTGGAACGCCAGATTTGTAGCTTCCGATAATAACATTGTTTTTAGTGGCTCTTGCCCGGAGATACGCGTGGGGGGACTATTTTACCTCCAGAATGTGTTATTCATTAGAAAGCTGCCACTTTTAAATCGTATAGTAGTGCTGCAGATCATGTGGATATATTACAGCTGTAGTGCCAAGTACGGCTGTAGTGTTGGCCGAAGTGGCCGAGCGGTACTAGGCGCTACAGTCTGGAACCGCGCGACCGCTACGGTCGCAGGTTCGAATCCTGCCTCGGGCATGGATGTGTGTGATGCCCTTAGGTTAGTTAGGTTCAAGTAGTTCTAAGTTCTAGGGGACTGAAGACCTTAGAAAGTAAGTCCCATAGTGCTCAGAGCCATTTGAACCATTTTGAACAGCTGTAGTACATTGGCTTACAAATTAAAGGGGGAAGATCAAGGTTTAGCGTCGCGTCCACGACAGGCTAGGATTAGAGAATGAAATCCTGGTGTGCCCTTTTCAAATTACCCTTTTTGTTAATTTCCTGAAAAATTTAGCGAAAATCCCGGAAAATAATTTCCGGTATCACACTCCATTTCATGTTTAGTGGGCGCATATCTGCACATTTATCAATATTGATGTCATTTTAAGGGCACAAATATTTATTGAAAGTGAACTGTTAACTGTAATGATGGCGGGGCTACTACTTTTCAAAATACTTTAAACTGTTGGAAATCATTTGCCTTCCTTTTAAATAAGTTAATGCGTTGGTACAGCAGACTCGCAGCGATAACTGCTAGCGAAAGAAGGATCTATATTTGTACGAAATAGCAATCCGAAATTGTCCGTACAGTCAAAACGTCAAATAGTGTTTGACTTACAATGGCACACATATAGTGATCATCGAATGGGCCATTTGTAATGACTAACTGAGAGCGGTGACGCTGCTCCTTGTGTAGCGTGGGTAGCTGACGCGATTGGGAGCCGCCTGTGGCTGGCACGAGGGCCTGGAAGCTGCTGCGCTCCGTAGCTCGAGTGCAGCTTGCCTTCGGACTAAGTTTGTGTGAAGATGCGCCGCAAACCACAAGTCTCCTCCTTGATCACGGTCAACTTCACAGTTCTATGGAGAAGCTGTTGCTTTGACTTCATGCTGCTAATCCACTCTCAATTAAGGCCTCAATTACAAATCCAGTAACTCATAGTAAGTACACAGGTAAATTATACCAGACAGAAGGTTTAAGTTTAGAGTCCAGTCATGTCGAAGTTATTAGAAACAGAGTAGAAATTCGTTTTGACACGGACGCTGCGAGGTATCGGGCACAGCTTTTTATAAATGTAATTACCTTTAAGTCATATATAGCAACTGCAGAAAGCATGACTAGCTCAATCAAATGAAGTTTAAAGAAGTGCCCCTACTTAATATCAGCCCAATGATTTACTGATTTATCTCATTATCTGTCAGATCACAACATTTGGAAAGCTAGAATTAATTATCATATCTCGATTCTCCAGGCCTATTGCATGAAGTGTTTGTAAATCTGTCTTATTTATTAACTTATTCATTCTGTATTTTCCAATATATTGTACTTACACAGTGTTGAAGCTAAGAATAAAAGAAATACAGTTTTTCCCAGTAACTAATACTCCAGTAGCAGACAACTCCACTTCCTCTGTATCTGACATCTACTAGGCATACACACTGTCTACTTCTGGTGGGAAACAGTCTTCATTTAATAAATCTCACCTTACTGATTAATCGCATTTACTTGCCGAAACAAGTCTCAGCTTGCTGGAACCAAGTTTTTATTGTATAGACTTGCTGACATCTGCACATGTCCACTGACGCAGTATTCAAGCATGTCATATTTCGATGAGTGAATATAAATGCAAATTCGGGGTAAAAAACAAACGTCCTGTAAACTGACCACAACTGCCCCCCCACTTCCTAACAGTATCTGCTGGGTAACAGCAGTCACGCTTTCAATTGACCACCATTGTCCCACCCAATAGTATCGGTGGTGTGGTAGGCACCTCGGAAATTGACCATCGCCACGTTTTTACTGAAAGGAAGATTTAATACCTCAGCATGGAGTCACTATAATGCTTGGTAGATTTTGAAAGCATAACATCTTTCGTTTCGTACCTATATGAATGTGTGTTACTGTTTAATGATATGCTATTTCATTGAAATATTATGTAGTTTCCATTCTGTAATAGCAGAAAATGGCAAACGCTTTGAAGTAGATGATGTAGATAACCCTAGAATGGGGTCACTATAATATTTGGCTTAAATTGATATCGGTTTTAAAGACGAGTTTTTGAATAATTTAAATGTGGGGATAACGTTGTTTTTCCTTTGGTAAATATATAACTTATTTCGGTAGAGCCAATAAAAAACCACGTGGATTTTCATATGTGATAAGAACAATTTAGATGCGGAAATATTTAATTTGAAGGTCCATTCTGCTTCCAAAGTGTGGTACAACAATCAGACTTTGGTCACCAACTCCTGCTGCTTAACCCATAAATTTGACAGTAGTGCCGTATTATGATAAATACTCTTGTTTTTGTCATAAAGGTTATAAATTCGAATATTAACGTTTCAGTTCTGTCTTCTTACACCATTGCCTTTGGTCATGTTTCACCTGTGTCTAATTCCACCACCAACATCTTTGGTCATGTTGTGCTAAATGTAAAAACTGCAGAGGTTCTCCTAGTGTATTATGAAAAAATGTAGTTTAAGTGGTACATCGCAATAAAAATCGGGTCAAAACACCATCGTTCCTTCCTAAAGTCTTGTTAAGTCAGTTTGTTTGTCTTTCCGATGTGCTGTGTGTGTGTGTATATGTTTGTATGTAAATCCTTTATTTTGAATAGATTTTAGTGTTATTTAGTAGTTGATTATAGCAAACAGAATCTGCAAATATTTTAGAGTGCCTTGGGGCCTCGGTAACGGGTGGTAAATACTATAGCATTCCGCAAATGTTCGTTTTGTATTTAATCTCTAGTATATCGTTCAAATGTAAATAAAATGTAATATTAGGCTGCTGATAACATTGGTTATATTTTTGTAGAGTAGAACATAGTGCAGTGCCTTCGTACCCCCTAAAATGGTGCTTCCTAATGTTAGGCGTTCCTAAAAACATTCTAAAAGTGTTAGGGATATCAGTTCGCTCTTTGAACCACCAGTAGCTGCCTTTTAGTATTTTAGATGCGTTACACTTGACAGGCATCATGTAATTATGCAGTTGTGAAAATATGTAATCTGAATGTGCACTGTGTTTTACACTAAGTGTAGGCCTAAAAATTACTTGCTTAGGATGTCTTTTTATCTGCTTATGTTTTATAAATATTTCAGATTGGAAGTAACACTGAGCCACAATCACATTCTAGGCAGCAATTTAACAGATGTATGTGTATGTGTGTGTGTGTGTGTGTGTGTGTGTGTGTGTGTATGTGTGGAAAATAGTATTCTGGCCCTTAATGCAAAGACTAAATTTTTTGCGTTGCTGACAAATTCTGGGAGTCATTTTAAACACTGAATTAATGTTGTGACACTAAATAAGCAGAATAGAACAATTTAGATGTGGAAAATATTTAATTTGAGCCACCGTTGTACCTTATACCACGTATGTTACAGAAATCAAAATTTGGAGGTTCATTAGTGCAGCTTCACCTGTTTATGGCAGAAATATTCTCTCTCTCTCTCTCTCTCTGTCTCTCTATCTCTGTGTTGTGTGTGTGTGTGTGTGTGTGTGTGTGTGTGTGTGTGTGTTACGCTATTTTAGATGTAGATATCCTGCAAGGTACATAATTTTTTAGATAAATGCTTCCGAACGTGGTACAAATAATTCAGATTGTTTGGATACTTTTGGACAGAGTCAAGATTTCTGCTCTGGGGCTACGCTGTGGTTGGCTGTTTTCTTTTAATGGAAGTAAAGAAGTAGGACGTGAATGGAGGACAGGTGAACGGAGGACTCTACAGGAGACGGGGAAGTTATGACGGGAGGGGTTATAAGCCACAATCGTGCTAGCACCATTATGTTGGATATTTTGAATTTTTAAAAGCTTTTTCGATTTTTTTAATTTCCCACCACCTGTCATCGTCATCGTGTATTTTTGAATTTCCCACCATTCGCCTCGGATTTTCAAGTTTCTCGTCATCACCACAGACTGCAATGCCGTCTCAGCAACACCCTCTAGCGTTGGAAATTTGAACTTCTCTTGGTATTTCATCAAAGTTGTAAACAGATTCTACATTCAGAGCATTACAGCTCCTCGTACTGAAACTCCTTTCCGAATGAGTAAACGCTTTGATAATAGCGGAGTAATTTCCAACATGCTACTCGTCTACTTACATGAGTAGCGTCTTCCGAAAGCAGTACTGTGTGCCCCGAAACGTTTCATTACAGAGTATACGTGACAACGATTCATTGAAGAAGATCAAATCTCTACTGATATTCATAGAAGTTGATAAAGTCGGCTTGGAAAAGTTGCATATTTTCGGAAGAAATATAATGAGGCAGTTCATGTAAGCAATATGTACCGACGATAGTGATACTTGCACCAGGTTGATGGAAGAGTATATCGTGTGTGAAATTCAAATTGTGGGCACTTGGCACTAAAGTTTTCTAGTCAATGTACTGCAAAAATTTTGCTCAAATTCTCAGGATGGCACTTCTGAAATCTGAGAACTGAAGTAAAAATTATAACTTAATGACAAGGATATGACCGCCAATCGTTGATGTCTTATGCTTCAAGAATTCTTCTTGAAGTCACCACTGATTTTCGTTCTAAGAGACTGCGTTAAAAACAAATGACGGGTCCTGGAAGTAACAAGACTGTTTGAATAATATTTGTATGTTGGCTGATTACCATGCGCAAAGTCAAGCTTCAAATACTAAGAGTTCCGCAGGATGAGACAACATGAGGACAAATTAAAACTTGTTTTTTTTTTTTTTTCATTGGGATAGTACGTGCACCGTATCAAAGAAATTAAAACCTTCCTACTGCTTTTTCGTAGCTGCTAGTCAGTTAACATCTAGAGATGTTTCAGTGAAAGAAAAAAAAATCGACGAAATCTTGTACGATTCAGTTTTTCTCAGGAATTTGAGTGAATGTCTGAAGACACTTTAAGCAAACTTGCAGTATCTTATTTTTTCTACAGTTTCGAAGGGATGGCCTCTAATTCTAAAGTATTCTCTGCAGTAGCAGCAATGTGTCATTCCACCAAAAAGAGCGAAACTGGGCCCAGCATATGCCTCAAATTAGCACTATTCTATAAAATAACTGTCAAAATGAGGAAGGTCTATGTTTTGTGGGCACCACGTTCCTTTTTTACACAGTAACATACAAACGGTCATGTCTCTAGGTGCAAGGAAATACTCAAAGTGATTGAGAGATGACGTGCACTTACGTTCAGAAAAAAACAAAACACCTTGAACGACTAGAGATACGATGTTCATATCCACAGTACATGTACATTAGCATGTTCTGAGGAAATGATTACCATTTGAACCATGTCGGCCAGCGGGTTCAAGGTCAACTTCGATATCGCAGCGCAACACAACCAACCAATAAAATGTGCCTGCGGCTCTCGTTGTCGCTATAAACCGAAGGCAATGGATCAGTGTGACTCGAACAGATAAGCAGGAGGCCTCGCAGACGTATGAGCGAACCTTATCGTCAGATCAATGAGTTTGAAAGTAGACGCAGTATTGGCATGAGAAAATGTGATTCATCCATCCGGGAAATTGCTGCTCGTCTGGGACAAAGTGTTTCGCCAGTGCAACGGGTTTGTGCAAAATGGTTCACGGAAGGCCGTAGAACACGACGAGATGGGTCACGTCGCACCACCAAGCCAATCCCCGAGAAGATAAGACACCTCATCCGAATGTCATTTGCAGGACAGATTTGTGTCCTCTTCGGCTCTGGCGCAACAGTGTAACAGTGTAACACATCGCACACTCTCAAGCGTAACAGTCCGTCACCGTTTATTACGGCATTGGTTACGTGCGCGTAGTCCAGTTCTCCGCCTACCACTGACGAATGTGTAGAAACATTTTACACTACTGGCCATTAAAATTGCTACACCAAGAAGAAATGCAGATGATAAACGGGTATTCATTGGACAAATATATTATACTAGAACTGACATGTGATTACATTTTCACGCAATTGGGTGCATAGATCCTGAGAAATCAGTACGCAGAACAACCACCTCTGGCCGTAATAACGGCCTTGATACGCCTGGGCATTGAGTCAAACAGAGCTTGGATGGCGTGTACAGGTACAGCTGCCCATGCAGCTTCAACACGATACCACAGTTCATCGAGAGTAGTGTTCATCGAGAGCCAGTTGCTCGGCCACCATTGACCAGACGTTTTCATTTGGTGAGAGATCTGGAGAATGTGCTGGCCAGGGCAGCAGTCGAACACTTTCGTATCCAGAAAGGCCCCTACAGGACCTGCAACATGCGGTCTCGCATTATCCTGCTGAAATATAGGGTTTCGCAGGGATCGAATGAAGGGTAGAGCCATGGGTCGTAACGCATGTGAAATGTAACGTCCGCTGTTCAAAGTGCCGTCAGTGCGAAAAAGAGGTGACCGAGACGTGTAACCAATGTCACCCCGTACCATCACGCCGGGTGATACGCCAGAATGGCGATGAAGAATACACGCTTCCAATGTGCGTTCATCGCGATGTCGCCAAACACGGATGCGACCATTATGACGCTGTAAACATAACCTGGATTCATCAGAGAAAATGACGTGTCGCCTTTCGTGAACCCAGGTTCGTCGGTGAGTACACCATCGCAGGCGCTCCTGTCTGTGATGCAGCGTCACGGGTAATCGCAGCCATGGTCTCCGAGCTGATAGTCCATGTTGCTGCAAACGTCGTCGAACTGTTCGTGCAGATGGTTGTTGTCTTGCAAACGTCCCCATCTGTTGACTCAGGGATCGAGACGTGGCTGCACGAACCGTTACAGCCATGCGGATAAGATGCCTGTAATCTCGACCGCTTGTGATACGAGGCCGTTGGGATCCAGCACGGCGTTCCGTATTACCCTCCTGAACCCACCGATTCCATATTCTGCTAACAGTCATTGGATCTCGACCAACTCGAGCAGCAATGTCGCGATATGGTAAACCGCAATCGCGATAGGCTACAATCCGACCTTTATCAAAGTCGGAAACGTGATGGTACGCATTTCTCCTCCTTACACGAGACATTACAACAACGTTTCACCAGGCAACGCCGGTCAACTGCTGTTTGTGTATGAGAAATCGGTTGGAAACTTTCCCCATGTCAGCACGTTGTAGGTGTTGGCACCGGCGCCAACCTTGTGTTGGTTCAAATGGCTCTGAGCACTATGGGACTTAACAGCTGTGGGCATCAGTCCCCTAGAACTTAGAACTACTTAAACCTAACTAACCTAAGGACATCATACACATCCATGCCAGAGGCAGGATTCGAACCTGCGACCGTAGCAGTGGCGCGGTTCCGGACTGCGCGCCTAGAACCGCGAGACCATCGCGGCCGGCGCCAACCTTGTGTGAATGCTCTGAAAAACTAATCATTTGCATATCACAGCATTTTCTTCCTGTCGGTTAAATTTCGCGTCTGTAGCAAGTCATCTTCGTGGTGTAGCAATTTTAATGGCCAGTAGTGTAGACAGCAGTGGAGTGTGGAACCACGTCACTGGGGACAGGAATGACATCAGATAGTGTTTTCGGACGAATCCAGATTCTGTTTGTTTCAAAATGATGACCGCATTTTGGTTCACCGCAGACGGGGGAAGCAGAATCACGGTGACTTTATTCGCACAAGATGTACAGCACCAACTCGAGGCTTATGGTGTGGAGTGGTATTCGGCACAACCGAAAATCACAGTTAGTGTGTAACCAGGGCACTGTGACCGGTGTGACCTACGTGAAAAACATCCTGTGACCCTTAGCAGTACCCTTGCTGCACAGCACCCGAAGACGCCATATTTCAACAAGATCACGCACGATGACATGTTTCTGCACGAAGTCGTGCCTTCTTGGTGTCACAGCATGTCAATCGTATTTCCTGGCCCGCCAGATCACCAGACTCATTGCCTGTCGAAAATGTGTAGGCTATGGCGAACCGGCGGGTGCAGCGCTATGACCAAATGCCCCCCACCACGGATGAACTTTGGAACCATATGAATGCAGCATGGATTGCTATACGACAGTGCATCATTCACGCCTTATACGAATCGATGCTGCCACGCAATGAACAAGTTAATGGGGTCCATTGCAGACCCTGTGGTTACTAGGCAACAGGACACATGGTGAATCGAGGGTGACTGAAATTCTAATAATTTCTGCCAAACATATTACTGTACATGTCCTACGAATGTGAACGTCCTATCTTTGGTCATTCAAAGCGTTCTGTTTTTTTCTGAATATGACTATATTTCAGTATGTAGTCAGCTTGCTAACAATCTAAGGTATTTGCCTTTATTTCTAAAATATTCTCATAACGTGGGGAAACTGTGGCTGTGACAACTGAGAGAGCACACACCGCAGACAGACACTCACAACTCGCCGAGGAGGGAATTGTGCTTTGTTATTTACCAAAGTACTCTAGCTTGTGTGGTCTTATACTGTGACGTGTAATACGTTACTGGTGAGAATTAGGTAGAATTATATCTGCCTTCACTAATGTAAGCATATAAAATTATCCATCAAAGACCGAGACACGACAGACAGGATACCCCCTAGTAACATTCTGTTTCTTACAGATAGGAGAGCTAAACACTTGGTTAATATACAGGGTGTTTCAAAAATGACCGGTATATTTGAAACGGCAATAAAAACTAAACGAGCAGCGATAGAAATACACCGTTTGTTGCAATATGCTTGGGACAACAGTATATTTTCAGGCGGACAAACTTTCGAAATTACAGTAGTTACAATTTTCAACAACAGATGGCGCTGCAAGTGATGTGAAAGATATAGAAGTCAACGCAGTCTGTGGGTGCGCCATTCTGTACGTCGTCTTTCTGCTGTAAGCGTGTGCTGTTCACAACGTGCAAGTGTGCTGTGGACAACATGGTTTATTCCTTAGAACACAGGATTTTTCTGGTGTTGGAATTCCACCGCCTAGAACACAGTGTTGTTGCAACAAGACGAAGTTTTCAACGGAGTTTTAATGTAACCAAAGGACCGAAAAGCGATACAATAAAGGATCTGTTTGAAAAATTTCAATGGACTGGGAACGTGACGGATGAACGTGCTGGAAAGGTAGGGCGACCGCATACGGCAACCACAGAGGGCAACGCGCAGCTAGTGCAGCAGGTGATCCAACAGCGGCCTCGGGTTTCCGTTCGCCGTGTTGCAGCTGCGGTCCAAATGACGCCAGCGTCCACGTATCGTCTCATGCGCCAGAGTTTACACCTCTATCCATACAAAATTCAAACGCGGCAACCCCTCAGCGCCGCTACCATTGCTGCACGAGAGACATTCGCTAACGATATAGTGCACAGGATTGATGACGGCGATATGCATGTGGGCAGCATTTGGTTTACTGACGAAGCTTATTTTTACCTGGACGGCTTCGTCAATAAACAGAACTGGCGCATATGGGGAACCGAAAAGCCCCATGTTGCAGTCCCATCGTCCCTGCATCCTCAAAAAGTACTGGTCTGGGCCGCCATTTCTTCCAAAGGAATCACTGGCCCATTTTTCAGATCCGAAACGATTACTGCATCTCGCTATCTGGACATTCTTCGTGAATTTGTGGCGGTACAAACTGCCTCAGACGACACTGCCAACAGCTCGTGGTTTATGCAAGATGGTGCCCGGCCACATTTCCTGAATGAATATTTCGATGATCGTGTGATTGCTTTGGGCTATCCGAAACATACAGGAGGCGGCGTGGATTGGCCTCCCTATTCGCCAGACATGAACCCCTGTGACTTCTTTCTGTGGGGACACGTGAAAGACCAGGTGTACCGCCAGAATCCAGAAACAATTGAACAGCTGAAGCAGTACATCTCATCTGCATGTGAAGCCATTCCGCCAGACACGTTGTCAAAGGTTTCGGGTAATTTCATTCAGAGACTACGCCATATTATTGCTACGCATGGTGGATATGTGGAAAATATCGTACTATAGAGTTTCCCAGACCGCAGCGCCATCTGTTGTTGACAATTGTAACTACTGTAATTTCGCAAGTTTGTCTGCCTGAAAATGTACTGTTGTCCCAAGCATATTGCAACAAAAGGTGTATTTCTATCGCTGCTCGTTTAGTTTGTATTGCCGTTTCAAATATACCGGTCATTTTTGAAACACCCTGTAAGTATAATTACACATATTATAATTATAAACCACAGCATAAGAAACAATAATCAGTCATATCCGAAACAAGAAGTAAGTCACGTATGAAGCGTGTTCAAGTACCAAACGGCATTAAAAGTTAAATATTACTAAGGCTAAGCAGTAAACAAACGTACGGTTGATAGAATACTGAATAATGCAACGTCCAAATTCCACTAGGTGGAAGCAAAAAATTGGGTTAGTTGACAACGTTCAGGAAAGATTAACTTCAGGAAATAAAAGATGTATTCTGGTTGTTGCTGTTACAACAACAGATTATCACATAACAAGCTTCTTGCGTAAACAAAACAGAGGACATGTAGTCCGTGTATAAGTGTCGAAAGGCTACAAAGAAAAATAGGTATGATTTAAAACGATAAATACCGTGAAAAAATATAATCCTGTACATGTAAATTAAAAATTTCTTTTTTTGTTAATTCACACACATTATGTGATCAAAAGTATCCGGACATCTGGCTGAAAATGACTTACAAATTCGTGGCGCTCTCCATCGATAATGCTCGAATTCAATATGGTGTTGGCCCACCCTTAGCCTTGATGGCAGCTTCCACTCTCGCAGGCATACGTTCAATCAGGTGCTGTACGGTTTCTTGGGGAATGGCAGCCCTTTCTTCACGGAGTGATGCACTAAGGAGAAGTATCGATGTCGGTCCGTGAGGTCTGGCACGAAGTCGGCATTTCAAAACATCCCAAAGTTGTTTTGTAGGATTCAGGTCAGCACTCTGTACAGGCGAATCCATTACAGGGATGTTATTATCGTGTAACTACTCCGCCACAGGCCGTGCATTATGAACAGGTGCTCGATCGTGCTGAAAGATGCAATCGCCATTCCCGAATTGCTCTTCAACATTGGGAAGCAAGAACGTGATTAAAATATCAATGCAGGCCTGTGCTATGATAGTGTCATGCAAAACAAGGGCTGCAAGCCCCCTCCATGGAAAACACGACCACACCTTAACACCACCGCCTCAGAAGTTTACTGCTGTGACTACACGCTGGCCGATGACGTTCACCGGACATTCGCCATACCCATACCATGCCATCCGATCGCCGCATTGTGTACCGTGATTCGTCGCTCCACACAACGTTTTTCCACTGTTCAATCGTCGAATGTTTACTCTCCTTACACCACGCGAGGCGTCGTTTGGCATTTACCAGCGCGATGTGTGGCTTATGAGCAGCCGCTCGACCATGAAATCCAAGTTTTGTCACCTTCTCACCTCACGTTGTGTACCGTGATTCGTCACTCATCACAACGGTTTTCCACTGTTCAATCGTCGAATGTTTACGCTTCTTACACCAAACGAGGCGTCGTTTGGCATTTACCGGCGTGATGTGTGGCTTATGAGGAGCTGCTCGACCATGAAATACAAGTTTTTTCATCTCCCGCCTAACGGTCATAGTACTTGCAGTAGATTCTGATGCAGTTTGGAATTCCTGTGTGATGGTCTGGATAGATGTCTGCCTATTACACATTACGACCCTCTTCAACTGTCGGTGATATCTGTCAGTCAACAGACGAGGACGGCCTGTACGCTTTTGTGCTGTACGTGTCTCTTCACGTTTTCACTTCACTTTCATATCGGAAACTGTGGACCAAGAGATGTTTAGGAATGTGGAAATCTCGCGTTCAGACGTATGACACAAGTGACACCTAATCACCTGACCACGTTCGGAGTATGTGCGTTCTCCGGGAGCCCCATTCTGCTCTCTCACGTTGTCTAATGATTACTAAGGCCACTAATATGGAGTACCTGGCAGTTGGTGGCAGCACAATGCCCCTGATATGAAAAACGTATGTTTTTGGGGTGTCCGGATACTTTTGAACATATAGTGTACGTAGAAAGTGGTAGAACTTAAAATGATCACGAAATTTGACTAAACGCATAGTTACGTTTTACAGTGAGATAAAAAATGCCATGGCATACGTCTCAGTACTATGTCGGACCTCCTGTTACTTGACGTAGTGCAGGAAATCGACGTGGCATTATCTCAACAAGTCCTTGGTAGTCCTCTGCCGAAATACTGAGCCATGCTGCGTCTTTAGTCGTCCATAAATGCAAAACTGTTGTCTTGAAGAATATTGTGCACCAAATGAAATCTAGATTATGCCAGAAAAATGTTCAGTGGGATTAATGTGTGGCAGTCTGGGCGGCCAAATCATTCGCTCGAATTGTCCACAATGTTCTTTAAATCTGTAACGAACAATTGTGGTCCATTGACATGACATCATTGTTTCGGGACATGGAGTCCATGAATGGCTGCAAATGTTCTCTAAATTGCCGAACATCCAGAGAACCCACATCATTATGGAGCCACCACCAGCTCGTACAGTGCCGTGTTGACAACTTGGGTCCCTGGCTTCGTGTGATCTGCGCCATTCTCGAACCCTACCATCAGCTCTTACCAAATGAAATCGAGAATAATCTGACCAGGTCTCCTCGGCGACATAAATGCTCCACCACCACTAGCTTTCGGCACTTGATCGGCAGGATCGATGGCGTTCATGTCGTTCGCACTCGATTCTCTGGTTACAGAATGGCAACCGCTTGCGTGTGAGATGTTCAAGTGTCGGTCTCGTACTTTTTGGCGTACTAGACGACCAGAAGTCTGAAGCCACGTCTGGTGGAGTCCAGCATTCAGTACTGACATCCGCAGAGCAGTCAGCACTCATGGGTAGACAGAGGGTTTACTATCACGACACCGGTCCAGTGCTGAAGCTGTCCTAAACTGCAATACTGCACGAGTCTTGAGACCTGCTGTGCCGGAGGGCTAGGTCCAGCATTCAGGAAGACTACATGGCACACAACATCGCAGTCCACCTGAGGGGACGACGCATGTAGTGATCTGTGAGCGTTCGAGCGTTCTAACAACGCCCTCTTTTTTTGTGACTGGAGAAGTCAGTGTTACGCAATTCTCAGTCGGCGACGAGACGTCATACGAAGTGGAAACGTGTAACCAACTACTACTATGCCAAGCCGACATCACAGGATGGACTATCGGTAGGTGAGGGAGTTCCAACGTGTAACACTTACATCGATTAGTGGCAGGTTTGTATTATGTAACTGTGTAACTGTGTATCTGTAATTACGAAGTGTGTATCCTTTGATGATTAAGGTCATTGATTTGTGACAGGAAATTAGAGTTACACACACACACACACACACACACACACACATATATATATATATATATATATATATATATATATATATGGACGAAGAAAAATGTGTATGTTTATAAAGAAAAACATTGTATTTTGGGAACGGGTTCATGCTTGGGGCACTTGTATTGTAAAATGTAAAAGGTGGAAGAAGTCCCTCCGCAACGAAAGTGGCTCGGCGCAATGTAAAAGGTGGTTTTGGCGGTCTAACTGGGCGGCTCCTTGGTGTGAACGGTACGCACTCAGTGGCTATCCGTTGCAAGGTATACATCGACGGTGCCAAGGGAGGCAATCGGAAGCCGCTTTGCAAGGAATTTTGCCTCCGATGTGGATCTGGCTGTTGCATGGTACTCTCGGCAATAAGAAATGGCTCTAACACATTAAAAATCCGTCGCCAAGAAGAAATTATATAGAGCATTCAAACATCAAGAGCCGTGAGTACACTTAGCCGCCACGTTGCTTGCCAGCACAACTTAGCCACTGCTCCACCAACTTCATGCAGACAGATATGTATCAGAGCATGCACCAGTTAATTTGTGTGAGTGATTTTAATAATAATCCAAGTGCTCTAAACCTTTGTCTAGAACCCTAACTTATATTCTTATCATGAACCTATGCAGGATCCCCTCCTAAGTGTTCAGAAAACCGAGTATCCTGTTTCAAATGATCTAGTGATTTATTTATGTATGTCAAATGTGCAAGGATTAGCAAGAGTGGAAGTTAGTTAGAATTTTGCTAAAGTACAATGAATTTACTGCAAAGTATCGTTTTTCAAAATTCAGTGCCAGACTGCGTAAATGTTACTGTCTAAAATACCTGCTTCACAGGTGATGAAAAAGGCACATAAGTTAAGCTTAGTTGAAACATAATTTGGCCTTGATTACTATCATGAACGATTTATTTGAAGTTAATTGAGCTCAGTGTTGAATAATTTGCCTTGAAAAGTAAAAATGTAAACTATTCCCAGTGAAGCTAAGGATTAACTTTAGTTGAATTAAATTTTGCTACTGAAATAATCATAGAGCTTGAATAGTGACACTATACCAGTTTATGGGTCCCCGCTATATTCCTCTCATATTAAAAAGATAATTGGAATATTATTGCTGCTAAGGAAATCTGATATATTTCTTTAAATGGGAGTATAAACAGTGTAGTTGTGATATTATATTTTTTATTTGTTTTACTGGTTGTTAGATGTCATTTAAGTTAGACACCACTCCATGTCCAACTTTAGTTCGGTGCTTCCTGCAGTAACATCTCAGTACTGAGTCACGTAATGATCGTGTTTGTAACTCTTATTATTATCAGTTGGGTACAATTTTGCTGAAACTTCCTGGAAGATTAAAACTGTGTGCCGGACCGAGACTCGAACTCGGGACCTTTGCCTTTCGCGGGCAAGTGCCCTACCAATTGAGCTCCCCAAGCACGACTCACGCCCCGTCCTCACAGCTTTACTTCTGCCAGTACTTCGTCTCATACCTTACAGACTTTACAGAAGCTCTCCTGCTAACCTTGCAGAACAAGCACTCCTGAAAGAAAGGAAAGAGTGAAAATCTCATTCTGGAAACATCCCCCAGGCTGTGGCTAAGCCATGTCTACGCAATAGCCTTTCTTTCAGGAGTGCTAGTTCTGAAAGGTTCGCAGGAGAGCTTCTGTAAAGTTTGGAAAGTAGGAGACGAGGTACTGGCTGAAGTAAAGCTTTGAGGACGGAGCATGAGTCGTGCTTGGGTAGCTCAATTGGTAGAGCACTTGCCCGCGAAAGGCAAAGGTCCCTAGTTCGAGTCTCGGTGCGGCACATAGTTTTAATCTGCCAGGAAGTTTCATATCAGCGCACACTCCGCTGCAGAGTGAAAATCTCATTCTGGAGACAATTTTGCTTTCTGTTATATGGTTTGTGAATTATTGGTAACTACTGCTACCCACAACTTAGATTGCCCTGTGTCCGTTTGTATCCTGTGTGCTATGTGCTACTCAAAAGAATCTTAATGAAAGTCACTTCAACAACTAATATTCAATCTTATTAAAAATATATTTTCAAATAAATGTGCCTAATTAGGCTGGCGACCGTTCGATTTTTCATTCGTATATGAATTTTACTACTTTTATTAACCCCAAAGTTAAAGCCTCTTTAGTATTTCTATTAACTGCACCATATTCAAAATTATAGCCCGATACCTTCATTCATTAGGTAAACACGCGGTCAGAATTTCCCAATTCGTCTCAGAGGGTATCATCAGCTTGTGTCACGGCAGGCTAGTGTTAGAAATCGGGCACAGTAACTGGTCTCCGGGAGACAGGTCTGTCGTTCCTTGACATTGCGGCACGTACAGGGCACGCTGCTTCATCAGAGAGGCATGTGTGGAACCAGTGGAGGGAAGAGGGCACAGCTCCGTCAGGGTACGACACATGGTGACGGCAGTCCGAGATGTCCGCCATCTTATCCGCTTGGACGAAACGGTCAGAAAAGCTTCGTTCGCAGTGTTGGTGCGACGTAGGACCACTGGAAAGGGTGTCGACATCTGGGCATCGATGGTTCGACGCCGTCTTCTGTGGGCTGGACTGGTGACATACATACCATTGCATCGGCTTCCACTGACCAGAAACCACCAGCACCGCAGATTGCGATGGGCACGTGCACCTTGACACCGACATACTAATGGGCAAAATGTAGTGTTTTCAGATGAGTCCCGTTTCAACTTGTCCTACAGTGATGGCTATTACGTGTTTCTGGCCACCGGGGTGAACGTAATGGGGCGGACAGTATTGTTCAGGCCGGCCGCCGTGTCTGAGCGGTTCTAGGCGCTTCAGTCCGGAACCGCGCTGCTGCTGCGGTTACAGGTTTGAATCCTGCCTCGGTCATGGATGTGTGTGATGTCCTTAGGTTAGTTAAGGTTAAGTAGTTCGAAGTTTAAGGGACTGATTACCTCACACGTTAATTCTCATACTTCTTAGAGCCATTTGAACCACGTACTGTTCAGCGACATAGCGGACAAATGCCAAGTGTGATGGTGTGGAACGTCATTGCCTGTAACATGCGATATCGCCTCACACGTCATGAGGGCAATGTGAACGGATACCGCTGCATCAAGGAAGTGTTACAGCCTGAGGCACAGCCCCTCCTGCAGACCGTTCCACATGCCATACTCCAGCAGCACTGTGCCGAACCATATGTCAGCCTTCTTGGAATAACGACAAATCCCACTGCTTCCCTGGCATGTTCCTTCGCCTCACATGTCACCCATAGAATATATCTGGGATATGGTCGGTTGGCAACGTATTCGTTCAGGTCCTCCTGCTGCCACAGTTGTAGATTTGTGGACGCACCTTCAAACCGAGTGATAGGGTATTACCCAGCAGCATACTAAGGCACTCTTCGATTCCATGCCACGACAGCTAGTAGCTCTGATTGTAGCAAATGATGGTGCTACTCCAAACCCAATTTCAAGTCACAGTGCTTGTATCGGTCTTTAATACTAATCGTTTGTGTAATGTCTCCTTAATCAGTGGAATAAATTTCATTGTGATCACAGCTCTCGGTCTTGGTGTTTCACTTTCTCCGAACAGTAGTATATTTATTTCTCAGCATAGTCACCCTGGCGACGAACACGTTTCTCCCAAAGGGAGGCCAATTTTTTGATTCCGTCACTGTAGAATGTTTGACTTCGTTGATGGAGTCACAACCTCACCATTTATTGCACCACTTCATCACTATCAAAGTGAAGTCGTCGAAGGTTTTCTTTACGTTTTAGAAACAGATTAAAAGCGCATGGGGAAAGTCGAGATTCAATGGAGAAGAATAGTAACACTGAATGCAAGGCGTTGGATTGCTGCAGATGTCGCAGCGCTCGTGTGTGTTCTGGCACTGTCATGCTGAAGGGGAGAATGCTTCATGTGTTCAAGAACTATTAGAGTTCATGCATCCAGTTTTCTGAGGATCTCAGAGTATATTTCAGAGATATGATGGCACCTCTAGACATGAATTTCAAATTCACCACATCTTAAATATCTCATAACATTGTAAACATGAATGTACCTGCTGATGGCATGGTCTTGAAATTACACTCCTGGAAATGGAAAAAAGAACACATTGACACCGGTGTGTCAGACCCACCATACTTGCTCCGGACACTGCGAGAGGGCTGTACAAGCAATGATCACACGCACGGCACAGCGGACACACCAGGAACCGCGGTGTTGGCCGTCGAATGGCGCTAGCTGCGCAGCATTTGTGCACCGCCGCCGTCAGTGTCAGCCAGTTTGCCGTGGCATACGGAGCTCCATCGCAGTCTTTAACACTGGTAGCATGCCGCGACAGCGTGGACGTGAACCGTATGTGCCGTTGACGGACTTTGAGCGAGGGCGTATAGTGGGCATGCGGGAGGCCGGGTGGACGTACCGCCGAATTGCTCAACACGTGGGGCGTGAGGTCTCCACAGTACATCGATGTTGTCGCCAGTGGTCGGCGGAAGGTGCACGTGCCCGTCGACCTGGGACCGGACCGCAGCGACGCACGGATGCACGCCAAGACCGTAGGATCCTACGCAGTGCCGTAGGGGACCGCACCGCCACTTCCCAGCAAATTAGGGACACTGTTGCTCCTGGGGTATCGGCGAGGACCATTCGCAACCGTCTCCATGAAGCTGGGCTACGGTCCCGCACACCGTTAGGCCGTCTTCCGCTCACGCCCCAACATCGTGCAGCCCGCCTCCAGTGGTGTCGCGACAGGCGTGAATGGAGGGACGAATGGAGACGTGTCGTCTTCAGCGATGAGAGTCGTTTCTGCCTTGGTGCCAATGATGGTCGTATGCGTGTTTGGCGCCGTGCAGGTGAGCGCCACAATCAGGACTGCATACGACCGAGGCACACAGGGCCAACACCCGGCATCATGGTGTGGGGAGCGATCTCCTACACTGGCCGTACACCACTGGTGATCGTCGAGGGGACACTGAATAGTGCACGGTACATTCAAACCGTCATCGAACCCATCGTTCTACCATTCCTAGACCGGCAAGGGAACTTGCTGTTCCAACAGGACAATGCACGTCCGCATGTATCCCGTGCCACCCAACGTGCTCTAGAAGGTGTAAGTCAACTACCCTGGCCAGCAAGATCTCTGGATCTGTCCCCCATTGAGCATGTTTGGGACTGGATGAAGCGTCGTCTCACGCGGTCTGCACGTCCAGCACGAACGCTGGTCCAACTGAGGCGCCAGGTGGAAATGGCGTGGCAAGCCGTTCCACAGGACTACATCCAGCATCTCTACGATCGTCTCCATGGAAGAATAGCAGCCTGCATTGCTGCGAAAGGTGGATATACACTGTACTAGTGCCGACATTGTGCATGCTCTGTTGCCTGTGTCTATGTGCCTGTGGTTCTGTCAGTGTGATCATGTGATGTATCTGACCCCAGGAATGTGTCAATAAAGTTTCCCCTTCCTGGGACAATGAATTCACGGTGTTCTTATTTCAATTTCCAGGAGTGTATTTGGAATCGGTGATCCTTTGTTTTCGGTGTCAAAATTGTGAAAATAGCTTCCCCCAACTCTGTTGTTAAGGAATACATCACCATCACGCTCCAAATTCAAAAGAAACCGCTGACAAATGCCCAGTCTGCATTCGAGGATTCGATGCATCCACCATGCACACAGATTGCTGCACTGCAGTTTTATAATGATGGTCTGTGTATGCTCTTATGAAAGGCCACGCTTAGCTGCTCTGTCTGTGTTATCCAACGATTTTCTCTTATGAATTCATCAAGCCGATGCCAATGAAGCTCGTCGGATGCCGAACACAGTTGTCCACTCCTAGCTGTATCATAGATATAGAGGTTAGGACCACCTTTTCCTTCATTACGAGCACGAAAATCCCATCGTCGCACATTACTGATGTTGATGCAACCATCATAGTACACAGCTTTCGTTCTTCTACAGATTTCAGTTGCAAGCAAGTTTCAGCGGTTAGGAACTCGTTTACAACGCGCTGTTTCTGACGAAGCGACATGGTTATGTTACACATCGTCTTGTTACACGCTATATTTCGGAGCTCTCTAGTGCTAGAGGGGTGCAACTAGCGTCAGCGAAACGGGAAAGTCGACGTGGTAATATGTGTGACATGTAATACCTCAGGCGATAATGAGAAAAGTATAAAAAATTCGGTGACATTACTTTTCAGAATGCCCTCGTATGTTCACCGTATAACTCCCCTACAGATGGATCACATGTATTAACTAAGCCCTCTCGTGTTCAAAGCAGCCTTTAGGTTGAAACACAGTTGCTTCCTGAAAGCTACTATAGATCAAAATAGCTCTGAGCATTATGGGACTTGACATCTGAGGTCATCAGTACCCTAGACTTAGAACTACTTAAACCTAACAAACCTAAGGACATCACACAAATCTATGCCCGAGGCAGTATTCGAACCTGCGACCGTAGCAGCAGCGCGGTTCCGGACTGAAGCGCCTAGAACCGCTCGGCCACAACGGCCGGCCCTACTATAGATCAAACTATAATATTGTTTTTTATTGACTTCTTGTAAATTTGTAGGAAATTCTAAGAACAAATAAAGCCCCCTGTGGTCATGGTACTCCAAGTATAATAATTAAACAAAGTAAACAACTCGAACTATCAGTTAAACAATACCACGAATTTTTCCATAGTACAAGAATATTCTCAACAAACGTCTTCTTTTTTAATTTGACAGTGTAGGTTTGTCCTGGAGGCCAGCTTAATTGGACCGAAAAGTGTAGAGAGAAATGGTGCGATTGACAACATGTACGAGGCTATGGGGTTCATGGTTGATTTCTTCCTAATGTCTTCGTGCATATCGAAAGCTTACCATTCCTTCGTCAGAACTTACGGACGATGTGTCGAAAGTCTAGCTACATCGTGGATTGAATGTGGCGTGGGAGTATGTGAAGGATTTTTTTTTGTAGTAGTTACGGAACGAAAAAAGTATTACTTGAAACGTGGTGAGGCAGTATCTTCAGGTTTTAAAAGATGTAAAGCAGCCATCACGCTCTATGCGTTCATGCGATAACGAAATCTATCACCCTTGTCCGTCCGATTCTGGTCATGAGAGCTGTTCTACCAAACGACTGCGTGTGAATCATGGTCACACAATTTCTATACACACTTTCGTCTATGTAATCAAAGTATTATAGACAAGAGAGATTGTGGTGTGTTTAAGGAACTTGACATCTATTCGGGCAAAACGGTCATGGAGTCTTTGAATTCTCTAAATAATTTGAATGAATACATGGAGTGTCACTTTCCCTATCCTTGTCCCACTGAACTGCTGCTACATTCGTAATAATATTGACACGACCAATATCTAAACAATAAACTTCTCCTGCTCTGATATGAAAAATTTTGTATTCACAAGAGAGCTATTCATCCTATATTGAGGAGGGAGGCCTGCATACAGACGGGGATGGAAACGTGAATCGAGAGCCTCGATTTTGTAGTTCTTTCCTGTGGATGTATCTCCGGTCTGGCAACTAGAAGCGAGAGCTTGCCTGCGGCTCTGGCTGTGCGGAAATCATTTCTGATGGAGAAATTAGCTGCAACGCTCGGGCAGATATCTGCCGTTGCCCTCTAATTAACAATTTGCTGCCTCATTTCCTGCCAATACCGCCTGCAGCTTGTGCCTCATATTGGTGAAAGTACTGAAAACGCCGATCCGACAGGCTGCTTAGCGAACCGGTTACCTATATGGAGCCGAGAAAAATATTTTTCTACGGCTCTTCAGTGAAGTGCTAGTCAATAAAGATGAGAAGGGTACGAATCAAATGTAGTGCTGTGCAGTGAAACAGTCCATGTGAAATAATTTTGTGACTCAGCGGGAAATATATCAGAATATCAAAATATGATTCTGGCCTTGGTTCTGAATTTCATGAATCGAATTTCAAAAACGAATGTGACACGTATGTAACCGTAGACTTCTGCATCAAGAAAAATGCAAACGTTCGAGGGCTTCTGCGAGGATGTTAATTTGAATGAGTGGTAAACGGCGTAATTCTGTCTATATTAGTCATCTGTGTAACAATTTTATTTATTCACTCGCGAATTTTCGCTGGTCAGGTTAAGGCTCATAAGCCGCCTCACATCCTGCACCAGTCACATTACATTTTAGCTAATGGGCATTCATAATGTTGTGTCTAGACAAGACAGCCTACACACAATGAGAGGAAGCCGAAAGGCACGCGCTTAAACTCACGCAGGCTGGCGTAAGGTCTGAAACAGGATACGTAATGAATGCCATAAAGAAAAGTACGTAGCTTCTGGAATACTTAACTTTAATCCACATTTGTAGAACATCGCTCTTGATGATACATTAATAGAATCTCAATATCAATGGAATACGGTGCCTTGCTAGGTCGTAGCAAATGTAGCTGAAGGCTATGCTAACTATCGTCTCGGCATATGAGAGCGTAGTTGTCAGTGAACCATGGCTAGCAACGTCGGCTGTACAACTGGGGCGAGTGCTAGTACGTCTCTAGACCTGCCGTGTGGTGGCGCTCGGTCTGCAATTACTGACAGTGGCGACACGCGGGTCCGTCGTATACTAGCGGACCGCGGCCGATTTAAAAGCTACCACCTAGCAAGTGTGGTATCTGGCGGTGACACCACACATAACTGCACGCAACGGCTGGTGGCAACAGATAAGAAAAAATTACTTGAGATGTTAGTAGCGTACAAGGAATAGCTCTAGAAGAAAGTCTGTGGAGGACACTTCCAACCACAGCCAAACAGTTGTTTTAAGAATAAATCTTTCATTTTACAACACCACATATCCTGCTATGAACTAAAACATAGTGCCACAATTTTGCCCGTGAAAGACAGAGATAGGTTTTCAGCGGCAATATAACCAAAATTTTTTATGAATTGTGAAGTTCCGTAACAATGTAAACTCGGCAGCAGAGTGAAATACTAGTACTGGGTACATTGTAAGGTATGTGTATATCCTGTTGCTTGCTAAGTCGTTTCTACTACGAGAGGTCTGGAGGCCTGGCTAGCAAGGTGTGCTGAAGGAACTGTGTAAATATTGGACAATAGGAGAAGGTTATTATTACAGTGTCTGTTACTTCACACATGCATGCTTGTCTAAAGGAACAGACATTGGTGTCAATCTGAAACTGTAGTAATATTACAAAATTTTTTCGCAACTACTGTTATTTTTGACATCAGCTGTATGAGACATGGTGATACATGAAAATTTGTGCTGAACTGGGACTGTAACCCGGATTTCCCGCTTACCGTGACCAGTCGCCTTAATGGGTGGGGGCAAAGTGGGCAGGGGTCGCAACCAGAGGCCTGGCCACCATGTCCCGTTCCCACACTCTAGGGACCAAGCGTACGGAAGGTGGAGTTGAGGTACAATGACCATCGTTCGTTTATTTTCCTCTTCTTTGGTTTTTTATTTTTATTTATTTATTATTTCTTTTAATATTTATACCACCGAGAACCAGCGTCGCGAAGGGGAGGGGCGGAGCAAGACGTCACACTCATTGAGACTATCACGGTATAGTTCTTCCGAAAAGAACATTCCGATGACCATAATCCATCTCAGCTATCATTGCACGCTTCCAGGACTAACCCAAATCTTCATATGCCACGGTGTCTACGCCCCCGTTGATTGCAGTGTACCTGGATTCCTGCAGCAGGGTTAATGAGACAAACGCTAGTTCCGCCTTGTGAACGGGAAGGTTGCTTGCCTTCCACCCCTCCGCAACGTCAAGCTAGCCTGGACAACTTTTCCTTAGTGTTGTTTTTGTCTTCGTGTGTGTTCCATCGTCGTTTGGTCAGTAACGTAGGTAAATGTGTGCGTGTGCTGGTAGTGGTGTAGTCCGTTCCATTTTGTCGCCCATGGTTACAGTATGCTGTAGTTTTAACTAATCCGCGCGTTCCATCCAGCCCGGATAGTGGAAATTCATCACTGGCTCGTTGATATCATTCATTTAATCTCTGATAGGGCTGATAATGCATTTTGACTCCGATAGCTATCTCTTTCTTGTTTAGTTTTTAGATCCCCTACAAGCAGATAGGTTCCTTTTGAATTATGGTTCTCAAGTTTCGTTTAAGCATAGTGATGGTTCCATAAGTATAGCACTTCTTGCTAATTCAGGACTGTCACATAAATGTCCAAGCGTTCAATCCCCAGCTGGAGCTTGGTGACAATTAACTTAAGGAGGTTTTGCTCCCTTATAATACCGTGAGGGGTATACGACGCGAACGCTGGTTGGCTCAACACCGGTTATGATGTTTTAGTGGTATCCATTCGGTGAATGTGATAGTCAAACGCAACATTCCTTCCCATCTACAGGTTTGTCATTATTGCATTCATGTAACGTACAGTGGACGATTGGGGACTTGCCTTCTCCACAGTGACAGTGGGTACCTTAGACATTAGTGCCTGCGGCGGGTATTTGTATTCAAGACCTCTACTGAACAGTGTCGCAAATTGACCTAAGCTAATCTCACTTCTCCTGCTTACGAGAACTGTGCCACGCCTTCCACAAATGTTGAGGAAAAACAGAGGGACGTCCAGCTTACTGCATCTGAACTTCTACTATTGAACTCGCAGCATAGTGCTGAAATTGTTGTTGTCAAACTGGCAATGTACGCGGTGCAGCGTAAGAGACGTCGTAAGTCGATCTTAATTGCAAAGATCTCATTCTGCAGACTGGCCCTCTGAGGCTCTTTGCCACATACTTTGGTTGACATCAAATATACTTGCGGTTGTCAATATGGACAAACATCAGCTGTATAATGGAATGACGACAATGAAAATTTGTGCCGGACCGGAAACCACTAATCACGAGCGGTGGCCTTACCATTAGGCTATCGGAGCACACTTCAAGATGAGACCCAAACTTCTATATGTGATAAGCCATATGTCTACACCCTGCACAAATACATGCATTATGTATATTGCCTTATAGGCGAGAAATTTTACTTGAAAGTCGCTAGCCCAGTTTCAGTGGATAAATGCGGTAGGAAACAGTGGGAGTATTTCACTCTTTTCAACTTAAGCCCATATGATATGACATGAAACTTCTTAAAAATCTTTCAGTGTGATGCAATTCCGAGATTTTAATTTTGAATACATCCCAGTATAGAAAAGGTCGAAATTCCCTTACATGGACGAAGTATTAAATAAACATTTGAAGATGGCAAAAACCAAAATGTATAAGAATGGTGTGGCTATTTCACCCAGTCAATAGGCTGTTCCACACTACGTATTTCAGTGTCAAAATCGCAAGCATTTATCACAAGTAAACATTTTTTTCAATTTGCACCCGCACACACTTCGTGAAACCAAGTGGCACATTGCTGGCATTATATCCAGAGGAACTACCTAGAAAACATGTTACTGCTCGTTTCATATTATCCTTCGGCCATGAAGCATTTGGCTTTTTACTTTTATATGTAATAACCATCTGAAATGTAACAAAGAAGTCGTGTTCTCTTGAATTCCACAGTAAAACGACCATTAAACTAATAATTCGACTGAGTGGAAATAGCCTAATGCGTATGGGACGAAACAGCCCATGTGCGGACATTTTGAAAGATGCAGCAGATCAGACCTTTGTGGAAAATTCCAGCAACATTTATTGATACACACACTGCATTACCTGTGTCCGTAGGCAAGTAACAATAAAAGTTTAAAATTTCACATTATTGTGCGTGGCACACCTTAATTTCTTAGCATTTACTCTTCAACTATTGTAATAAACCATCACAATTCGCCTACCTCTGGAGTTTGTTCCTCTGTCTTGTCAATAGTGTAAGACAAAACGCCATTATTGCAACCACATGCCTTATTGTAAGACACTGAAGGCAAAACGACCTTGAGTCTGTGAGAAACTAGCACACTGTTGCAACATTTCTTATTCCAGATGGATTAGCCCAGTGAGCATAATAGCCCTGCTGTACCATACTGCAGTGCCTGTGTTAATTACGATGCAGTATTGCTTCAGACGGGCATGCATGTGGCCATGTATGAGTTCTTTTTTTTTTTTTTTTTTTTTTTTTGTAAGCGAATAAGTGCCTGGTTTCGTGTGTGAGGGGTCCCTGGGTCGTGTCTCCTAGATTTATTTTTCTTTATTGTATTTCAATTCCCCATCTGGGGCGGGCTGTCAGCAGCATAGGCGCTGCTCTTAAGTATATATCAGAAGACAGTTAAAACCACATAAAGGAAAAGATATGGTGGAACATAAATATAAAAATGGGGAACATAATGGAAGAGAGCATACAAAAGGGGCTGACTGTAAAAATGGAGATAAGATCTAAAAAAGTATTTTACACAAAAAACCCTGACTCTAAAGATTCAAAGAACACAAGGCAAAGTACGACCGGAGCATAAAGATTGCGATGGGCAGCGTAGTACAGAACAATCAAGGACAGCAACACTATGTACAAGACAAGCACATGATTAAAACCACAGCACTTGACGTCACTGTAGAATGGCACCGAACACAAGACTGACGTAGCACACCGATGGCGAAGAACAAACTGGGAGGATCTGCCAGGGGTAGAGATACAAGAGAGAAGGGAAGAAAGGGGAGGAAGGGGTAGTGCTAGAGGGGGCTAGAGAAGGGGAGATAGGGCGGGGGTGAGCCGAAAGGGGCCAGAAGGGAAGGACAGGAGAGGGAAACAACTGATGAGGGTCTGCTCTGGGGGAAGGAGAGGAGGGGGTGGGGAACAAGGCCAGGCTAGAGTTGGTAAGAAGGGTAGACATCACAGCAAAGTTCAACACTTGGGAAGGGGGAGGTGCTGGAAATTGGCCTGATAAAGTATATGGAGTGTGTGGAGGTGGAGAAAGGTGGGGATACAGCGATAGAGGCGCAGCAACTGGCAGGGGGTGCAGAGGAAGGAGGACACCAGGGGATGGGGGATGAATCCTGCAGACAGTGTAAGCGATGTGGATGTGTTGGAGGAAAAGGAGCAGGAGGGGGAAGGGGATGAGGTCGTACGGGAGCAATGTGGGAGATAGAAGGCATATAAGGAAGGCAAGGCAGAGTGCATGGTGTTCATGAAATTGGATGGCTTTGTAAAGGTGGAGGGATGGGGAAGATCCAGGAAATGCTGGCGTAACAGAGGATAGGACTGTTGAGGGATTTGTAGGTGTGGAGGATGGTGAAAGGATGCAATCCTCATGTCTGGCCAGACAGGAGTTTTAACAGCCAGAGGCAGGTACGGGCTTTCTGCTGGATGGTCAGGAGACAAGGGGTCCAGGTGAGGTGACAGCTGAGGATGAGGCCAAAATCATAGAGATGGAAGGAGGACATGGTGCAGCCTATGATGATTGCCTGGGTTTTGGAGGGGTTGGTATGAAGGAACCGCTGGTTGCACCCAATGGTGAGCTGGTCAAGGTTGTTTGGAGGGTGCATCAGGGCCATTGAAGGGAAGGATAGAGAATCTTTTAACAAGGTGTCATCAGCATATTGGAGGAGGTGTACATTTGGAGGTGGCTTGGGCCTATCAGCAGTGTACAGGAGGTAGAGGAGTGGGGAGAGGATGGAGCCTTGGGGGATGCTGGTGGTGGGATAAAAGATATAGGAGTTGGTATCGTGGAGGGTGACATAGGAAGGATGGCGTCAGAGGAAGAAATCGACCAGATGGACAAAATTTATAGACAGGGTGTAGGTTTGTAGTTTAAACAGGAGACTGGGATGCCATATGTAGTTGTAAGCATTTTGGAGGTCGGGGGAAACAAAACTGACAGAGCGATGGGAGCTAAGCTGTAGGGAGGGATGGTGGATGAGGTTAAGCAGTTGGTCTTCAGTGGAAAGGTGGGTCAGAAGCCATTGTGGGTAAGGGGGAGCAGGTGTGTTAATTAAGGTGGCGATGGATACGATGGGAGAAGATGGATTTGAAGACCTTAAGGAATACAGAGGTGACATGGTTGGGATGATAGGAAGAGGAGGCAGAAGGGGGTTTGTTGGGTTTGAGGAAAAAAGAGGACACTGGAAGTCTATCACAGGTCAGGTTAGAAGCTGGTGGAGCAGACGAGGCTGTATAAATCGGCAAGGACATTCAGAAAGGAGAAGAGGCATTCTTTGATGTGGTGGTAGGTGACACAGTCATTACCGGGTGCAATGTTGCATTTTGACTGGAGGATAAGTTTAATGTCTTGTGCTGTGATTTGTATGTTGATGTCGCAGGGGCTAACTGCCCCAAGTACTGGAGACTTAGAGCGAGTGGAGCGACGTTCGTATCTGCGCATTCCATGATGGTGGGGAAAAGCGAATAATCAAAGTGGGTATCATAAGATACAGAGAAGACCTCAGAGAGGTGGGAAGCGAAGTGGTTGTCCTTACTGAGGTTCTCAGGAAGGGGCGGTCGTTATGGAGAAGGAGGTAATGGGGTGCAGAATGGGAACCAGTAAGGCGATGGAAGGCTGACCAGTACTTGGAGGAGTTTAAGGGGAGAGTGGCGTTGAGTCACGTACATGTCTGGCACCAATCCTGGCGTTTCTTTCTGTAATCAGGTTCCGAACATGTCGCTGGGGTTGCCGGTGGCAGTGGAGCGTATCCCTGTTATGAGTGTGCAGGAAGGAGCGATAGAGGCGGCTGGATTCGTGGAGTAGGAGAACAGCCCATGGAGGGAGAGTGGGACGGTGGAGATGGATCATTTTAGTAAGGTCTTTGCCTCCACATGGTCTGTAATGGCCTTCTGAAGAAGCATGAGGTGTGAGTGATGTTGGGACGATGGCGATGGATTCCCAGTAGGCATGTCAATTGGCGCGACGGTAGTCATCGACTACCTTGGGACAGGGTGCAAGCTAAGGATTCGGAGGCTCATGGTGAGCAGACGTTATGGTGAGAAGGATGGGGAGGTGGTCGCTACCTGTGGGGTGAATGATGTCTACGGCGATATGCTCAAGGAGGATGGCAGAGGAAGACAACATCAGGGGTGGTGTTGCTTTTGGGATGGGGTCACCTTGTATTATGGGGAGAAACTGATACCACTGCCAAAGGGCGGCAGGGGAGCGGCTGTGGATGTTGATGTCGGCGGCAATCACATAGGTTGAGAAGGTGCAGTCATTAAATGAGATGAAGTGATACCAAATAGGAGCAGTGAACCGAACATAGATGGTGGTGTAGGTGACGGTGAAGGAGGGGAAAAAGATAAGTGGATGAGGTATATGGCATTTGACGTCGCAGCATCCACTGGATGTGTTGTGTCGAGGTTAGCGGTGTGCAGAAGACTTCGGCAGAGTGGCCTTTATTGCCGGACACCTGCTGTATGTGTGCCTCTGACACATCTTCACAGAAGGGAATGTGAAGACGGGAGTCGACAACTTGCGATTCAGACGGTCGAACAGAGATCCAATGTTCTTTTCACAGATGAGTCCCGATTTGGTCTGGAGAGTGAAACTCGACGGATTCGCCTCTGGAAGAAACGTGGAACACAATTTCGGAACCCAGATATTGTGGAAAGAGACCGATAACGAGGAGGATCCGGAATGGTGTGGACAGAGGTTACGTTGACCACACCTCTGATGAACTGGCAAGGTTTCACTGCTGTCAAGAATCTTGACGAGATCTTGTGGCCTCATGTACGTTCGTTGCGAGGTTCTGTGGGCCCAGACTTCGTACTAGTGGATGATACTGCTCGACCTCACAAAGTACGAGCGGGCGATGTTTTCTTCGAAACCGAAGATATTACACGCATGGTGTGGCCTGCTCTCTCTCCCAATTTAAATCCCATAGAGCAAGTCGGGAATGCACAAGGGAGACGGGTTGCATCACATCAGCATCCACTAGCCACTCTTCAAGACTTACGAGCAGCTCTGCAGGAAGAAGGGGTTTTATTGCCTCAACATGAGATTGATGACATTATTCACAGCATTCCCCTCCGTTGTCAGGGCCGTATTGCTGCCAGAGGTGATCACACCCCATATTGAGCATATTAACCAGTAGTCGGAATGTGTGTGCAAATCTATTAAGTTGGAAATAACAAAGAAAGTTTTTGTCTACCGGTAAGCATATTGCAGTTGTTAACGTTCTGTATTATTTACATTGTTTCTATTTTACTATCACTTGTTTATACTGTTTGTGACAAAATAAACGCAACATTGCAAAATTTCCGTTTGTTGCTTTAGTTTTGGATACCAGTGCACTTTGTCTTGAAGAGCTAATGAATGGCAATCTAGAGGTCAGTTCGTGCACAAAATCTTCCATCGGCAACACTTTCGCAATTATGGACGGCTGCAGAGCCAGCAGTGCTCATTGTTTCTGGAGGGTAGTTTCAACGACTTGTTGGGTCCGTGCTATGTCGTGTTGCTGCTCTAAGCCTAGCAAAAGGAGGTCCGACATGATATGAGGAGATACATCATGATTTTTTTTACCTCAGTGTAAACAGTATTCTAAGCTCACTGAAATTAAATAGTCTGAAAGTCTTTTTGTATGCCACCAATATCAACTTTGCCTTACTTCAAGAAGTGAAAGACGTTGAGTTACATGACATAAGTGGACATAATGCTGTTTTTATCTCGGGACATGAAGGTGAACTAGGGACAGCGATACTAAAGAAAATGGGAATTGTCATTAAAGAAGTGGAAAGTTTCTCTATTAGAAGAGATACTGCTTGCACAGTCTATAGCATTATGATCATTAAAGTATACGCGCCGTCAGAACCTAACAATGGACACAATACGGCGGAGATTTCAAAACATGAAATTGTTCCCCTTTCGGTGTGCGCCGTAACAGTATGATAGCTGTATGAGACTTTCACTCTGTCCAAAGATACAAAGATAAAGATTTTAAAACGTTCAAAGAGTTGAGATACATAGTGAAAGAGTTTAGGCCTTTTGACACGTGAGAGCATAAAAATACCGATGCGCCTGGCTTCAGTTTAATTGAGAATGCCCATCGAGCCGATTAGACAAGATATACGTCTCTAACAATTTAAAGAACAGGGAGCAACATTTCGTTTGTGAGGTGACACAGCTTCTCGTACTACATGACGTGTTTTCAAATTCATTTGAGCTCTTTCGTTCAAACTCCTAAATTTCGTTCGTGATTTTGCATTCATTAAGCACAGTTCCACGTTTTATTAACTGTGTAGTGCTTCTTAATACTGTTGGCATCCCGACAGGCATTTCTTTTTGTTTGAAGATCCACTTGCAGCTGTTGGTCTGTTCAGTTGAGTGTTAGCTTTCGTTACTACAGTAGCGCACCAAAGTACAGTGTTAAGTACAGCATCTCATTTGTGAGTTGACGCAGCTTCTCACAAGAAGCGACTTATTTTAAATGTCCTCTATGCTGTTTAGTTTAAACTCCTACATTTTATGCGCGTTTATGTTTTTATCAGGCACAATTCCATGTTTTAATAAGTATTTCGACTATGTTTCCTCTGTCGTTAGTATGGAAGGGAACTATGATTGCTACGTTCAGATGATATACTTGCTGTACATTTTAAAGAAAAGAGGTATCCCACTCCTACAATTGTAGTCAGTGGTGACAACACTCTACACTCGATATGCTGGCGAAAATGAATGTCTGAAGTCGGTGGAGGGCATAAAATGTCGTCTATAATGGTAAAGAACGCTTTCTCAGAAAATTATTTTGTACAGTTTGTTCAAGAGCCCACTCGAGGTGCCAAAGGTTACGGACAAATGCTTGACCTCTTAGCAACAACGAATACTGAAAAAATAAGTATCATCATGACGCATGGAGGGATTTCTGGCTACAAGGTAGATGTAGCTAGCCTCAATACCGTAACATAGAGATCCACGAAAAATTAACACAAACTATACCAGTTTACAAGGGTAGTTAAAAGTTCGCTTGATGCCTTCCTAGGAGGCAGCCTCCATTCTTACCAATCTGAGTATGTAAGCGTATACCAGGTGTAGTTTAATTTCAAACAAATATATCGACGTAAGTTGGGGAATATATACCAAATAAATTAATAAGAGATCGCACTGATCCCCGATGGTACGAAAAACAAGTCAGGACATTGTTGCAGAGGCAACCAAAAAAGCATGCCAAATTTAAAAAATAGAAAATTCCCTAGATTGGCAAAGTATTACAGAAGCTTGAAACATAGCACGATCTTCAATGTGAGATTTTTTTTATAGTTTCCACAACGAAAATATGTCTCGAAATCTTGCAGAAAACCGAAAAAATTCTGATCGTCTGTAAAGCACATTAGTGGGAAAGTGCAATAAATACTTTCACTGCACGATAGGAATGGTAATGTTATTAAAGAGAGAGCCACTAGAGCAGAGTTATTAATCAGCGCTTTCTGATATTCCTTCGTCAAAGAAAACGAAGTAATTATTGCAGAATTCAACTCAAGAACCACTGACAGCATCAATAACTTAGATGTCCTCGGTGTATCGAAGCAGCTTAAATCAGTTCCTTTTAGAATGTACTGCTACAACAACTCTATACTTTGCAAATCACATACAACCGCTTTCTGGTAGAAAGATTCGTATCTAAAAGGTGGAAAGTTGCACAGGCCACACCAAAAATGAAATATGATTAATCCACTGATTTGCAGACCTCTATCACTAATGCCGATTCGCAGTAGGAATACTGTGTTCGAACATAATGAGCTACCTCGAAGAAATCGATTTAATGACGAACAGCCATCATGGATTCCGAAAATATCGCTGTTATGCAACGCAGCTAGCTCTTTATTCTCACGAAGTAATGAGTGTTATCGACAGGGGATTTCATACTGATTCCATATTTTCTAATATCCAGAACGGCTTTGACACCGTTTCTCAAAGGTGACTGCTAATCAAATTGCGTACCTACGGGGTATTTTCTCTGTTCGTGACAGGATTCGTGATTTCCTCTCAGAAAGGTAACAGTTCGTAGTAACTGATGGAAAGTCATCGAACAAAACAGTAATAGTATCTAGCGTTTCCCATGGAAGTGTTGTAGGCCCTCCGCTGCTCCTGATCAATATAAACGACTTGGGAGAGAATCTGAGAAGGCCTCTTAGACTGTTTGCTGATGATTCTGTCATTTATCGTCTTGTAAAGTCTTTAGATGATCAAAAACATCTGCAAAATGATTTCGACAAGATATCTATATGGTGCGAAAAGTGGCAGTTGACTCTACATAACGAATAGTATGAAGTATCCGTGAGAGAACTAAGAGGAATCCATTATATTTTGGTTACACTACAAATCATAGAAATTTAAAGGCTATGGTGTCATCATTGTCACTTCGAGAAAGAACGCAGACAAGTCAATAATAACAGGATAGCAGTGATCAAGTTTAGATATCAGCCGGCCTGATTGGCCGAGTGGTTCTAGGCACTTCAGTCTGGAACCGCGCGACCGATACGGTCGCAGGTTCGAATCCTGCCTCGGGCATAGATGTGTGTGATGTCCTTAGGTTACTTAGGTTTAAGTAGTTCTAAGTTCTAGGAGACTGATGACCTCAGCTGTTAGGTCCCATAGTGCTCAGAGCCATTTTAACCATTTTTTTTAGATATTACATCATACACAATTACAGAAAGGTCATTAGAATTGTACCAAGGAAGGAGACAGTTCTATTCATTTTACAACGTGGATCTCATTTTAAAAAATTTTCAGTCAGAAAGATGATAATTACTTGCCTTATGTGAAGACTTTTAACTGTAATTTGTGTATGAGTTATATTTGTTTTTAAATCCATAATTTGAGGTTTACGAGAAAAACAATGGTAAATAGAAAACATAGTGGATGGCGAAGAGAACTTTATATGGGAAATGAATATTCAAGAAGGTATTCGATTTCCGAGGCAGCGGAAGTCGATACCGAATAGAGAAATTTTCAGACATCAAGGAAGGACTGAAGGGAAGGAAGTAGCTCCCAGCCACTACCACCCCAAAGAAAGGAGAGGAAATGACGGCGTTGGCAGAGAATGACATGCCTAGTACTCTTCATGATCTAAACAGTTCTGGGGGAATGCCGTCTACTCTAGGACACTTACTTCGACCTAGGTTTTTAAGAGGTATGTTATATTTTGCTCGCAGTATCATGTCTCCCAAAATAATATGTAGGAATTACAATTAGGAATAACCAAAGTTGGGGTGATGACATAGGTAATATTGTGGGTAAAGCAATCAAAACATTGCCATTTGTTGGAAAAACACTGGGAAAATGCAACAGGTCTGCTAAAGAGATCGCCCACACTACGCTTGTAGTCCTCTGTTCTATTATTTCTTTGTGGTGTTGGATCCGCATCAGATAGGATCGATGGAGCCCATCGAAAAGGTACAAAAAAGGGCAGCTCGTTTTGTACTTCAAATGGTTCAAATGGCTCTCAGCACTATGGGACTTAACTTCTGAGGTCATCAGTCCCCTAGAACGTAGAACTAGTTAAACCTAACTAACCTAAGGACGTCACACACACCCATGCCCGAGGCAGGATTCGGACCTGCAACCTTAGCGGTCACGCGGTTCCAGACTGTAGCGCCTAGAACCGCTCTGCCACACCGGCCGGCTCGTTTTGTACTATCGCGAAATAGGGGAGAGAGTGCCACGGATATGATACGAAATTGGGGTGGTAGACATTAAAACAAAGAAATTTGGTATTGTTGCAGGAACTTCTCACGAAATTTCAGTTACCAGCTTTCTCCTCAGAGCTAAAAAATATTTTTTATTTGCGCCTGCTTCCAAAGGGCGGAATGATCATCGTAATAAAATAAAAGAAATCTGTGCTCACATTGAAAGATTTAAGTGTTCGTTTTTCCAGCGCGCTGTTCATGAGTGGAACGGTAGAAAAATAACGTGAAGGTGGTTCGATGAAGACTCTGCCAGGCACTCTATTGTGAATTGCTGAGTGATCATATAGGTGTAGATGTAGGTGAAATATTCTTCTACCTCCTCTTCCATTTCTATAATATTCCCTTCAACTGCATTTCCCTTGTATAGCCCTTCTTTATATTCCTTGCACCTGCAACTTTCCTTCCTCTTCGCAACTAAACTATTGATATTCATAGCCGGCCCATGTGACCGAGCGGTTCTAGGCGCTTGTCCGGAACCGCGCTGCTGCTGCGGCCGCAGGTTCCAATCCTGCCTAGGGCATGGATATGTGTGATGTCCTTAGGTTAGTTAGGTTTAAGTACTTCTAAGTCTAGGGGACTGATGACTTCAGATGTTAAGTCCCATAGTGGTTAGAGCCATTTGAATCATTTTTGATATTCATACAGCTGCTTCGCTTGTCTCCAAAGAGCTCTTCAGTTTTCTATAGGCGGCATATGCCCTGTCCCTAGTTATTCATGCATTTACATCCTTGTATTTCTCATGTACTCATTACTGTAAGTCTGCAGGCTTTCGCGGCCGTTGTCACTGAAATTAAAATTGTGGTGTCACCGCCAGACACCACACTTGCTAGGTGGTAGCTTTAAATCGGCCGCGGTCCATTAGTACATGTCTGACCCGCGTGTCGCCACTGTCAGTACTTGCAGACCTAGCGCCAACACATGGCAGGTCTAGAAAGACGGACTAGCACTCGCCCAGTTGTACGAGGACTTTGCTAGCGACTACACTGACGAAGCCTTTCTCTCATTTGCCGAGAGACAGTTAGAATAGCCTTCAGCTAATTCCATGGCTACGACCTAGCAAGGCGCCATTAGCCTTACAGTGATTGTAATTAAAGTCTCATTTGTATCGTCAAGAGCGATGTACCACAATGATGGATTAAAGATGAGTATTAACTTAGCTGCATACTTTTCTTATTAGCATTCATAACTTATCCTGTTCCAGACTTCACGTCAGTCGGCGTGCGTGTACGCGTGCCTTTCGGCTACTTCCGAGTGGCGTGGCTGTCTTGCTACGCCACAACAAAAATCTTCTGGGTTATTAGGCCGCGTCATGTTTCTTCTAAATTATTCGACGTTTCGATCCGTTTGCTGGGATCTTCCTCAGGATCTCTGGTGTCCACTATTGCTGGAACACTGTCAGACACGAGTGTCGCGTCCACTTATGAAGGGGAAGCTTTTTGGCGTTCGTGCTGGAGAAGTGATAGTATTGGTTAAAATTCATATGGCTACCATTGGTGGGCCAAAGTCACAGGCTAATATTCCTGCTCTAATGCAGAAGAAGGGGTGTTGGTAGCTTATCTCCTGTGGATACCATTGGCGGTCCATCGTCATTAGCTAGAAAGGCACTATTCCACACTTATGCCGTAGAAGGGTTATTGGTTGAAATTCCTGCTACCGCTATTGGTTGGTCGTCATCAGTGGCTAGATTCGAAATGGACAGAGCAAGAGCTCGGGAATGTTTACCCAAAATATTACTGTCAACCGAAGTCACTTGCAGCGCGTTGTTTATGCCGCTCACACACCGCGGCCGCGTATTTACTTCCTTGATAGCGGGGAGCCACGATGCCGGAAGCCTATAGCCGTCCTCTCGATTGAAATTAGATGCATTCTTAGAAATATCAACCGCTTCTCCGACCTTTGTTCTATAAATGTTTGTTTCTTTAGCCAGTACACGTACGTTATTAAAATCGATGTCAGAGCCACAGTTCTCATGATGCTGCGCTACTGCCGATTTTGCACTTTGTTTTAGTCGCAGGTGCCGTTAGTGTTCCTTAATGCGTTCTTTAACAGTTCTTCCCGTTTGGCCTATATACACTTTGCCGCAGCCACATGACACCTGATAGACGCCTGCATTGTGGAGGTAAAGAGGTGCATCCGTTTTCCGTCGGAATAATTCTTTTATTTTGTTTTGACTAAAGAAGATTATGATGATGATGTTTGGTTCGTGGGGGCGCTCAATTGCGCGGTTATCAGCAGCCGCACAAATTCCCAACCTTTTCTCAGCCCAATCTCGCCACTTTCATGAGTGATGATGAAATGATGAGGACAACACAAACACTCAGTCATCTCGAGACAGGTGAAAATCCCTGATCCCGCCGGGAATCGAACCCGGGACCCCGTCCTCGGGAATCGAGAATGCAACCGCGAGACCACGAGATGCGGACTTGACTACAGAAAGATGCTTGAATACCATTTTTGTTTAAAATTCTGCTTATGCGGTCAGTGACCCCAGAAACGAACGGTAACCTGACGGAGTGAGAAGGCGGTTCCTCGTCGTTCTTATTAGCGGTATAAATATTCCGCGTAAAAGCCCTGTCGATTGAATAACTACAATACCCATTTGCCATCAATGTCCTCTTTAAAAAATTCAACTCCGATTCCAAGTTATCGTCATCGCTGATACGGAAGGCACGTGAAGACAGAGTGTTAAGTACTGCTTGCTTCTGGGCTGGGTGGTGGTGCGAAGTGGCATCTAAATACCTGTTTGAGTTAGCCGGCGGCGTGAGAACGGCATAAACAACGCGCTGCAAGTGACTTCGGCGGACAATAATATTTTGGGTAAACATTCCCCCTCTCTTGCTCTGTCCGTTTCGAATCTAGCCATTGATGACGACCAACCAATAGCGGTAGCAGGAATTTCAACCAATAACCCTTCTCCAACATAAGTGTGGAATAGCGCCTTTCTAGCCAATGACGATGGAACGCCAATGGTATCCACAGGAGATAAGCTACCAATGCCCCTTCTTCTGCATCAGAGCGGGAATATTAGCCTGTGACTTTGGCCCACCAATGGTAGCTATATGAATTTTAACCAATACTATCACTTCTCCAGCACGAACGCCAAAAATCTCCCCCTTCATAAGTGGACGCGACACTCGTCTCTGACAGTATTCCAGCAGTAGTGGACACCAAAAGATCCTGAGGAAGATCCCAGCAGAGGGATTGAAACGTCGAACGTCTTAGAAGAAACATGACGCGGCCTAATAACCCAGAAGATTTTAACTTCAGCACTCATTACTGCTTTATCTTTTTGCCTTTCGGTCAATCTCAATTTTTAGCCGTCTATATTTCCTTTGTGTGCTTCATTTGCTCCATTTTTGCATTTTATTCTTTCATCAGTTTATATTCAATATCTCGTATGCTATAGAAGGATTTGTATTGGGCATTGTCGTTTTGCCTATTTCACCCCTTGCTGCTTTTACTATTTAATCCTTCAAGGCTCTCCATTTGTTTCTTTTGACTCCCTTACCCTGTTTCAGTTAGTCGTTACCTAATCTCTCCTTTGTATTGTCATCAGCTCCTTGATCTTTCAGCTTATTCAGATCCCATCTCCTAAATTTCCTCCAAATTTGTCCTTGCATCAGTTTTAAACCTTATAACTAATAAATTACAAACCAGAGACCATATCTGCTCTTAAAATGTTTTTCAATTTAAAATGTGGTATTGGAATCTCTGTGTTACTATCGCGTAATACATTTAAAACTTACCTGTGTCTCCAGGTCTCTTGCACATATACGAACTTCTCTCATGATTTTTAAACCAAGAATTCGCGGTGATTAAATTATGTTTTGTGCAAAATTCCAGCTTTCTCTTTCATTCGTTTCTCCTGCTACTTTTCGTTCTGTTCTTTTTCCTATTATCGCTTTTCAGTCCTCTTTCATAATTAAATTTTCTTCTCCCTTCACTAATGAATAAGTTCTCTTATCTTATCATACAGTCCTTAAATAGCTTCATTATTCGCGGACCTTCTAAGAATATAAGCTTTTACTGATGTTAGCTTCGTGTCTTTCTTAGCTATGGCAATGCATTCACTGACATGTTCGTAGTAGCTTACCTGCTTTTCTATTTTCTTAGTTATTATTAGACCTACTCCGGCATTATCCTATTTGATTTTATATTTGTAGCACTGTACTCCCCTAACCATAAGTAGAGTTCTTCTTGCCGTCAGATTTCCCGATTTCCCACTGTATCTAACTTACACCACCAGTTCTCTTTCTTAAATTCTCTATCTTGTCTACCCAATTAAAGGACTGAACATCACTCGCTCGCTCCTGTGTGTTCCAGTTTTGTTTTTCGTGCTAAAACCATCCTTCAGAGCGGTTCCTGACTGGAGAAATAAATAGCTTCTTCTTCTTCCTGAAAAGTGTAGCTTCTGTAGGTCGTTCACAGAACCTCTTTTCTGTCACATTCTGCCATACATCGTCTCCTCCCACTGCAGCATTCTTCTGTTCACGTCATCCTTCACCTGGTCTCTCCATCTTGTCCGTGGCCTTCCAGTTGGCCTTCGTCTTTCTCGTCCCAACCCTTTAATGTGACCAAATCATTTAAGCCTATTTCTCTACATAGATTCTTTTAAGGGCATGATCTACAGGGTGTTCCATGTAGTTTCATTCCCTATACTGCCCCTTCTCGTTCTACCGAGGATCGCTAGCAAAAAGCGTATCTCTGTTGCTTGTTTTCTTACCAGATCTTTCTTTGTCGAAGGCCAATGTTCTGCCCCCGACGGCATGCAGATTTACTTTATGGTTAAGTGATGATGGCGTCCTCTTGGGTAAAATATTCCGGAGGTAAAATTGTCCCCCATTCGGATCTTCGGGCGGGGACTACTCAGGAGGACGTCGTTATCAGGAGAAAGAAAACTGGCGTTTTACACATCGGAGCGTGTAATGTCAGATCCATTAATCTGGCAGGTGGGTTATAAAATTTAAAAAGGGAAATGGTTTGATTAAAGTTAGATATAGTGGAAATTAGTAAAGTTCGGTGGCAGGAGGAACAAGACTTCTGGTCAGGTGAATACAGTGTTATAAATACCAAATCAAATAAGAGTAATGCAGTAGTAAGTCTAATAATGAATAAAAATATGACTGCGGGTAAGCTACTACGAACAGCATAGTGAAAGCATTATTGCAGCCAAGATAGACACGAAGCCCAAGCCTACCACAGTAGTACAAGTTTATATGCCAACTAGCTCTGCAGATGATGAAGAGATTGATGAAATGTATGATGAGTTAAAAGAAATTATTCAGATAGTGAAGGGAGACGAAAATTTAATAGTTGTTGGGGGCAGGAATTCGACAGTAGGAAAAGGAAGAGAAGGAAAAGTAGTAGGTGAATACGGAATGGGGGTAGGTAATAAAAGAGGAAGCCGCCTGGTAGAATTTTGCACAGAGCATAACTCGATCATAGCTAACACTTAGTTCAAGAATCATGAAAGAAAGTTGTATACGTGGAAGAGGCTAGGAGACACTGGAAGGTCTCAGATAGATTACATAATGGTGCGACAGAGATTTAGGAACCAGGTTTTAAATTATAATGCATTTCCAGGGGCAGATGTGGAATCTGACCACAATCTATTGGTTATGGACTGTAGATTAAAACTGGAGAAACTGCAAAAAGGTGGAAATTTAAGGAGATGGCACTTGGATAAACTGAAAGAACCGGAGGTTATAGAGAGTTTCAGAGAGAACATTGGGGAACGATTGACAAGAACTGGGGAAAGAAATACGGTAGAAGAAGAGTGGGTAGCTTTGAGGGATGAAATAGTGAAGGCAGCAGAAGATGAAACAGGTAAAAAGAGGAGGGCTAGTAGAAATCTTTGGATAACAGAAGAAATATTGAATTTAACTGATGAAAGGAGAAAACATAAAAATGCAGTAAATTGAGCAGGCAAAAAGGAACACAAACGTCTCAAAAAGGAGAGCGATAGGAAGTGCAAAATGGCTAAGCTGGGATGGCTAGGGGACAAATGTAAGGATGTAGAGGCATATATCACTATGGGTAAGATAGATACTGCCTACAGGAAAATTAAAGAAACCTTTGGAGAAAAGAGAACCACTAGTATGAATATCAAGAGCTCAGATGGAAAACTAGTTCTAAGCAAAGAAGGGAAAGTAGAAAGGTGGAAGGAGTATGTACAGGGTCTATGCAAGGGCGATGTACTTGAGGACACTATTATGGAAATGGAAGAGGACGTAGATGAAGATGAAATGGAAGATATGATACTGCGTGATGAGTTTGACAGAGCACTGAAAGATCTAAGTCGAAACAAGACCCCGTGAGTAGCTAACATTTCATTAGAACTACTGATAGACGTGAGAGAGCCAGCCCTGACAAAACTCTTCCATCTGGTGAGCAAAATGTATGAGACAGGCGAAATACCTTCAGACTTCAAGAAGAATATAATAATTCCAATCCCAAAGAAAGCAGGTGTTGACAGGCGTGAAAATTACCGAACTATCAGTTTAATAAGTCACGGCCTCAAAATACTAACACGAATTCTTTACAGAGGAATGGAAAAATTGGTAGAAGCCGAACTTGAGGTGAACACGTGAGGCAATACTGACCCTACGACTTATCTTAGAAGGTAGATCAAGGAAAGGTAAACCTATGATTCTAGCATTTGTAGACTTAGAGAAAGCTTTTGACAATGTTGACTGGAATACTCTCTTTCAAATACTGAAGGTGGCAGGGATCAAATGCAGGGAGCGAAAGGCTATTTACAATTTGTGAAGAAACCAGATGACAGTTATAAGAGTCGAGGGGAATGAAAGGGAAGCAGTGGTTGGGAAGGGAGTGACACAGGGTTGTAGCCTATCCTCGATGTTATTCAATCAGTATATAAGCAAGCAGTAAAGGAAACAAAAGAAAAATTCGGAGTAGGAATTAAAATTCATGGAGAAGAAATAAAAACTTTGAGGTTCGCCGATGACATTGTAATTCTGTCAGAGACAGCAAAGGACCTGAAAGAGAAGTTGAAAGGAATGGACAGTGTTTTGAAAGAAGGATATAAGAAGAACATGAAAGAAACTAAGCGAGGATAATAGAATGTAGCCGAACAAAATCGGGTGATGCTGAGGAAAGTAGATTAGGAAATGAGACACTTAAAGTAGTATATGAGTTTTAATATTTGGGGAGTAAAATTACTGACGATGGTCGAAGTAGAGAGGATATAAAATGTAGACTGGCAATGGCAAGGAAAGTGTTCCTGAAGAAGAGAAATTTGTTAACATCGAGTATAGATTTAAGTGGCAGGAAGTCGTTTCTGAAAGTATTTGTATGGAGTGTAGCCATGTATGGAAGTGAAACATTCACGATAAATAGTTTAGACAAGAAGAGAATAGAAGGTTTCGAACTGTGGTGCTACAGAAGAATGCTGAAGATTAGATGGGTAGATCACTTAACTAATGAGGAGGTACTAAATAGAATTGGGGAGAAGAGGAATTTGTGGTACAACTTGACTAGAAGAAGGAATAGGTTGGTAGGACATGTTCTGAGGCATCAAGGGATCACCAATTTAGAATTGGAGAAAAGCGTGGAGGGTAAAAATTGCAAGGGGAGACCAAAAGATGAATACACTAAGCAGATTCAGAAGGATGTAGGTTGCTGTAGTTATTTGGAGATGAAGAAAATTGCACAGGGTAGAGTAGCATGGACAGCTGCATCAAACCAGTCTCTGGACTGAAGACCACAACAACAACAACAACAACAACAACAGATCCAAACCGGCAGATGATATGACTTGTATATCATGGTCTTTGCTTTAGCAGATATTATAAATTTTCTTATTATGTCCAATGCAGAATAACAAAAGTTCGAACAATTTTCTAGTCTCTCTGAAAATGGATCGTTGATATTTCCTCTCTTCGTTAATTTACTTCCTAGACACCTGAAGGTATCTTCTTCTTTAATAATTTTTTCTTTGCAACATGCATCCTAAATTTTTCATTTTCCTGGTGATTTTTATTATATCACTTTTCGCTAAGCGTGTCTTCATGCCTGCTTCTTCACTTACTCGCTCCAATTTCTGCTCGTTTTCTTCCCAACCCATCACATCATCTGCATATGCTATGATTTTCATATAATCTCTTGTTGGCCCTTGGCGAACTTCCGTTGTGATGTCCACGACGATATTGAATTGCGCTGGTGAAAGCACACTTTCCTGCTGAATGCAAGTGTCCCTCATAAATCATTTTGTTTCTTTGCCGTCTATAATAACACGATTCTGGCAGTTTTTGTACATGTTTCCGATTATCAGTTTTCATCCTTTTACAATACCAGTATATTCAGATCTTGCCATATTTCTTCCCATCTAACAGTGTTAAAAGGCTTTCTCATATCTACGAATGTATCTACTATGTTGAAAAGGTCCTATAGTCCCCTTGCATTACCATTTTATTTGCTTTCCAGTGCACTTTGCATTCTACAGAACAATTCGGGTGTTTCCGTTGCTAAATTTCGTACCGTAGAAGACTGAAGCCGTAGCCTACTTCTTTCTACGATTTGCAACCATCATATGGCTGTTATGTTGCTTCTTTTCAGGCTTGCCAATGCACTATAAGGCCATTACAAGTCTTCCATGTTTTATATGTAAGCCAACTCACGACTATGATTCCATAAAATGTTTATCCCTTATGTGATTCTTCAGTTTCTTCAGGCGTATTTCATGACAAAATAAATCTCGGATGAACAGTACATCCGCACACCTGATGATGGCAACAAGGTCGATTACCGAAATATTGTGTCCTTTGTACACTCACACCAAGCTGTTCATCCGAGATTTATTTCGTCGTGTTTATCCCTTGTTCTCCTATTATAAAACTCTCTGGCATGCATGTGGATGTGCTTCATTTTGCTGTACGTTGGTTTAGTCTGCTGCAGAGAATCAGCGGTAGTCTTACAGAATGGCCAATCCTTGTAGTTTTCAGGTAGGCAAAGAGGTTTGTTCCCTTTTTGTGAAAGCTACCGGTGTTAGGTTGGTGGCGGAAGCCTCATCTCTGGGCTTTCCTGGCCACGGGTCGTGTTGGAGAAGTTTTAGTGTGAGAAGGGCAGTCTGCTTTCAGCTCTCCGAGGGTCTGCAGCCGGGGTCTCTTCGAAGAAGGGTGAGTTGATTTAACCGCATGGCGCTTTGTCTCATAGTGAGAGGGGAGCTTTTAGTTTTTGGCCTCACATTTTGTCTTACAAAGATTGTTTTGCTGGGTCGCAGCAAGGAATGCAAGGCTTTTGCAGACTTTCAGTTTGATTCCTAATGCAGACCTTGGTCCGCAAGAAGAACGTAGCATATAGGTGTTGCACATGTTGAAGCGATCTCACGTAGAAAGTGCGCCCTCGATTCAGTGTGAATGTTTGTGTGCCTGCGACTACGTATGTGTACATTCTTGTCTTTCCGAATCTTGATAATTTTTGCCTCTTTGCGAATTTTCTTTGTTTCATTACTATATGTTCGTTGGAAACCATCCACGTGAGTTAATATTAGAGTTTGTTGGCCCTCTGCCATTACCCTTTGCCTATTCAAATGTGCGCTCTGTAAAATTTTAGTTGTTCGCGGCTGCGTGGTTTAATGTTGCTAAATTTTGGCCACGGTATGTAGAAACTGTTTTTCCTTGAACCACGTGGCCACACGAGCTAACTGTGAGCCTAGCTTTCTGGTGGCCCCCACCTCTGTCCTCGAGTTTATTTATTGCTCTTATTTTGGAATTTTACACATATCCTGTCCGGATTATACAATTATATTTGGGTTTTGTAATTTCACGTTAAGCGCGTAAGCGTGTATGTGTGACTCTCGTTGATGCTGTTTCCCGAAACCGATGGTCAACTTTAAATGCAACCGTTATGCTCAGATTTACTCTTTTACTTAATCACTTCTCAACACAGCGGAACATACCTCCTAGCTTCGTTGTATGTTGTTCTTTGAGTGCATGTGGGTCTCAATGCGAGTATTAAACCTTTCCCGTCACCCTTTAATTAAGACCGCGATTCTAAATTAAGGGATTCTGTTGTGAATCGTATAGCGTTTCACAAGCCACCGTACGTAGTTGCCAGGCCTCAGCCGTTATGTAGATGTCTTATATTAATGTCTTAAGAAAGAAATAATTTTGTTTCAAGTCTTATCCAGTGTACCGATGTTACGTCTCCTTACCTACGCCATTCATCTTGTGGTTTCCTTGTTAGCCCATCCATAGCGTTTCCATGCGCACAGGTCCAATAATTAGTGTTCCCTTTTTATGTAAAACAAATTCTTAAGAACAGATCTTGTTTTCAGGAATGTTGCTGCAAGCTGGTCTTATTCACAGTGTTCACACACTTTTTACTTTATTTTAATATTTGATTCACGTGAACAATCCCTGGATAATATTAATAGTGGCATCCCATTTTTATGAGTGACACTACAATGAATGTTCTTTTATGAGTTTTTTTATGACTAAATTAATTAACTTTCCAACTCAGTCGAACCTGTTGTTTGTCATGTGGCTAGAGTTGGTGTATATCCAATCTTTTACTTTGATTTTAATGTCAGATATCATTTCCATTTGTGTGTGGCTCTTTTAGTCATCAGGATATAGCTCACGGCTCCACTCATTTCATGAACACAACTTAAGTGCACGTCACTTACAATGTCTTTCGCGAATTCTTGCTTCTTGTCTCCAGCTTGTCTGGTTGTAAACATGGCATCTATAGTTGATCTTCCAGGTCGAAATCCTTTTTTTTTTTTTTTGCTTCTCTAAATTTTGGTTCTGTATTATTCTGTGTAAAATCCGAGTGCACTGGCACAGTGGTGGTGTTCCTCTGCAGTTCTCACAGAGCGTCCTGTTACCCTTCTTAAACACACAATAATTGCCTTTGTGCAGTCATCAAGACTCTTTACATATGTCCATGCTATATTAATCATTCTACACAGCCACTGAATTCCGATAAATTTCCACTGCGATTAATCTATTCTAGACGCTTTGTCAGTTTTCATTCATAATACAGTTTTATATATATCCAACATCTGCAGATCTTCTCTTTCTATTTGCTCTGTGATGGTGTTATTTCTTACGTCTACCTTTATCTCAACACGTATATTTGTTTCATCCTGTCCTTCATATAGCTTTTTGGAAATATTCTTTCAATATTTTCAAAACTTCTTCCTATATGGTTTCCCCTCTTTGTTGATGACTTCTAAAGTGTTTTCTTTCTGATGCTCTCTGTTACCTAAAATTCAATATAATATCTTCTTGTCATAGTTAAATTTCTCCTCTACGTCTTTTGTGAGTTTTTTTCCAAGGCCTCTTCTTAGACAGTGCTATCAATTTCCTTGCTACCCTGCTTATCCGTTTCCGTTTGTCTCTATTACGTTCCGTTCTGGACAGCTTCTGCAATTCTCTCATTCCACCATCGAGTTCTTTTGTGTCTGACTTTTATTCATGTCGTTCCCCGTGTTTCTTCGACTGCCTTGAATAGGATCTGTTTGAACGCCCTCAATTCTTCCTCTGTATCCTACCTCTCATCTTCAGGAAGCTGTGTCTCAAATTTCTCACTGTATACTCCTTGGCGTTCTCTATCTTTCAGTTTTCAGCATTTGATTTTTGCTTGTCTTTTTCCCCTTGTATGTACCTTTCCTGAATTTCTTCGTGTCCCAACCAGCAGCGTATGGTTTCAATCGAGATTCGTGCTTCCTATCACTTTCATTTCTGTTAGGCACCTTCTGGTTTCTTCAGTTAATAGCATGCAGTCTATTGCGGATTTCTATTTCAAATTCCAGCTGTATCTGATAAACTTGTACCAATCTTTTTTCTTATATGATCCGTTACCGATAATCCATTTATTTCTCAGACATGTCTATAGCAATATCTCAGCTTCCTCATTTCTGTGATCTTCTCTGCGGCTTCCTATGATTGGTTTATATCTTCCTCTATCATTCCCAACTCTAGCACTGAAGTGCACTTTAATAACAGTCTTGTTACATGTTACAGCATCTTCCACTTTAGTGATAAACTTTTCCGTCTCGGCTGTTTCGCTTCTTATCTGAGGAGCATGAGCGTGGACTACAAAGGAATATTTTCTTCCATCATGATCTTGAGTTTAATTATTCTATCGTTTACATTTTCCACATTAAGTGCTTTCTTCGCCTGTTCTTTAACTACTATTATTGTTACACGACTTCTTCTTCTGTCCCTTCCTGACCACCACACCCACATCCACCATATCATTTTCGAGCACCTTACTACCGTTCCCTTTATTTCTTACCTGGCTTACTCCCATTATCGTTATGTTCCTTTCTGTCACTATCCGTACTATTTCCTGGGCCCTTGTATCCTTTTCTATGGATACAACATTAATAGTCCTAATTCTTTTACATTTTTTTGGGGCAAAACTGCCTTTCTTTGGTATCAAGTTGGACGTCGTACCTGGCAGATCTACCCAAAGGCCTTGTCACTTTCTGCATTGGTTTTCATCCGAGATTCCTTTGATTGTTGAAAGCAAATGGGGTATCCACTACTGGATTTCTCTGTCTACCGTGGCTGCACCAGATCCCCGATGACTGTCACTTTTCGAGGTTCCTGTAGGTCTTCAGACCTACAGTAGTGGTTTCGTGCCACACACATCCAAACAGTACTTTGCAGTACAGGCAGTCTCCTACTTCATGTCATTGTGTGTTTCCCACGACGTGGATGAGGGTTGGACTTGTGGGAGACTAGCGGAATGTTCGAAGAAAGTAATGTCTGTGGTTTCCCTTTGCTTTCAGCCATTCACAGTGCCAGTTTAGCAAGCCCATGTTGGCTAATGTTACAATGACGGATCAGTTAATCATTCATACTGTTGCCACTGCAGCTACATTTTCAGGAGTCATTAGTAAGTCTGTGATCTCCGTAGATACTGATCCGTTGAGGTTAAACCTACGGTACAGCTATCTGTATCGTTGAGGTTCGCAAGCCAGCAAGGTTTACGGTTCTGTCATTCATGAAGAGGCAGATATAAGTAACTGATTCTTAAAATAAGTTCCGGACAAATTATGAGGACAAAAACTTTTAAATAGTTGAAAACCTTGGAAAACACAAAAATTATGGACAAAAAACATGAAAGTAGAGAAAACAGAGAAAAATAGATTAAGAAAGAATAAGAAATAAAAGAAAAACCACAGTCGAAAAAAGTAATTGGAACCGCCTGGAATATGAAAGACGCTAGTCTGTCGTGATAAAATTGCACAGAAATCGAACGCTTTAATGCGATAAACGTATATGCGTGTAGAGCTGGTCCAGTACCTCTACGTTGGGTACAGGTGGTCGTAGTACGGTAAGAGACCGGGTACTGGTTGCTAGCCTGCGGTATTTGCTTCAATTGTTCCTCTATATCCAATACACGGTGGCATTGATGCAATGTTGCGCGGAATATCTGTGACACCGGCCTAGCGTGTGGGCGCGCATTGTGCCGGTATATAATAGATCCTGAAAGCTCTGCTGTGAGAGTCGTAGACCCTTGTATGTGTCAGACTGGCTCACCTTTGGCTACCCCACAGTCAGTGATGAATTGAGCTTCGCGTCTGCGGTTCCGTCATCAAAGGGCACGTTGGACTGCAGCTTACTTGACCCAGGCAGACTTCAGCGATGAAGCGAGCTTGCTTTCCGGCGGTTGCAGCTACCGCTTACGTTTCCACTGACTAGATTCCGGATAGTCTATTTATCCCATTCCTAACACACTTAACTTTCATATCGAATACATTTACAGGGTGTTTCAAAAATGACCGGTATCTTTGAAACGGCAATAAAAACTAAACGAGCAGCGATAGAAATACACCGTTTGTTGCAATATGCTTGGGACAACAGTACATTTTCAGGCGGACAAACTTTCGAAATTACAGTAGTTACAATTTTCAACAACAGATGGCGCTGCAAGTGATGTGAAAGATATAGAAGACAACGCAGTCTGTGGGTGCGCCATTCTGTACGTCGTCTTTCTGCTGTAAGCGTGTGCTGTTCACAACGTGCAAGTGTGCTGTAGACAACATGGTTTATTCCTTAGAACAGAGGATTTTTCTGGTGTTGGAATTCCACCGCCTAGAACACAGTGTTGTTGCAACAAGACGAAGTTTTCAACGGAGGTTTAATGTAACCAAAGGACCGAAAAGCGATACAATAAAGGATCTGTTTGAAAAATTTCAACGGACTGGGAACGTGACGGATGAACGTACTAGAAAGGTAGGGCGACTGCGTACGGCAACCACAGAGGGCAACGCGCAGCTAGTGCAGCATGTGATCCAACAGTGGCCTCGGGTTTCCGTTCGCCGTGTTGCAGCTGCGGCCCAAATGACACCAACGTCCACGTATCGTCTCATGCGCCAGAGTTTACACCTCTATCCATACAAAATTCAAACGCGGCAACCCCTCAGCGCCGCTACCATTGCTGCACGAGAGACATTCGCTAACGATATAGTGCACAGGATTGATGACGGTGATATGCATGTGGGCAGCATTTAGTTTACTGACGAAGCTTATTTTTACCTGGACGGCTTCGTCAATAAACAGAACTGGCGCATATGGGGAACCGAAAAGCCAAATGTTGCAGTCCTATCGTCCCTGCATCCTCAAAAAGTACTGGTCTGGGCCGCCATTTCTTCCAAAGGAATCAATGGCCCATTTTTCAGATCCGAAACGATTACTGCATCACGCTATCTGGACATTCTTCGTGAATTTGTGGCGGTACAAACTGCCTTAGACGACACTGCGAACACCTCGTGGTTTATGCAAGATGGTGCCCGGCCAAATCGCACGGCCGACGTCTTTAATTTCCTGAATGAATATTTCGATGATCGTTTGATTGCTTTGGGCTATCCGAAACATACAGGAGACGGCGTGGATTGGCGTCCCTATTCGCCAGACATGAACCCCTGTGACTTCTTTCTGTGGGGACACTTGAAAGACCAGGTGTACCGCCAGATTCCAGAAACAATTGAACAGCTGAAGCAGTACATCTCATCTGCATGTGAAGACACGTTGTCAAAGGTTTCGGGTAATTTCATTCAGAGACTACGCCATATTATTGCTACGCATGGTGGATATGTGGAAAATATCGTACTATAGAGTTTCCCAGATCGCAGCGCCATCTGTTGTTGAAAATTGTAACTACTGTAATTTCGAAAGTTTGTGTGCCTGAAAATGTACTGTTGTCCCAAGCATATTGCAACAAACGGTGTATTTCTATCGCTGCTCGTTTAGTTTTTATTGCCGTTTCAAATATACCGGTCATTTTTGAAACACCCTGTATGTAACAATATTTGCTCTCGCGTGAATGATTAAGAGTAGCATTAAATTACCACCAGCATTTTTGTGTCCTTCATATTGAAATAGTGACACTAACTTCCTTTGTAGAAGTGTCGTCATTTGGGTTCCATATAACGATTCAAGTGAGGAAAATCCATTCATCTTAGAAAGTGAGAATACGAGCAATCTTAGAGCTCCAAATATTGAACAGTTTGTTTTTCACACCTAGAATTCATGAATGTATGGAAATACAGTATTGTTCGTTTCACTGCGTCACTTTAACACCAAATTCTTGGCTTTCCTACAAAACTGTTGACTAAAAATTTCAGAATGAGTTTTAAAATCTGGAAATGAGTAATATGAGTTAAAAGAAAAAGAGCAGAGCAGTGTCTGGAGAAAAATGATTCATTTCCTTCCTGCATTATTTCAGTCGCAGACGATGACCAACATCATCGAGATGGATAGAACTTTATAAGTAGTAATCCCATTTCGCGGTTCAAAGAGCAAATTATGGGCTACAAATGTATTCAAAATTATGTTTTTTTCTCTTTTAGCGCGTTGAATGCTTCGTAAAACACAAGCACATGTCACTCTCAACGGTAAAATTCAGTAATGTAGAACTATTAAGAGGACAAACTTCTACACGTCAAAGACATCACACATTAATATAACAACTATCAAGCAAGATGGATATTATAGTCTAGAACGATCGAATTATTCAGGAAGGGAAAATGAAGGAACTAAAGAAGCATGTGAATGTGTATAGGAGTTTGCTTATGTCGAAATAGAAAAGGGAATGTGCTGTATGAGGGCTGGATAAATGGAACTGGTTGAAAAAAGAGAGGGAGTACGTTACTGACACGATATAAAAGATATTATGGGCGTATTAGAGGAGCGTTTGTCAGCAGCACAAAAGTAGGAAAGCCACAAAACAAACTTTCGGCGGTGCAAGATATCACATTGGAATAAATGAGGACAGAAAATTAGGGATTAAACATTCCATCGATGACGAGATACATAATTCGAGACGAACCATTACCTCGGAATGATGGTTCCCGAGTTAGGAAGTCAGCCGTCACCTTGTCGAAAGAAATGTTGCACTATTAGCCTGCAGTGATTTACGGAGATAAGGGTATCCTAGTTGTGAATAGTCGGACATGGATTTCAATTCTGCTGCTGCTAAATGCAACAAAAAGGCATAAAGAACCTAGAATCAATTCAAAAGAGTTTTGTAATAACGGAATGACGGCCGTTGCTCTCAACGAGCTCAATAAAAAACTATATACGAAAGCAAACAGGTCGGTACTAAACGAAAGAAAGAGAAATGTCTGCATTTAATTCTAAGGCTGCTACTATCTCGTACGCCAATGCAGTATGCATGGTATTTGCTATCATTGTTAGTTACTCGCAGTCCAATTAACTTTTCGTGTTGAAGAAGGGAAAATTGCATATTGCATAACTGACTTCATTTCTTTTAATATGGTTATCCTTTAACGAGTGACGTACAGTACCTAATCAAATGTGTCCGGACATCATTGAAGTGCGGAATTTATCACTAGATGCCACGAGAAGCGGACCTGCCAGTATAAAACGAGTCGGGGAATATTGATTTCTCAGTAGAGAAGCAATGAGATCAGAATGGGTCGATCAGCAGAGCGCAGGGAGCTCGAAGAAGCTATTTGACGTATGTCACCTGAGTAACAAATCCATCAGGGGCATTTTCACCGGTCTGAATCTGTTTATGGCAACTGTTGGCGATGTGTTTATGAAATGGAAACGCGAAACAACAATCGTAGTTAAACCAGCACCAGGCAACCCCATGGACTAACAAACAGGGACCGTCGAAGATTGTGGAGGTAGTGGTAGAACAGTGCACGAAATCAGCTGAAGAAACACTCGTTAGTTCCAGAGTGCCATCAGCAGTCCAGCTAGCACAACGACTGTGCACAGGTAATGAAAAAGAACGAGGCACAATCGTGGAACAGCTCCGCTTAAGCCATGCATTTCTGCAGTCACTGCTGAGAAACACTCTATGTGGTATAAAGAGCAACGCCACTAGACGATGAATGACTGGGGACGAGTGATTTGGTGTGATGATAGACGCTATACCGTGTGGCAATTTGTTGAAAAGGGTTTGGGTTTGGCGAGTGGTTGAAAAACTTTACTTCCCGTTATGGGCAGTGAGAACAGCGAAGTACAGATGAGACGATGTTACAGCGTAGAGGTGTTTTTCGTTGTTAGAGTGTGGTGTCGTTATTATGATTAAGAAAATGCTAAATGCGGAAGGATATAAAAATTTTTTTCAGTATTGTGTACTTTATGCACTAGAGGAACAAATCGGGGACGATGTTTGATTGTATCGACATAACAATGCAACCTATCATAAAGCAGATTCTATGAGTCCAATGGTTTGTGAACAATAACATTCCCGAACAGGACTGGTCCATCCAGAATTCCGACCTGAAAACAATGGAAAACTTTCGAGATGATTTTCAACGTCAACTAGGCTCCAGGCCCCAGCTTCAAATACCACTATCTTCTGTCGTTGCCCCTTTTGACGAAGAATGGGCTGTAGTTCCTCCACAGACATCCAGACAGCTCACTGAAAATGCCCGAACAGAGTCCATGCAGTCATGAACATGAAGGGTGGACACGGTTGATATTAATGTCTACTAATATCCATTAACACTGAAGAGTCAAAGGAACTGGTAGATTTGCCTAATATCATGTAGGGCCCCTGCGAGCACGCGGAAGTGCCGCAACACGAAGTGGCATGGACTCGACTAATATCTGAAGTAATGCTGGAGAGAATTGACACCATGAATTCTGCACGACTGTCCACAAATCCGTTAGAGTACGAGGGGAAAGAGATCTCTTGTGAACAGAACGTTGCAAGGCATCCCAGATACGCTCGATAACGTCCATGTCTGGGAAGATTTGGCCAGCGTAAGTGTTTAAACTCAGAAGAGTGTTCCTGGAGCCGCTCTGTAGCAATTCTGCACATGTGGGATGTCGCATTGTCCAGCTGGAATTGCCCAAGTCAATTGGAATGCATAATGGACATAAATGGATGCAGGATGCTTACGTACGTGTCGCCCGTCACAGTCGTATCTAGACTTAACAGGGGTCCCATATCACTCCAACTGCACACACCCCACACTACTACGAAGCCTCCACCAGCTTGAACAGTCCCCTGCTGACATGCAGGATCCATGAATTCATGAGGTTGTCTCCATACCGGTACACGTCCATTCGCTCGATACAATTTGAAACGAGACTCGTCCGACCAGGCAACATGTTTCCAGTCATCAACAGACCAACGTCGGTGTTGATGGGCCAAGACGAGCCGCAGAGCTTTGTGTCGTGCAGTCATCAAGGGCAAATAATGAGTATCTTGACGAACACAGGGATTAGCGACCACAAGACAGTTGCTGCTAGGCTGAATGCCGTAACACCTACAATCATAAAATGGAAACGCAAAGTATATCTATTTTTTAAAAAAGCTGATAAAATTGCGGTCTAAACGGCGTTGTAAGAGACAGTCTTCACTCCTTCTGATCTGGTCATGTAAGAGTAGAAAAGTTTTGGAATGATTTCATTGAGGTAGTACAGACAGCAATCTGGCAGAAAATCCAAAGAGATTCTGGTCATACATAAAGCACACCATACATAAAGCACACACACAATCAATACCTTCACTTCGCTATAACAACTGTAAAGTCACTGATGACAGTGCCACTAAAGCAGAGTTATTAAACACGGTTTTCCGAAACCCCTTCACCAAAGAAGAGGAAGTAAATATTCGTGATATTCCAGTCAAGAACAACTGCCAAGATGGTGTCGCAAAGCAGTTTAAATCACTTAATAAAGGCAAGGCTTCTGGTCCAGATTGTATACAGTCAGGTCCCTCTCAGAGTATGCTGATAAAATAGCTCCATATTTAACAATTATGTACAACCGCTCTCTCACAGAAAGATCCTCACCTAAAGACTGGAAAACTGCTCATGTCACACCAATACCCAGAAAAGGAAGTAGGAGTAATCCGTTGAATTACAGGTCCATATCACTAACGTCGATTTGCCGTAGTGTTTTGGACCATACACTGTATTCGAACATTATGGAGTACCTCGAAGAAAACACATAGTCAGCACGAATCCAGAACATATCGTTCTTGATAATCATGAAGTGAGTACTATCGACAGGGACGACAGATTGATTCCATATTTTTAGATTTCCAGAAAGCTTTTGACACCGTTCCTCACAAGAATCATCTAACCAAACGCCGTGCCTATGGAATATCGCCTCAGTTGTGCGACTGGATTCGTGATTTCCTCTCAGAAAGGTCACAGTTGGTAGTACTAGACGGAAAGTCATTGAGTAAAACAGAAGTAATATCCGACGATCCCCAAGGATGTGTTATAGTCCCTCTATTGTTCCTGATCTATATTAACGATGTTGTGGTCTTCAGTCCTGAGACTGGTTTGATGCAGCTCTCCATGCTACTCTATCCTGTGCAAGCTTCTTCATCTCCCAGTACCTACTGCAACCTACATCCTTCTGAATCTGCTTAGTGTATTCATCTCTTGGTCTCCCCCTACGATTTTTACCCTCCACGCTGCCCTCCAATACTAAATTGGTGATCCCTTGATGCCTCAGAACATGTCCTACCAACCGATCCCTTCTTCTGGTCAAGTTGTGCCACAAACTTCTCTTCTCCCCAATCCTATTCAATACTTCCTCATTAGTTATGTGATCTACCCATCTAACCTTCAGCATTCTTCTGTAGCACCACATTTCGAAAGCTTCTATTCTCTTCTTGTCCAAACTATTTACCGTCCATTTTTCACTTCCATACATGGCTACACTCCATACAAATACTTTCAGAAATGACTTCTTGACTCTTAAATCTATACTCGATGTTAACAAATTTCTCTTCTTCAGAAACGCTTTCCTTGCCATTGCCAGTCTACATTTTATATCCTCTCTACTTCGACCATCATCAGTTATATTGCTCCCCAAATAGCAAAACTCCTTTACTACTTTAAGTGTCTCATTTCCTAATCTAATACCCTCAACATCACCCGACTTAATTCGACTACATTCCATTATCCTCGTTTTGCTTTTGTTGATGTTCATCTTATATCCTCCTTTAAAGACACTGTCCATTCCGTTCAACTGCTCTTCCAAGTCCTTTGCTGTCTCTGACAGAATTACAATGTCATCGGCGACCCTCAAAGTTTTTATTTCTTCTCCATGGATTTTAATACCTACCCCGAATTTTTCTTTTGTTTCCTTTACTGCTTGCTCAATATACAGATTGAAAAACATCGGGGAGAGGCTAAAACCCTGTCTTACTCCCTTCCCAACCACTGCTTCTCTTTCATGTCCCTCGACTCTTATAACTGCCATCTGGTTTCTGTACAAATTGTAAATAGCCTTTCGCTCCCTGTATTTTACCCCTGTCACCTTCAGAATTTGAAAGAGAGTATTCCAGTCAACATTGTCAAAAGCTTTCTCTAAGTCTACAAATGCTAGAAACGTAGGTTTGCCTTTCCTTAATCATTCTTCTAAGATAAGTCGTAAGGTCAGTATTGCCTCACGTGTTCCAGTATTTCTACGGAATCCAAACTGATCTTCCCCGAGGTCGGCTTCTACTAGTTTTTCCATTCGTCTGTAAAGAATTCGTGTTAGTATTTTGCAGCTGTGGCTTATTAAACTAATTGTTCGGTAATTTTCACATCTGTCAACACCTGCTTTCTTTGGGATTGGAATTATTATATTCTTCTTGAAGTCTGAGGGTATTTCGCCTGTTTCATACATCTTGCTCACCAGATGGTAGAGTTTTGTCAGGACTGGCTCTCCCAAGGCCGTCAGTAGTTCCAATGGAATGTTGTCTACTCCGGGGGCCTTGTTTCGACTCAGGTCTTTCAGTGCTCTGTCAAACTCTTCACGCAGTATTGTATCTCCCATTTCATCTTCATCTACATCCTCTTCCATTTCCATAATATTGTCCTCAAGTACATCGCCCTTGTATAGACCCTCTATATACTCCTTCCACCTTTCTGCTTTCCCTTCTTCGCTTAGAACTGGGTTTCCATCTGAGCTCTTGATATTCATACAAGTGGTTCTCTTATCTCCAGAAGTCTCTTTAATTTTCCTGTAGGCAGTATCTATCTTACCCCTAGTGAGATAAGCCTCTACATCCTTACATTTGTCCTCTAGCCATCCCTGCTTAGCCATTTTGCACTTCCTGTCGATCTCATTTTTGAGACGTTTGTATTCCTTTTTGACTGCTTCATTTACTGCATTTTTATATATTCTCCTTTCATCAATTAAATTCAATATTTCGTCTGTTACCCAAGGATTTCTACTAGCCCTCGTCCTTTTACCTACTTGATCCTCTGCTGCCTTCACTACTTCATCCCTCAAAGCTACCCATTCTTCTTCTACTGTATTTCTTTCCCCCATTCCTGTCAATTGTTCCCTTATGCTCTCCCTGAAACTCTGTAGAACCTCTGGTTCTTTCAGTTTATCCAGGTCCCATCTCCTTAAGTTCCCACCTTTTTGCAGTTTCTTCAGTTTTAATCTACAGGTCACAACCAATAGAGTGTGGTCAGAGTCCACATCTGCCCCTGGAAATGTCTTACAATTTAAAACCTGGTTCCTAAATCTCTGTCTTACCATTATATAATCTATCTGATACCTTTTAGTGTCTCCAGGGTTCTTCCATGTGTACAGCCTTCTATCATGATTCTTAAACCAAGTGTTCGCTATGATTAAGTTGTGCTCTGTGCAAAATTCTACCAGGTGGCTTCCTCTTTCATTTCTTAGCCCCAATCCATATTCACCTACTACGTTTCCTTCTCTCCCTTTTCCTACACTCGAATTCCAGTCACCCATGACTATTAAATTTTCGTCTCCCTTCACTATCTGAATAATTCCTTTTATTTCATCATACATTTCTTCAATTTCTTCGTCATCTGCAGAGCTAGTTGGCATATAAACTTGTACTACTGTAGTAGGTGTGGGCTGCGTATCTATCTTGGCCACAATAATGCGTTCACTATGCTGTTTGTAGTAGCTTACCCGCATTCCTATTTTCCTATTCATTATTAAACCTACTCCTGCATTACCCCTATTTGACTTTGTGTTTATAATCCTGTAGTCACCTGACCAGAAGTCTTGTTCCTCCTGCCACCGAACTTCACTAATTCCCACTATATCTAACTTTAACCTATCCATTTCCCTTTTTAAATTTTCTAACCTACCTGCCGGATTAAGGGATCTGACATTCCACGCTCCGATCCGTAGAACGCCAGTTTTCTTTCTGCTGATAACGATATAGGAGACAATCTGAGTAGCCGTCTGAGATTGTTTGCAGATGATGCTGTCATTTACCGCCTTGTAAAGTCATCGGATGACCAAAACGAATTACAAAATGATTTAAATAGGATATCTGTATGGTGCGATAAGTGCCAGTTGTTCCAGAGATAAGTCCCAGCTGTCGCACTATCCTCTGTGTCCTCGGTGGCGCAGATGGAGATGGCCGAGCGGTTCTAGGCGCTTCAGTCCGGAACAGCGCGACTGTGAAGTTATTCACATGAGTACTAAAAGAAATCCACTAAATTTCGATTACGCGATAAGTCACACAAATGTGAAAGCTGTAAATTCAACTAAATACTTAGGTATTACAATTACAAATACTGTGCAAATAGCCTAAATTGGAACGATCACATAGATAATGTTGTGGGTAGAGCAAACCAAAGGTTGCGATTCATTGGCAGAACACTTAGAAGGTGCAACAGGTCTACTAAAGAGACTGCCTACACCACGCTTGTCCGTCCTATTCTGGAGTATTGCTGCCGCAGTTGTTGGAAGACATCCGACTGGACCTAAGGAAATCAGTGCGGTACCAACATTACGGATGTCCCTCCCATTCCACATAAGTGATGAGAGAAACGCTTGAGACAACATTTTGAGAACAATGGGACGGTCGTTCAGGAAACGCAAAATGGTCTGCACACTATCCAAACTTAACATTTCTATACTTTTGTCTCTGCTGAAAATTAAAAGACGACGTCTATTAGGAAACTGCTACGACTCCCGAAGGCATGAACTGCCTTATAACAAGGGCCTGTGCTGCCATTAACCCCAAATCAAATTCAATGTGCAGCGTTGTTTCTCCAGAATCACTTTATAGCGTGTAGCAGCACCCGAGTGGCATGTGTGCTTATATTTGGTACAATAGGGCAGGCATTTGCAGAACATTTTCTTTAGATGGAAGTACAGTGTTTATATTGATACCATTTGATCTTATGTCTCAAGGTTTCTTATAAGCTTCTGTCAAATGATACAGGAAAATGTATATAGCTATGTTTGCAAAAAAACAAAGTTCAAATCACTCTGAGCACTATTGGACTTAACATCTGTGGTCATCAGTCCCTAGTACTTAGAACTACTTAAACCTAACTAACCTAATTACAACACACACATCCATGCCCGAGGCAGGATTCGAACGTGCGACAGTAGCAGTCGCGCTGTTCCGGACTGAAGCGCCTAGAACTGCTCGGCCATCTCCATCTGCGCCACCGAAGACACAGAGGATAGTGCGACTACAGGGACTTATCTCTGGCACGTCTCCCGTGAGACCTACATTCTCAATTTATTGTCCCGCGCTATATTCATAGTCACCCTGCCCATTATACTCATTATTCACGGCTTTTTGCCGATTTACGGAAGAGTTCAGGCACGGTTTGTGCATCCGCACAGAAGAAAATGGTCAAATGGCCGGTGAGGCTTAACTTCAACTTGAACGAATGTCTTGTGACGTCCGCTCAGACCAAACGCAATGAAGAACAACGAACAAAATAAAAAATAATTTTAAAAAAAGGATAGAGCGTCTGCCATGTAAGCAGGAGATCCCCAGTTCGAGTCCCGGTCGCGGCACACATTTTCACCTGCCCGTTGACCTATATCAACGCCTGTATGCAGCTAGGGGTATTCATTTAATTGTAATTTTATACACTTCATGCTATTTCAACAAATGATATCTCAGATCACAGCATTCGACGATAGCTATCGTCCCTAAGTCACTGCCGGCCGAAGTGGCCGTGCGGTTCTAGGCGCTGCAGTTTGGAACCGCGAGACCGCTACGGTCGCAGGTTCGAATCCTGCCTCGGGCATGGATGTGTGTGATGTCCTTAGGTTAGTTAGGTTTAACTAGTTCTAAGTTCTAGGGGACTAATGACCTTAGAAGTTGAGTCCCATAGTGCTCAGAGCCATTTGAACCATTTGAACCCTAAGTCACTCATTTTTATCTGCGCTGCTTATTGACTTATAGCGTCTTTTACATCTTCGTTCATTATGCAAATGTTTGTCAGAACAACGACTCGTCCACAATTACACAGCAAATTAACACAGCATGAATACCTCATATTTTGTCATACTTGTGTTTTTATTTCATGAACTCTTTACAATTTTGCGAGTAACTGTATTTAAAGATTGATTGCAAGTGAAGTTAAAAACTGTGCTAATTTAAAAACGGTCAGTCGCATGCGTTAGCAGACACCATAATTGAAAAGAGAACTAAGACACTTCTTTCAAGAAGGTATAAATAATTATTTAAACAAATTTTAGTGAAAGTTTGTTTTCATTTAATGTGAGCGCCCATGAGCAAGAATACCAGCTTATTTATTTACGAACAAACCTTTCCTTGTAATTATTGTTTATCATCTGAGTGTGACCAGATATTGTCGCAGAAGAAGCTGAGTACTACAGTCACCGTGGTGTAGTTGTTATGATACTAGGCTGTTGCATTGAGGGTTGTAGTTCAGTACTCATCTGGACAGTAAAATTTTTATTTTTAAACCTATTCGGTTCGATTACATTCTAGAAGTACCCACAAATGTCAAGAATCATTGAGCTGGAATGTTCTATAACTGTATATCCACCGTATGTGTTCTGGCCGAGCCGGTCTGGGTGGCTGAGCGGTTCTAGGCGCTGCAATCCTGAACCGCGCGACTGCTACGGTCGCAGGTTCGAATCCTGCCTCGAGCATGGATGTGAGTGATGGCCTTAGGCTAGTTAGGTTTAAGTAGTTCTAAGTTCTAGGGGACTGATGACCTCAGATGTTAAGTCCCATAGTGCTCAGAGCCATTTTGTTCTGGCCGGAGGCTGTTCACTCCGCGCTCTTGTATGTGCAAGTGCTGAATAAACCTTCGTTAAGTGAAGTTAGTGTTCATCTTTCATCTAATTACACCTTCTTCTACGTGACAGTATTTATAAAATTTCTTTATTTAAATATAGGTGTAATATATTAGTTTAGTCCAGTAAGTGGTCACGTTGAGTCAAATCTTGTGTGAAGGGCTTAAGAACGACATATTTTTGGTGGGGACGGCCTTCAGCCGATGGCAAAGCAGACAGCAGTGGAACACTAAGTGAATCAAGTGAGGACTTGGATTTTTCGAATGAAAAGGTGAAGTGGCCTATTCTGGAAACTTGGATGTTCGCTCTGGAAGAAGGCATACCTGCCTGTAGTATCATGTAGTTTTTGATGGAGTGGATGATATATTCTGGGTTGTGAACAACCGCTAACATACTTCAATTTCTCAAGGAATTTTATGCTTCGAGAGATCTAAATGTGGTCCAGAGTAGGACTCCAACTTTTACTGCTTGTATTACCAAACTGAGGATACAAAGAGTTTAAATTTCTGCTTGTCGTCTCACGTTGTAAATCATCATTTTGAGCTGTAAACTATTCTGAGCTGGTAAATATTTCGTGTATTGTGATTACAAAACTGAATTAGTTTTCACGTACCTTTGATGACGATTTAGTTTCCTGTGTTTGTTACCATTCTAGTAACGCTTCCAACGTAACTTTATTGCATTTGACAAGGGTGTCTTCTGTCCGTATATATGAAACGTCCTTTCTTGAATAAACGTTATTCTTCTTCTTTTGCTTGTGCCTTTGTGCAATGTTTTCGCCAGGTCGGCATGGTTACGATCACATTCGGCAGGGTTAATTTTAAGGGGTGGCCGGGTGCCCTTCCAGTCACCACCCCGTTAAGCGAAATGATGAAGATGATGATGAAATGATGAAGACAAACACTCAGTCCCTGGACAGGGAAAATCTCCAACCTGGCCGGGAATCGAACTCGGGACCCCATGATCGAGAGGCAGCAATGCTAGCCACTAGACCACGAGCTGCAGACTTCCTTGAATAAACATTATTCAACGTAAATCAGTTACATATCTTAGAATAGAAACCTTAGAATTAAGTTATTCATTTAACTTTTATTTTTTGTTTCTTTGTATTTTACTAACTTACAATTCTAGCCAATTCTAGAGTATTTGACTATAGGATTACAGCCGCAGGTTATTATCCGCAGCAAATTATCTGTGGTGCATGAATGCAGACATGCATGGTTGAACCCTATGACTACATCGAGCCACCCTTTTTAAACAGAGCCCTGCATAGCCCAACTACCTAAAGTGCGTGTAACGGCAATTCGCTCGTATGGGGTACTATGTGGAAGAGCGTATACACAAACTGTAAACTTTAGGTACCGTCACAATTCCAAACTGAGTCCACGAAGTATCTCTGTAACATTCGCTTATTGGTCAATCCTACCGATGGTAAATCTGTCAGGACGTCTTTGAATAATGTCGCTGTCTTCCTATAATCCTACCTAGTAGGGATTCTGAAACCTCGATCAGCAATCAAGAACGGGTAGTCCTTACCTTCTATATGCGGTCTCCTTTCAATAGGAGCTGAAGTTTCATAATATTCTTATAATAAACAGAGTCTACTATTCGGCTTACATGTTGCTGTCCTTGCGTAATTGTTGCATTTAACATCGCCTTGCAACTTTCCCATTAAATAATTAGTCGACTTGACTGTGTCAAGCAGCACACCACAAATACTATTCTAGTACATTACATAATTTTTTCCCTTGCTATCTGCATTAATCTGCATTTTTAATTCATTCATAACAAGCTGCCACTCGTCATCCTGAAGATGTATTCTATTTAAGTCGTCTTGTATCCTCCTACGGAGATTTAACGGCGACGATGCTCTCTTGTACACTACAGCATCATCAGCAGACAGTTGCAGACTGCTGCTTACTCTATTCGTCAGGTTATTTCTGTATGCAGGGCACAAGAGCAGTCCCATCACACTTCCCTGGGGTACTCTTGACGGTATACTCTCATGAAAATACACCGAAAGGACAACGTACGGGATTTTATTACTCAAGAACTTTCCAAGCCAGTCACAAATCTGAGAACTTATTTCGTCCCCTCCGACATTTGTTAGCAGTATGCTGTGGGAAACCGTTCCCAGTATATCATGTGAGAAAACGGCAATCTGAGTTTTGCACGATCGATGATTTCTAAATTTATTCCGATTTCTGGACATAAGCTTCTCTGTCTCAAGGAAATTTATTGTCTTCGGCATAACACATACGAAATCCTAGGATGTCTTTATCCTATGTACAGTCGATGAACCGTCGAAAAACTTCAAACAAGTCCCCTCTGCATCAATCTGATGTTAAAAGTGAAGACAACTGACAGATGTAAGAAATACATTTTTATTTGAAAACACTTTTCGCATGAGGATACTATTACCGTTCCATTGCTTAATTGTCACAGTAATGCTGAAAAGAATCCATTAAAATAATCTCGCTCGGTAATGAAAAACAGTTTAGAGTTTTCATAGCGAACAAGGGGAAAGGCCTAGAAACAATTCCTATTTTACCCGAACCGCATTAACCGCTTTCCTAACTCGTGTTTAACAGAGAATTTTTTTACACCGCGAAAGTCGCGCGTAAACTGGAAACAACGTAAGTCACTCCTGTTTATAAAATGTGTAAAGGAATACGTGTACAGGACTACAGAGTGGTAGCGCTAACGAATACCTGTTGCAACATCCCTGATTCGTATGAGAAAGACAAGGTCGATTTCTTCCCGGATCCTTCCCTAAATCAAGCTTGTGCTTTGTCTGTACTGACTTCATCGTCGACGGAGCGTTAAACTTCATCTTCCTCCTTTCCTTTGCAGGATACTAGAGAGGGAAGAGGGTGACATTCTTGTCGGTGCTTTAACCCATAAATATTTCGTCTCACACGCTATAGTTTCGACTTATGTCCTAGGAATACTTCCGTCGTGTCATGTTACGAGGCGGCCGCGAGCTTAAGTAAGTATGTGAATCAGGCCCATAGGTCAGCAAAGGTTGCCCAAGCCTGTTATATATTTACAATGAACATGGGGTCATTCAGAGTATACTCGTAATTACTTCACAACCTCGTAATATGCCTCGTTGACTGTAACCAATACGCTATACTGGACAGTGAATATCATACAGAAATGATGGAAACATAAGGTGTGCTTCAGTGTAACTTAGCGGGAACGTTAATTTTCATCGTATACTATTGCGCTACAGCCCCGCTTGGCCTTCCGGATGATTCTCATGACCAACTTAGCAGGAGACGTCACGTCATGGCACTGTAAGAAGCCTCAGTAGTAGCTGTTCCTACGTGAGCGGCCGTAAGCAGATTATGCTAAGATCACAAAAGTCGCCACCATGGGCTCCTGAAAGGAGAAACTGCTACGCAGCCAGGGCTGTGAAATCACTGACACAATGGGAAGCTGAGGCAGTGATGCCTTGTGCCTCGGTTCTGCTGTCTCTAATGACCTCGTTGTGGACGGGACGTTAAAACCTAATAATTGTTCCTTCCTGTTTAGGTTTTGTTGTGACTCAGAGGAGAGAAGTCTTACCATGTCAAGAACAAGTCCGCATATGTAATGCTCAATTTAGACAGGCACTGTTGGTCACCACCAGGAGCCAACTACGAGGCAGGGTCTACGCTGGACAATCACCACCAGGAGCCAACTACGAGGCAGAGTCTACGCATGACAACGTCCTTAGATAGGTAATGAAGCTCTCTCCTTTAGCTGCTTGTTGGCAGTCCTCGCCTAAGTCCGAATACTGCTAGACTTGGTGCACCCAGCCGGCGGGCCGCCTGACGGCTAGCTTCCATGCACTGCAAGCCGGTTACCCTGGGGGTCCACAGTTCGCGCCTAGTCCACCTAGCTGCAGACATTTCCTGTCCTGTTCTACTTACGAACAGAGCACAGGCGAAGGAAATTATAGTTTAACGTCCCGTCAACAGTGAGATCATTAGAGAAGGAACAGATGGTCTGATTATGGAAGGACAGGGAAGGAGCTCGGCCGTGCCCGTTTTCAAAGGAAATGGCCAGATGGGGTTTTGAACCGTGATCCTTGCGAATGCGAGTCCAACGTGCCAACCACCGCAAAAAGAGCGAGCGAAAAACGACTATCTATATGCTCCCGTATAAGCCCTAATTTGTCTTACCTCCGTGGTCCTTAAACGAAATGTATATTGGCGCCAGTGGAATCCTTCTGCAGTCAGCTTGAAATGCCGATTCTCTAAATTTTCTGAATAGTGTTCTTTAAAGAGAATTTTACCTTGCCTCACACATTGCCATTTTAGTTCCCGAAGCATCTCAGTAATACTTGCATGTTGTTCGTTCGAACCTACCAGTAACTAATCTAGCAGTCCTCCTCTGAATAGCTTCGTAGTCTTCCTTAAACCCGACCTTGCGCAGATCCCAAACACTCAGACTGAATCGCACTAGCGTCCTGTACTTGGTCTACTTTATAGATGAACCACACTTTCCTAAAATTATCCCAATAAATCAAAGTAAACTATTAGCATTCCGTACTACATTTCTCATATACTCGTTCCATTTCATATCGCTTTGCAAGGTTACACTTAGATGCACTGCCGGAGAAAAATACACTCCTGGAAATGGAAAACATTGACACCGGTGTGTCAGACCCACCATACTTGCTCCGGACACTGCGAGAGGGCTGCACAAGCAATGATTACACGCACGGCACAGTGGACACACCAGGAACCGCGGTGTTGGCCGTCGAATGGCGCTAGCTGCGCAGCATTTGTGCACCGCCGCCGTCAGTGTCAGCCAGTTTGCCGTGGCATACGGAGCTCCATCGCAGTCTTTAACACTGGTAGCATGCCGCGACAGCGTGGACGTGAACCGTATGTGCAGTTGACGGACTTTGAGCGAGGGCGTATAGTGGGCATGCGGGAGGCCGGGTGGACGTACCGCCGAATTGCTCAACACGTGGGGCGTGAGGTCTCCACAGTACATCGATGTTGTCGCCAGTGGTCGGCTGAAGGTGCACGTGCCCGTCGACCTGGGACCGGACCGCAGCGACGCACGGATGCACGCCAAGACCGTAGGATCCTACGCAGTGCCGTAGGGGACCGCACCGCCACTTCCCAGCAAATTAGGGACACTGTTGCTCCTGGGGTATCGGCGAGGACCATTCGCAACCGTCTCCATGAAGCTGGGCTACGGTCCCGCACACCGTTAGGCCGTCTTCCGCTCACGCCCCAACATCGTGCAGCCCGCCTCCAGTGGTGTCGCGACAGGCGTGAATGGAGGGACGAATGGAGACGTGTCGTCTTCAGCGATGAGAGTCGCTTCTGCCTTGGTGCCAATGATGGTCGTATGCGTGTTTGGCACCGTGCAGGTGAGCGCCACAATCAGGACTGCATACGACCGAGGCACACAGGGCCAACACCCGGCATCATGGTGTGGGGAGCGATCTCCTACACTGGCCGTACACCACTGGTGATCGTCGAGGGGACACTGAATAGTGCAAGGTACATCCAAACCGTCATCGAACCCATCGTTCTACCATTCCTAGACCGGCAAGGGAACTTGCTGTTCCAACAGGACAATGCACGTCCGCATGTATCCTGTGCCACCCAACGTGCTCTAGAAGGTGTAAGTCAACTACCCTGGCCAGCAAGATCTCCGGATCTGTCCCCCATTGAGCATGTTTGGGACTGGATGAAGCGTCGTCTCACGCGGTCTGCACGTCCAGCACGAACGCTGGTCCAACTGAGGCGCCAGGTGGAAATGGCATGGCAAGCCGTTCCACAGGACTACATCCAGCATATCTACGATCGTCTCCATGGGAGAATAGCAGCCTGCATTGCTGCGAAAGGTGGATATACACTGTACTAGTCCCGACATTGTGCATGCTCTGTTGCCTGTGTCTATGTGCCTGTGGTTCTGTCAGTGTGATCATGTGATGTATCTGACCCCAAGAATGTGTCAATAAAGTTTCCCCTTCCTGGGACAATGAATTCACGGTGTTCTTATTTCAATTTCCAGGAGTGTAGTAAATCATATTAGAGGTTTCCACTTCACTCAAGATTTATTGTTGCGATAGTGCATAAGGAATACATGAAACGATTAGATTTGCAGCTCAGTAGAACAAGCGGTTCTTAGGTACCAGATATCGACCGATGCTGAAACATCCATATCAGTACGTGGTGTTGCCTCCACGAGTGGCAAGGCAGGCCCTGAATCTGACATCCAATCGATCTTACAGATGGCTAATACTGTCCTGCGATACGTTATGCCACGCCTGCTCGACATGTTCACTTACTTCTGTAAGAATTGTTGGCCGACGAGTCGCAGAAGATACTTCTCGTTCCATCATATTCCACACGTGCGCGACTGGAGACATATCCTGAGAGTGTGCTGGCCTGGGAAGTTGCTGCATGTCCTGTCCAGCACATTGACTTCCACAGGCAGTTCGTCGAAGAACATTAGCCTGTTGGAACAACACAACACCATCTCGTTGCAAAACTAGCAATAGACTGGGTCTAACAACATTCTGCACATACCGGGTGCTGGTTAACGTCATCTCCAGAAACACCAAACGCTAACAAGATTTGCAGCTTAACGCACCCCGGACCATAAGGCCTGCGGTGGGGCCAATGTGTCTTGACCGAAAGCAGCCTACGAGACAGCTCTCAGCTGGTCTACGTTGCACGCGCAAACGACCATCATCTGCGTGATGGCAGAACCTACATTCATTGCTGAAAATCATAACTCGCCATCTCACCTTCCTTGTGCAGGTAGATCTGTGGCGTGAGTATAATACGGACTAGAGGTGTATGTGCCTATAGTCCCATTGCTAATAAGCAGTTCACAACAGTTCGTGTTGACACATCTGGGCTCACATCCCCACTTATCTGTACAGTGGTAGCTGTATGATCTGCCACTGCTGCCCTTACAATAGGACGACCCTGATGGGCGTCTGTGCTGCGTGGACGTCCAGCAGCTTGTTTACGGGTGTAGGAATTTTCATGTGACCATTGATGACAGCATCGTTGGACAACTGATACAGCACTTGCTGCTTTTGTGGCTGTTCTCAGAAATGACTATCCCTCCACTCAGAAGGCCACACTTTGACTCTTTTCACTCTCTCTCAGTCGGCTGTAGGAAGCACGAGTGCATCTCCGTATGGTTGCCTGCTTGATTCACATGTCTGCATCAAAACTAACTGACTCAACTGACAGACACATGTAACGCTGTTGTAGCTATGCCACTACGCTAACTGTTGGCAGACGACGTTGGAAACATTATCAGTACATCTACTATCCACCAGGTGGCATGTGCCACCATCAGATCAAAATTGATTTTCTCTTTCCAGGTGGAGTAATTTAGTTTACAGGAGTGTGTTTAATCGAAGTGACTGTGAGTAGTTACCCCCTGGTTATTCTAGAGCAGGCAACGAAAGCTAATTAAATCATTATCTGAACTATCAAGTCAATATCTTTTCCCCTGACATAAAAACCACAATTTCTATATCTATCGTTTTTATAAACCAAGAAACTTCCCAATTCTAGCACAATAATAACAACGTGATTAAAATTACGACATAGTTGCTAAAAATTAATAAATACAAAATTGTAACTAAAGAAGTAAAAATAAAATAATTCCACTCTATTTTTCTGAATAAATAACACACATAGAATAAGTATTAATTTGTTTATAGCTGTACACCCAAATTTTAAAGCAGCAATAGTATGTAGTTTGTCTTCATTATCGAATAGTTTTTAGTACAACGATCTAGAAGAATAATCTTATATTTATCATTTAGAATTAATGTAACATTCTGATCAAATTTAGTTGGTAAAAATACAGCTTTTCAGATATTTAAGAATTATTTTTTTTAATTCGATTAATTTAGTAAAGCCTTCTGTAGAGACATAATTGAATTTATTAAGCTTGTTTAACAGCTCATCTGTATTGTTGTCCATGGGCGTTTTTTGTTTTATTTATATATAAAAATTATTTAGATTTCTGTAAAAATAAAAATTGTTATGTAGTTTAAACTTATACATGTTTTCAATTATGTATACTGAAGTTTAAACTAATTAACAATTTTTATATTTAAAATATGCCCTCTACCTCCATATAGAGATTAAAGAAATAAATTCATTCTCAAAATGTGCTAACCCTTGGTGGCAGGAGAAAGCTGGTGGGGCTTTTTGTTGGTACTCTCTTCATTTCATCTTTCCACACTTTGTGTTTTCGTCGATTTTGCTCTGCGACTTTGTTTGCTATCTTCATCCATCAATTTTCTTGTTTAGTGCATTTTCACATCCACGCCTTGCCATAGACGGAAGAGCTGCTTGTGGCTGATGTTCTCGTTTTCTTCCAGACGGGCTGCAGGAGTGGGCGGTTAGCAAATACATTAGGATTGGCTGGCCAGTCCAATTCCTATAGCATTCTGCTTTATCCCACTGTGCAAGGAAATAGCGTACACTAATCGTATATACAGGCTGATTTTTTCCATCGTGTACAAATACTAGGAATTGATCAATGAGAGAATATGGAACAAGAAAGGTCTAATGAAGTTATGTTCGAAAATGCATGGTTTCCATGGTAGAGACCATTTATTCAATCCAACTTTGTTACAGAGACTGCAGTCTAACACACGCTGTACCATCCAGCGACAGTTACAGTATGCATGGTTTCCTGCCGGAGGGTGGTACTGTTCCACATACGTCACGCCCTAGCGCCATCTACTGCCATAGTAATTGGTAATATTGTGTCTGATTCACTTCTCTGGCTGCCTCACCTTGAGGTGGACGTGAAACAGCGTTGTACACAATGCTTCTGCATTTGAATTGGAGCTTGCCGACATGGTGTTTACTTATGGAAAGGCAAATGGCAACGGATGGCAGGCAGTAAGGTTGTATCAGGATACTTATCCTGGCCGAAAACAACCACAGCATTTAATGTTCGCAATAATGTTTCTAATGTTTCGCCGTTTCTCTGAGACAGGGTAGTTTCTGCAAGAAGTAAATTATGAAGGACACGCCTGAAATGTCCAGACACGAGGAAAATGTGATCAACACTGCGGAAGACGACCGCCATGTCGATACAAGGCAGTTGCCCTGTCAATACAGGGTAAGACAGACGACCGCATGTAACATTCTCCATGACAACTGTTACTGCTCTTATCACTTACAGCGGGTGCGTGGCTTACTAGTGACAAACTTTCCATATCAGAAGCAGATTTGTCATAGGTTTCTTCACCAGGCAAACACGATTCCGGTATTTGCATCCTATTCAAAGATGAGGCCACTTTACGCAGAGTAATACATTAAACCTCCATAAAAATAATCCGTGGTATATATACATGGTATGGTGACAGCGAATCATCAGCATAGATGCAGCTGGAATGTGTGAGCCGCGATATTTGGCGATCGTATTTTGGGACCATTCTTCCCTCCGTGTCACCTAACAGTCAGGAACTATAGGCATTTCTTATGGGTGACTTCTCCTCCCCTACTGGAGAAGATAGTGTCGGAAGTTCCATGCGGCTTTTCGCGGATGATGCTGTAGTATACAGAGAAGTTGCAGCATTAGAAAATTGTAGCGAAATGCAGGAAGATCTGCAGCGGATAGGCACTTGGTGCAGGGAGTGGCAACTGACCCTTAACATAGACAAATGTAATGTATTGCGAATACATAGAAAGAAGGATCCTTTATTGTATGATTATATGATAGCGGAACAAACACTGGTAGCAGTTACTTCTGTAAAATATCTGGGAGTATGCGTGCGGAACGATTTGAAGTGGAATGATCATATAAAATTAATTGTTGGTAAGGCGGGTACCAGGTTGAGATTCATTGGGAGAGTCCTTAGAAAATGTAGTCCATCAACAAAGGAGGTGGCTTACAAAACACTCGTTCGACCTATACTTGAGTATTGCTCATCAGTGTGGGATCCGTACCAGATCGGGTTGACGGAGGAGATAGAGAAGATCCAAAGAAGAGCGTCGCGTTTCGTCACAGGGTTATTTGGTAACCGTGATAGCGTTACGGAGATGTTTAACAAACTCAAGTGGCAGACTCTGCAAGAGAGGCGCTCTGCATCGCGGTGTAGCTTGCTCGCCAGGTTTCGAGAGGTTGCGTTTCTGGATGAGGTATCGAATATATTGCTTCCCCCTACTTATACCTCCCGAGGAGATCACGAATGTAAAATTAGAGAGATTAGAGCGCGCACAGAGGCTTTCAGACAGTCGTTCTTCCCGCGAACCATACGCGACTGGAACAGGAAAGGGAGATAATGACAGTGGCACGTAAAGTGCCCTCCGCCACACACCGTTGGGTGGCTTGCGGAGTATGAATGTAGATGTAGAATGTAGATGTAGATCATTGACGATTCGAAGGGTTATGTGGCTGCCACATGATAGTGCTCCAGCCCACTTCGCCATTAACGTCAGGAGGCATCTCAGTGTGTCTTCCCTGGTCGATAGATTAGACAAGGAGATCCATTTGCATAGCCTACTCGTTCACTGGATCTAAAACAGTGTGATTTCTGGTTATGAGGACATCTAAAATGTATCATGTATGCAGAGCCCATTCTACATGCGGAGATACTGGAGCATCGTAGTCATGCTGCCTTTGACAATGTTTGGATGCAGCCTGGCCGAAGTGAACGTGTGAGGCAGAATCTACTGTGGTGTGTACATGCATGCACTGAGGCACATGGAGACCGTTTCCCACACTTATTGTAACTGTGACAGCATAGTACAGAGCATGTTAGAGCGCACTCTCTGTAACAAAGTGTGACTGAGTAATGGTCTCTAGTAATGAAACGATGTATCTCAGGACATAGGTTCATTAAACCTTTTTTGTTCCATACACTACCATCGATCAGTCCCTAGGGATTGTACATGGTGGAATAAATTACACTGTGTAGTTGGTCACTGAGTGAGAAAGTTGATATGGACCATAATTTCTGCATGTGGTGTACTCTATTAGCAGTTCCCTGAACCAGTTCCGTCTGCTAAATCAGTTCAGGAAACTAGTTTGACAGCGTTGTGAAGTCTGAGGGTCGTGCAAAGCTGTATTCTGCCTGCGCCATATAGTGACAAAAACTTTAGTCAGCCACGAGGCACTCAAGACGTAGGAGCTACGCAATAAGTCACATCAGCAGGTATGCCGCATAGATCGATTTTCGTTAATTTTTCAGAGAAATATTAACCAACTTTTAAAAATCGCAAATGCTCACCAATCTAATACGGGTAACCACAAAACTGTAATTAATAGAATTGGAAATCATTAAATATGCCTAAATATACTCAATTAATATTGTGTGCTGTACATCATACATTGCATTCTTTTTTAAAAGTAGCACACAGATTCATAGTAGTTATCTCTGTAGCTAACACATTCATTCTCCTACACATATTTACAACAAAAATAGGATAAATTTCACCAAAAGTGACTAGATGTACATTGACATAACCGTTCAATTGGTTTACCTGCTTAAAATCGGGGAAAGTGTCATATGCCTTCAAATAATTGTTTGGAGTAACTTGATTCCACATTTCTTGAGGAAAAACTTCATTTCTGCCATTCTTTACATAGATATTATGTAATTTAATACCATATAATTAAGAAGAATCTATCAACAGATCATTTTCTGTTTGGAAAACAACATAAATAAAGTAATCAAATTCTGCAGAATTATGGTAATTGGTTATACGTAATTCGACACGACTTTTTCCACTTAACCCAGTGATGTCAATGGTTATGGAATCATAGCAAGATAAGGGAATTTTTGGATTTTTAGTAGTTTTTTCTCCAGCTGGAGTGAACACTCTGGCTCATATCTCAACTCCACAGAAAGGCAAATTTCCATTGATTCCACAAGAATTTCACCTTCCTTAGATTTTATCTTTCCATTATTAAAGGTTTGATCTACCATTGTTATCACATTTTCTATTAATGAAGTCAATTATATGGGGACAGACAAAGAAATGAAAGGGTACTCCAGTCTGCACAGAATATTGTTTTCTTTCTGTCTGATGATAACATCTAACAGCTCTGAGAGATAGTTGTGAATCAAGGGAATCAAGGAAATCTAGTGGAAAGAGAACATCATTTCTCTTACATTTTATCTTCCCATTATTAAAGGTTTGATCTACTATTGTTATCACATTTGCTATTAATGAAGTCAATTGCATGGGGACAGACAAAGAAATGAAAGGGTACTCCAGTCTGCACAGAATATTGTTTTCTTTCTTTCTGATGATAACATCTAACAGCTCTGAGAGATAGTTATGAATCAATTTTTTATTGGATTTACCATCATATGTGGGATAAACTGTACCATCAGCTCCAGCAATACAAAAGCCCATGTACATTTTAGAATTATTAAGATGAAACTAGCCACCACCAATATGAATATTAATCTCTCTCCTCTCATTGGCAAGATTTACATTGTTTTTAGTCTTCTCATTCACAGGGAATGAGTAAAATTTATAGCTCTCAGTCTGTTTCATTTAATAAGGATGAAATTTATTAAGACATTTTTACAGCAACTGTCACATAAGCACCATTGAAGTCAATCAAATTAATTTTTTTGTCAGGCATAGTAATTTCTAAATCCTGTATAGTATCAAAAATTCGAATATATATAGGATAATGTGGCCTGTGAATGAATAGTGAACGAAATTATACATTGGGTTTGAGAAAAACAATAATATTACTTTCCCTATGAAAATGATCACCATGCCTTAGATACATTCCATCAGCCAAATTAAAATTAATGTTGATTAACTCGAATTGAATAATTTTAGCCATGTCATTAGCAGTAGTTTCTTCATGTGCTTAAATAATTTGGCTACTAAATCCTAGTACACTTCCAATGCTATCCTATATGTTCATTTATAATTTAACATCACTCTCATTATAACTTTATTTAAAATTTCATCCTATTAATGTATATATTAGGCTTTATCTGTCTATAATTTTTTCTAAATTTTTCAAGCCATATTTTTCAATAGGATTTTCTACTGTTTCTCCATCACAATACAATTTGTCATTTTTCTATTCAATATTTGGTGTTAACAATGTTGTACAAAAACGGACTAGTGAAACAATAGTATTGATCTGTGTTACAGAATTTGTTAGTCGTTTTTTTGAGAATCAGTGGCTTGTCACTGAACTGATATTGATGACTCATTTTCATTAGTAATAAATTATAGAATTTAATCAATAAAACTGAGTGGGATCCGAAAATAAAAATTCTAGAGAAGGAACCAAAGAATACGCATGACCAGCTGTAGCCTAACTCTATTCCATGTGTAATAATAGGTACAAGTGTACATGGAAAAACAACATTAATGAATGATGGTTATATTCTAGCTCCAGGATGGCTAAAGTAAAATAAAATAAATTATTTTTGTATGTTAAGCTTGAATCAATCAAATTTCTCAGAATTTATAGAAATGTGTAAATAAGTTGAATTCAAATATAATGAGGAGATAAATACATTTATCGAAAATAATGATCAAATTATACCACTGGATGAATGTCAAGATAATTCAGCTGTAGCGATCGATGATATTACTCTCTAAAATAAGGATGTAGTTATACAATATCGTACTAGAGGAAGACACAAAGGAATCGATTTGTATTTAGCCCAAACATACTGTCAGATACCAACACAATTAATTATAGATAATATAAATTTTGTAAATATTTTAGACAAGATGACAGATTTAAATCATATGTATCATGAGTTCATCAGTGGCAATTTAAAAGTTGGCGATTTTCAAGAAATGTATAGTAAATGCTTTAATGGAGACAAATTTGGTTTTATTAAAGGTGATATGACATTAAAAATTACTATTTGTAAGTACGGAGACAAGATAAAAACTTCTAAAAACATGAACATCAAAATGAATGCTAAACACGAACATTAGACATTAAGCATAAATGTAAAATATAAATGTTAAAATTTTAAACGTTAAAAATAAATCATTTGTATTTAATATTCTTATTAAATGTCTGCAAAATGTTATTATCAAGTAGGGCTGATTACACATATGAGCTACAGCTTGTTACAAACACTAAAAGAAATAGAAAGGAGAAACAGTAAGGGGTTGAATATGAAAAATATACAAAAGTTCAGCCTCTAAATGATGCAATCAATGAAGTAAAACAAGGAATCGATGGGTTAGGTGATGATGATCTGAAAGCAGTAGAAGGAAACAGAGAAGTCGAAAATCAGGAGCCCGCATCTCGTGGTCGTGTGGTAGCGTTCTCGCTTCCCACGCCCGGGTTCCCGGGTTCTATTCCCGGCGGGGTCAGGGATTTTCTCTGCCTCGTGATGGCTGGGTGTTGTGTGCTGTCCTTAGGTTAGTTAGGTTTAAGTAGTTCTAAGTTCTAGGGGACTGATGACCATAGATGTTAAGTCCCACAGTGCTCAGAGCCATTTGAACCATTTTTTGAAAATCAGGAGGTTCCTTATAAAAATTTTGAAGAATTTAGTGATATACCAGTGATTCAGCAATACGATCACAATAAAAGAGATTATACATTAAGCTTATCAGATATACATGCTTTTTTGAAGAACTATGATAAAGACTTTAAAAATCGAGAGAAACAAGCCACAAAAAATAAACATAAGTGAGAGAATGCTAGAATACATTAACAATACTGAAAACATAGTTTTTGGATTGAAACCTGTCAGTACATTTAAAACTATTCGGAAATTACCAGTAGAATTTGTTGGAGATAAGGTAACTATTGGTGAAAGGACATATGAAAGTACAGATGGTCTAATGAACCTTTTAGTTAAAAAACAGGCTACTGGTGATGATTTACAAGAAAAATTTGATGATATTTATTTGTTAAATGATGTATATTATCATATGACTCAGAAGCAGAATATACTGAAAATGATATAAATGAAATAAAATCAAGTAAAGGACACAAATGTAATAATTTAATAAAGAGAATTGTTGAAAAATATTTTCCTACCTTTTTACAACGAAAATCATCATATAATATATCTGAAAAAATGGTGAAATTTAATTTATAAAATTTCTGTAGAAAACAATATAATATATCTGGATGAATGATGTTAGAGATTTAATTGATAGATTAATAGTATTTCGTTGAGAAGAAATGGCTGTAAATAAAAATTTTCATCAGGAAAAAGTGGAATAACACACATTTTAACGAAAATATTTACTGATTTAGTGGTGAATAATCCAAAGGACTACCATATCTCATAATATCTTTGAAAAACTTGCACGCAGATTACGTAAGAATGAAGCATATGGAAAAGGATTAATTAATACTGCAATTGATAAATTACCATGCAAAATGCATCTCCCTGGTTATAATTATTGTGGTCCAGGAACCAAATTACAAGAAAGATTTGATAGAGATAATAAAGGAATAAAGGCATTAATTGAAACACTAGGAAAAAGATATGAAGTAGATAAAGAAGTGCAGCTACCTGAAAAAGAAAGAATGTATGTTTCTGATGCAATTGTGGAAAAAGTAGCAGCTACTACAGATAGAGGAATAACGAAGGGAAACAGAAAATTAGGTGTGTGATTTGGATGTCAATGATTATCGTTGTTCACTATAAGATTATTAATATTTATGGAAAATCTTATCTTTATAAATGGATAACCTCAGTATTGGTTGTACTTTGCTACCTATTGGTAAGACTACACCAAAACAAATAAATATTAAACTCATTGATTAGCAGTCACATAGTAGTGACAATTTTTTAACTTGTGCACAAAAACGAAAGGGAGATACGAAGACAAGTAGAAACTTGCTTATAACATTATTTATGCCTGTTGTGAAGAAAAATAAAGAATATTCATCAAAAAGGAAAGAAGGTTCAGCACTAACAAACCATGAAGGAGGTTTTCTTTCATTAATTTTGGCAGGCATTACCATATTTAGCTTCTGTTGATTCATTAGCAGGTAGAGCAGCTGCTACTACAAAAGCGGTAATAGAGAAGAGAAATGTTTAGGAATTAGAAGAACAAGAAAGTCATAATTTAACAAAGTGGGAGAAGGTTTTAGTTGGTGCAAGAGTGAAGACAAAAAAATTTCCAAAACACATTCGATGTGTTTCCAAATCTATTAAGTAATTTTGATGTATGAAATCTTGCTAAACAACTAAAAATCAAACACTTTCATGATGCCTTTGTGATTGATGATTTACCTAATTATCCCAGAGAACAATAAATTGAATTTTTTAATTTTGGTATTTAAGACCATGTAGATACGCAGTGGATATATTAATACAGGAATAATGATGAAAAATTTGAGTTTGATTCATTTGGAGGCAATATTCTTCAAGAATTGGTTAACATCTTGGCTCAAGTAAGCTGTATTAGAATCAGCAACGACTACAAAATTTTTATGAAGTCATATGTGGTCATTTGTGTATATTTGTGCTACACCACTGTTAGACAACTATACATTTAATAATATTTTGAACATAATAAATGAACATTTTTGAAGGTAAGGTGTGTCCTAAAGGCAACAAAATTAATTTACAAGTATTAGAAAAAGTAAAATCGACTTTATTTTTATTCGACCCCAAAATAAAAAATATGATTAAAGAATTTCAGAAAAAATTAATTAAAATTTTTAAATAACCAATGGCTATATTAGTTTTAAAGAAAGAAGATTAGTCAATATAAAAGATCCACTGATGATGTTATACAACAAGAATTAGAAATTATATTACCAAACAAGTGTTAGCGCCTTATAGTTTGTAACCCTGATAATTACTTTACAAGAACAGAAATAGAAAAGATTTAACCAATTTAATTTCATATGTTAAATGGGAATGTGGAAAAACAGCTGATAAACTAGGAGAAGAATTTTCATTTATTAAATAAAATGAACAAACAATTCAATTCGAGTGTGGTTTTATTCTTAATAAAGTTTTTATTGTTGGTAAAAATATAAATAAAAATTATCTTTCAGCGCTTTTTATATTAAATTCAGTGGTTTTGATTCAGTTTACAATGTGACTAGTGGCACTGCATAAATAAAAATGGAATATATATCAACCTTTCTAACCATGATATGGAAATATTCTGTTAAAATTGTAACAGTGCATGTAAAAATTATATTTGGTGAAATATTTAAAATTTAATAAACTTTTCATCGATACAAATGGACAATCATATTTGGTACTTGAAGTGCAGAAAATTTATTGAGACTCATCATCCTCAAAGAGTCAGCTCTACAAATGGTAGGCAGGGGACTGAAGATTGATCCACATTATGTGAAACTAAAAAGAACAAATTGATTAAAGAACTTGTAGTCGATGGACTATATATTCTTGAAGTAATTGTCAATAAATTACATAAACCTATAAGGAAAAAAGAGAAAGATGTTGTTTCTTTCAGTGTAGATGATTTATGGAAAGCAGATTTAGGAGAAATAGATTCTTGTCAATTGAAAGAAATTTCAAACATAAATAAAAGGTATCAATATTTATTGACTGTGACTCATGTGACTCTAAATTTGTATGGGCTATTCCAGTTATAGATAAAACATGCAGAAATGTAGTTTTTTCTTTTGAAAATATACTTAGAGAGAGAATTGTATAATAAAAATTTTTCAGACCTTATGAAAAATTTAGCAATAATCACATATCAACTTTTACAGACTCAGAACCATCTTTTGTAGAAAGATATCATAAGACATTAAAAGAAAAAAATTGTGGAACGGATTTGTTCTTCAAGGAAAATATAAATTTATAAATACAGTCTCAGAATTAGTCAATGAATACAGTAATATGAAACCTTCAAAATATAAATGAAGCCAATATAAGTTAATGGAGAAATGACAAGCCAGCTTCCTTTGCATATAATGATAAGTCTAAGCATGCAGTCTTTGATAAAGCTAGAACTAGTAACCTTCAACAAAGTTCCCAAAAATTATACAACTAATCTGTCAACAGATATTTTTGAAACTGAAGATGTTATTCATTCTAATCCATTCATATTCAAACTGTAGGCTTTGGGTGGGGAAAAAAGACAAAGAAATTTTTATGATGAAGAACTCTAAAAACAAATTATCCAGGATTATATTTAGCCCAGGAAGATTGAAGAAACAAAGGAGATAAAGTATATGTTAAACGGTTAGGATTCAACAATTCATGTAATAGTTGGGTGGATAAAAATAAAATTATAATATAAAGCTTTTACCTATTAATGTGAAAGTAGTTTTGATCATATACATCTGTGTGGTATTTATTACAATATTAATTTTGTTAACTGTTTTACTAAAGAAGGTAGAGTGTATTTAGATATTAAAGTAAATCTTAATAATAGTGATATATGGTAGACATTCTTTGAGAATTTCAAATTTGGCTTGATGGATTTAGGGAGTGTTGTTTATTATATATATATATATATATATATATATATATATATATATATATATATATATATATATATATATATATATAAAATATGATAATGAAAACAGTAGTTGAAAATTCACTTTTATGTATGAAGCATAATTACATTGTTAATCAATTTTTCTAGTGAGTAGTTGCCTAAAATATTGAAATAATTGCAATGACTAACATTTTGAAACTTTAGTTTAAATTTTTTGAATTAGGATCACAATTAAGTCTTAACATTACTTCGAAATTTAGATGTCTATTTCTAATAGTATTTATTTGTTTTTGTACATTTTATCTTGTGTTCGAATAACATTGTAATTATAAACAAAAATGAATTCCAATAATTTTAAAAGAACAAATTATGGTCTGAATGGCTGACTTTTGGTTGGCGGAATAACATTTTGTCTCGAATTTAAAGCCGCTGTTTAAAATACTGATAGTATTAGCAGATCGCTCAATACACATGTTATGACTTTTATTCAAATTTTAGTAATTTTCTGCTCCTTTTCTGTATGTTATATATTTACCCTGTTTACGAATTGAAGCTAAAAATTATTCATAAATTCAATCTAGAAAATCTCCTGCTATTCTCACTTTTGATTTCATGATTAATAAACAGAAAGCAGGAAATTAATATAATTTGTGTCTGGATCCAAGAATAATGAATCGTTGTTTTCAAAAACGTTATATTTTTTCTGGTATTTTTCTCTAACATGATCAGATATTGCCTTTATTTACTTGCAAAATCTAAAAGTTTAGCTATATCTTTTACTTTAAACTACATATTATCTTCTCATCTATAATTATTAAAACATGTTTATCATTACATGTATGTTAGTTGTCAACAAGCTAATTGTATGATATCATTTGCTACAAAGACTTTTTAATAGAAACTTTTATATCTTAACATACTTTTTAAACATAGCTGGAGAAAGCAATGAAATGATCTGTTCCTTGAATGAACAAGAAAAATAAATTAGTAAAGAAATAAAAAAGTAATAGGATTTACACTCAAAGATATATTCTATTGAGTGTATTTTAAAAAGAAACGAAGTGAATATAAAAAGAATAATTTGAAACATATAAAATAGCATGTAAAAAAATGGATTGAAGAAAGATATATTCGTGAAATATGTAAAAACTGTGGTAACAAATTGTCCTAAATATATTTATAAAGGTGATTACAGCCCTCCAAGAAAAAGAAGAAAAGATGTTGCAACAATAAATGTAGTAAATAGTGCACTGAAGCTTATCAGAATTAAAAAGCAAAATTTTTGTGAAAGAGTGGAATGTTTTCTGTAATTGTTTCTAGATTGTTTTTAAAAATGCACACAAAATTAGCTTCTGGTGAACAAATGTTGAAAACTGGTCACAATTAATTTTTATTTTTAATAGATGGGTTTAATTCTTCTATTTTATAATGTCCATATGGCAAAGTATCTATACAGTTTTCTAATACAAACCTTTTACCTTTGTCAGTACATAAAACAATTTTATTGGGGTGAACAATATGTCATTTGTATTTATTAAATTCATTTTCAGAATTCTTTTGTTTTATCATTTAAAATTCATTTATAATCATAAGTTTACTTTCACTTTTTACTGCTGATTTTTAAATTCCCTTAGGCTTTTCTCATTTTTTTCTCCTATAATCTGTAACAATACAATTTGGATTTTAAGCTGATGTGTTCAACATAATTTTACACAAATTTCATCTTTAATTTTTCTTAAAACTTTTTTGTTCACAAATGGTGATCCGTAAATATGATCTCTTGGCTTAGCACATCTCTCAAATTTGCTTATCATTGATTTCATTTTGTTATAAAAGTATTCAGTTCTTACATCAGTTATAAAGGAATATGTATCCATATAACATAAAAACAATATTTTCTTGATATTTGCTGTCATAACATCATAAAGAAAATATTACATTTTTAATTTAGAGTTATCTAAAATACTCATTCCTATAAAAACAATTGTATAGAATTTTTTTTTAATATAGACTACTACAAAAGTTCCTCAAAACACGTTGCTTACCTTTTTCTATCTGCTATTACTTTAATATTTGGTCTATTTCTAATATTTTCCATCAGTTTACCAAAAACAGAATTGTTCATGAACTTATACAGATCTTTTTCAGAATGTTTAGCCAGCTTTATTCTCAATTTTTAACCACTCTAATGATTCAGAACTTCAGATTCTAAGGATTTTTTAACCCAAGACTTATACACTGTTTAAGATTTCTATAACATAAAATATATTTTTCGTGATTATTTAATGTTATTCTCAATTTTGTTTCCTCCTTCTGCTGCTGAAAGAATATCTTTATGTAAATTATGTAGTTTTTAGGGTAAACTAAACAACTTTGCAATATATCTAGATTTATAGTTGTTTGGTGTTTCTAGGATTATTGGAATTAAAATATATTGGATCTAGCCACTCAAAAACGTTTAATGGGAAACATTGGGACAAATCCTAATCAGATAAATTATTAGCTCATAAATATGCTAAATTATTTTATTCTTATTCTGGGTTTATTTTTAGTATGTATCTATTATTTGCATTTGCCTATGTTTTAATACTTCGAGGAATACTTCCTGAAATTCCTTTTTCAAGTATTAAAATCATATCATAATTGTTTAATAAATCTAGCTCAATTTTAGTCATTTTAACATAGCATCACTTGATATACCTGGAACAGTATAATACCAAGAAAGACTGAATTTGTAAGATTTAATATAAGAATCTCTAACACTTTCAAAAATATATCCTAATATTATAATATCCCTATAAAATATATAAGATGCTGATAATACTGAAATTGGCCATTGGTGATGTAAAATGCCCAACAATTAGCAATTTTACCAGCATGTTGGTAAAGTACCATATTTTATTTCATAATGTCATTACTGATAGTCTTAATAAACTTGAGTAATCGACATAAATTATAAGGAGAAGGAGGAGATCAGTGGTTAATCGACCATGAACATTTAGGTCATTACAGATGGAGCACAAGTTCAAATTATGGAAGGATTGGGAAGGAAATAACCTATTCCCTGCCAACGGAAGCATCCCAGCAGTTGCCTGAAGTGATTTAGGGGAATCAGAGCAAATCTAAATCTTGGTGACTGGACACAGGTTTGAACAATCATCCTCCAAACTTTAAGTCCAGTGTTCTAACAACCGGGCCACCTTGCGTGGTGATGTAATTATGAAAGGCATCCTTAATCAAATATTATAATTTATAAATATTTTTGTGGATATGTAATTTTCTATCTGAGTAATAAATCTTAAACACCTACCAGAAAGATAATTATTTTCTTGATGTTTGCTTATTTGTGATCTAATTTATCTACACAACTCTTTCATCCTACAATAACGAGATTTATTTGATTCTGAATTATAAGATTATTATATTTTCTTGTTTGTTTTTTGTATGGTGAGAACGATATATAACAAATTATCCCTTATATGTATAACAAGTTTTTGCAGTATTTCGTTTCTATTTAAATTTTTTAATGTCTCCTAATTACATAGGTAAGTTAGTTTTTTGTTTTCCCAAAAGTCATTAATTTTGTGACCAATATTTTGATCTTTATTAACTCTTTCTGCATCACAATCTGCTGCATGTAAATCAGGTTTTAAGGCATACATTAAACATTTTTGATGTTTATTTTTACACTAATTGCAGTTTATATTTTTATTTGCTTTTGTTGTATTGGATTGCGTCTGTTAAAGCATAATTCTACAATATTTACTTAATACATAGCCAAACCTGACTGTTTACTTTGCCTTTCTTCCATTGAAGCTAAAAAAAATTAGTTGATCTTTGGTAACAGTCTTCTAGATCGGTTGTTCTTAATAAAACTTCGATTTTTGTTGTAAAACTACATTCTTGTACATCATTATGTCTCTAAGACTACAATAAAATCGCATAGTAATTTTAACCCATCTCTTTTGTATCAAAATATTTTGAAATTTATAAATTATTTCTTCCCCAATTTCAGTTAAAAACAACTTGTGGTTCTAAAGTATTATCAGTATTATTAAATAGATAAGTTTTTGAAAGCTCTTTTCATTGTTATTATTAATGTTAATGTTACTATTGGAGTTATTATTTTCAACTATTTGAAGAAGATTAACTAATTGTTGTTTAATAAGTGTACAGTTTCCTTTAAATTTCTTGTTTTACTAACATTTTGAAGGTTTCTGAGGGTTTTATTCTCCAATCCATTATCCTTATTACTGACATAATACTTTTTATTTTCATTAACAATAGTTAATTGTTGTGTATAAGTTTAAAATAGATTTTGAATGTTTTGATTTGCAAATTTCTTGAGCATCTTTTAAAGTTGTACTCTCTGATTCTTAATTATTATTAATATTACCTTTATTAATAAAATTATCCCTACAATTTGCAATAATATTAATTAACTTCTGTTAATGAAGTTCAGAATATCTTCTTAATTTTCTCAGTTTTCAAGTGTTATAACGATCTTATAAAGTTTTATTCTCCAATTCAGTACTGTTAATATTATATCTACTATTTTCAATAAGATTAAGTAACTCTAGTCTATCAAATTAAGTACATTATTATAATTTTTCAGTTGCCAATATTTCAAAGTTTTGTTGTATTTTTATGATCTAAATCATTCAAATTTAATTATTAGCAAATCAGACAAGTTCACCTATACTGACTTTCAACAACCTCAGTGTTTATTTGCTCTACAATAATCATGAAAATCTTGTAAGGTGGACATTTTTGTTAGTATATATACAGAGAATAGTATCATTTTTTTAAAATAAAAACTTACTTAGATTTAAATTAAAAATTAATTTCAGATTTTAAAAAATAAAAATGGTGATGAAATTGGAATGGAAATAATTACATATGAAAAATATAAATAATTATTTTGGTGGTTTATATTTACCTTTTTTATTTTCATTAAATTCTTAGATTTTTATAAAATCTGGTGTTGGTCAGCCCTCCAGCACTGAAATACTGAAAATTAAAACTGTTTTGAATATATTTTTTAAATGTAAAGTGAAATATTAATTTTTACAAATCTATACCTTATAATTTTAGTCACATTGGTATTACTGCTCTAAGACGAGAAGTTCCGTGATTTGCAAAAGCATAGATCTAAAAACTGTGGTTTTTGTATCAGGGAAAAGATTAGGGGATGATAACTCATATGACAATTTCATTAGCTTTCATTCCCGGCAGTAGAATCCCCAAGTGATAACTACTACCGTGTCACGTGGCACACTACTAATGCTGCTTAGAACACTATGGATCTACTTTTACAAGTCATCTACATTAATTTAGATTTTTCCACATTTAGAGCTAGCTCCCATTCATCACACCAAATAGAAATTATGACTAAGTCTTCTTGTATCCTCCTATAGTGACTCAACGACGACACTTTCCTGTATACCACAGCCAAATCAGGAAACAGATGCAGATTGCTGTTCACCTTGTCAGTCAGATAATTTATGTATATAGAAAATAAGAGCAGTCCTATCACAGTTCCCTGGGACACTCCCGGTGATGCCGCTGTCTCTTATGAACATTATCCATCGAGTACAACGTACTGGGTTCTGTTACTAAAAAATTCGAACCACTCACACATCTGGAATCCTTTTGCATACGATAGCACCTTCGTGAAGACTCTGCAGTGGGACACTGCGTCAAGATCTTTTCGTAGATCTAGGAGAATCGAATCTGTCGGTTGCCCTTTATTCATAGTTCGCAGCACATCCTGTGAGAAAAGGACAAGCTGAGCTAGGAGCGATGGTTTCTACGTGCTGATACGTGCACAGAAGCTTTTCCGCCTGAAAGAAATTTATTATTATTGACTGCTGGCTACTCTCGATACCAGCGTGCGTCAGAGCCTCAGTCAGCTCCTCGGTCGCCGCCTGCTGCCGGGGGCGACGCAGGATGAGGCCGTGAGAGGGGGCCGCTTGCTGACACTAGCACGCTGCACCTAGACCGCCTTCGCCTGCGCCTTGGGGGTACCGTTCGCCGCACAGCACCACCTCAGCTGCTGTATTCTGGCACGAAATAAGTGAATAACTGACATTACTGTTTTTTAATTATAGGACGTCGGTCATCCTCCAGGTACCTACCTATCACAGCGCTGTAACCACGTTCAGAGTGGAGAGCAGAAGGCATTCCTGACTACAAGCAGCCCAGCTCCCTTACCCATCGCAGAGGTCAATCACCCCGACCTCTGCAATACACAAAATCATATAGACCGGCAGCACATTTAGATAGTCCGCCGTCGATGCCGTTTATGTGAAAGTTCTGAAGCTTCATTATTACAAGAAAATGCAGAACGACTTAGACTGTACTGTCACTTGAGGGAAAGAGCAGCACCTCGCTTTCTAAGTCTGCAAATAGAAGATAATATCCATAACAGAGAGAGAAACCTCTCAGTAAAATATGGTTGTCTATCACAGTTAGGCGACTGTACCGAAGTGCCTATGGCCGAGATCCGCCAGGTGTGTTAAACAACACACAAAGCAGTAGACCTGCAGTTAGTAACAACACTGTCAATACCGTGCGTGCAGCTTGTCAGCACAGCCTCCAGAACTCGATGCATCGTGTTTGCAGAGAAACAGACGTATCTGAGAGCACTAAAATTGAGATTTTACAGAAACGTCTGTATTTCTTTTCATGCAATGAGCAGCTCCTGTAAACTTTCCAGGCAGATGATAGAGACTGACAGGCTGAGTGCACTAATAACGTGCTGTAACGAATCGATGCAGAGAATGACTACCTTATTGAAATTTGTGGTTCGGACAAAGCGACGTTTGAAATTTCTTGGAAAATAGACCGGCTTAATGTCAAAATCTGGGGGTCGGAGGGACGACATATCGTGGTACACCAGATAGGCTACAGCCCGAAAGGTAAAACGTAGCATGGGTTAAAACACATCACATATATTTCGCATTGGGCCTAACATCACGGTAACAGTTTATTTCTACACGCTGAAGCTTTACGTTGCACTTCACTTATAGGAATTTCAACGATGTGTAACATTTCAAAAAGATGGTACACCGACACACTTCAGCTTATTTATTCGCCACTGATTTGATGAAACCTTCCAGATTCAACATCACGACCGCCATGTTTACCAGCCAGAACCCCTCTTGATCGTTTTTATGGGGTTGTGTTAAGGGTCAAATGTTCGGTTCACCAGTTCTTGATGTGCAAAACCCTTACGGCACGATTACAAGTGGTGTATAGGCGGTGACAGAAAAGATGTTGCCAAACACGGGGAGAGAAGTTGAGTATCACCCAGACGTTCTACGGGTCAGAAACGGAAGTGTGTCCATAAAAAACTTTGTAAGCTAAGTCACCATTCTCAACAAAATTCATTACTGTATTTCTTAAAAATAAATTTCGGTAATCAAAGAAAGACTTTGTGCTCATTCTGGATATATAGAACCAGTATTAAAAATGGTTATGCTACTATTCTGTTACCTCCGTTCTATGTCTCGCCTAGATATCGTGATAACACGAGAAATCTGGGCTTGCATAGGAACGTACTTACCGTCATTTATCTCTCAACCCACAACCAAATAGAATAAGAAAGAGAGTTACAAATATAGGTACAAATTAACGTCTCCCATCAGCTGTAGTGTAGCATAAGGAGGGTGTAGGTAGATGTAACTGTTAAAAGAATGGTCTCATAGCTAGGCAAATGATCGAAACTCATTTTGCGCCATTTTACGAGGGGGGCTGAAAAGCAATGCTTCTGAATTTTTATGTGAAGACTTTCAAAGTTTTTCACAGAAAACTAACTTTATTATCATTTACATATTTATTCTTTTTGTCTATACATTTGTTTATCAACATAGTCACCCAGGCGAAGAACACAGTTCTCCCAATGAGGGACTACCTTGTTGACACCGTTATTGGTGAACATTTGACTTTACTTCTGCTTGCACCACTTCATCACTGTCAAAGTGAAGTCCTCAAACGTGATCTTCAAGTTTAGGAAACTGACGAAAATCGGATGGCGCCACATCGAGACTGAACAGAGGATGATCGATCAGAATGAACCTAAGGTATCGGATTGCTGCAGATGTCGCAGCGCTCGTGTGTGATCTGGCACTGTCATGCTGGAAGAGTGTGTGGAAAAACTTTTCGAATTCTAAACTCGATTACAGTACGTTGTTTCTCACGTACCGACATAGTTACGTTGCAAAACGCCACGTTACAAGCTACAGTTCGGAAATCCCCAGCGGGAGAGGGCTGCTGATATGTAGACGTAAAGAATAAAGCTATAGACTGTTAATAATTTTTGTTCTACTTAAAAAGTTTCAAGAGTTTTCAAATTAAAATTCGAGGATATTACTTTTCAGCACCCGCTCGTATCTGAAGAGTTCCTTGGTATCTCTAAGTCACATCGTGCGAGGTCTGCGGTGAGTCCTTGACCGATGATACTAGTATTTGCCTCCCAACACTAGTTTGCCACTGAGCTAATTCTCACTGTGTAATGACCACGCTGTCGACGTGGTGTTCAACTCTTTTCTTTTTCTTGTTTCAGTTAGCAGAAAATGGAGAACATTGTTCTTGTCATTTCATATTCCGAGAATGCAGCAACAAAGCTGGTGCAGAGAATATAGAAAAGGACTAGCAGTGGTGAAGGGGCTTAATACTGTGAGTTGAGAGGCGGCCGTAGCAGGAGACAGCGCACACGAGCCGCGCCTGGCGCAGTCGCAACTTACGAGACAGGCGCGCTCGGCCTCATGAGGCGGCGCAAGACAAGCGGCCCCTTGTCCCATCAACGCGACGTACGCCCATGGCCGCCCTGCGAGCACCGCCCTATTTCTCTGCACAGCTCCGGACACTGCTGAGCAGCCGAGCGAACACTCCAAGCAGGGATTCGCAGCTTCGAGGCCAGACATCTATAGCTGTTGGGCTCATCTGTGTATTCGCACTATCTTGGCTAAGGATGATGACCCGACGGCCTGACTCAGATGCCCCCTTAAGCCCGCGGGCCACTTAGTTACGTGAAAGCAGCGCTCCTAAACTACAATGAGGTGACAAAACTGATGGGGTACCTCCTAATATCGTGTCGGCCCTCCTCTTGCAGCAACTCGACGTGTTATAGACTCAACAATAAGTTGGAAGACCCATGTAAAAATATTTAGCCATGCTGTCTCTAGAGCCGTCCATAAATGCGAAAGCGTAGTTGGTGCAGGATTTTGCACACGAACTGACCTCTCAATTATGTTCCATAAATGTTAGATGGGATTCACGTCGAGCGATCGAACTGTCGGCTGCGCGGAGCGGCCTCGCGGTTTGAGGCACCATGTCACGGATTGCGCGATCCCTCCCGCCGGAGGTTCGACTCCTCCCCCGGGCATGGGTGTGTGTGTTGTTCTTAGCATAAGTTAGTTTAAGTCATGTATAAGTCTAGGGACCGATGACCTCTGCAGTTTGGTCCCCTAGGAATTCACACATACATTTCGAACTGTCCAGAATGTTCAAACCAATCGGGAACAACTGTGGATCAGTGTGAAATCCAGCATAGTCTGGGAACATGAAGTCCATGAATGGCGGCAGATTCGCTCCAATGAGCCAAGCAGAACCATTTCCAGTGACTGATCGGTTCAGTTCAGCTAGAGGAACCAGTCCATTCAGAGTAAACACAAGCCACATCACTATGGAGTCACCACCAGCTTCGACAGTGGCTTGTTGACAACTTGGGTCCATGACTTCGTGGAGTCTGCGGTACACTCAAAAAATGGTTCAAATGGCTCTGAGCACTATGGGACTCAACTGCTGTGGTCATAAGTCCCCTAGAACTTAGAACTACTTAAACCTAACTAACCTAAGGACACCACACACATCTATGCCCGAGGCAGGATTCGAACCTGCGACCGTAGCGGTCGTGCGGTTCCAGACTGTAGCGCCTTTAACCGCTCGGCCACTCCGGTCGGCCGCGGTACACTCGACATCAGCTCTTACCATCTGAAATCTGGACTCATCTGAACACACAACGGTTTTCCAGTCGTCTAGGGTCCAACCAAATAGGGTCACAAGTCCAGGAGAGGCACTGCAGACGATAACGTGCTGTTAGCAAAGGTCCGCCGTCTGCTGCCATAGGGCATTAACGTCAAATTTCGTCACGTTGCCCTAATGGATAATTTCCTCGTACGTCCCATATTGATTTCTGTGGTTATTTCACGCACTGTTGCTTGTCTGCTAGCACTGACAACTCTTCGCAAACGCTGCTGCTCTTGGTCGTTAGGTGAAGGCCGTCTCCCACTGCGTTGTCCGTGGTGAGAAGTAAAATTTGATGTTCTTGGCACACTCTTGATACTGTGGATCTCGAAATACTGAATTCCCTGACGATTTACGAAATGGAACATGCTGTGCGTTTATATCCAACCATCAATCCGCGTTCAAAGTCTGTTAATTCCCGTCGTGCGGCCATAATCACGTCGGAAAGATTTTCGCATGCATCAACTGAGTAGAAATGACAGCTCCACCAATGCGCTGTCCTCTTCTACCTTGTGTACGTGATACTACCGCCATCTGTATATGTGCGTATCGCTATACCATGACTTTTGTCACCTCAGTGTACAGCGTTCTTGAAGTTAATGTTTGCGGGGTAACCCATCGATATGATTTGCTCTACTTTGTGTCACACCATCAAATTATGCCTCAATACAAGCTTCTTTGGGGGTACACTCATTTTGTGTTCATCCAGAATTTCTTCCGCGACCTAGATTGAAACCGAGGGCGTACTGGATGCGGCCCACCCGTGGGCTAAGGGAAAGCTATACTGAAATGGACATTTCTATTCGCCAAAGCAAAACCGCCCTCCACGAACTAAGGACTCAGTTCGACTTCGTCGTAGAGCACACAGTATTTTTCTGACAAAATTTAAATGTCCAGGTCTGCATTTAGGGGAAAGGAAGCTTATCAGGTACATGGTGACAATTATTGAACTATATGAAAAAAAGTAAATTTTTACAAACTACGGCGTGAACACACCTTGTTCAACATGTAAACGTCGTTACAGATATTCGGATTTAGCTTATCACATGTTAGATATGCCTGTTATCATTGGCGATGATGTGGCGGAGACGAATAGCAAAATTCTACATGATCCGCTGAAGTGTCGGAACATCGATACTGTCGATGACCTCCTGAATGGCTGTTTTGGGCTCAGCGATGTTTTTGGGGTTATTGCTGTTCAACTTGTCTTTAATTTAGCCCCACTAAAAGGAGTCGCATGTGTTCAGATCCGGAGGATATGGTGGCCAATCGATGCCCTTGCCAGTGGTTCTGTGTACCCTAGAGCCAAGATGCGATCCCCATTGTGCTCCTCCAGGACATCAAACACTCTCTTTTTTCGATGGGGTCGAGCTCCGACTTTCATGAGCCACAACTTGTCAAAATCAGGGTCACTTTGGATAATGGGAATGAAATCATCTTCTAAAACCTTGACGTACCATTCAGTAACCACCGTGCCATCAATTAATATCGCACCGATTATTCCGTGACTGGACATTGCACACAAACCCATCTCCGGCCATCCTGATTTAGGTTTTCCGTGATTTCCCTAAATCGTTTCAGGCAAATGCCGGGATGGTTTGTTTGAAAGGGCACAGCCGATTTCCTTCCCAATCCTTCCCTGATCCAAGTTTGTGCTCCGTCTCTAATGACCTCGTTGTCGACGGGACGTTAAACGCTAATCTCCTCCTCCTCCTCCCCCGCACACCACCCGGTCACCCGTTGACGGTGAAGGGACTTCTTTATAGCGAAATGCGGATTGCAGCCCCCCAGATGCGACAATTTTGCTTGTTGACGAACGCATCCAAATGAAAGTGGGCTTCGTCGTAAAACCAAACCATACATGAGCATACTAATTCATATCATGCACCGCGGACAACTTTGCAGTTTGAAATTTTTAACACAAACCGTTCAGATATTATGAAGATTTTGTTTCACATACTGCAATAATTGTCACCCTGTATATGTTTATTAGAATTGCTTTCCAAATACCTCACGTTATATTATTTTGTGAAACACTTTGTCTCCTATTAACTCTGAACCTAGTCAAGGTTAAGTGGCTTTCCTGCTTAAACGATACACATAGCTATACCGTAGGTGCAACCACAGTGAAAGGGTATGTGTGCAGAGGCCCGACAAAACGGTGTTTTCTGAAAGAGGACACTTGCATTTAAGGAAATTGCTGGGGCAATAGTCTGGATAATTGACTGATATAGCATTGTAACACTATCCAACGTGGGTTCGCATGTTGGTACTGAGAACAGTTAGGAGTGATGGGAAATAAATCCGTTATTCTTTTCCTCCAAGGTCATGGAGGTCTACTGTTTGGCTCAATGATGATGGCATCAATTGTGCCGAGGTAAAATAGTCGTCATTCTGGATCTGTGGCCGAGGGTTACTCAGGAGGATGTCGGTCTTCGGAGAAACGAAACTGTTGTTCTTCAGGTCGGAGTGTGTAATCTCAGATCCTTAAATCGAGGAGTTATGTTAGACAATATAGGAAGGACAATGAATAGCTTGAACTTAGATGCAGTGGGAAATAGCGAAGTGCTATGGAAGGAAGGACAGAACTTCTGGTCAGGTGAGTACAGGGTTAAAAATACAAAATCAAATAGGGGTAATATAGGTCTAATATTGAATAAGAATGTAGGAATTCGGGTAAACTACTACGAACACTGCAGTCAACATATTATTGTAGCCACGGTAGTACCAAAGCCAACACTTACCACAGTAGTACAAGTTTTTCTGGATGATGCTTCCGCAGATGACGAAGAGGCTAATGGGAACTAGAAACCAATAGTAGGAAAAGCAACTGATAGAAAATTGGTAGGGAAATATGGACTGGCAGATAGGAATGAACGGGGAAGTCACCTGGTAGAATTTTGCAAAGATCATAATTAAATCATTTGCAAACACTTGAGAATCATGAGACAAGACTGCATACGTAGAAAGGATCTTCAGACAGCAGGTTTCAGATAGATTATATAATGGTAAGGCAGAGTTTTAAAACCAGATTGTAAGTTGCAAAATATTTACAGGGGCAAATGTGGACTCTAACCGTAATTTATGTTATTAACTGCAGCTAAAAACCGAAGAAATTGCAAAACGGTAGGATATTAAGGAGATGGGGCCTGGATTAATGGAAGGAACTAGATGTTATTAGGAATATCAGTAGGAGGATTAAGCTACGATTGACTGAAACAGGGGAAATACGTAACAAGACGATTGGGTAACCTTTAGAGATGACATATTTAAGTCAGCAGAAGAAAAAATTGACAGAAACACGAAGTCCCAGAAGAAATCCATTTACAACATGCAATATATTGAATCTGATTGACGCAAGGAGAAAATATAAGAAAAGCAACAAATGAATCACAAAAAATGAATATAGACATTTAAAAAGTGAGACTGACATAAGTGTAAAGTGGCTAAGCAGGTTCGGCTAAAGGACAAATGCAGGACTGTAGAGACATGTGTGACTAGGGGAATGGTAGAGGGCACCTATACGAGAATTAAAGACACATTTGTAAAGTGACATGTTGTATATTAAGCAATCCTTAGCACACAGGACATAGGTGAAAACAGAATGAGCGTCGGATATTTAGCATTTCCCGAATAAACGACCCGCTCAATCTCTATGACGTCACTCCCTGGCCTAGTTTTTCTGCTGTTATTACCAAATCTTCCTATTTTTCTGCCGTTTTCTCTGCAATGGTCCAATGTTTTGTTGTTATTGAGTGTACATATACGTGTACAACTATATGATTACTTCGAAATTCACAATTAAGGGCCTGGCAGAGGGCCCATAGAACCATCTTCAATCTATTCCTCTAATGTTCCACTCTCAGACAGCCCTTGGGAAAATCGGACACTTCAGGCTTTCCATGCGAGCTCTGATCTCTCTTATTTTGTTGCAATGATCACTTGTCGCTAAATAGGTGGACATCAGCAAAATATTTTCTTATTCGTAAGAGAAAACTGATGACTGAAATTTCGTGATAAGGTCCCACTGCCACGAAAAATCCTTTGCTTAAATGAGTGACACCATAATTCACGTATCACATCCTCGGCTCTCCCTACACTATTTCGCGATAATACAAAACGAGTTGCCCTTCCTTGAATTTTATCAATGTCCTTCGTCAATCTTATCGGATGCGGAGCCCACACAGCGCAGCAATACTTCAAAAGACGACAGACAAGAGTAGTGTAGCCAGTCTCTTTAGTAGACACGTTGCATTTTCTAAGTGTTACGCCAATAAATCGCAATCTTTTGTTCGCTTGCTCTGCAACCTTATGCATGTGCTCATTGTAGTTTAAATTATTTGTCACTGTAATCCTTGTGTATTTAGTTGAATTCACTACTTTCAGATTTGTGTGATTTATCGTGGAACCGGAAATTATCGGATTCATGTTAGGACTAATGCTAATGACTCCACACATTTCATTGTTTAGAGCCAACTGCCACTTTTAGCACTACGAAGATATATAGTCTCAATAATTTTGCAACTGGTTTTGATCATCTGATGACTTTACACGATGGCACTATTTGCAAACAATCTATGACGGCTGCTCAGATTGTCTCTTAAATCGTTTATGTCGAACAAGAACAACAGAGGGCCTATAACGTTTCTCTGGAGAACGGAAGGTATTACTTCTGTTTTACTCGATGAATTTCCATCAGTTACTATGAACTGTGACCTTTAAAGCAGGAAATCACGACTCCAGTCGCAAAATTGAGACGATATTCCGTAGGCATGTAATTTGATTAGGAGTCGCTTCTGAGGAACGGTGTCAAAAGCCTTCTGGAAATCTAAAAGTATAGACTTAATTGGACATCCCCTGTCAATAGCACTCATTACTTCGTGAGAATAAAGAATGTAGGATGCAAATTTTCGTCGTAAAACATTATAGTGTTAACGCATAATTAAAACGCACTAAATGTGCACCAAAGTTGGTTAGTCAATATCACTGTTGACGATCACAAGAGTATTTTATTTCGAAACAGTGGCTGATTTTCATAAAGAAATGTGTGAAGGAACTTACTAGTTGATGTAAGAAACAGACTAATTTAACATTAGTACATTAACTAAATCATCGATTCATAGTAACGATAAAAAAATTAGTTGAAGTCCTAGTGACAAAATAAGGAAACGATCCGATAGCCAACAGCTACTACAAACGCAAACACCCAAGAAAAACTTAATTCTCGAACGTGTGCAAGTATGAAGCTTCCGCAGGTAACTTGGTTGAAAGCGAGTGCCTTTCACTGTTAATCAGCTATCTGCAATTACTTATTAAAATTATGACTCGAAATTTTCAGTACCATTATCTTTCAAATATATAATTTTCCTTTCGACGCATTCTACAAATACTAAAATTTACTGTGACCATAAGCAGAAGAATAGTTAGGAAAACACGACCATTTGCAATGACAGAGGATTAAAAGCTGTATTTATTGAATGGAATTTTTTTTAATGACTCATAGTCGCGATTGACTGTAGAAATTATCTATTGTCACTATTACAATTTGTAAAAATCTGTGGTTTATCATCTTTCAAAAAGAATTCTTACATGTAAACATAATAATGGCCTTACGACCGAACTTGCAGCAGTGAAAATAAACTATTTTTACATGGAATGGTGACTATGATGTCTTTTAAAAAGTACTACATGGCTGTGAAACCCAGTCATGAGACCTGAATTAATGAATGAAAATGTTTGTGCGACAACGTTAAACTTCATTCTTCCACATTACTAGTCTAAGCGATCATTACTTGCCAAGATAAGGGGTTTGAGTAACGCCACGTATTGCTTTTTGCTGCGCTACACGGGAAATAACTTCTAAAGAGTAATTTTATTACCTAGTGTTGGCATACGTATCGTGAGCCAGTGGTAGCGTTCTAATTCGGGTCCGTAAATTGCGCCCAGAAGCGAGATAAAGCAGCTGGGGCCCGGCTTAATCCAGCGTGCAACTCCGGTGCGATTCAATTTCGCTGTCGTTTTAGGCATGGCATCATCGAAACCTGATTTATGAGTATGCGTGTGACGTGACACTATCTGCGGCGCACATTCCGCTTTCAGCCGCCTAGCAGGACCACAGAAATGTTTCCCTTCACTTCTGTTTTTACCCTGTGCTTTTTTTATTTTGGTTCTCCGATATTTTACCGTGAAAGTTGCCCGAGACAGTTCGTAATGCCGCATGTTTTAATTGGATTAGGATGAGCTGCGTGAAATTGTTACCTGCCGGAGAGAAGAATTTTAGGAAATTTAATTGTGAAGCTCGCATTTGCTGAAAATTAAACAAAATAAAAACAAATCCTGTACGGAACAACAGGAAAACCTTTTAGTTCACAGAGCCGACAGGAGATAAATTAATAAACCACATGTTACCGAATACCATATAGTGTGCAGATCCAGAGTAAAGACTTCACTTTATAGCTTACTCGAGATATTCAGGAATTTACACATTCAGTATTGGCAAAGAATATGTACAAAGTAGCTTCCCATTTATTTTATGTTTCTTGTTTCCATTAACCGCGCCTCTTTGGTCTAACCGAAGACATTTTGGTCTATATATAATCTTGACATTTTGTCCCTTACAGTGTTGACCAGTATACCGTTTATTGTGATTTCAGGTCAATTCCGATGTTGGAGACAGAGTATGGACAAAAATATAACCTCAAAGTTCCTTATTTCATGGTACAGTTGTTTAGATACAGCCCAATCGTGGCAGTACGTAACTCTTCACTTGATCTGAGTATTATTAATGATAGTAGTATTAACTGTGACAGCAGTAGCTCCTATTATATCAGACAGTAAAAATGTTGTAGACCTGTCGTGAATCTTGAGATATAGACTGAATTTCCCTTAATTTCTCCGTGCATATATCACTGCATGTGCTGTGCTGTCATACGTCCGAACATGATATCAGCATACTGCGCTCCATTTGGCCACCTGTTCACCATCATTTTTTAAAATGATATCTAAGTACAGACGCAAAGATAAAGCCTGTACTTAATTCTGTTAATATCAAGATGTTTACTGTCAAAAGTTACTTCATGGATGGCTGGGTAGAGTAATTTTTGTATCCGATGCTACTCCCTGCCTACCCTATAAGAATCGCTGAACCAGTCAGTACTGACGATTGCACAAACTGGAGAACCCAATCGGAATAGTTCGAATTACTCTAAACAAATGACCATGTAGAACAGTGTGTTGATATTAAATTATTGAAATTACAAAGAGATGACGTATGCACACGCACAGTAGTTTCCTCTTTCACGTGAACAGAAAACTGAGGTTTAAGACTCGCTCAAAGAGCAATTATCAGTGTTATGAATTTATGTGACGACCGCCATCTCGTACACACCATCGTAGAGGAAGGAAGAGCTTCTTCCTCAGAGTTAGTTCGATGCCATAGAACTGCAGAGTATGTACACCTGTCTGTATTGAAGCTTCGATGCAGTGTGCAAAGGACTGAATGGCGTAATATATTATTCCGATCAGTCTGCCATTGGTGGCGTAATTAAGTTTAACAAGTGACTCCCACTAACTAAGGCAAGTCTGCCCATCGGGCAACTCCTTAGTCCATGTCTCAGCATGACAATGCTTGCCCACGTGGGAACATATGGCTAACAATGTGGGAGGCATCTTCGAAGATCGATGACACTACTGCTTTCTTGGGATGAACGTTTGCTTCGCATGTCGTTCATCGAACATGTCTGAAAGCAGAATGAATTTTCCATCTCCAACGGAATGTGCCCTTATTTGAAACCGTATTTAGCCTAAATGAACATTGAATAAAGGGGGGTCTGTGAGTATAAATTAGGTACACGTTTTACAATAAAGACTAACAGAATTTGTAAGTTGCTATTAAACTATAAAACAGCTAAAAACGAAGTGCACCTTTTTGATCAGAATAAACATTTCTGTAATACAGAAATAAAATATCAGTCACATTTCGGCTGTTTAGCAAATTTCTAAAGCAGGTACTAAATCTAACACCGCAGTCAATATGTATGTCTACCTATGTACAGTAATAGCTTAATACACGAAATAAGCAGGAGCTTACCACATTCAGAACACTTCTGTCTTCCTTTACACAAGCTGGCCACTGTGGCCGAGCGGTTCTAGGCACTTCAGTCCGGAACCGCGCTGCTGCTACGGTCGTAGGTTCGAATCCTGCCGCTGGCATGGATGTGTGTGATGTCCTTGTGTTAATTAGGTTTAAGTAGTCCTAAGTCTAGGGGGCTAATGACCTAAGATGTTAAGTCCCATAGTGCTTATAGCCGCTTGAACCATTTGAACCTGTACACAATAATTTCAACACAATACAGCTTCAGTAGAGAAAAGCAAGAATTTAACATTTTGTAAAAGTGAGCAGTAGTATTGTAACTCTTGTTTATCAACACTAAAATTTTCAAGTCAGATGAAAGTTTCACCTTTACTTTCTTTAAAACCGTTAATCGAGTCAACATACAGAACCTATTAACATTCTAACATCACAGCAAGAACTTGCAAACAGAGTGTATATTTCTGTCAGTACAGATCACACACTAGTTTGTCAGGTACTGTATTAAATTTATGACAACATCTTTACTTGCAGTAGACACATATCCCCCCCCTTCCTCCTCCCCCCCCCCACACACACTCTCTATCTTTCTTTCTCTTTCGCTCTATCTCTTTCTCTTCCTTTCGCTAAAAGTTTTACTTTTCTTCTTTGAAGTACATTTCATATAAAACAGTTTCACATTTGAAGATGAGTATATGGCAGATTATGTAGCGAACTCTAACTAACAGAAGAACATGCGCATCTGCATCTACGTGGATTCTCTGGAAATCACATTGAAGTGCCTGACAGAGGGATGATTTTCATCTTCTTGTAAACAACAGAGAGATATGACAAAACTTTCTATGCAATTAATGCCAACTTATGGGTTGAGTCAGTGCGATTCGCAATGCTTCATGGGTGACTGAAAGAAATACGAAAACTGACACCACACATACCATCCATACTGCGTGTACCTACAGTGTTTATCAGTAGAATAATTTTCACAAAGGTTTGATACTACTTAGGTTTGTCCAGAAAGGTGCCCATTATAGAGGATAAAGTATTTTTAATAACTTACCAACAAACAAAGAAAGGTTTGATTACTAATAGAGTTGAGTTTAAGACGAGCCTAAAGGATTTATTAGTGGCCAGTCCTTTTACTGCATCGCTAAATTTCTTAGAAGGACCAACTGATGTTTACACATTACTATAAATATCAAATAATGTCTTCTGTACAAATTCAGTGCAGTAATGCGATAATTTTAAATAATTGTTGTATAATGATTTTTCTGTTTGATGATGCATGGGTACAATAGCCTAAGAATTATCATATGCACCTCACTGCAGTGTACATTAACACGTTTTGTGATGAGTTTGCGATTACTCAACCACGAATTATCATATTATACAAACTGTACACAAATAGGCAAATATGAATTTTTGAAAATATCTTTTAAATCAATTTTTTCTACATATTCCACATCGATGAAGAAAATGTCACTTGGAATCTGTGAAGGTACTGTAACACATTCATATTTGTCTACTGGAATTTGTGTACAGTTTGTACAGTATGAAGTTTCCACTTCCTGGGACAATGAATTCACGGTGTTCTTATTTCAATTTCCAGGAGTGTATATAGCTTTCTGCAACGGTTTTTTTATTATTACAACAATGAGTAACAAAGGATATTTGCAAAACGTGCATAGTATCATTTGTAAATAAGGTAGTGCATTTTCCAATGCTTAGCTTTCTTACGAACGTATTTAACGCAATAGAATGTCTTACTTGAAATTATTTTGCTATTACAATGATTGAAATAGGGCGTTGACAAATTTGGTACATGTCACACTTCAACACCATACTGAAAATGAGATTTTATAATTGTGTTATTATATTTGTCAGTTCAACATGAGTCTGAATTAGACTGTATAAAGTAATATAATGTTGCATAATATGATGGATTATTTAATTTTACAGGATGTTTCGGTATAGGGTGTTTACAGAATTAGTTACTATTATACTACATGCAAAAACACATAAAAAGATGAAACTAATGTACATTAGAATGAAGTGAAAAACTGTGACTAATAGCAGCCACCATCTATATTGCCAGTGGGCACAGTCGGTAGAATTTAGTGCTCTATGTTCATCACAGATCTCACTTGTACGATTATGACAACATATTTTTGTTTTCATGTTTCTTTTTCTTGAACATAGTGAACATTGTACATTGCTGGTTAGAGGTTTTGGTCTGTCTGGAATCAGAGTGCCTACTTCCAGTACTTCTTCTACAGTTTTCTTCAAATCCCTTTGTAGCGTAGGTATATTCTTTCGACAAAATAAGGATTTTCATCAGAATCTAAGCGTAGAAATGAATCATCTTCCTGGTCCAACTCATCTATATGTGCATTATATACAGGGTGGTTATAATTAACGTTAAACTTTCGAAACTCTGTAGAAATATCACCGCTGGTCAGGATTACGTCAAATTGCAACGGAATGTTATCGGAGAAGGGGAAAATGTATGGCGGAAGGAAAACAATAGTGTGAAAATTGATCAATAGATGGCGCTGCATGTGTCAGAATAAGTAAATGAAAACACCCGTCATGCGTACGACCCATTGAAGGTGGTATAAACACGCCGGGTACACGGCTTTTCCCCCATTCACGTCTGCGACGTTCGCCATGACTGTCTCAATGCAGCTGCATTACAAGAATGATGACTGTGCAAACGTCGCTCTGCAGAAGTTGTGGACGCTGAAGGGTTTGAAAAAAAGCGTTTGTCGGATGACTGCCGTGGGTCTGGAGAAAATGATTCGAAAATTCGAAAAAAGGGTTATTTTGGTGTGCAACCTGGTAGAGGAAAGAAACGAAATGATTCGACGTCAGTGGAATTAGTGGCTACAACAATACAGGAGGAGACGAGTGGTGGGGTGCAAACGTGTAGTGCACGGAGAATTGCCCGAATAATGGACATACCCGTGAGCACGGTGCGCAAAATACTACGAAACATCCTTCGTTGCTATCCATTCAAAATTACCCTTGTGTTCGAGTTTCTTCCTGTTAACCTGACAGCAAGAGAGACCATTACTTTAGAATTTCTTGCTCTCATAGAAGTGGAAACTGGCCGTGGAAGATTTTGTGGACAGACGAAGCCCACTTCCATCTGACTGGATATGTCAGTACACAGAATTGTCGAATATGGGAAACGTAAAACCCACACACAACTCAATTAGTACCACTTCATCCTGAGAAAGTCACTGTGTGATGCGGGTTGACGGCATCATTTATCATAGGGCCATATTTTTTCGAAGAGACAGGTGCTTCCGGTCCTGTTACCTGTACCGTCACTGGTCATCGATATGAGAGTCTTTTGCGCAACCATGTCATTCCAGCTCTCCAACAGCGTAGCTGTGGGTATGGAATCATTTTCATGCAAGAAGGCGCATATCCGCACATTGCAAATCCACTTAAGTAGCTGCTGAAGTGCCATTTTGGAAATGCTAGAATTATCAGCAGCCATTTCCCTACAGCCTGGCCATCCCGATCACCTAATATTATTCCGTGTGACTTCTGCCTGTGGGGCTATCTGAAAGATGTTGTTGTCGGTGTTCCGACTGCAATCTTAGCTGCATTCAAGGCTCGCATTGCGCAACACATTCTGAACGTGACCCCGGAAACAATTCGATCAGTTGTGGAATATGCTGTTTCTCAATTTCAACTTATTGCAGAAAACAGTGGACACCATATTGAACATGTTTTGCGCCAGTGACACGGAAATTAATAATCCAATTTGATTTTGATTGATGCCTTTCATGCGGTTTTTGGCTTCAGGAACTTAAAAACCGATGTGGTTGATGCTTCTGCCATCTTCGCGTAATATTCTGGATCAGTAACAAAGTGCGAAAAATTTGTTTTTATGTGTATAAAAGCAGCTACATACCATCCAACGAACCCGTTTAAATGGTTGCAGATGACATGATGTTCGCTAAGTTAAAAACGGCGCACAGAAAATATGTCGCAAACGACGAAAATAACTGCTTAAAACATGCTGTAACATACAATAAATAAGATTTAGAAAAAAACCACTGATTATGGTGATATTTGTCGCCGAAACTAGTTTGGAAGAATAAAGAAATAAACGGATAACAAAGTGTTTCGCATCCAGGCTGACTCAATTTTCTCATATTACAGGTCCTATACGGTTTCCAAGAGAATCTTATACCATTCTTTCTCCAGAATAGTGGCACGTTCAGGTAAATATGGTGGAGGTGGACAGGGATCATACACGCCTGTCCCTTCAAAGAAGACCGCAAATGCCTAATAATACTGAGATTTGGTAATGTGGCGGTCAGGGAAGGTAGACTACTGGCCATTAAATAGCTTCACCACGAAGATGACGTGCTACAGACGCGAAATTTAACCGACAGGAGGAAGATGCTGTGATATGCAAATGATTAGCTTTTCAGAGCATTCACACAAGGCTGGCGCCGGTGGCGACACCTACAACGTGCTGACATGAGGAAAGTTTCCAACCGATTTCTCATACACAAACAGCAGTTGACCGGCGTTGCCTGGTGAAACGTTGTTGTGATGCCTCGTGTATGGAAGAGAAATTTGTACCTTCACGTTTCATGCTTTGATAAAGGTCGGATTGTAGCCTATCGCGATTGCGGTTTATCGTATCGCGACATTGCTGCTCGCATTGGTCGATATCTAACGACTGTTAGTAGAATATGGAATCGGTGGGTTCAGGAGGGTAATAATGAACGCCGTGCTGGATCCCAACGGCCTCGTATCACTAGCAGTCGAGTAGACAGGCATGTTATCCGCATGGCTGTAAAGGATCGTGCAGCCACGTCTCGATCACTGAGTCAACAGATGGGGACGTTTGCAAGACAACAACCATCTGCACGAACAGTTGGACGACGTTTGCAGCAGCATGGACTATCAGCTCGGAGACCATGGCTGCGGCTACCCTTGACGCTGCATCACAGACAGGAGCGCCTGCGATGGTGTACTCAACGACGAACGTGGGTGCACGAATGGTAAAACGTCATTTTTTCGGATGAATCCTCGTTCTGTTTACAGCATCATGATGGTCGCACCCGTGTTTGGCGACATCGCGGTGAACGCCCATTGGAAGCGTGTATTCGTCATCGTCATACTGGCGTATCACCCGGCGTGATAGTATGGGGTGCCATTGGTGTGTAACCAATGGCACCCCATTGTTCGCATTGACGGCACTTTGAACAGTGGACGTTACATTTCAGATGTGTTCGACCCGTGGCTCTACCCTTCATTCGATCCCTGCGAAACCCCACATTTCAGTTGAATAATGCACAACGACATGTTGCAGGTCCTGTACGCGCCTTTCTAGATACGGAAAATGTTCGACTGCTGCCCTGACCAGCACATTCTCCAGATCTCTCACCAAATGAAAACGTCTGGTCAATGGTGGCCGAGCAACTGGCTCGTCACAATACGCCAGTCACTACTCTTGATGAACGGTGGTATCTTGTTGAAGATGCGTGGGCAGCTGTACCTGTACACGCCATCCAAGCTCTGTTTGACTCAATGCCCAGGCGTATCAAGGCCGTTATTACGGCCAGAGGTGGTTATTCTGGGTACTGATGTCTCAGGATCTATGCACCCAAATTGCGTGAAAATGTAATCACATGTCAGTTCTAGTATAAAATATTTGTCCAATCAATACCAGCTTATCATCTGTATTTCTTCTTGGTGTAGCAATTTTAATGGCCAGTAGTGTATGTAAGACAGTTTGTTGTCGTGCTCACAAAACCACTACTGGACGATACGAGCTGTGTGAACAGAGACCCCGTCGTCATGGAACACAGCAACATCCCAAATGGTCACGCAATCGTTGGTAGCAATGCGACTTTGCGGAATAACCATGGGTTCATCGAATACCACAATATGCTTGCCCAAATCATAACGGAACCGCCGTCGTGATTCACTCTTGGTGCGTAAACTCGCCCAGAAGCTGGTAATAATGTGTAAAAAGACCCATAGACCAAATTACTTTCTTCCACTGTTCCATAGTCCACGTTTTATGGTTGCAGCACCACGGTTGTAAATTACGCGCATTTGCATCAATGATGAGTATTTTTTGAGTTCCAGTTCACCCTGTAATTTACTGCTTATGGATCTCCCTTTTTATTGTTTTGCTGCTGAGAGGGTTCTCGACTGCGAAATCCAGTTCTGCAGTGAGTTTTGCAGCTGACGTCCTCTTATTTTTCGTCACAATCCTCTACAATGACCGTCTTCGCTGTCACCCAACAAACACGTTCGTCCACGTTGTGTATTTGAGGATCAGCGTGCCCGTGCGCCGTATAAATTTTACATACGGTGCCTCTTGAAACACCGAACAGAAAAGTCAACAATTTGAACACGCTCGAATGCACTTAGCTCCGACATAATGCTCTCACAACTATGCAGAACTGATTTCTGCCGACGATTGATGCTTGCAACGCATTAACGACATTGCACAGGTGCCATTCGTGGTGAAACACAACAGTGCTATCTTCAGGCTTGGCTGCCACCTGCATTTATATTCTAGGAAGCACTTCTAGATGTGTTTATATTTTTGTCCAAACCCTGTAATATTATTATCATTATTACCGCTACTACCATTATTATTATTATCTTTCTTTCTTTTCTCAGACGTTATGTCTGGTCTAAAATGGAAAGTGACGCAGACCTTGATCAAGCGTGACTTCCTTTTAACTGTACGGTATATGTTACATTGCATTTAGGAACTTTCGGGTAACTGAACATGTATCAATAATTACAGATTTCTGTAGTTGTATATATAAGTTTGGATGTAGCTGTATTGCGTTGATGTACTGGTGGATATTGTGTGGTATGACTCCTGTAGTTGATAGTATAATTGGTATAACGTGAACTTTATCCTCATGCCACATGTCCTTGACTTCCTCAGCCAGTTGGGTGTATTTTTCAATTTTTTCTCCTGTTTTCTTCTGTATATTTGTTGTATTGGGTATGGATATTTCGATTAGTTGTGTTAATTTCTTCTTTTTATTGATGAGTGTGATGTCAGGTTTGTTATGTGGTGTTGTTTTATCTGTTATAATGGTTCTGTTCCAGTATAATTTGTATTCATCAATCTCCAGTACATTTTGTGGTGCATACTTGTATGGGGGAACGTGATGTTTTATTAGTTTATGTTGTATGGCAAGTTGTTGATGTATTATTTTTGCTACATTGTCATGTCTTATGGGGTATTCTGTATTTGCTAGTATTGTACATCCGCTTGTGATGTGATCTACTGTTTCTATTTGTTGTTTGCAAAGTCTGCATTTATCTGTTGTAGTATTGGGATCTTTAATAATATGCTTGCTGTAATATCTGGTGTTTATTGTTTGATCCTGTATTGCAATCATGAATCCTTCCGTCTCACTGTATATATTGTCTTATCTTAGCCATGTGTTGGATGCGTCTTGATCGATGTGTGGCTGTGTTAGATGATACGGGTGCTTGCCATGTAGTGTTTTCTTTTTCCAATTTACTTTCTTCGTATCTGTTGATGTTATGTGATCTAAAGGGTTGTAGAAGTTGTTATGAAATTGCAGTGGTGTAGCCGATGTATTTATATGAGTGATTGCTTTGTGTATTTTGCTAGTTTTGCTCGTTCTAGAAAGAATTTTCTTAAATTGTCTACCTGTCCATAATGCAGGTTTTTTATGTCGATAAATCCCCTTCCTCCTTCCTTCCTGCTTAATGTGAATCTTTCTGTTGCTGAATGTATGTGAGGTATTCTATATTTGTGGCATTGTGATCGTGTAAGTGTATTGAGTGCTTCTAGGTCTGTGTTACTCCATTTCACTACTCCAAATGAGTAGGTCAATATTGGTATAGCATAAGTATTTATTGCTTTTGTCTTTTTCCTTGCTGTCAGTTCTGTTTTCAGTATTTTTGTTAGTCAATGTCTATATTTTTCTTTTAGTTCTTCTTTAATATTTGTATAATCTATTCCTATTTTTTGTCTGTATCCTAGATATTTATAGGCATCTGTTTTTTCCATCGCTTCTATGCAGTCGCTGTGGTTATCCAATATGTAATCTTCTTGTTTAGTGTGTTTTCCCTTGACTATGCTATTTTTCTTACATTTGTCTGTTCCAAAAGCCATATTTATATCATTGCTGAATACTTCTGTTATCTTTAGTAATGGGTTGAGTTGTTGATTTGTTGCTGCCAGTAGTTTTAGATCATCCATGTATAGCAAATGCGTGATTTTGAGTGGGTATGTTCCAGTAATATTGTATCCATAATTTGTATTATTTAGCATGTTGGATAGTGGGTTCAGAGCAAGACAGAACCAGAATGGACTTAATGAGTCTCCTTGGTATATTCCACGCTTAATCTGTATTGGCTGTGATGGTGATATTATTTGAATTTGTTTGGATATTAAGTGTGGTTTTCCAATTTTTCATTACTATGTTTAGGAACTGTATCAATTTAGGATCTACTCTGTATATTTCCAATATTTGTAGTAACCATGAGTGGGGTACACCATCAAAAGCTTTTTGGTAATCAATGTATGCGTAGTGTAGCGACCTTTGTTTAGTTTTAGCTTGATATGTCACCTCTGCATCTCTTATCAGTTGCTCTTTACATCCTCGTGCTCCTTTGCAACAACTTTTTTGTTCTTCATTTATAATTTTGTGCTGTGTTGTATGTGTCATTAATTTCTGTGTAATGACTGAAGTTAATATTTTGTGTATTGTTGGTAGGCATGTTATGGGGCGATATTTAGCTGGGTTTGCTGTGTCTGCTTGAACTTTAGGTTTCATCTAAGTTATTCCATGTGTAAGTGTATCAGGGAATGTGTATGGGTCTGCAATGTAACTGTTAAATAATTTAGTTAAATGTGAATGTGATGAGGTGAACTTCTTTAGCCAGAAATATGCTATTTTATCTTTTCCAGGGGCTTTCCAATTGTGAGTAGAATTAATTGCTTGGGTGACTTCATGTTGCATTTGTGGTATCATCTTGTATGCTTCTGTTTCTGCTTGTATCCACCGTGCATGCCTGATATTCTGTACCGGGTTTGACCAAATGTTGCTCCAGAAGTGTTCCATGTCTGTTATGTTTGGTGGATTGTCTATTTTAATATGTGTGTTATCTATTGTCTGATAAAATTTCTTTCGGTTTGTGTTGAATATTTGGTTTTGTTTCCTTCTATGTTCACTTTTTTTTGTATCTTCTAAGTCGTTTGGCCAATGCTTATAATTTCTGCTTCTTTTCATCTAATTGCTCTATCGCTTCTTGTTGTGAGATTTTACCTAACCTTTTTCGTTTTTTGTCTGACATTTCATTTCTTATAAATTGTGTTAGCTGTCCCATGTCTTTTCTCATTTTTTCTATTCTGGTCTGTAGCCTGTGTTACCATGCTGGTTTTGTGGGTTTCTTCTGTGTGTTGGTAGGGTCTGATCTCTGCCTAGTATGTATATTTAGTGTAGTGAGTGCTTCTATAACCAGTAGTTGTAACTCTTCCATAGTTGTATTTTCATTTATTTTGTTGTGTATGATTGTGTTGATAGTTGTTATTGTTGTTTCGACTTGTGGGTTATTTGGTGGTCTATGCAAGAATGGTCTAATGTCTGTATTTGTGTCTTTGTATTCTATATATGTTAACTGAAATTTTTCTTATTATTATTTTCTTATTATTATTTTCTTATGTCTTTCTTTTCTCAGACGTTATGCCTGGTCAAAAATGGAAAGTGACGCAGACCTTGATCAAGCATGACTTCCTTTTAATTGTATGGTATATGTTATATTGCATTTGGGAACTTTCGGGTGATTGAACATGCATCAATAATTACGGATTTCTGTAATATATATATATATATATAAGTTTGGATGTAGCTGTATTGCATTGATGTACTGGTGGATATTGTGTGGTATGACTCCTGTAGTTGATAGTATAGTTGGTATAATGTCAACTTCATCCTGATGACACATGTCCTTGACTTCCTCAGCCAGTTGGATGTATTTTTCAATTTTTTCTCCTGTTTTCTTCTGTATATTTGTTGTATTGGGTATGGATATTTCGATTAGTTGTGTTAATTTCTTCTTTTTATTGATGAGTGTGATGTCAGGTTTGTTAGGTGGTGTTGTTTTATCTGTTACAATGGTTCTGTTCCAGTATAATTTGTATTCATCAATCTCCAGTACATTTTGTGGTGCATACTTGTATGTGGGAACGTGTTGTTTTATAAGTTTATGTTGTAAGGCAAGCTGTTGATGTTTAATTTTTGCTACATTGTCATGTCTTCTTATTATTATTTCTTATTATTATTATTATTATTATTGTTATTATTATTATTATTATTATTATTATTATTTATGTTGCCTCAGGCGATACTCTGCGTGTGTTTCAGTCACTTTGTTATACGAGAACAGTGTGTATAATCTCTAAACACACTTAGCCTTGTAGCATTGGATGCCTCTGAGGGAAGTGAAATCAAGAAAGCTCCAAGATATTTTTTGTTTTTCACTCTAGCTCCATCAAATTTTTTATTGTCTTTGTTTTTCTACGTTTTCTGATGTTCGCTTGATTTATTCGATACTGAAGCTATGCAAGAACGATACCGAACAGTGTGCTAATACGTAAATGTCATATCACTTCTACAACCAAAAACTCTTTACCCCTCTCCCCTGCATTTAAATTATTGTATGAACTCGAGGTCCTACGCAAAGACTTAATTTCTTCAAATTTTTGGAACCACGAACAGTTCGCCAATTATACCCACTACATGGGCAACATGGAAGGAGAATTATAAGATTACTAACACCGCCGATAAATTATCGCGAGGTGTTGCTTATCTGTCTCAAAGAAGTACTGTTATTTTCTTAAATTAGATTTCAAACCACAAGTTAAGGGATAATAATAACATATCTCAAAGGCTAAGTAACATACAAATCACTAAAGGTAAATTCACTAATGTGTCCTTGAAAAAAGTGAAGTAGCTACTACTATATTGTCTTCCGTAGCACATACTAGAGCCTAACATGTAATCTACTTTGGATTACGGTTAATGATGTCAGTATGCTGTTCTCGTTCGTTGCCGAGTAAAATTGAAATGGTGTTTCCATAAGATGTTGTTCCCTTGGGAGGTCAATAAGTGGCCCGCAGCTTAAATCGAAATTTTTCTTTCCTTGGGCCTTGTAATGAATGAATCGAATGAGCAGTCTTTAGCTTAGCTCCTTCGCTTGGGTAATCGTGATTAGTGCGTATTGAGAGCACTGTCGTTTATTTTGATGACAGAAGGGAAAAGTTTGAATCAAATGATCTCAAATAGCTTACCTGTCTTCAGTATCACTAGGATGGTCGCCGAGTTCACTGCGTCCCTATGACCAAGTAAAATGTATATACTCTCGTGGCTTAACACTCTGCGAAGAGGTTTGAATTTTAACCCAAGACATTGACCCATAGTCTCGTGATCTGAAAATGTACGCCACTACCTCAACTCCATTTATGGTTACGCACTACCGATGTAGATTTTCCTTATTACTGTCCTTCGGGCCAATTTACATCAGTTCGAGTACCACCACCTTAGTGTTTGTTAGCGCCCCAAGTTACTGAAGCCTCTCGTTGTTACGTGGAACAATCTTAACTAGAAGGTAGACCTTTTGACGATGAACTATCGTAGCACTCAACTGGAAGACCGAGAACAAACTGAACATGAGCCTACATAGAATACGTCCGTTTTACTGTAGAAACACATCAAGTTATTGCAAGGCACCTCGTCACACTTTAATGGAGGCCGATCGAGTGTAACATCGATGACTGATAGATCGGGAACAGTGTTTTATGAAACCCTCGGTCACATTAAACTATCCGCGTGCTGGTGATTTTGTTGGACAGGGCACCATATTTTAAGAAGTGACTTTGGTGTGTGTACAAAGGAAGAAGGCAGGAAGATTAGGGTTTAACGTCCTGTCGACAACGGGGCCATTAGAGACGGAGCACGAGCCAGGATGTTTTTTTTTTTTTTTTTCATACTGAGCTCTTTCAAAGAGACGATAGCAGCACTTGGGTGGAGTGATTTACGGACATTTCGGAAAACCAAAATATGGATGGCCAGAGACAGATTTGGACCACGTCCCACTGAAGGCCACTTCATTCAGCTAATCACTCGGTGGGAAGTAGATAAAGGGCAAACAATGAATTAGCCACAGACTACCACCTATGTCCAGAGTCTTATTCTAGTGCCCTGTTTCAGTTAGCAATGAAGCATTATGACGACAATGTACAGTGAAAGACTGATTCTGGAAACTATCCATATGCTGCTACTATACAAATATCCATGAAATGTTAATCGAGTAAGGTAAACAGTGCAGTCTCTATGGAATTTATAAAGTAGAATACAAAAGATCGAAGCTGTAAGTCGGTCGTAGGCAGTGTCGATATCGCTTAGTTAGTAAGCGACCCGATTTTAAAGACTTGGATTCGTATCTCTGTACAATCCTTTATTTCCTTCCGTCCGGTAATTTCATTAGTGCATAATAAACGAGAAAATACCTTATAGTAGTTCATATTGACTCATTATTTCACGTTTCAAAGAGTTTGGCTTCTTTAGCTGAGTACGTAGCCTTCCTCATTTAGAAATTACAGACCACAACTCCGTTGACAACTTACAGATGCACTGTTGCCTTACAGAAATCGATTTAATGGTCGTCGTAAAAGAGTGTAAACGTGTCAGACACTCCCCTACCCTGACTTAATGTAATGAAAACGTTGATGTTCCGCTGGATGGTGATTAGTTTATCTCATATTACAGTTACGATCTATGATGAAAGCTAAGCAAAGAAGAGATCAACTCTCTTTTTAATATAGCGGGAAAATGGACGACATCGAAAGTTTACGTTACATCAAATATCTATCAGTCTCGCAGTTAGTGTAGTGCATGCCCATCTCATGCAATTGTCTCCTATAAGCAGTTAAACGGCGCTATGAGGAAGCAACAGTAACGAAAATGTTTTCTCAGATAACGGAAATGGACGATTCAGCAAAATAACCAGTAAAAATATATGAAATAATTTTTTTGCAGAGTATTCTTAATTTTCCTGTAACATGTAGTACAACAGGAGTCGAAGAGAAACAGATCATAATTTCACCTTCCCACAAATTAAAGTGCTGTTTTTTACTTCATTAATGTTTCTGATGATGCCACTTTTACGAATTTGAAATCAGTTTCACATTTCTTTGGTGCTACTGAAACTATCCTAATGCTCTTTCTCTCTCCAATAACATCTCCTGTCTTTCGGTCCGATTTGCTTTTACATTAAGGGCACGAAAGCCTGTTTGCACTGTATGGTGCTGCATGAGCGAATATAGATGGCGACTGCCATTTATGCCGCGTTTCATAAAAACATAGCCCACAAGAAGTTAGAACAATGCTTCCAGCAAAAACCCATACGCTTTGTCCCTTTAGGACCAAATTCGTAACAATTTGAATGCAATCCTGCAGAATACGGAGAGCCTATATCTTAATGACGTCTCAGGTAGCTGAAGTCTGGATTCGTCTATAGACCATGAAAGATGAAAACAAGTACGAAGGAAGATATTAGGCAAACATAACTGGAACAGTTGTTTAGTTAAATGTTCTAGACTTCCTCATTTCCGTTTCACTTTCCGAAAAACGTATATTTAAAGGAAGTATAAGCTTACCCGGCTAATAATGATTTTGTGCACTAGGCTGTGATACAAAGTGTAAATGTTCATATTACGTATAAGTTCTTGATCTAATAACACTTCCCAGTATTCTACGTAGGAGATACTACATCTTATTACAGCCTCCTGAATAAAAATTGCATCACTTTTATAGGCAGTGTTGCATTTGTTTAGGGCTTTTTGAATCAGGATGGTAGGCATTTTGCTGTAAATTACGAAAGATGTTACTGGAGATTGTACTGAAGGATTTCGATAGTTCGTTTCCCACACTGATGCTATCTATCGCCTGATTCTGAATTCTGATTTTAATGAAACACGGGATACATCTTTCGCCGTATACCGTGGGCTTTGTGAAGCCACTGTACTCCTTACCATGAGCAGAAAATGCCTCTCTATTTGCATGTCCCCCTACGTGCAATGTCGACTGAGGATGTTAAAAGAATTTAATGGAGTTTGGCCCAATTTTATCTCCAATGCTCAACGGAATCTAACTCACTGTCTCCTGTACGACTGGTCAGGGAATGAATTTCATCAGTCATTTAAAAAGATAAGTCTCAAGAAGGAGAGGTATTGTGAGTAATCACAAGAGGTGGTAGCGAGTGGTGGAATACACGTGGGGCAAAGGCTATCGAACCATATTCAATGAAAGACGACATTTATTATTAACTCGATTATAGCAATCTTTTAACAACGAAAAGACATTCTTGAAGTTTTCCCGGCGTACTGAATAATCTATGAGGTTTCTGGATTGCAGCCGGATCATGTTGACTTCTTGACGATTGCAATCCCGAAACCTCATGGAATAACGAAAAGTCATCTTAATTATACACTGGTGAGCAAAAATTAAGGACGAAAGTAACTTTCACATCATGTATCACAACCATGTAAGACCGTTCGATGAAGCTATAACCTTCCGAAGAAAAACTGCTACAGAATAGTACAGAAAGCAAATGAAAGAGACACGCAATGACACGTACAATAATGATACTTTTATTCAAAGACAATAATTACACTGAAGTCATCGCCTGTTGTAATGGTCCCCTGGCCGTTATAAAAGACGGGCACGGGTCTTGATAGAGTGCGCGATCATCACGGACGGCTAAGAATTCTCTACAACTTGCTTCCATGCTGGGAAAAAGTTTGGTAGTAAGTTCTTGTCGTAGTGTATTCCATTCCTCCACCAGTGCGGTCGGTAACTACTGGACGGTCGTTGGTGCGTGTGGACGAGCTGTAATAAGTCTCCCCACCGCATTCCACTCATGTTTGACAGGATACTGGCAGGAGAGTCCATTTGCCGAATATTCTCTCGTTCCAAGAGCTTCTCGACCTCCGTAGTTCGATGCGGGCGCGCATTGTCACGAAAAAAAAAAAAAATGTCCGGAGCGAATGCACCCATAGAATACGCACGTGGAGAAGGAGTTCAATGTCACAGTGACGTCGACCCCCTGAGTGTACCGTGTTCAAAGATTTGGAGGTCAGTACGCCCATAAAACATTATGCCTCCCCACGCCACCACACATCGACCACCAAAACTGAAATTTGTTCCTGGGTGCAGTACGCGTTCCGATCTCTCGCCATATGAGGGTGCTTCCGGCACTGCTCATGCCCCGTACCAGTTTACGGAACAAAGTTTAAAAAGTGACTTCGATGGAAATCTCCACAGCTTGTGCGTTGACCTCCCTGAAAAATCAGAAGACTTTCATTTTAAAAAGAGTGCGACAAGCTGTTGTTTCCGGACCGATCACGCTACTAGCCAGCTTTGGAAACTAAATTCGAAGGAAATTCCCAAGCCTCTAAAACGAGAATAAAGAAAGCTATTCTGATTCAACGACTAAACATGTACTTCCAATCATTCGCACACTCATACATCACAGAGTCATCCATGATTAGGATTATGCATGAGGGATAACATGGGATGCTGATATGGAATAAAAAGGAAATAAATTCAATAAAGGTGGTTCCCCACGCAGTCCCTGTCCGTGCCACAATTATATGTTAAGCAAGTAGCAGAAAGGCAATCTGCAGAACTCAATGCAGCCAATCAATACAGTAATAAGTTCATGAAAGATGGGTGAAACAGACGCCTTTCAATATTCTCAGTGTAATATTAATCTTCGTCGGTAAATTTCTGTGACGCAACTAAACAAGTGTTCTAGGAGTTGTAAGTATCCGTATCTTTTTCAAAGAAGAGCTCCATTTATACAGATCATGGTGTGGATTAATTGTGGAATTAGTTGAAAAATGCCAAGTGATAGTTTGGTTTTTGCACTGTATCTGTTACCAGTTACTAAGTCTGCGCGTAGCTAGAACAACACAGTCAGAATACGATTAGAAACATTTCAAACAGTGACTCTGAGCAAGTGTCGATGCACAACTTGCCATGAAGCAGCTGCTATATACCTCGCCTCAGTAGATGATACAGCGACTGTATGGCTTCCGTGTGTGTGTGTGTGCCTCAGTAGATGATACAGCGACTGTATGGCTTTCGTGTGTGTGTGTGTGTGTGTGTGTGTGTGTGTGTGTGTGTGTACACGCTTATACGGCTGAGGCGTGGTGACATGAAAAAAACGAAGAATGAAAGAGTCAGGGTCAACGTCGCGTCGTCGACTATTTCGTTACAGACGAAGCACAAGCTCTGATAACACAAGTGTAGTAAAATTAATCGACCACGTTCTTTTCAAGAGAATCATACCAGTACTCACCTTAATCGGGATGGAGAAGCAACAGAAAATATAAATCAGAATGACCGGACGGTAAATTAAACCTCACTCCTCGCAAATACAAATTAACACATTTAATTACTGCACAACGTCAGCCGGTGTGGGAATAGCAGTTAGCAAACTCCATTTTGCGGTTAATCTGACTTTGTAATAATTGCAATAAAGTTATATAATCCCTAAACACGTGTACCTCGTAGCATTTCTATTAGCTACCGCGGATATTCTGACTTCTGTTGCATTATTGCGGACATCCTATAAAATAAAATCGCATTTAGATATAGCATAAACCGTTAACTAAGGTAAAATACACGATCCAGAAGTTTTTACATTCTTGACAGTTTTATCCTTGCCAACATATTATCAACTTACCTTAATTTTCCGGTCAGCAGAATATAACCTGGTTTCTTATTTTTGATATGCTACAGAATGCATAACCCTTCATAACTCTCCTAAATATGTACGATGTCCGTGTGGAAAAAGAGCGAAATGTACAAGACTCCAGGCTATTTTTAGGATACAAGGTAGGAAAGAAAATCCCGTAATTCTGTAAACAGACTTTTGCGAGGTAATGAATTTATTTCTCCGAGCGTTGGCGACTTCAGATATTTCACCATCAGCCCTTTATTTTCTCACGCTTCATTTCTTTAATTATCAATTCTGTTAACACAGTCAATGATCTAGCATTCAGGTTGTGATGCATGTTGCATGTTCTAGTAAGACAATGATAACTATACATTTCAAAAAATAAGAAAAACGGGCATAACTGCGTGTCAAGTGTGATAACAAAATCGTAAAATTCATGGTATAATGTAAATAAACGTAAGACACAGATCCAGATAATAATTTGTATTCGAGCCTAGTATCTCTTTCACGTGTTCTATACAAAGCGTCACTGAGGTGCAACACAGTACATACAGGCTGCAGTTAACCTCGGCAGCAAAATACCACTTAGTACATCTATTGATGTTTTCTACGATCTCAATAGCAAAGGACCTTAACTCGTGAAGCTGCTGTCAGCCCCACTAGTGTGTTGGGTAGAGGACTAAAAACAACGATAAGATTCCCCCCCCCCCCCCCCCAAGTAGCGTCACCAACGTGTGCCACGGCGTGGTACACGGGTGACCACTTCATGCGACTTCTATTTGTAGGACAATTAATGAACCTTTAAAAGAGTATACTCAAGCTAGAACTCATGAGATTGACAGAAATTCGAAAATGCCAAAGCAGGAATGGCAGGACGAGAAAGGTGAGCCTGTAGAAGCATACATAGCAATGGGAAATACAGATGCTGTCTATGGGAAAGCTAAAGAGAGATTTTGGGGAAAGAGGAACACCTGTGTGAAAATTAAGAGCTCAGAGCCCGTACTAAAGGAAAGACTGAAAGTTAGAATGAATATGTAGAAGAGATATACAAAAGAATGGAACTTGATGGCAGTGTTACGGGAGGGATAGAGGTAGTAGACGAAGATGAATGGGAGATGAAGTCCTGCGAGAATAATCACATGGAGTGGACAACAATCCCTCAGAATTATTAAGACTTTTGGGTGAGCAAGATTTGACAAAACTATACTCCCACGAATTATTTTCAGCAGAACGGAAAATGAAATTATAGAGGCTGGCCCTAGAAAGATCAGTTTGGATTCCTTAAAAGAGTAGGAGCACACTACGCTTTACTGAAACTAGGAGTATCTTAGAAGGTAAACTGAAGACAGACAAACCCACAACTGCAGAATTTGTATGAGGGGACTACAAAGAGTTAAGTTACACATGGCGTCGCACGTTAAGAATATTGCGCAACAAGAATGGCGCATTGTCAGATGAGAGTATACGTTCTGGGTTTCCTGTTACACAGTTCTGCTGCGATACATTTAACAGGTGCATCACAAGGAGGGAGTGAAATGGCACGCCAATTTGAAGTACTCGGGGCAGTTCCATCCTTGTGGGTAAAGGTATGTATGAACCAAATATAATGTCACGTCCAGTCATTGTGACACGGTGACAACAATTTGCCCAGACGTGGGTGAAGCTGATGGAGAAGGAAGGCATCGACTTCGACCACAGTTGGCAATCGAGGAATCGTAGATTTACCAACGATGATGACGTTCGCACAGTGGTTCTAGAATGGCTCTATGGATAAGGAGAGCACTTCCATCGACGACAAACTCAACGATTGATAGAATGTTCCGACCGTAGTTAAGATAGACTTGGCGATTATTTTCAAAAACAGAGTCACGTATCTCTGTCGCTGTGAAGTGTAGTGCAACATTCAATAAAAGTTAGTTTGCCTGCCATAATGATGTATAACTGAGTTTTCAAGTCTCCTCGCAGATTTATGAGGAGCTTTCTAAATTGAAACTACATGCAGTGAAACGTTGTTTTCAACTTGTATCGAACAGCAGCTATAGTAGTCGAAGGACGAGGAAGCAGTCGTTAAGAAAGTTGTTTCCTACGTACATTGTCCGACCAGTAATGGATTCCAAGGAGAATTTACGAAAGGAAGTGGAAGACCACAGAGAGGAAATAAAAGGTCTGTGGTTTGCTGATGACATTCTAATTCTACCACAGACCGCAAAGGACTTGGAAGATCACCTGAATGGAATTGATTTTATCTTTGAAATAGATTCAAAAATGAACATGAACAAAAGTAAAACAAGAGCAATGAGTCTAATTGAATCAGGTGATGCTAAGTGAATTACATTATTAAATGAGTCGCTGAAAGTAGTAGATGAGTTTAGTTATATAGACAGAAAAAAGAGTGACAGTGGCTAATAAAGAGACGATATGAGATTCGTACTGGCAACACCAAGAAAAACTATTCAGAAAAAGATGGATAATTAACATCACATTATGGTTGTAAGTGTAAGGATGTAGGCATTTCTCTTAGGTGCAGCCTAGTACGAAAGTGAAGTGTGAACCATATACAGTTAAGACAAGAAGAGGACTGAAGCTTTTGAAGTGTGACGCCACAGAAGAATGCTGAAATTAGACGGATATATCGAATAACTAATGAAGTATTGAATCTGGTCTGAAAAAAGTAATTCGTTCTATAAACAGAAGAAAACAAGGGATTGGTTGATAGGGCGCATCCTGAGACATCACAATGTCGTCAGGTTGGTAACGGAGGCAATTTTTTGTGACAAAAATTGTAGACTTAGACCAAGGCTTGAATATGGTAATCAAGTCCTAATGGATGTAGTTTGCAGTAGTTATACTGAGATGAAGTGGTTTGCACAGAGTAGAATAGTTTTGAGAACTGGATCGAAACAGTTTTCCCACTCAGGACCACATTTACCTGAACTAAGTATTAACAGTTTCATATTTACATAGCAGAACGGCTACAGTTCGATGCAGCGAGTGTGCATTATGACACTTCTCGGAGAGATGCAGCATGGCAGCGACAGGCTGTGTTGATGGACGGCAGCAGGTTCTTGCTTCAGACCAAATAAAGACATAAGGTCGAACTTAGAAACCTAATCCGGGACTTATGCGAAGAGAATGCTCCTTCATTGATCTGGAGGACAGTGTACAGTTTGTTGTCCCTGGACAATAACGGTAAGCTTTACAAGCCTGTCAGCTTTAAAATAACACTTGTTTCTGTGATATAATCATACACGCCGATGTGAATAGGGATTACTTTCTTCTGTCGACATTAATGTAAAACTATTTATTTATTTTAGTTACTTAAAGTTGCTCGTACAGACATTCGCAGCAGTAATACAGGGTGGTTATAATTAAAGTTACGCTACTTGAACTAATGTAGACGGAAAAGTATAGTAATGGTACCAAATTTTATAGGAATGATTTTCATAATGTGCATTGCAGGATTTGCGCAGTTAGTGGTGTTGCCGTCAGCCTCCGGTACTGGTATTTCGACGTATGGTTGAAACACAATCGTCACTGTGTAATACAGTTGCAGACAGTCACCCTGCGCCTTGACAAGATAAGCAGGTCTTTACTCGTAAGGCTCTTTTATCAAAATAATAGCAACAGTTCCGCTGTTATTCACGACTATCTTCACTTCAACGGAATACGGAGACGTTCTCTTTCCGCAACTGAGTTGAAGAACATGATTCGACAGTTTAAATTTGTTGGCTGTTTGAAAATTGCTCATGGGAGAGGCTGACGGCCAATTGCGCCACCAATTGTTGAAGAAGTTACTGTTGCCATGGCTGAGTATTCTGGACGCCATGTTTGATTTCAAGGAGTGCACGAGCTCTGTCACGACAGCTGAGCATTCCATGGTTCCCCATTCGATAAGTACTGCGAACAATTGTGGAACGTATCTCAGGTGCGGTTCCAGTCTGTCGTTGAGCTGATGGTCGGACAATTAAGAAAAGTTTGTAACCTATAATGTAAACTTTACACGTCGGTAGCAAGAGTTACCCTCTGTTGTGGAAATTGAAATATCTTTCTTTCAACGGTTTATTCGTTATTTCTGTTACACGTGTCCTTAAAAACGTTTCCACAAAGATTCATTGTCCTATGATCGCTCGTTTTTCATGGTGGCTCTCTCAAATAGCGAATGTTTAGTTATAATCACGTCATATATCCAGTATAGTTTTAAATTTCAGCAGTGGTTTAAAATATACTGATATCGATGCAGGAGTTCACCGCAACATGGGAGAAACTTTAATTTCATTGAACTGAGAGTGGCATTTTCGGAAGATATGGTCTGAAGACGTCAATCTGGAACGCACCCTTTCTCAACAGCACATAGCTCGTAAGTTGTGTTTCTCTAAAGTCAGCATAGATCTCATTTTGCTTGAAGGAGTTAATGGACTTATCTGTTGGTCAGAGGTGTAGTGATCAGAGATGGTCCACCACAGGTCAGGGAACAGAGCAGTGGTGCGGGAGCGGTCGTGTGTACACCCAGAAGCGTAACACATTGATGTTTAGAATAACATTTTCTGTGGGGATGGTTAAACAGAGTAATGTGGCTGCTTCGTGACGATGCGCAGCGCGCGGGTCTCATGGGCGCATTGACGAGAACCACTGATGGTCTTGTCACTGAGTGGTGACGTTGCTGCCACAGGTCAGAGGGGGTGGCCGGCGCGAAGACGTGCCGATCTTAGTGGTGGTGACGAGTAGGCGTTGTCCATTACTGTGTTTTGCAGCACAGTGTGGCTCTACATCACACTGCTGTGATGGACGCCCCGTCGTGTGCTTAAGTGAGAGTAGCCGACTGCGCGGTCTAGTACGACGGTTGCGGTGAAGGACAGGCCTTTGTTTCGCACCATGGGACGACCAAGACTGCAGCAGATGGTCACGGAATGGCCAGGGAACTACGGGGACGTGCAACGCCTGGATGGTGTTAGGTTGACAGCTTTTACATCATCCTCGAATGACTCAGTAGGAGGGTTGGCAGCACTCACTTGCAATGTTAAAGTAGGCTGCGACGGCAGACAACTGTGTCTTGCGTCGACTTGCATCGGAATGGCCGCATTTCGGTGCGGGAAATCAGCGAACAGGTAGCAGGCAGACCTATATCGATCAACTGGTGGTGATTTCACTGAAACTCAACTGGTCGTCGTTCTCTCTAGTAGTGTTATCATGGAAAGAATGGCGGCACGACTGAATGTGTCTGGGAGCTCTGAAAGCCCGGTTGTTTAAGAAACAGAGCTCGCACATATGACGCGGTGTGTCTAAATAGATAAGCGAGTTTGCTCTGAGTTGTGGGACTCGTCAGCTTTCCTTGCCTCTACTCTTGGTTGTCGAACCCATGTCTTTCTGCAGCGTTTGTCTATTACTGTGGCGCTCTGGTGCCTGGAGTTACGGTGCGTTATTTAATACTGACCCTCTGAACGGCGTCTGTTAACACTTAAGAGTACTCGTTTTACTTTGGTATCGATATGCATCAGACTATATCCAAGCACGTTTAAACAGATACAGGTACATATATTGAGCTACGGTATAATCTATCACTGCTCTAAAGACAATCTGGTGTGGCTCCATCAGTCTTTATATGCCACGAACGACTAGTTCCTGTCCTTATCTATACGATAAAAAAACTGAAACACGGACACGTTGACTCAAACAGTGGCTTACAATGCCACCACCATCTGAAAAGAGTGCATAAGAGCTTGGTAGGCGAAATTTAGTAGTTATGAAACCTGACTTACCATACATTTACAAAATTGACGCTATTGTAAAACAGTGGCTCCTCATAAATAACTTACTAAGGCAGAAATAACTTAAATACCCAGACTAGTACTAATCACGATATGTTTACTTGTTATTACTTCATAAAGGCTTGAGATGGGAACACTACTTGGACTAAGGTAATGAAAATGGAAAATACAAATAAACATCTGATTTAATAGAATAATTACTATACAAACCCTGGCTACATTAGTACAACACGAACCACGTGCTGCACTTAATGCAATCACATTCTGCTCGATTTCTGAACCGGCAATAATAATAAATAAAAAACCCAGAAATAACACTTATTTGATTGTTGGACGAAGGAACAGCTTACACCCAATCTCTGGCTAATCATAGGACGCGAAGTTATTAAAAATTCTGTGTGCTGATCGCAGTCCAATCGTTACTCTGCTTTTGCATATAGTTCGTAGGGAAACGTAATCGATCACACTGCCTTCACAATACACACCGAGTCGTGAGGAAAACGATAACAGTTTTTCTCATATCACTGAGCAGAATGAAAAGAGAACAGCGACATGTACTTGTCGCAATCAATTAAAAAAAAACTGCTCGCTCTCTCAGAATAAAATAGTGTAGCCACTCTCAACACCAGTTCCAATGTATGCAGTCCTTCTCTTCAACCGTCCGCATCTCATGGTCCCGCGGTCGCTTTCTCGCTTCTCGAGCACGGGGTCCCGGGTTCGATTCCCGACGGGGTCAAATATTTCCCTTCCCTCAAGATGACTGGGTGTTTGTGTTGTCCTCATCATTTCATCATCATTCATGAAAGTGGTGAGACTGGACTGAGCAAAGGTTGGGAATTAGTACAGGCGCTGATAGCCGCGCAGTTGAGTGCCCCACAAACCAAACATTATCTTCATCATTCTCTTCAAGTGAGTGGCAGTAGATATTATGAGACCACAGTCTGTCTGATCCAAACAACTTTCAAACAACCTCTTTTAGCTCAGCGCTGCTTATCCGTACAAACTTTCTATAACAGACACTCCAAACGCAAAACTACTCAGCGCCGACTAAATCACAAGAAGATGCACCACATTACATGACGAGACCACCAATGACCACAACAGAATGACTGACTATGTACCACTGCCCCTCCTTCTTCCTTTCAAATACTACCTGCTGACGTAACACGATCATACATTAGCCGTTCATTGGCCAAGCTATCGACTCTAAAGGCCACAAGTAAAACTGATTTACTTCCCATGTAGTAGAGATAAATATCAAACCCGATAAAGGTGCGATCGGAAAATAAAGGTAAAGGGCCCTCCCGTAATCGACGCCAAAAATACGTTGTAGACATGAATATGGCTGAATCACCACACTTCTGTCATCTCTAAGTGGATGTTTACTATCGTGCTCTACCGTTGGTCCTACCTTCATGTTCTGTTTCTACCTTAGGTTCCTGGATCAGTTCTTTGTCTCTTTGTGGAGAACTAAACACATCAACCGATTCATTCACATAACCACTATCTACCACGTAATCTTGCCAATTTGTTTCGTCCTTTAGTTTCTGTTTTCTCTGTGAAGAGCTCATCACCTGAATCTGCGCATTTACGTACGAACGGAGAGGTGTGTAAGTCAATTGTCGTTCTGTGGCGCTATCCGTGTGTTCATTTCGGTAACTGATATCGGGCCCTATGACGTTTCTCTGTACGTCCTGCACTGTCTCGCTCTGTTCACTTTGATCTACTCCTGTTTTTGTAGCCGTTTCATGTTGAATATGAATTACAGTTTACTTTTTAAACTCCCGTAATATTTGCTATTATTTGATTTATTGAATTTACTACAAGTTCATGGCTCTGGACATTCAGGGCTTGTAATACGTTTGTTTCGAGCTTAGTACATATGCTATGGTCTATATTTCAATATCTAAGAAGCTAAAGAATGCCATGTAACGCGCTGCATCACGGGATCTGAAAATTCCCTTCTTAGGGTCGCATTATTGTAGTACAGAGCCAACCAAAGCATGCCATGATTAATAAGCCATATTATTTACGCATCCGAGGCTGTATTATGTAATCTGGCAGTTCTTCTCACCTCTTTTAGTTCACAAGATGCACACACTTTGCCTGCTAGCCACCAACTTACTCATGTCACAAATCTACTTTGCAGTTCGACCGCCAGATCCACCTACTCTATTCACGCCAAGCCAGTTTCATTGCAGAGGGGCTTCCCTCCAAATTTTATGATCACAAAAATACATGCCCTATGCATGAACCAGTGTTTTAAGTAAAGATTTAACTTTTTCGTTCTTTTACAGCACATTACTTTTGAAATTAGGTAGACAGATTAATTACAATCACACAAATTATCATAAATAGTGAGTAAAATATGTACATGGATGTTACATCAAAAACCTCGTTTATACAGAAGTCACATTAAATAAAAACTGACAGACAAGTTAGATAAGACAGATGTAGGTATATCGATAATAGTGTTACAACCTGTTACGACGTGCTGCAGTGTTTGTTCGTTTACTTTCCTAGCTCGGAGGAAGTGAGGCGACGTGTGACTAGTACCTTGAATTTGCTATATACTGACTGACAAACTGGTCTGATCTGCCCTGCTTGCTCTGAGCTCTCCGATTAAAAACTTCAAAAAATTTAGGTCTGCACACTGAATTAATTCTGGGGTACAACAGAGCGTTTCCATTAAGTCAGAGAATTTTCTAAACATTAGGGTGGTAAATAAAAGCACGAAACTTCCTGTGAGATAGCAGAAAACCGTAGAGGGCTGTCAATAGAGCTGAAGGTTACAGCAGTAATAGGAAACCTCTGACTTTTTGATATATGGCTACGGAGTAAGGGGCTGAAACACTAATGCAGGTGTACATTCTGGGCTATAGCTTGACTTTCACATCGGCAATAACGTACTTTCACAAACGTCGGCAGTCAGCTTATTGATCATAATAGTGGTTAAGAAAAACTCGGTAAGCATATTGCAGGAATTGATTTAAAAATGTTCGGCGTGATGGTACTTCAAAGGCTCCAGAAGGACGCACGGAAACGTTTCATAGATGAGAGAGAGGAGCCGAGAAAGTGTTTAGAGGCAGAGGAGCATACCTCCGTGCTTTATGCGTGTTACAGAAGAATAAATGGACCTCGGCGAAGAACAGCTTGAAGGAACACGCAAGCCAGTACTGAGAGGAAGTAAAAAGTAAACTAGCAATAGCAAGGAAACTTTTCTTAAAAGGAGGAATTTAATAACTTCCATCATGAATTTATCTATTAGGAACTCTTTTTCTAGAGATATTTGTGTGTAGTGTAACCTTGTATGGACGTCAAACGTGGGCAACAAGAATAGAACCATTTGAAATGTGATGCTATCGAAGAATACTGAAGATCAGATGATCAGATCGAAGATAAATGAAGAGGTACCGTATCGATTTGGGGAACAAACAAATTTATCGCAAAACTTGACTAAATGAAGGAATCTGTTGATAAGACACGTACGGAGTCATCAAGGAATTGGCAATTTGGTAATATGAATAAGTATGTGTGTGTGTGTGTGTGTGTGTGTGTGTGTGTGTGTGTGTGTGTGCGTGTGTGTGTGAATGGTGTGAATGGGAGAGTAAAAGTTGTAGTGTGAGTAGAACAAGCACTTTCCGAAGGGTGAAGGTTACAGTAGCTATGAGAGAATATGAAGAGAACTGCGCAGGATACACTAGCAAGGAGAGATGCATAAAACCAGTGTTCAGACTAAATGCTTCAACAACGAGCGAAAGCCGAACGCGTAAGGGCAGAGATTCTGCCGTAATGGATGGTAAGGTAGGAGCTTCACAGATACTGTGAATCACATTGTTGAGATCCGTTTAATGCCAGAAGAAACTCCCATCGAACTCTAATCCGTCCCAGTGGTCGAGAACCGAATGAAGATGTTAAGTTAGTCATTGGAGCCTGAATCTCTGAACACACCAAAAACAAATTCTGTCGAGGAGCTCCTGGAAGAGCTGAAAAATTAAGCAAATTCCAGTGTTACATTGTTGATTTTCTTTATTTAAACTTACGAATTGTCGCCTGAATATGTTACTTATATTTCATTTTATCTGTTTCTACTACCGTGTTATAATTTCATGTATTGACTCGCTCCATGACCATGGAGACTTCTCCTTAATTTGGTCCCACGGAACAATAAATAAATAAATAAATAAATAAATAAACAAAAAATAAATATATGTGGCGAACTTACGGGAATAGTTGCTGAATGTAATGGGATTCAATAATTCCTTGGGTCCACAAGTCAACACGTTACATGATGTGTGCCGTAGACTTTGTGCCCGCTCAGTTCTTCCTGAGACGTGCTTAGGCTACGACTGCACTTTCTACTTGCTTAACTCCACTCATGAACATACAGTTGGTGCAATGGAAATTTTATATGTTCTTCTTTATGTCTTTGACAAACCAATGTAGTGTCGCTTCCTATGAGTGCAAACTGCGCTTATTGTATTGGTGGCTTGTATACACGTAAATAAGAAATTCGAGAGCTCCGATGATGACAGCAAGATTTTGTCCAAGCGATCTTGGCTGTAGAAGATTTCTCATTCACCAATGACATATGGCTCCCTGCAAACATGTGCAACCTAAAGAAAAAAAATCACATAAAAGTGAGTGTAGTATTTATTGCATCTAAGAGGCGAGAAAGTATTGGGAGAGCAGTAAATTCAGTGTCACTAGCTGGCAAAAATACACTTATGAGTCAAAACATTATGATCACCTACGTAAGAGTGTATAGGGTAAAATTTGAAACGCATGTTGTAGCAAATGTCTAGACAGAAGTCACGCATTTCTCTTATATTAAGAGCTCATGGTTCGTGGGGATGAACTGGCGCCTGACAGCATTCCATCGGGTTAAGACTAGGCGAATTTGGTGGCTAAGACACCAACGTGAGGTCACTCTCATCTTCTTCAAATCGCTGTTACACCATGTTGGCGTTGTGACACGACAGTTATCAGCTGAAAGATGCCATCGCCGCTGGGGAAGACATCAAACATTATGGGATGCAGGTGGTCTACAAAAATGTTCAAATAGTCCACCGCTATAACGGTGGCTTGTAATACTACCACCGGTCGCATGGTGGTCAAGTAAGAAAGTACTCCATAGCATAATACTGCCACCCAATGGCTTGTGGCCATAACGCAATGCTTGTTCCTTGCAGCCGTTACTCTGGATTACGGCATACCTGGACACGGCCAGAGACCTGCTTTGCCTCGTAGACAAGCCTCCGACTTCCACAGTCTGTGATGTGGAATGGAAGTCCAACACCAAGTCACCTACTCATGGTTTCATCGTCTTTCGGACGATCTCCAGAGATGCCCACGACTGTAGCACGCGTACAGCCGACCAACTTCGCCGTTTCCAGGAGTTTTGATGAGTTTCAGCTTTGGACTCCAGAAACAGCACCCAGCAGCTCATCGCGGACGACAGAGCCAATACCTATGACATTGTTGGTGCCTGAGCCCATACGTAGGCAACCTTGGGCTTTAGAACCGGATCGCAGCAGCTCATCACGAACTGGCCCATTGCGGGCGATAGAACCGGCGTCCACCTCCTTCTGTGGAAAAGCTAATAATAATAATGCATCTGCCAGCAGAAGCTCCTCAGTCCATCCTAATAGCAAGGACATTCAGGTGCACCAGGTATGTGATTTCACAGAATTACTTTCTACAATGATTCCGGGTGTACGTAGAGACAGGATCTTAAATGTCAGGATCGAAAATTTGGCTGGGTATCAACGTGCATACAGATAATAATATGTAGTGGTGATCCTAATGCACACAGTCTGTGCAATGGCTAGAATTTCGAATCAAAGAAAGACACTGAAATACAAAAGAAAAGCTAAATAAACAATTTAATAACAATTGCTATGTTCTATTGTCTGAAAATGATGTTGACGACAGAGATGCAAATGTTTAGGATATCTGACACCAATGTTAATGTTTATGATCCCACTTCTGGTCACCAATTGTAAATGTATACGGGAACTTCGGCCACTAATTGTAAAGTATACGGGGTTTGGGAAAGGGGGGAGACGGTTGTTGCACAGGCCTCGTGACGACAGGGTGCCGGAGGTCGAGAGGTCAGGATTAGAGAGTGGGGATCCAGGGTTGCCATTAAATAACAAAACAGGAGAATAGGTACAATAAAGAGGACGTATTTCAGTGTACGGTGTACAAGTGGCGCACCTAGGGTCGGAAGTTACCAGGTTTAGGCCAGTCTATGAGGGCGAACAATTATCTGAAATGGACAACGGAAGCGGAACCGGTTCATGGTAACTTACGTTGGTGGCCGGTCGTGAGAGACAGAGCCAGAGGCTCTGCCTTCCAAAAGACGTCTGTTCTGATCGAAGTCTGGATTACAAGAAAGAGAGAAAGTGTGTTCTGCACCGCAGGACGCTCCGGCGTCCACACACGTGATCGGTATCCCGCGCACGCTATTGGCTAAAATCAAGGGCGTGAATTCGCTAGCAGTTTCAGCAGTGGGCACAAGGCGTCTCCTGTCAGCAGCTTTAACTGGACAGAACTGCCTCGGTTTCGAAAGACAGGCGACTTAAGTCACGTAAACACAGCGTGAATTACTCTGGGAGAAAACTTGTTACCACTGGGCATTTGAAATAAATTTGTTAAACCAATTCCCGAAAATATTCCTTGACTGGCTGCCATCCTGTACAGGGAACTATGTTGAATAATGTTTATTCAAGAAAGGATTTCTCAAATAAATGGGAACTGGTCCTACAATATTCAGCTAAAATACAGACGGAAAATACCTTTACCAACTGCAACGAAGTTTCTCTGCAACATGATGAGTAAAAATGTGTCTCAGATAGCGCAGTGGTTAAAGCACATGCCTAGTAGGCAGGAGATCCCAGGTTCGAATCCTTGTTTGGTACACACTTTCACTCATCGCCGCTGATTCCACCTATCGTCCAAATGGAGCTGACTGCAGTGATCAACTCCCTTTCCTTTCCTTTCTTCCCCTCTTCACCCTCAATTTACATATAACTAGCTGTTTCCACCTATCGTCCCAATGCAGCTAACAGTGATGATACCTTCCCTTTCCTTTCCTTTCATTCCCTCTTGAGCTTCAGTTTACATATAATTCTCGAAATATACGGGTATGTCCCTTAAGAAGTTAAAGTATGGCTGCCACCGTCAAAATCCCAGAATCACAAAGCTCCATGATCGAATAACTTGTTAACACAGACAGGTCTGCCTCCTTCCAGTAACACATGCAAAAATGTTCAGAATTGCTCTGTTGAGCTCTTCGCCTGGTCTCAGTCTCTGCTTGACCTCTGTAGCGATTTGTGACTGTCTGCTTTTCCATTGGCTGAAGGCTGTTCCTACCAATAATATATCGGTCGTAAGTCCTACAGACATAATTTGACTTCCCAGTCTAAACTAATACAGTACAACAATATTTAAATAAAGCATTTTTATAAAAATTCTGTCAAACTCAGACCATTCACAATAAATATAAATAAAGGTTTGCCTATAAACAAATAATCTACTGTTCTTGCACAAGTGACTGATGATAAATGACAACATATTGACATTAAATACTGCTTAGACAATTATTTAGGCACGCTAGTCAGAAGGATCTTTGGGCACTCTTTTACAAATGTGGTGTCAGATAACACATGCGACTGCCCATTTAATTTGCTATGATTTTGCATTATCAATTGTAGTTAATATTGAAATAAAGTTACTGGAGGAATAGAAAACTTTTCATTAATTAAATGCACAAGTGTCACAAAGAGTGAGATATGCATGCTGTATTCATTTGCTGTGTAGCTATGGAAGATAAGATGTTCTGAGAGATTTTGCAAAATTAGAAGATATAAATACGTAATAAATCAAGAAATAAAATAGACAGAGGTATGTAGCTTTCAGAGATAATAGCAACAGTGCAATGCTATCATCTTAGGTATTGTACATTGAAATTGCATTAAGCTTTTAAAAGTTATTAATTTAGAGGTTCATTTTGAAGATATTTATTCACTATGAAATATTATTTCTTTAGTTTTAAAGGTAATGAAAATATGGTTGTGTCACTGGATGCACCACATTTTTCTGAGGTCATAGGTTTATTCAGATTTGCTTTAATACTTGACTGTGAATTATCATTATACATTCTCAAGAATCCGTAGGACGCAGTCTTTAAACTCGTCCTACACTCCAGCATTTACTGGAGCATTGCACATCCTCTTAAGTTGCCATCTATTGTCAGAATTACCCATACTGAGATTTACCCACATAAGTTCCTTTGCTGATGTCCTTGCTCCTGGCTCACATGCAGTGGCAGCTGTGGGTCGCCCACCTGTGACACACTCTCTGTCCCGAGGCTGCACAGCCTTGCAAACAAATTCATCTCACCTCATTCCAATTCTAGGCAGCTGATCACGACGTCTATTTATCATAACGTTACAGTATCCTTCCTGATTTAGCGTTTTCTTAATCGGAACATGGGGACCACGTCCTAACCACAAGAAACACCCCAATACCATAATAACAACTCCTCCATACTTCACTGTTTACACTAAACATGTTGCCCAGCACCTTGCTCCAGACATCCACCAAACCTAAACTCTTCCATCAGATTGTTACATGATATAGAGTAAATCACTCATCAGCAGTCATCCACTGTCCAGTGACGTAGTTCTTTACACCATGTCAAGTATCAGTTTCCATGGACAGAAATGTTAGCTTATAAGGAGCTCATGAGTGTTTCCTTCCACTGATTTCATGTGATGTCAATACACGAGGACTGTCTGATCTTAGTTTAGCTGTGTTTATTCCTTCTCTTTTCTGCTTCATATTCACAACACCAAGCTTCGACCTGGACAGAGCAAGAGAGGTAGAAATGTCCCTGATGGGCTGATTACTCAGGTGACATCCGATGTTTAGTATACATTGGAAGTCAGTGAGCTCTCCTGCCCGGCATAGTTCCCTATTACTGCTTCTCTATTGCCGGCCGCGGTGGTCTAGCGGTTCTGGCGCTGCAGTCCGGAACCGCGGGACTGCTACGGTCGCAGGTTCGAATCCTGCCTCGGGCATGGATGTGTGTGATGTCCTTAGGTTAGTTAGGTTTAAGTAGGTCTAAGTTCTAGGGGACTTATGACCTAAGATGTTGAGTCCCATAGTGCTCAGAGCCATTTGAACCATTTTTGCTTCTCTATTGGGAACACAACACCCTCTGCCTCATTTTACCCCTTTACATCGGGGTGCCCTAACAGTTCTGAACAGAAAGTGTGTGCCTACAGATGAATATGCTTCAGTGTGATGCAAGTAATTGTGATGGTGGTGGTGGTGGTGATGGAAGGGTTTGAAGAAGTTGAACCTCACAGGGAGCGTCTTCAAACGTTTTGCTGAGGAAGCCACACCCTTAACTGCTAGAAATACTGTTTCACATGAGGCGAGCAACCCATTTCCCACGTATTAAATTATTTTCAACAATTTTAACTATGCATATATGCGCTACTTGCGTTATACTGGTTATTTTTTCTCTCTGTAGCACTGATGCTCGTCATTAGAATAATAAAAACATTTCCCAGAACTTTCAGATAGATTTTAAATTTCTCCATAACCAAATCATGGTACTGAAAATTAATAATGTTATATATGATTTGCAGTCAGAATAAATGGGCTCAATCCGCCACCTTGAAACAAATAAACTACCTGACAAAACGTGAAACATGCAGAAGGGAGGAGGGAATGAAATGAAACTTGTCAAGTTTAGAGGGTAAGTGATGTTATTTCAGTTATTACAGTATAGAGTCAAATTTACAAAGGAATTGGCAGATGGAGCTCACTTATCAGTTTGACTTTGTATCCCCTCTAGTTTGGATGCACACAGTGATTCGGTTGGGAAGACTGTCGTAAAGCCATTGTATAATTTCCTGAGCCAACTGTCTCACAACTGTAGGAACTGGTCCTTTTTATACTTGATACTGGCACTGGGACAGAGGTGATGACTGAATTGTTATCTCACATTTACTAATACGAACAAATCTGGGGATCTTGCTGAGCAGGGGACTACCTCAACATCACAAAATATTCACAGGGGCATGTGGCATGTGTGAGAAAGACACCACGATAATGTACCACGAGAGATAACACACGAGGATGCAGAAAGCCCATAATATACCATTGTACTGTCAGAGTGCACCCAATCACTATGACCTGAAGTCAACCTTGATAATGTGTGGGTCTGCTCGGTCACTGTCATATCAAAATGCCCCACTAATCTCGATGTTGTACTATTCGGCCGGCTAGCCAAACAAAGACCCACAACGATGCCGCCTTAAAACTCTGCCAGGTGCTGATATCGCTGTCTCACACATGAGAACATCTCTGTCTCCTTCACAGTGGTCACTCAAAATCTGATGAACAACCCCATCAACCCCATTATTTACCATGCCAGGTCTAGTAACAACAGTAAACACAAACAACAATAATGAAATCTTATTGCACAGAGAATTTCAACTCTAATGATGTGCTTCACTTTTTATGTCAGGCAGTAGTTACTGCTTGGAGGTTGAAAAAAAGGGAGAGTTAAGGAGAGGGGATCATGTCACCTTTAAGGGGGGGGGGGGGGAGGGAGACTGAGTTACCTTGAGGGGTATCTCAAAAGTAATCTGCAACACATTATTATCTCACAATTATTCATTACATTTCTTGTTCCATTTGCCTACCCACTAACTGGAACTAATTATCGTATTTGTACTGAACACTGTAATAGAAAGCACAACATATGAGATTACATGTAAGTGCTGTTCTATCCAATGCTTTGAGTAGATTTGGAACATTTTTTAAATCAATGATCAGATAAAAAATACCAAATGGTTTCATGAAAAAACCACAGATTGCCAACTTCAAATTAATGATGCAGCAATTAGTCCTGCTTTCAAGAAACGGTGTATTGATGAAGCTCGATTAATGCAAGTTTCAAAATATATGTGTTGCTGTCACATCATTATAAAGATATGGTGTAAATTGTAAAATTATATTGCGCCTTTGATATTGCTCGCTTGCTTCTTAAATTCACATTCCAACGTATGTACCTTAAACTCTCACTAAAAACAAAATGGTAAAAAAATGTAATTTCTAGGGAACTGTGATTTATTTAAAGTAATTTGATTTTACCGCTCCTCCTGTTCTAAAAGTAGTTCTACTGGTTGATACTCCTTTTTTGATTCTATAAACCATTGAGCATTCTAATAATCTGAATATTCTTGTAAATCTCATACGGCGATCCTATCACCACAATTAACACTCAGTGGTGTAGACTAACATGTATTAATTTCTGAAATTTCTGCATTTCTTGTAAGCCATCTCTAAAATTCTGTCATTTAGGTATATTATCGGATCGATACACCGAAACAAGGTCACTTTTCACCTCGTTTCAATAACTTATTACGATTACACGCTAAGCTATCAACGCCAGAGGGTCACATCTACACACACACAATGACACACACACGTAAAATTCGAAACTGCATCAGGTAGCTAGCAACTTTCTATGAACACAAACTGCGGTTACTGAAAGACCTTGCACAGTTCCGTGGTCTGCAGGTAGCTGGGCCAGTTGTATGTCCAACGTGTGGCTCTTTTGATACAATCGGTCAGACGGTTTGCCAGAAGAGTTGAATTTGTGGCAGTTAAGTTCTTATTTCCGTCTTCCTTCAGGTCAGTCGAGCGGTCGTCGTCTGCCAGTCGGTGTACTGTCTGTATCCACGTTATTACTATTGCTGGTAAGATCGCTACGTGATTTTGGCTTTAAGGAATGCATTTCAACCTCAATCGGCGTTTATCATTTAGGACAAGTTTTTTTTTATTAATATTATTACTTCTGATGTCATGGTTATGTGCAGTAAATCGTTTCATTTTTGTTTTTCGTTCTGATAGAAACCGGAAATTAAGCTCTGTGAATTGGTTTGAGTCCTGTGCCAGTGTGGACAAAGGTATCTAGTCACTGCATTGGCATCCTTGTTCATATTATAGATATTGTCCCTTCTTAATTACTGGCGTGTCAGTTCGACCCTTACATAGTTTGAATCATTTCTCAAACTGGCCTTTTTTTTATATGTTTGTGTTTCGGTGATTATTAATAGCCCTCAAAATGCACTTATTTGTCCTGTAGAAAGATGCTTTTCTAATGGAGAAAATTTCTAAGAAAAATGGTTCAAACGGCCATAAGCACTATGGGACTTAACATCTGAGGCCATGACTCCCCTAGACTTAGAACTACTTAAACCTAATTAACCTAAGGAGATCACACACATCTATGCCAGAGGCAGGATTCGAACCTTCGACCGTAGCAGGAGCGCGGTTCCAGACTGATGCGCCTAGAACCGCTTGGACACAGCGGCCGGCAAATTTCTAACACATTTTATGTTCACGTAACTGCTTTCTCAACATTTACTTTCTTTTTCCCTCACTACGTGTTTAAGTAAGATCACGCCCTGCAGCAGGATATGCTATGCTTCCTATCCCTGTTTAACTGTGGCTGCCTTCAAAAATATTTAGCGCATTCAGAAACACTGTTAATATTATCTTTATACACTGATAAAGAAAAAAGACATAAACGAAAGCTGGTAGGAGTGTTTTTACATCTGAGAGATGATGCCTAGTCAAATTTCGTGCTGGACCGTAAGAGTGTCGCAAGTAGCACCACTATGAGGATGAAAATCAGATTTGCTTTAAATACATACTGAAACGGTCATGACCGTTAGTTACCTTTGAGATTGGACGTGGTGAGTTGATGTTAGTCAAGAATGTTTTTAAGGTGGCAATGATGCGGTTATCAACGCCTCAAGCCACCCTCTGTGGTCGAGCGGTTCTAGGCGCTTTAGTCCGGAACCGCGCTGCTGCTACGGTCGCAGGTTCGAATCCTGCCTCGGGCATGGATGTGTGTGCTGTCCTTAGGTTAGTTAGGTTTAAGTAGTTCTAAGACTAGGGGACTGATGACCTCAGATGCTAAGTCCCATAGTGCTTAGAGCCATTTGAACCATTTGAATCAACACCTCACAGAGTTCGAACGCTGTCGAGTTATAGGGCTACAAGAAACGGGATGTTCCCTCTGCGCTATTGTGGAAGAGCCTGACAGGAATGTAGCCACTGTACATTACTACTGCCTGCGGTGGTCTCGAGAATGTACGGTCGCTAGATGACCGGGATTTGGAGGGCCATGAGGCACTGCTGAGAGGGAAGACCATCGTGTTCGACGTATGGCTCTGGCGCATCGTACTGCATCTGCAGCAGCAATCTGAGTAGCAGTTGGCACCACAGTGACAGAAAGAACTGTTAGAAATCGGTTACTTCAAGGGCAGCTACAAGCCAGATGCCCTGTAGAGTGCATACCACTGACCCAAAGCAACCACCATTTGTGGCTTCAGTGATGTTAAACGAGAGCTCATTGGAGAGGAGGGTGGAACTTTGTTGTGTTTTCTGAGGAAAGCTGGTTCTGGCTCGGTGCCAGTAATGTTCGTGTGCTGGTTAGTTGGAGGCCAAGTGAGCGCCTGCAAACAGCCTGTTAGCAGGTTAGACACCCTGGACCTACACATGGAGTTATGGTCTGGGGTGCGATTTAGTATGACAGAAGGTGCACTCTCATAGTGATTCCACGTACCCTGACTGCAAATCTGTAAGTCAATCTGGTGATTCCATTTGTTGTTCTGCCGTGTATGGACAGAATTCCAGGGGGTATTTTCCAACAAGGTAACACCCGTCCACGTACCGCTGTTATAACCCAACATGTTCTACAGAGTGTCGAAATGTTGCCTCGGCCTGCTCGGATCACCAGATCTGTCTCCAACCGAGCACATATAGGCATTATCGGAGGACAACTCCAGAGAAATCCACAAACAACATTAATCGTCCCCGCATTGAGCGACCAAGTGCGACAGGCATGGAACTCGATTCCACAAACTGACATCCGGCACCTCTACAACACAATGCAAGCACGTTCGCGAGCTTGCATTACACATTCTGGTGGTTACACCGGTTATTAATGTACCAGCATTTCAAATCGGCAATGGCTTACCCCGCGCTTACATTAACCTGTGATATTATAATGTTAATCACTTAAATAGCTTATCTAAGCAAATGTATTCCCGGGATTTCATTACCCCTCGTAAATTATTTGTTGGTATTCCAATTTTTTCCGTCAGTGTATTACGAGGTTTGTTCAAATATTCTGGAATTTTCTCCACAAAATTTTTCTACGCTTACTTTTTACTTATTGTGCAGGGTCGCCTTCGAAATACTCTCCTCCACATTTGATACACCTCTCCAAAAGCCATTACCACTTCCGGAAGCACTCTTGGTACGCCTCTTGCTGGATCGCGCGAAGCGCCATCTGCGAATTTTCTTTCATCTCATATATCGTTGCAAATCTTCATCCTTTCAACGGAGTTGTCAGCTTTGGAAATAGAAGGAAAGTTAGCAGGAACCACATCTGGAGAGTACTGAGGATGAGGCTGCACAGTGATTTCCTTGTTGTGTAATACTCACGCACCAACAGGGATGAATTTGCGGGTGAATTATTTTGATGCAAGAGCCATGAATTGTCTCCACACATTTCAGAACGTTTCGTTCTCACACTTTCATGAAGACGTCGTAAAACGTCCGGGTAATACCATCGATTAACTGTTTGTCCCTGTGGCACGAATTCGTGATGATCTAATTTTTCAGAGTCAAAGAAAACTACCAGCATGGCTTTGACATTTCACCTGACCTGACGAGCTTTTTTTTCATGTTGGAGAACCTTTCCTGACTCATTGTGAAGTCTGAATCCTAGCCTCAACATCATTACCGTAGACCCACATCTCATCTCCAGTTATGATTCTCTTAAGGAACATCCCATTCTCATTTGTACAATCCGGAAGCTATTCACAGATTGCGAGGCTTTCTGGTCTTGACTCATGAGCCGTAGAAGAACTTAGCGGCAACACAATGCATTCCAAGATGCTGTGTCATTATTTCATGACATGATCCAACTGAAATGAATTCTTTTGCGATCTCTCGGACATTCAGTCAGCGATTGGCATGCACATTTTCGTTGATGTTCCTGACATGAGCGTCGTCGGTAGACGCCGAAGGGCGTCCTGAGCGAGGCTCACCTTTAACTTCCGTTCGGCCATTTTAAACCGTGTGAACCATTCGTAACAACGAGTAAGGCTTAAGCTCTCATCACCGTAGGCTTCCTGCATCATTTGGTTTGTCTCTCTAAAGGTTTTCTTGAGTTTCACGCAAAATTTAGGGCAGTCGCGTTGCTTCTCTAACTCTGCCATCTCGAAATTCGCGAACTTTGCGACACAACATTCTACTCAGTACATCACTGAACAATAACTAACAGACATACAAGAATGAAACCTCCATCAGTTACACATGAAACACTTACGTGTGCAGGAATGTCAGTCTCACTTCGCTCCTGCACACCATTGGCGCGAAATTGCAGATGTCCCGGAAATTTTTGAACAGACCTCGTACATTATTTTCAGGAGTTACAGGTAAGTCATCCAACTGGAAGAAGATGGTAGTCGTAGAAGTTCAGTTGCCACTCTCTGCATACAGTCTATTAACAAATGGTCAATGAAAAGTGCTTTGTTTTGTTATTTTTGTACTGAGGAAGACTCTATTTACACTAACAATTCTTGGTTGTAAATTCTATAGGCCTATGTCATGTTCTGGGCTCAATAATCATTCTTACATGCAATCATTTTACTGTCACGTGATAAACTGTAATCCGTAGCGCTTCATTGCAAAGGTTAACTGTTGTAGCCACGTGGTATAGTGGGATGCGAAACTCAATGTGCGTGCCGGGAAAACAGCTTCAAGCAAGTTACAGATACTGTTACTTTAAGCTAAAATTATGAACGAAAGTTGGCTTTTAACACAAGGCTGAACTTTTGAGTGTGTAAAGCCTGAATTAATATATTTACACGTGTTTAAGTCTCTACAAATACTGCTATCTTCTGCACTTCACGACTAAGTATTTTCATAACACTGCGTGCTTCAGTTACACCAGTTGCCTCCAATCCGTCTTCTAACTCACTGGAGCCTAAATCCATCGCGTTTCTGCGGGTCACAACCCTTTTAATAAAGTTAAGGTAGTTGAATAGTTCCGTCAGAAATATCCATATTCCAAAACGGTTCGCATTCTGCAGCAGCGTACCTTCAAGTTACGCGATGGTTTCCACTAGCAAAGGCGTCCCAACTATTAATTCGCCCTTCTTCCTTTTTTGGTACTGTAAATTATTCTGATAATTCATATAAATCATATTACTCTTGTATTACTCATTATTTGTTGATAGGGCGTTCTGATATTCAAGTTGTCATCCGAATAGCAAGTAGTGGTTCCATAAAAAACCGCGGCCTATTCCGAAGTCAAATGGAACGCTAAGGAACTGAAAAATTACTAATAACTTCGGTTGTCTGTGTAGCCCCCATAGTGCTCAGAGCCCTTTTAACCATTTGCTCTGTGTAGCCCCATTACAACGGAGATACTACACATGCTGCAAACATTGTCCGCCAGTGACTATTCTCAGAAACCATCATCCGTATCAGTACGTAGCTTACATTGCAGCTGGGGAAGGTATATAGATATTTGTACCTTACCCGCAATCGGGACGGTTAAGGCGAGATTCGCGTCCCCTGTTTGTTATACCGGTGCACCATTGTCGAATGATGGCCTTACGGCTGTAGAGATATGGCAGAGCTGACCAGCCGCAACTCCGGAACTCAGAGTTCACCAGACACGTACTCAGTCGAGCTCTCTGAGGGTGTCGCTGTTCGGCACGAACTAGATGGCGCGAGCAGCTTATCGAATGCTACACACGCATTACCCCATCAACAGTTACGAAGTTCGCAAGAAACTTCCCTGTTAGGCTTCACTACTTTTCACGTTTACGAGTTGTCTTATTGCCCACACTGAGTCTGACTTACAGTGGCAGTGTATTTCAGTACAAGAGGTAAAGTAGTTTTATTTATGCTGAAAGTGAATCCTGAAAAGTTTAAGCACATTTTAAGGTTGCCACTTATTGTTTGACGGCAATTCAAGACAGAAAGTTACTATGCACTTGACTTTATTTCATTCTTCATAACGAGCAGCAGTTTATAATTAAGGTAAGTGCAGTTAAACACAGAGTTCTACGAACAGAATAAAAAAAAGTTTGGAGTCATTACTTCTCAGCACGCCCTCGTAATTAACGAAAGACCAGTACATGGGACAAAGAAATAACTGTACCCACAATCCATACACATGGTCTTTGGTTCCACAAAGGAAGTTAATTATGAGCGCACATCATTTTACGACACCCGAAGGTAATGCATCACAGAAAATTTCCAAAGTGGTTAATTTACTTGCTTCCAGCGGAGGGACTCTAAGTAAGCTTTATAAAAGAACAGATTATGAAAAGTTGAGTGAGTTTCCTTGCTCGCGTGGTCGCGGGACTCAAATCTAGTCATGAACCACCGAACTCTCTTTCACGCGGGAAATAAATAAACAAATGAATTTACTATTCGTGAAATAGATGTCGGAACTAGATGACTTCTAAGATGATATATAATACTGTCAGAGGACTTCGTTCTCTGCGCTCAATAGCTTGAGGACGTCTCACTAATTGAAACAGCATGCTTGTGCGGCTAGAAGCACATACAGTGAGTTCATGTGTTCCCTAACTAGTTCCGAACACAGAAATCGACCCTTCAGAACCGTCATCGGGAAGGCTCCAAAGAACAACGCGAGACATTGTTGCCAGCCTGTCACGCATCAGCCCAAATATAGTCGCACTAGCTGTACTATCGATTCACTCATACGCGCATTTTTTGATATTTCGTCACGTGTAACAACTCCCCGCAAATAATGAAATATGCAGAGCCGCACCAAGGCTCTTATTAATGAAGTCATCAGACGATGAAAACTAACTGCAAAACGATTTAGATAAGATATCTGCATGGTGTGAAAACTGACAATTCACCCTAAGTAATGAAAAGTGTGAGTTCATCCACGTGAGTGCTAAAAGGAATCCGCTGAACTGCAGTTAAATGATAAATCAATCAAATCAAGCCGTATATTCTACTAAATACACAGGAATTACAATTACGAACAAATTAAATTGGAAGGGACACATAGAAAATGTTGTGGGGAAGGAGAATCAAAGGCTGCGTTTTATTGGCAGAACACTTATAAGATGCAACAGATTCACTAAAGAGACTGCCCAAACTGCGCTTGTCCGTCCTCATTTGGAGTACTGCTGCTTGGTGTGGGATCCTTACCAGATAGGATCAGCAGAGATCATCGAGAACGTCCAAAGAAGTGCAGCACGTTTAGTATTATCTAGGTAGAGGGGAGAGTGTGTTACAGACATGATACAGGAATTCTGGCGGACATAATTAAAACAAAAGCGTTTCTCGTTGCGTCGGGATCTTCTCACGAAATTCCCACAACCAACCGTCTCTAAGAAATATGAAAATATTTTGCTGACACCGACCTACTCTGGAAGGAACGATCATTATATAGATGTTCGTCTTTTCCGCGCGCTATTCGATAGTGGAATAACAGAATTACTGTGAAGGTAGCTTGATGAATCCTCTGCCGGGCACCTAAGTTTGATTTTCAGAGTAGGCATGTAGATGTAGATGTAGATGCAGATGAATGGACTGCGTAGAGTTATTAGGAGAACAACGGGTTCATCTGAGTGAAATAAGAATATTGTTTGTGACAGGTTTTTACTATGTCCTGAAATCATCCCAGCTGTGACACTTTAATGCATAATTCTAGAGAGTTTTGTCTTATTTATTTTATTTTTCTTATGTTCTATGTGACCATGTGACCGAAGGTAAAAGTTTGTGCGTCAAGTCACTACACATTTGAAACATAGAGGGCTGATTAAGAAAACACCTAAAGATGTGATTTGCGACAGAATATTCGAATAAGAAACAATGTAGGGAAAGTGTCTTAACTATTACGAGGAGAGAATATAATAGGTGTTACGATCGACAAAAATTCATAATAGAGGTCAGTGATTATGGGGTAATAGGAATATGTCAGATGGAAAGCCTTTTAACTTCTATTTGAAATTCTCATATTTTTGAACAAATCTTGGGAGTTCTGCTAGATGTGTATTGAAAATACCTGCTCAAGAATTCACACACTTTTGTAAAGCCTGGCAGCTGCTTCGATCCTATTTCCCACGCACGTTTACTACAGTGCGATTAAAACTACTTTGTACTTCACAGTTCGCTGGGCAGCCGTGTGATGTTGCCAGCTGCCCCTGCACGGAGGCCTCTGCTAGCGAGGTACCGCTGAAATGCTGATTTGTAACTTACGCGGGTTGGGGAAATCAGTACATATATTGCCGCTTAGGGAGGGTTACTGTTACATTTTCGTCTCGTCCCACGAATTTCGCAACAAATCGTAAAACTGAAAATAACAAGACAACGATACCGCCACCAACAAAAGGTAAAAATTTTGTTGCAGCTTACCATCACTCGACCTGTTCTGTGTCCGATAGCTGGATAATGGCGCTTATATCTGCGTCGCTCAAATTTTCAGATGACTCCCCTATGGCGGTAATTAATTTGCAAAGACTATCCTTTAATACACATTCTTTCTGCCCTGCTTCCTGAATCATACCATTTGTATGTGCTACAACACTGCTCCATTTTTCGGCAGTTACTTCAGATACAGATTCATGTAAAAGTCTTTCCACTTCTGAAAGTGTGAATTTCTTGATTTCACGTGCTGTGCATCCCTTGATTTGGGCAGATATGAGCTCTACAGCATTAAAGCTACAATGCTAGGACTGTAATCTAATTACAGAATGCCCATACTTGGCAACTTCATTTACAACGTGTGTTGGGTGTCGTGGCTTATGTTGTGAAACAAGTTCTAATAGTTGCACTTTCATTAGGTCATCGAATTTTATATTATTTCGTCGTAACAACTGTGTGATTTCTTCTTCTATAGATGTCGTTGGGAGCTTTGTCCTGTACAACAGTTGGTATGACCCATTGTCAATAATAATGTAAGACACTTTTTACAAATTTCGTAACAGATCATTTCCAAAGTGAAAATATGATGTGGTTCATTTCCTAGTGAAAAACTGAGGTTTTCTTTGACCTGAGAACGTGCACACAGACAGGAACTAACTCATGGGCTGTACCTGCATGAATAACAATAATTCTGCTTCCTTTTCCAGCAGGTAGTGCCACTCAATCCTGTGATCCACCAGACGAATCTGTCTTCAGCGAATGACAAGAATTCACTCACGTTTCATCCAGCGACACTAAATCATCTACATCAGTGTCCTTTACCTGCCGAAAAAATCCGCATCTGAATGCAGCAATATCTTGTTTTTCTAAGAGTTCCTTATGACCAGATACTTTTTCGTAATTAAACCCAAGGTTTAATAAAGGCCGGCCGGAGTGGCCAAGCGGTTCCAGGCGCTATAGTCTGGAACCGCGCGACCGATACGGTTGCAGGTTCGAATCCTGCCTCGGGCATGGATGTGTGTGATGTCCTTAGGTTAGTTAGGTTTCAATAGTTCTAAATTCTAGGGGACTGATGACCACAGCAGTTAAGTCCCATAGTGCTCAGAGCCATTTGAACCATTTTGTTTAATAAAGCAACCGAAGAGATGACTCACTGTCTACAAAAGGACCAGCTTCTTTTAGCGTTGGATGCAGTTTTCATACCATTGGTTGCACTTTACGGTGATAATATGCATGCAAATGTCTGCGAATTATCCAAATTTGTATGCATTTTTCACACATTAATCGACGGATCGTTTTTTTCCCTGTGGTCCCAGACTTGGCCGTTCTGAATTAAGGTTTGATAGTCCCGAATGTGTATTTAGCGTTTCATTTTGTTCCTTGTTTATATGTTTAACGATTGTTCTGTTTACTCTCAATGCCGCCACAGTTGTATCGACTTCATCATTAAAGGAAATAAGAGGAAATAAGGAAATTAAGGAAATAACCATTCTCCCTTTCCGTCTCAAAATATTGTCTTACATTGCAGAGATATTCACGAAATTGTCCTCGCAAAGGTATTTCTTGTCCGACTTTCTTCAAAGATGATTTCGAACTGTGGATTCTAGGACGACTCTGATTTTTATTTTCCGATATTTTGTACGGATATGCCACTGCAGTAGTTTGCCACGCACACGCAATGATAACAGACGAATAGTATACGCAAAGATAACTCAGTTTACCACGGCTCGCACAAGACTAGGTGTTAGCAGCTACTGAGCGATAACGAGTAAGTTGTGGCAACTTTGAAGGGTGGGGAGTGCTGTATTTCAGCGTGGGATTGGTTCGCACTCACTCAAGGCCACGTGCTCGGCTAGCCACAAGTACAAAGTTTTTTAAAGCCTATATGTCAGGAAAAATTATGTATGCCTGAAAACATAAAAGCCCTTACCAAACACTTTTCTATCACTATTACCAAAAATTCCAAACATTTGGAAAAAAATGATTTATAGAAATCAAATAAATTTCTTGGTCTAGGCAAAAAATTCAGCACGTTTACGAATTTTTGTAGATATAACTAATTATGTTTCCTAATAAAATACCATGGTAATATGTTTTAGAAAAATAGGAAAAAGCAAATCAATCACTTGTCAACGAGCGATAATTCACAACCGAATTTGAAAAATTGCCGGAAATAGTTTAAAAACCCTGAAAGCGCCTCGTGAATAACGAAATACCTAGTGGTTGGGGTAGGGACGGGGTAACAAAAATATGGAAATACAGTGGAAAACGTAAGCCTGAGCATAAATGAAGATGTTAGGCAAGCCTGCAGCTTGCGCTGTTGTATTGGCCATGAACGGCGCCTGTGCAATTTATACAATACATTGCCATTTTCAGTTGTGGTCAGACCACATTTATGTGGAGTTGTGAGTGCATTATGGCGGAGTTACGTGAATTCTACCGTGGGAAAATTGTTGCTCTTCTGTATGGCAGGTGTTTCCGCAACCAAGGTAGCTGAAGTGTTTGTTGTTTCAAGAAGCGCCGCATCGAAGATGGATACCACATACAGAGAAAGCAGAAAAAACCTCTGCCAAGTCACAACGTGGGAGAAGGTGTTTGTTGAGGGTTTGCGACAGACGGTAGCTGAAGATGACTGTCACAAGAGCTGCAGGTGATACTGCGGAACTGAACGTCGCACTCGCGATCCCTGTTGGCACCATAAGAACATGAAGAGTGCTCCATAAGCAGCGAGCTGCAGGGCGAGCTTGAATTCTAAAACCACCCGTCGATGATATAAATGCCCTTGACTTGAAACGTGGCGTCCAAGCAATAAATCTTGGACTGTGATGCAATGTATACTTGTCATTTGGTAGAATGAGTCTTGTTCCACAAAGTTTCCAACCTCTGGCTAAGTTTACGCCCCAAGAGTGAAACATGGCGGGAGATCGGTGACGATTTGGGCAGCCATGGCATCCATGGACCCCACGGTTACTCTGCAAGGTCGCATTAATGCTAAGGTTTATGTGATTATTATAACTGATCAGATCCATTCCACGGTTCTGTGTTTGTTCCCCAACGCAGACGTAAGGCCCCTGTTCTCACAGCTCTCATCATCCAGAACGGCGTTTGTGAGCACAAGGATGAATTATTGCATCTCCCCTGGCCATGACAGTCGCTAGATCTCAGTCTTACTGAGCCTTTGCGGTCTACTTTGGACAGAAGAGCGCGTGATACCTATCCGCCTACGTTTTCGTTAGCAGAACTTGAGACAATATTTCAAAAGAAATGGTATAAGATTCACTATAAAACCATTCAAAACCTGTATTTATCGCTTCTGGGGCAACTGGAAGCTGTTTTAAATGCCAACATATTTCTTACACCGTGTTAGGCATTGTAATATATTGTGTTTGTGGTGTTTCCGCTTGCTTGTCCACTCCCTGTATGAGAATATACAGGATGACCTAAAAGGAAATAGTACAAATTCAATTCTGTAATTGAACACGAGAGGGAGCTAATCCACAAAATGTTAAAACGACATATTTCGATCCTATTACTATATTTTTACTATCGCTCAGTACAGGGTGTAACGGCTATAAGTGCATATATTCCTATTGGTTACTTGGGAGTGTGTACTGAGCAACGTTACATCAGCATTTACGTAATATGCAGACTAATAATTAGAACTATGACAAGTCGCATGTTTTTAGTTTCGGTAGTACATCCAAGGCATCCTTTTCGTTCAAATGGCTCTGAGCACTATGGGACTTAACTTCTAGGGTCATCAGTCCCCTAGAACTAAGAACTACTTAAACCTAACTAACCTAAGAACATCACACACATCCATGCCCGAGGCAGGATTCGAACCTGCGGCCGTAGTGGTCGCGCGGTTCTAGACTGTAGCGCCTAGAACCGCTCGGTCACCTTGGCCGGCAGCTTCCTTTTCCGTGGTTTCACCGAAGTAATACCACCTCGAGGGTGGATTTCCTAGGTTTAAAGGATGAAGGGATAATTTTCTCTTTAGATTCGCATGAAAAGGGTATTGGGCACTAGATCCTTTGACTCTCCTAAGGTGTTGGTTACTTTGTTACACTTTATTTATTCTGACCTACTGTTTCACTTGATCTTATACTTCTGTCACACAATGTTACATAATTTTTTTCTCTTTTTTAGTTGTTACCTTACATTACTTTGTTGTATTATTTGGGTGCCTCGACAATGGCTCAAAACAATGGTTCAAATGGCTCTGAGCTCTATGGGACTTAACATCTGTGGTCATCAGCCCCTAGAACTTAGAACTACTTAAACCTAACTAACCTAAGGGCATCACATCCATGCCCCAGGCAGGATTCGAACCTGCCACCGTAGCGATCACGCGGTTCTAGACTGAAGGGCCTAGAATCGCAGGCCACACCGGCCGGCTCGGCAATGGCGCTGAGGACTCTGAGCGATGCCACCTCTCAGGGTCGACAGACACCACATAATCGACATTTCTCCTTGTCGGCCTTACGGCTTCAAAGTTAGAGAGCTATTTTTGATTGGATGATACTATTACTTCCCTGATGGTCTCCATATAAAGATCCAGATCGAGATGCCCATCTAGGTGCTCCTACGAGTAACCGCAGGCATCGGTCTTGTAGCCTTTGCCGCAGTTTGTTATTGCTGTTACAGGTGATCCTCCAGGAGGAACATCCATATCGGAATCGGTATCATTGTTTGGTACAGGCGCAGTTTGGTCCTTACGTTCAAATGTTACTGGATAGCACCGGGCACAACTGATAAAACAGATGCATTATTCTGCTGCGTTTCCCCTGAAAATGGTGTTTGAATAGGAGTTTCTTGTCCAATAGAGTTATTCTCTACCAAAACCACGGTTCAGTAGTTTTAGTACAATACCTAATTAACTTAGTAAATGGTAGGATTACCGGTAGTATTGGTAGGAATGATAGGGAAAGAACCATAAATGAATGTATAACAGAGAAACTGGGACCCGACGACTTCTCTTTGGTTGTTTGTTTGTTTGGTTATTTACTTTGTACATTGTTAGAACCGCAAATCATTTAGTGTTAATCTATTGTGAATTTTAAGTCCTTACAGAATATAAACTGCATTTTATAAGTAATAAAAATTGTTTGTACCCGTAACTTCTGCACTTTTATCTAACCAATGCAATAACTTTTGATGCCAGTCAGTATACAAGCACAAACATAAAAATATATATAATTGTAGTTGTTATTGTGTGTACCACGAAACGTTCTTCACCATGATCAAAGGCGAGAGTTCCCTGTTATTACTGATAAATTCAAAAGTTGTTTATAGATAACAGAAACATGTTTTATATAAGTTCGACGAAGTATTGAAGTGATGTTTCATAATTTTTGTTTCGCGTTTTTTTCACGTTTTTCATGAGGAAATTAGGTTTTCTACCGCTGTATAATAATTCTATATTGTTTTCTTCATTTTTACTACAACATACCTGTGTTTCACATTACAAATCAGCAATTTTCGAATAAAATCTGGTGTAAACATTGACAATTTCAATTTTCCTGTTAATACCATTTTACGTTTAGATCAAAAATGTTCTGTAGGTTACCTGGCCATTTTTAAACCATCACTCAATTTCTAGACAGTTCACCGCTTCCGATTTTTAGGGGAATTTAGTAAAACACTGTGCAAATATATAAAGAAATCGATCATTGTGAGGTAACGCACAATAGGTATGCAACACTCCTAACACTCTGGTACGACCTTAACCGACCAAAGCTACTAGGAAGACTGCCGTAGTCTAAGTCTACGTATGGTAGTCCACTGTAGCTTATGGCAGTTTTACAACTCTACTCCCAGGTATTTCATCTGATTTGTCCAAGGGAGCTGAATGTTTTGTAGTGTGACATGGTCTATAAGTCTGGGCCGACGCCGAGTTAACATACTGGCCTGCGTCTTCCCCGCGTTCAGGGTAATTCGGTTTGCTGCTGTCTATAATTCAATAAATGTAAGCTGATACCCAAGTACATATGGCAAGAGCAAGCCATTAATGGTTGTTTTCCCCTGGGCCGCAGTTCAGGCACGAATTATGGACGTATGGACGCAAAACAGTCAGTCCATACCGACTGGTGTAGTCCACTTAGTGATGCTGTTAGGACGTTGCAGAAAACATCAGGTAGCAAATTATGTGACATGTTTCCAGGAAGACTGCTCGACACAAAGAAAAAACAACCAGCAAACTGATGTGTGTACATATTGAAGTACCACATATAAAAAAATCTTCACTTATACCCGTGGCTTGAAGAATTTGTACCCACCTTTACTCTTCCACTGTACAAAAGCAAGATTTCGGAATAGCTCTGCCTGTGTGGGTTAGCTCCCTCTCGCATTCTTATGCACAATAGGCCATCCTGCTAACATGTAACTGTGCTCACATCATCTATCATATCTAATCCGAACCGCACTGTATGCTATTCAGCTGCGTATGGATCTAGGCCAATGCAGGTGCGCACTGAGATAGTGGAGGAATTCCGCTGTGTGCAAAGTGTTGCAGCTGTTCAACGCACAAAGTGCCTCGGAGGGGAGTCCCATTTCCGTATTACAGACAGAAGGACAATACAACAGACATGTTACTCTGTGACAATACGCAGGTGAATAAACAATGGCATGAGACGAAATATGTAACCAATGTGAAACATAAGGTATCTGAAATGACAGTCTGAACACCATAATATATCCGACGTTTCCATGCAGCACTGCAACGAAGCCCATAGCGATCTCTCAAAAGCCATCCCAGAAAATTAAATATCTTTCGCAGGTCTGTTCAGGGAATTATGAAACAGGATTAAAGTTTCTTCCTGATAAGCTGCAAATGGCTCAACAGCTAAGGCCGGAAGATACTGTGAGTAAGTACAGTTTCTGCACAAAGTTACTGGACAGAATTGACTAGTACGTCGCATCAAAATCTTACGATGCCTGAAGAGGCAAACTTTCATATGAGTGGACTTCCCAATAAAAAAAGGTCCGATATTTTGGGCACAAAGCATGACCAGCATGACCAGCATGGTTACCTGATCTTACAGACTCTGATTCCTTTTTTCTGTGGGATCATCTCATGAACGAAGTGTTTTTACCGCAACTCCACAATACTAATGACTTGAAACCCTCAGTCCGGGAAGAGACAAAGCCCATTTCTAAAGAAATGACTGAGAAGGTTAATGAAGAGCTTACGCCAAGGTCTTCAGCAAATGCTTCACCAATAATGGAAGCCATTTGTGTGATTAACTTTTTAAGAAAAAAACTTGTGTTTTGCTTTTCAGTAATGGCAATGTTTGTAGAACAGGTATCTATGAGTTATATTTACGTTAATATGCGCTAAGCTTTGTAATAACAAAATGAAAACGTACTATTTCCCGTGGGCCACTCTGTAAATAAGAATACATAACGAAAACAATTTGAAAAAAGGAAAGACCTCTTTCGACAATGTGTACAAAATGAGTGACAAACGGTAAAAGACGGCTTAAAAACTTCCTGTCGGTAGATGACCAACAGCGAGCTGGATATGAACATCAGGGGGAAAGATTCTAGAAACGCACAGCATGAAGATAAATGAGGTTGCAGAAATAACTGTTTCCATGGTAAAGTGTTAACTCTTTTGTGAGTGGTCGGGTGTTTATACGTACAGAGGACATTAGAGACATTGGAGCCGCCGGCTGGAATTCCAGAATAGCGATAAGAGAAGCTTATGCTTTACAACAAGATTCATCGTTGTATAAGATTGGAATACCACCAATGTCTGGATAATTAAAGACGTCAGAAATGGGGAAACAGTATAGACGCAGCCGGATAACATCATGAACTAGCTCCGCCCTCTTGGATGAACATCTAAGAAATGTTCTACAAAAAATGAGAGTTAAAAAATAAAATTTACATCAACATAGACGTAACAGAGCCAGGACAGAGCATCACCAGAATACCAATACAATGCTTTTCCAATGCTCCATCCCTGTTGGCAAAACTACGAACTGTACGTTTTTTCTGTCAGTGGCGTTAAGCCACGATACGTGACCAGCTTCAAGACTACCTCGCAGATAAGATTCAACACGTAGCTCTTAAAGAAACGAAATCTACAGATGTAAAGGTAGTTTTGGGAGTATTCCAAGGTGGTGTCACTGTTTACTATAGATATAAATGATCTAGTGGGCTATAGAAAGATCCATGAGGCTGTTTGCCAATGATGTGGTTGTCTATAAGAAGGTAACAACGTCAGAAGGCAGTAGCGAAATGTTGTAAGACATGCAGAGGATTGATGAATGGTACAGGGACTGACTGTTGACTCTCAAAATAAACAAAGTAATATATTGCACATAAATAGGAGAAGAAGTGTCCTGTTGTACAATTATGCTACTGGTGGCAAGTTGCTGGAAACAGTAACTACCATAAACATGAGTAACTTTCCGAATAGATCTTAATGGGATTGACCGAGTAGAACTAATAGTAGGAACAGCACATGCCAAACTGGAATTCAGAGGAAGAATTTTAACGAAATTTAAGTCATCCACGGAAGAACAGGCATCAAAGCACTTGATCGACCGAATTCTGAGTATTACTCATCGGTCTGGGACACTTACCTCTTTAGATTAATGGAAGAGACAGACAAGGTCCAACGAGGAGCGACGTGTTTGTCACAGGATCCCTTAGTCTGCATGAGACCATTACGGAGATACTCAACAGACTCCAGGATAGTCCATACAAGAGCAGCAGTGTGCATGACGGAGACGTTTAATATGGAAATTTCGGGAGAGTATGATCTGTGAAAGGTCGGACAATTCGAAAAAAAAATTACTTCGTCCCACATACGTCTCCCGAAATGACCAAAATGAGAAAATTTGAGAAAGTGGAGTTAATACAATATTTTACCGACAAACATTATTCCCACGCGCCATTCAGGATTGAAACAAGGAGGGGGAAACAGTTAGTGGCATTAAGTTTACCCCCCACCACACACCATTAGATGAATTGCCGAGTATAGATGTAGATGTACGAGGGTTTGCTGAAGAGTAATGTCTCTGAATTTTTCATGTAAAAACCTTAAACCTTTTAAAATAAAACAGATGTTATTAACATTCTACATTCTAGTTCTTCATGTCTACATGTTTGCTGCCCTCTGCCAGTAGAGAGCTCAGAATAACAGAGTGTAACATAGCGGTATGTAAAATAACTATATCGGTGGGCAAAAAACAGCATGCTATAATCGAGTTTCGAATTCGAAGAGTTCCTCCACAAATGGAACACTCTCTCCTTCAGCATAACAAGGTTACAACTCACGTGAGAGTTCTGACATCTACAATAATTCGACGTCTTGTGGTCACTGTTATCGGTCATTCTCCGTACAGTCCCGACCCTAACCCATCCAATTTTCATCTGTTACCAAAACTTAAATAACACCTTCGAGGACGTCACTTTGATAGTGATGAAGCGGTGCCGGAAAAGATAAGGTTGTGGCTCCGTCAACAAAGACGAACTTTCTACAGTGACGGTAGCAAGAAACTGGTCTCTCGTTGGGAGAAATGTGTTCGTCGCTAGGTTGGCTATGCTGAGAAATAAACATGTAGACATGAAGAGTAAAGCTGTAGAATGTTAACAGCGTTTGTTTTATTTGAAAAGTTTAAGAATTTTCTCACAAAAAGTTCGGAGGCATTACTTTCCGACACGCTGTCGTAGATGTCCAGCGTTAATGTTTATTCTGTTGCGTCATGAGCACTTGTGCATTTTTGTAGCTTGTTGTCAGATGTAGCTCCTTTAGAGCTGAGGAGACACTCCGAGAGATACGTGAGAGCTATTAGAAACAACGGAGCTGAGTAGTCCAGCATGCTTTTGTATGCGCGATGACACAGAGACGGATCGGTTTGGAAGGAATAATGAATGGGAGCAAAGTAGTATAGTAACGAAAACATACTGAAATATGAGACTGTCAGAGGAAACATTTGGACGTGCCACCATTACTTAGGACTTGACAGTTTCTGTCGATTTAGTGGCGTCTTTCGGCGGGTAGAAAACCGCTATAGGTAAATTTCCTTACAAATATTTAATAGAGACGGGCGAAGGGGAGCAGCCGTAATTGCAGATGTTTGTGGCCCGGCACGATACATCCAGCGGCCCGCAAGATAAATGAACTCAGCCAGTGCCAGGCACTGCACACAATGTGATTGATGAAGGCACGCGCCGGCGCTAGCATCCGCGTGACCACCGCAAAATCCCAGGCGCAGCCCGCGCACCTGCAGAGAGCGCTCAAATCAACGGCCGTTTTCTTCACTAACACCAGTCGTGTTTAATAAATTTCACAGTTTTCACTTACGAAATCTTGCACCCAACAGCTGCAGGCGAATCAGTAGATTACGTCATTGTAGGTTTCATAGTGACACTTAACACTGTATCTGTCCTACGTTTATTCATGTGAGCCGTCTGTAAGACAGTCACAGTACTCTGTTCTGTTTGCGTTTTGTGTTTTTGAAGTGAATATGAGGAACTAAACCAGCATTTTCTTAGAACATCATAGAAACGCTGTCAGAGACCGTCCTCAGCGTGAAGTGTGTACCCAATTAACAATCACTGAACACGTTCGTGAATTCGATTCAGGTCTGATTCAGCCCAATCTCACAAGTCAGAGAATTCTACAGTAAGTTATGTGCGCATGTCCGACAATTTAGCGCTTATTGACATCTTATGGGCAACAGAGAACATTTAAGTGTGTTTCCAAAGGAGCGCTGTACAATTTTTGATTGTATCAGTAGAAGTAACCTACTTTTATCAGCGGACGAAAAAAATTTATGTGATTATTCACCGACGATCCATTGTTCGGTGGATATTATGATCCTTCGATGAATTTAAGATTATGTAAAATCACTTAGATACTTGTATCAAAGAAAACAAAGCGGAGAATGTGAAATTACAAGAATAGTGGTTATCGTCTGGATTCTGTATTACCGTGAATAAATACGAAATGGCACGAGGGTGGTAATTCATTAGTGGAGGCAGCAAATAAGAGAATTGTTCAGACAACTTCAATTCATATTTAAACATAGAAATAGAGTCTGTGGCACATGTTAAGAAGCTAAATTCCACAGCATACCACGTCCCAATATAAAGTTCTTTTTTAAAATAAGCTTTCAAAACAATTTTTGGAAATCAGAATATAAAACTTTATGAGTTTCTTGACATAGAACTATCGACTGTTATGTGTCTACAGTGTCTGCAAATTCCCTTTTACACCTTTTCATCTGCAGCCACGAAGCATTTCTCTTTCCGCCTTTTCAGGTCACATTAGAATGTTCAATTCCTACTAGTCAGTGAATTTTAAGTTGTTTACATATGGTAATTACAGTTTTCGTTGTTTTCTACTAGTTCATATACGTAACTCATACTTTTATGAAAAAATATTATTTCACTGTGATGGTTTCAGGAGAAAACATACGGGTAATGTTGTTTCTTGAGGACAAAGCAAAAAGTTTCGGTGATCTGTCAGTGTACTGCTGAATACGCTCAGAAATCTTATCACAGGGTTATTTGCAAGTGCAGCCCAAAATCCAACGCTTTTGAATTCCGAACGGTTAGAAGCTGTGTGTGTGTGTGCGCGCGCGCGCGCGCGCGCGCGCGCGTGTGTGTGTGTGTGTGTGTGTGTGTGTGTTTGTAGGGGGGCACTTAGATATGAGATTGTAGGGTCTTAAGTATGGAAAGTTGGAGCATCGTGTTTTGTTCAGAGTAGTTAAGGTTTATTTGTATAGCTCTTTCGTTGTGGCCAATACGGTTATATTAAAGAGTGAGATGTTATCATAGGATACACTATTGGCCATTAAAATTGCTACACCAAGAATAAATGCAGATGATAAACGGGTATTCATTGGACAAATATATTATACTAACTGACATGTGATGACATTTTCACGCAGTTTGGGTTCATAGATCCTGAGAAATCAGTACCCAAAACAATCACCTCTGGCCGTAATAACGGCCTTGATACGCCTGGGCATTGAGTCAAACAGACCTTGGATGGCGTATACAGGTACAGCTGCCAATGCAGCTTCAACACGATACCACAGTTCATCAAGAGTAGTGGCTGGCGTACTGTGACGAGCCAGTTGCTCGGCCACCATTGACCAGACGTTTTCAATTGGTGAGAGATCCGGAGAATGTGCTGACCAGGGCAACAGTCGAACATTTTCTGTATCCAGAAAGGCCCGTACATGACCTGCACCATGCGGTCGTGCGTTATCCTACTGAAATGTAGGGTTTCGCAGGGATCGAATGGGGGTTAGAGCCACGGGTCGTAACACATCTGAAATGTAACGTCCACTGTTCAAAGTGCTGTCAATGCGAACAAGAGGTGACCGAGACGTGTAACCAATGGCACCCCATACCATCATGCCGGGTGATGCACCAGTATGGCGATGACGAATATACGCTTCCAATGTGCGTTCACCGCGATGTCGCCAAACACGGATACGACCATCATGATGCTGTAAACAAAACCTGGATTCATCAGAAAAAACGACGTTTTGCCATTCGTGCACTAACGTTCGTCGTTGAGTACACCATCGCAGGTGCTCCTGTCATTAATGCAGCGTCAAGGATAACCGCAGCCATGGTCTCCGAGCTGATAGTCCATGCTGCTGCAAACGTCGTCGAACTGTTCGTTCAGATGGTTGTTGGCTTGCAAACATTCCCATCTGTTGACTCAGGGATCGAGACTTGACTGCACGATCCGTTACAGCTGTGTTGATAACATGCCTGTCATCTCGAGTGCTAGTGGTACGCGGCCATTGGGATCCAGCGCGGCGTTCCGTATTACTCTCCTGAACCCACCAATTCCATATTCTGCCAACAGTCACTGGATCTCGACCAACGCGAGCAGCAATGTCGCGGTACGATAAACCGCTATCGCGATAGGCTACAATCCGACCTTTATCAAAGTCGGAAACGTGATGGTACGCATTTCTCCTCCTTACACGAGGCATCACAACAACGTTTCACCAGGCAACGCCGGTCAACTGCTGTTTGTGTATGAGAAATCTGTTGGAAACTTTCCTCATGTCAGCACGTTGTAGGTGTCGCCACCGGGCCAACCTTGTGTGAATGCTCTGAAAAGCTAATCATTTGCATATCACAGCATCTTCTTCCTGTCGGTTAAATTTCGCGTCTATAGCACGTCATCTTCGTGGTGTAGCAATTTTAGTGGCCAGTAGTGTATGTTTGCACCCTGAGTTGTGACGTTTTTATTACGACAAATTTCTTCTGGTTTTAATATCTGTGCATCACTGTGCAGTTAAGTATCCGTCTTGTATATTTATGAAGTGCTCAGATCTCACAGAATCAAGTTATCAAGTGGAGGGCACACTGATCAAAGATAATGTTTTCTGTTTTACGGTCATGTTTGAACAGAAGATTGTTGATGTCCTCTAGATGATTACAAGCTTATCTTCATTTGTCTAAAGATTTCAGATTCTATGTCTCCAGTAATACTGATGTAGGGAAAAATAATGTATTCTCTGACAGTCTCCAATAGAGCATTTTTGATCTGTATGTTTCCCACGGTGCTCTAATTATTAAACTTACAGTTAGGTAATGTTCTCATATGTCAGCACCTCATTTCATTGGACCACGATTTATTAATTCTTTTTGAAGTAGGAGCGTATTTTGCCTATTTCACATATCTTGCGTACCAGGGGGAATAGTTGTACTATGGCTGTCTCTACCTTGGATTTCAATAATTCTGAGGGAATATTGTATGCTCCAGGTGTCTTTTTTTGATATAGATCTATCAGTACTCGGCCAAATTCTACTCACAGTACAGAATTTCATCTTCACATACTTCTTGTTCCCTTTCCAAATATTATACAGGGTGTTACAAAAAGTTACGGCCAAACTTTCAGGAAACATTCCTCACACACAAAGAAAGAAAATATGTTATGTGGACATGTGTCCGGAAACGCTTACTTTCCATGTTAGAGCTCATTTTATTACTTCTCTTCAAATCACATTAATCATGGAATGGAAACACACAGCAACAGAACGTACCAGCGTGACTTCAAACACCTTGTTACAGGAAATGTTCAAAACGTCCTCCGTTAGCGAGGATACATGCATCCACCCTCCGTCGCATGGAATCCCTGATGCTCTGATGCAGCCCTGTAGAATGGCGTATTGTATCACAGCCGTCCACAAGACGAGCACGAAGAGTCTCTACATTTGGTACCGGGGTTCCGCAGACAAGAACTTTCAAATGCCCCCATAAATGAAAGTCAAGAGGGTTGAGGTCAGGAGACTGTGGAGGCCATGGAATTGGTCCGCCTCTACCAATCCATCGGTCACCGAATCTGTTGTTGAGAAGCGTACGAACACTTCGACTGAAATGTGCAGGAGCTCCATCGTGCATGAAACACATGTTGTGTCGTACTTGTAAAGGCACATGTTCTAGCAGTACAGGTAGAGTATCCCGTATGAAATCATGATAACGTGCTCCATTGAGCGTAGGTGGAAGAACATGGGGCCCAATCAAGACATTACCAACAATGCCTGCCCAAACGTTCACAGAAAATCTGTGTTGATGACGTGATTGCACAATTGCGTGCGGATTCTCGTCAGCCCACACATGTTGATTGTGAAAATTTACAATTTGATCACGTTGGAATGAAGCCTCATCCGTTAAGAGAACATTTGCACTGAAATGAGGATTGACACATTGTTGGATGAACCATTCGCAGGAGTGTACCCGTGGAGGCCAATCAGCTGCTGATAGTGCCTGCACACGCTGTACATGGTACGGGAACAACTGGTTCTCCCGTAGCACTCTCCATACAGTGACGTGGTCAACGTTACCTTGTACAGCAGCAACTTTAGGGTTATCGTCAACTGCACGAAGAATTGCCTCGTCCATTGCAGGTGTTCTCGTCGTTCTAGGTCTTCCCCAGTCGCGAGTAATAGGCTGGAATATTCCGAGCTCCCTAAGAATCCGATCAATTGCTTCGAACGTCTTCCTGTCGGGACACCTTCGTTCTGGAAATCTGTCTCGATACAAACGTACCACGCCACGGCTATTGCCCCGTGCTAATCCATACATCAAATGGGCATCTGCCAACTCCGCATTTGTAAACATGGCACTGACTGCAAAACCACGTTCGTGATGAACACTAACCTGTTGATGCTACGTAATGATGTGCTTGATGCTAGTACTGTAGAGCAATGAGTCGCATGTCAACACAAGCACCGAAGTCAACATTACCTTCCTTCAATTGGGCCAAGTGGCGGTGAATCTAGGAAGTACAGTACATACTGGCGAAACTAAAATGAGCTCTAACATGGAAATTAAGCGTTTCCGGACACATGTCCACATAACATCTTTTCTTTATTTGTGTGTGAGGAATGTTTCCTGAAAGTTTGGCCGTACCTTTTTATAACACCCTGTATACAAGTTCGTTTCTCTTGTATTACCTTTCAATAGAGTGAGCATAATAATACCCGCCTGGTAAATATTTACTATAACACTGATGTACAGTACCTTTATGCACAGCATCTGATGTACAGTACCTTCATATAGAGTATCTTTATTAATCAATATCACAGTAGTTGCAGGAAATGGCCGCCGGTCACGTCGATTCAGCGCTGGGCTCCATTTACCAGACTGTGAGACACGTATAGAAGCTCTGCTTGAGTGATAGAAGCAATAACGTTTTTGAAGTTCTGCTGTAACACTTCCAGTGTGAAGGTTATTTGAGCATCCCTAACCTTCCAGTTTTCCTCACAGGGAGCGAGATCAGGAGTTTGAGGTGGCCTGGAGACTGCACAGCCTCGTCTGATTGTCGTCCTGTCACCGAACACCTCATGCACTAACGGCGTTTTCAAGGTAGTGTGTGGTATAGATCTGTCTTGCTGAAAATATCCATTCAGTCATTCATCTTCAGTGAGCTGATCTGAATCTGGATTAAGCAGTTTCTGAAAATACCAGTTGCCATTAGTAGTTTGATGGATGGTTCGTCTTACTATGCAGACACCAGACTTTGCCACGGAGAGGCGTCGTCCCCACTGTAGCCTCAGTGGTACGCAACCCCACAAGAGCCTACAGCAGTCCACTCACCACTCTGCCGCCCCACACCGAAACCACTGTTATTATGCGGTTCTGGCCCCAGTGGACATCTCCCCCCCCCCCCCCTCTCCCCATCCCTTGGAATGGCTTACACCAGACTGTGTAGCGCCAATGTTTGCGTGGTAGATTGAGTATGGTGTACGCATACGTGGAGAAAGTGTTTGGGTAGCAAACGCCGACATAGTGTAACTGAGTTGGAATAAGGGGAACCAGCCCGCATTCACCGAGACAGATTGAAAACCGCCTTGAAAACCATCCACAGACTGGCCGGCATACCTTACCCCGACACTAATCAGCCGGGCGGATTCGTGCCGGGGACCGGCACGCTTTCCTGCCTGGGAAGTAGTGCTTTAGACCGCACGGCTAACCGGTCCGGCTCCTCATGAGTTTACTCAACGGCTTTTCAAAATAATGATGGGAAATTGCTGATGTGTAATGGCACATGCTCTGTAAGTTTACAAAGCCTAAGAGGCTGAACCATTCACATGAAATGAAAAACTGAGGATCCAGATGTCCTGATTTCACCTCACTTAGAAACCACATGCAGAAGATCACACACAAATGTTCATCACGACACTTTAGCTCAGGCATAGTAGTAGATTTATGTGAAAGAGATGACAATCCGTTTTTATAACATTTCAACGCTATGACCTTTAAAGACTTTAAGGTGTCAGGACAATTTTTACCACCTAACATAATTTTTATGTCAAGAAATGGATTTTACTAATCAGGCGAATGGATTTGATACACCACAAGTCATAGTTTGCTTAGCATCAGGTTGTTTGCATAGCGCGGAGAGTAATTAATTCATGCGTGGCTCACATTAACACGATTCTAACAAAATCCACGTAATCGGCATGTTGATAGACAAGCAGCATTTCTGTATCAGTGGACTGAAGTGTGAGCGAGGCTTCCCAGACGACGCGGGCAGGGCAGTACAGAGCTCAACCTAAGAAAGCCGTAAACTAGCAAACCCTCGCCGTGGGAGATCAATTAGGGACGCGACATGTGGACCGCACCTAGCATTTTCGGTGGAGACATCCGCACAAGAATGAGTCACCGTTGAGTGATGCACACCTGCGCTGAAGTAATCATTTTAATGCAGTTAAGGATCCAGTTTGGGGTGGTCTTTTTAGAAATGTAAGAAGGCAGAAAGCGCGTCATCAGCTTGACATAAACAAAATTCGCATGATACATGTACAGTGCGTGGGACGTACACGTTCTCTGAAAAAGCCTTTTAAGCTAAGAAAGAACTCAGTAATGCAGTGAGAGGTTATTTTTGAGCCACAGAAAGAGAGACAACGGTGTGAGCCACCGGTTTATTTGTTATACATTCGAAGATCAAGTGATACTGGCGAGGACGATGCATGATGTTCAAATGGACAGCTCCTGTTTGGGCGGAGGCTATTAGTAAACGAAAGAAAGAATGGCGAAAGCTCCCTGGACCTGGTGAAACTAGTGTTCTTCCCAGTTCGTTTCTGAAACCCCATTGGACAAAGAAACGACGAAAGTTCCAGAAGAAACACTCATTGTCTGACACTAGGTGTGGCAGGAGGTGAATCTAGAATACTGTGGGGGAAGACTGTAACAATATAGGCAATTACAAGTGAGTAATTTGGGGACACTCTCTTCCTAGATGGGTCATGTGCTGGACGGAGCGCATCCGCTGTGTCGTGACTCCAGAAGAGACATTGAGTTGTGAACACCTGGGTCTGTTTACGAGGCTCTGGTATCTCTTAACGCCTCCGGATTGGCAACTACGAGCTACGAGCTTACTTTTATTTATTTATTGACACGTCAAGTTCCGTAGGACCAAATTGAGGAGCAAATCTCCTAGGTCATGGAATGTGTCAGTACATGTAATTACAAGATAAAAGTAATAACAGATAAAAATAAAATATTTATTAACCCGAAAAAGGTCAGTCCATAAGCTTTAGTAAATGCAATCAACAATACAACAAGACTCAGCTTAATTTTTCAAGGAATTCGTCGACAGAACAGAAGGTGTGAGCCATGAGGAAACTCTTCAGAGTCGATTTGAAAACGCGTGGATTACTGCTAAGATGTTCCAGTTCGAGTGGTGGCTTATTGGAAATGTATGCAGCAGTAAACTACACACCTTTTTGCACAAGAGTTAAGGAAGTCCTATCCAAATGCAGGTTTCATTTCTGCCGAGTATTAACTGAGTCAAAACTTCTTATTCTTGGCAATGAGCTAGTACTGTTAACAAGAAATGACAGTAAGGAATATATATATTGAGAGGCCAATGTCAAAAAACCCAGACTCATGAACAGGGTTCGTGAAGAGGTCCGTGAACTTACACTACTTATTGCCCGAACCGCCCGTTTCTGAGCCAAAAATATCCTTTTAGAATTGGAAGAGTTACCCCAAAATATAATACACATGCAAATGAAAATAAGCAAAGTATACTAATTTTCGTGTCGAACGATCACTCACTTGAATTGGTAAAAATGGCAATATTCAGTATTAGAACAAGATCCTGAATGTGGGCTGTCCACGGCAGTTTACTATCAATCTGAACGCCTAGAAATTTGAACTGTTTAGTTTCAATAATCATATGCCCATTCTGTGACATTAAAACGTCAAGTTTTGTCGAATTGTTTGTTAGAAACTGTAAAAACCGAGTCTTACTGTGATTTAGCGTTAGTTTATTTTCTACAGGATATGAACTTAGGTCATGAACTGCACTATTTGAAACCGAGCCATGTTGCACACAACATCCTTTACTATCAAACTAGTGTCATCAGCAAACAGAAATATTTTAGAGTTTCTCGTAATACTAGAGGGCACACCATTTATATAAATAAGGAAGACAGAGTGGCACCAGCACCCCACTCAGACCCCACATCTCAGCCATTCTCAACATTGTGAATAGTGACGTTTTTGTTGTGTGTTGCTAAAGTAAGAGGTGAACCAATTGTGAGCTGCTCCTCGTATTCCGTAATGGTCTAACTTCCGGAGCAATGTTATGTGATCAACGCAGTCAAACGCCTTATTTAAATCAAGGAATATGCCTAGCGTTCGAAACCTTTTGTTAAACTATCCAGAAAAGAGAATATAGCATTTTCAGTTGTTAAACGACTTCTAAAAGCGAACGATATATTTGATAGCAAATCGTGTGATATAAAAGATCAATTACCCTTACATACACAACCTTTTCAATAACTTTAGTAAACACTGATGGCATATAAATAGGTCTAAAATTGTCTACATTATCCCTTTCTCCATTTTTATAAAGCTGCTTTATTCTTGAGTACTTTAATCGTTCAGGAAACTGACCATTCCGGAAAGAAAAATTACAAATATGGCTAAGTTCAGGGCTAACATGATCAGCACAGTACTTTAATATTGTACTAGGCACTCCATCATATCCATGAGAGTCCTTAGTCTTCTGTAATTTCATTATTGACTCAATCTACCCCCTGTCAGTATTACAGAGGAGAATTTCTGACATCAATTTCGGAAGGGCATTTGCCAAGAATGTTATGTGATTCCCTGTAGAAACTAAATTTCCATTTAATTCAACAGCAATGCTCAGAAAATGATTGTTAAATACTGTACATATACCTCATTTATCACTAACAGAAATATTTTTACTACGGACTGGCTTTATATTATCGAACTTCTGCAGCTGACCGGACACTTCCTTCACAACTGACCATATTGTTTTAATTTTTTCCTGTTAATTAGCTATTCTATTTCCATGCTACATACTCTTTGCCTTCCTCATTACATTTTAAGCACCTTACAATACTGTTTGTAATGGGCTACTGTAGCTTGATTGTGACTACTTCTAACATTTTAATATAATTCCCACTAGTCAGCCATATGGGCTGCCTATTACTGCTAGGACCCCGTTTAGAATGTTCTAATGGAAAGAACCTATCAATGAGCATGAGAAATGTGTTAAGGAAAGCATTATATTTATCATCTATGTTATCTCCACTATAAACACCCTTTCACTTTGGTTTTTTGACAAGGTTTAAAAAGCTATCTATTGCTGATGGATAAACTTTCCTACGTAGTTTGTAATTATGTGTGACATTTGTTTGAGTACAAAAGCCTATTAGTGTTAAGATTTGTGCATCATGATCTGAAACACCATTCACCCCTTTACTAGCAGAATTCCCATCTCGTAATTAAGAATGAATAAAAATATTGTCTGTGGCTGTGCTACTGTTCCCCTGCACCCTAGTTCGAATAATCACAGTCTGCATCAGATCATATGCATTTAGGAGATCTACCAACATCCTTTTTCTTGCACCATCATACAAAAACATTATATTGAAGTCACCACATATAACTAATTTCTTGTACTTCGTACAAAGTTAATCAAGAACCCTCTCTAGCTTGAGCAGAAATGCTCTGAAGTCAGACTTAGGAGACATATAAACAACAACAATTAGAAGTTTAGTTTCTCTAAATTTAACTCCCCCTGCACAATATTCAAATATCTGTTCAGTGCAGTGCCGTGATACGTCTATGGACTCAAATGAAATACTGTTTTTATATACATAGCCACTCCACCACCCCGCAAGGAACAATTTGAAAAACAGGCAGCTAATCTGTATCCTGGCAAAGGAAGCCTCTGAATTGTCAAAATTTATATTGAAGTCACCGCATATACCAATAATCTCATATACCAATAATCTCAGAGTCTACATCTATAAGCAGTTCCCTTACTTCATCTCCAATTCCGCTTATATTTTGATGAAACATGCTAATTCCTTATCTACTTGGAAACATGACTTCCTCTGAATGTAAGCCTTTACTTAGAGGGACTTCCTTTAAGCGGGTATACCCATCAGCTGACATCAATTAAAGAAAGGTGCAGCTCTAACGCCAATTACTACAGGAATTTTTCCCTGAGTGATACCACCACCACCGGCCGGTGTGGCTTCGCGGTTCTAGGCGCTACAGTCTGGAACCACGTGGCAGCTACGGTTGCAGGTTCGAATTCTGCCTAGGGCATGGATGTGTGTGATTTCCTTAGGTTAGTTAGGTTTAAGTGTTTCTAGGTTCTAGGGGACTGATGACCTCAGATGTTAAGTCCCATAGTGCTCAGAACCATTTTTGATACCACCACCACCCACTACACTGTTACCTGTAAGTTTTGCCAGCTTTCCCTTCCCATACCTATCGAGGTGCAGGCCATGTGTAGTGAAACCCGATCTACTGATAGACCAACCTGGCACCACTGAAATGTGACCCATGCCCTCTGCCATCAGTGTCCTCCTCAGCCCCATGTTAACGCGCTTGACAGCCGCATGAAGATGAGGCCGATCATGACGCTGAAACAGTTGCACGAAATGCACATTAATGTCACCAGTTTGCGTAGCTATCTTTACCAGACCACCGCCTACATAATATTTTCCGTCCCTATCAAGACTGGTCCCTGCTCCTCCCACTACCTGATACTCCTTCGTAAAATCCCTACGTAACTCCCCTATGCTGTCAGTCACCTGAGCCAACTCTGCACTAGGCTTCACAAATACTGGTGACCTAGTACTCAATCACTAACACTTCCTGCAACTGCTGGCCCACGCCTCTATCGTGTGAACTACCTAGTAGTTAAGGTCTGCGGAACATTTGAAGACAATGAACGTTCTGCCTTAGCAAGTGGACACAGCCCATTGATTTAGCCAGGGAAAAACGTAGTTTCTCGCCTCACGAAAACTAGGGCGGTATACGTCCAGTCAAGGCCAGAGTATAACCGTCAGGTCAACAGGTTCACAAGGCGAAGGCACATCCCCCGCCGACGCTTGGCACAGGCGAACACGGCCGCTCTTATCGCTGCAGTCTGCACAAGGTAAGTACCGTGTTGCCTAGGCACTAAGTATGGGAGTCACTAGAGTGTGTCACTTCAGATGTGCTTTAGATAGGAGTTGATTTGCATAGTTTTTCTCTTTCCCTCGTGTCCATGTCAGCCACGTATTGCGCGTGTGTTCTTGGGGCTTAAATTCGAGGGCGGCGTTCGGCAGATAGACGATATTGTCCTGCTACAATAAAGTAGTCACTGTCATTTTATAACACTGTCAGGGTCATATTTTGGGGTAAAATTTTTTATCTTCAGTGTGCTTGAAATTACGTTAGCATTTGTTTTTCTCCTGAGATTACACTAGTGTAGGAACTGTTTTGGTAAATTTTCATGTATTATCTTGTTTGAAGTTAGGTTCCTAAATATTTTCTTGTGTTAATTTTCCCTTCATTGCCAAATACGTTAGATACTCGTGACCTGCCAGGATGCGTATTTGATTAGAAGAGAGACTGCCAGGATGCGTTTTTTGGTTAGAAGGGAGGCTGACAGAATACTTTTTGGTTAGAAGGGAGACTGTCAGACTAGTTTGTGGGTAGACTGTGAGACTGTCAGAATATGTTTATGGTATGTGTGGTATGATACGAGACTGTCAAGTGGTAATTTGAAATAGAAAGTGATACTGTTGGTGATTTGTAGATCGGGTGTGTTATTCTGTGGAAGTGTGATTTGAAAAATTATTAACATTTCAGTGTTAGAAACAGTATGTTGGCATCATTAAGTGATCGACAAAGTGTGACTTTGCAGCACTTATAAGGTGGTGCATTATCCTATTGGAAGTTAGCAATGCAGTGTAACCTCGAGCTTTTGCTTGATCTGGAAGTGAAATTAAAGATAAATATGTGACTGCCTTTTGAATTGCGTTAAGCTTTTGTAATGAAAAATTTTTAATCCAAAAGTTTTTTTTTTTAAAAACATCAATAGTTATTATACTTGATAACATTTAATTGTGTTTTGCTGGCGCACACGTGATTGTCACATTGTTGTTGGTGTCTGTTGGATTCTGATCGAACCATACTTCACAGAATTTCAGAATTTGAGTTAGGGAAATTTTGCGTTGCATTCTAGAATTCATACAGGACTATGTATGTTGCTTTGGAGGCGTGTTAAGTCATGTCATCGCATGTTGACGTGAAATCAGACCCGTAAACGGCGCGAAACTCAAAGATGGTTAGACAGATCGGAAATGATTGTAGGACATGGGCCAGATCAAAGACAGGTGATAGACTAGCAGGGAAGGGGTCAGGCATGTATTCCAGCAACGACAGTTGCGTGAATTGCACGAGTCAGCAACGACGATGTCACATCTTGAAACTGAGACAGGTTCAAGGCATTCACATCAACGAGTTGTCAGTGAGAACGTCGAAGAGGCAGATTGTGACAGAGACGCAAATTCCGATGTGCGAATGATGTCAGTGCAATTTCACTCTATTCAGAGCTTACGTAAATGGTGCAGGAAAGACAGAAGAGAGAAATATCGCATCAAACGACTGCCGGGAAAGGTACCAACGTACCCGATAATATGTTTGCAATGTGGCAGTATATGGCAGAAACAATGCCAAGTGTGCAAGAGGGTTTGTTGACACACAGACGTCAGATGCAAAATGTGCAAGAGGATTTGGTGACACAAGGACGTTAAACCGAAAGTGAGTTAGCACAGGCTAACACAGGCATACGAAATTTAGAACAAGTGGAAACTGATCCCAACTGTCAGTTAGATCAAATTCGAAAGTATGCGAAAGAATCGCGAGACGTGATTGAAGGACTTATGATAAGTCACAGACAAATGTGAACAGACATTGATGACGTGCAAAAAGATGTGGCCAAGTTGTGTGACGAGACTCTGCAGAGCGTTAAAGTGGTCAAGCAACAGGTATATATCTTCGCAACGAAAACAACTGCCACTGGAAGGAATGAATACCGATCCTGTTATGGGCTGTATGTGCCAAAATCCAATAACAGTAACAATGACAGAAAATATAGGACGTGTGGCTCAACTTGAGACGAATAGCTCTGTACCGTTACAACGGTTTAATACAAATGCAGAGAATAGTGGAAACGTGCAATACGCAATGGCGAACAGCACACAGACGTGAATGATAGAGATATGACTGAAGGGAAGAGTGGTGGTTTGGAACAAACACCACATGGTGTCAACACCAAACATGACAATGACCACTTCCCCACTGTAGGGGAAATTTCAGCAGTACAACGAAGACAGAAATTCCTTGCATCCAAGAGCCCTTATCAAATAGTTTCAGATTATTTTACCAGAACATTGGCCATTATCGTACAAGTTAGATTTCATTTGTGCGCATATGGATGGTGTGATTGTAGAAACGATACAAAGGATAGCTCAGACTTGTGGATCATACGATCATTTTTGTCACTATATTGGTCACCTGAAGCACAAAACAGAATCAAATATGAGTAGCTTCAGAGGACACTGTGTGAGAATTCGAAAGAAAAGAGGCCAGCTAAATTGTTTGAGAACATGGCAAAGAAGCCCCAGTGCTTAGATAATCCATACAGCGAACTAATCCTATTTTGTACGATGAAACTCCCATTAAGATACAAAAAATCCTTAGTAGGTAGAGCAGGAAATAACGTGCAGGCTATCAAGAGAATCCTTCATGAGTTAGACTTTATATTCAGCGAGGATAATGTACAAAAGCGAAGAAACCAAGACAAAAACAGTGATAGGCTGAGGACAGGAAATGTAAGCAATGGCAACAGTAATGTGTAAAGGAAGAATACAGGGCATAATACAGGAGGAAATCAAGGAAATTGAAACCCAGGTTAAACCAGTAATGTGTACAATAGTCTATTTTATCGAAACAATAATAATAACAGAAATGGGAACTGGCAAATTGGTGACAATAGACCAAATTAGTTTCAGCCACAGAATAAGAACTACTCGTATTCGAACTACCCTCTGGGGCCAGTAAAAGAACTGCAGAATGCGAGTACATCATATCAGCAATGAAAAACCGAATTACCGGAGATTGAGATTAGGCCACCTAACCCAGGAAGGCGTCAGAATTGCCTATCTGAAGAAGTGGGGGTGCAGAAGCATAAAGCACAACCCACGAAAGGCTGTAAAGTTAACAGAAAACAAATTAATCGACTTACATTTCACTCAGGACAAGAGAAACCAGTGAAATAGGCAGAAAATGTAGGATCGAAAACACAATTAGCGTGTTGGGGCACAACTGATTATACTTTGACTCATGACAAGGCTGAAGTCCTACCAATCGAAATAATACAAACAGAGGATAATGAGGCATTACATTGTTTATACCTGATGTTTGATACAGAGAACAGAGAGAGTACAGTTCATGAGGACAATGAGCAACCAGGCGAAACCCAAGCTGGATTACAACCTGATAGCAAATTCGATACATACAGTTCAGGGGATTATAATGCGATAACGCGAGCACAACGGAAGAGTATGGTAAAATTGTAGCAGCAAAAACTCTTAAAGCCATCCAGATAAAAAAAGATGAATTAATCGATGTACCTCCACCGCAACATTTAGTACTGAAGGTACATAGATTAAAAGGCTTGTGTATGACTCGATTGAAGAAGGTCTCATAAGGGAGGATGGAAAAAAGTAACTTCACCCACTAATTAGTGCTCAAATTGGTAGCACAATTCTACAGGCAGTAATTGACAGTGGGAGTGAGATGACAGCCTTTTCAGAACAGCTATTCAATCAAGGCAACACTGAAAGTTAACATCCTGTGTTCTAGACACGAAAAATGAAAGTCAAAGGAGCAGTTATGAGTCATTCCTCCGATGTCACAAAAGAGACTAGGATTGCATTCAAGTGCCAAGGTCACATGATAGCAACAAATTTTGTAATCGATTTTTTAAACCAACAACAAGCATGGGAAAAGGGAGAGTGACATTAGGTGATGCTAGTCTTTTCTTTGAAGGTAGGTTCAGACATCATAAGATTCCTGGTCAATACATACAACTAGCTATTCAAATTTAGGGACATGTGTCAGAAGACAATCATCAAAGGAATGTGTGGCCAGATGAACCTGATGTTGTGGATGATGAACTGATAGACAATATTCATCAAGAAATAGATAAAATATTACAGAAAGTATCCAATACCTCTGAGCATGACAATTAGGAGTTGGGGAGATTTGTTGGTTTGGGGGAGGGAATCAAACAGAGAGGTCGTTGGTCCCATCAGGTTAGGGAAGAATGGGGAAGGAAGTCGGCCATGCCCTTTCAAAGAAATGTACCTAGAATTTCCCAGAAGTAATGTAGGACAATCAAGGAAAACCTAAATCAAGATGGCCTGATGCCGGTCTGAACCATTGTCCTTCCAAATGCGACGTCAGTGTGCTAACCACTGCGAAACCTCTCTCGGTAGTCAGAGAGAATACTGCAGGGTAATACAGAAATATTTTTTATTAAAGACTGGTGGTATCAAGCATTTTCAGTACAAGTTTGAAATCATTCCACATTATATCCTACCGCTGTATCATAGGTACAAAGTGTTTCTTGAATTACACAGCCGGCTGCTGTGGCCTAGCGGTTCTAGGCGCTTCAGTCCGGAATCGCGCTGCTGCTACGGTCGCGGGTTCGAATCCTGCCTCAGGCATGGATGTGTGTGATGTCCTTAGGTTAGTTAGGTTTAAGTAGTTCTAAGTCTAGGGGACTGATGACATCAGACGTTAAGTCGCATAGTGCTTAGAGCCATTTGAACCATTTGAATTACACAAAATGGTGGAGGATTAGATAGTAGAGTTCACATCTTCAACTTACAATAGTTCTGTATGGACTGTAGGTAAGAAAGATGGTAGTATTTATCTTGTGCTAGATTCGAGACAGATCAATACAATCTTAGTTACTGACACAGATAGACCAGAAAAGCCATAGGAATTTATTCAGTAATTTTACAGAGCACAGGTCTTTTCATCTCTAGATCTAATTTTGAGATTTTGGCAGTAGAGTTAGCACCCAAGTGTAGAAAGTATACAGCTTATATAGCATTCAGGCAGTGCAATCAATTCAAACGATTACCATTCGGGCTTAACACATTATCTGCAGCTTTTATAAGGGGATTAGGAACAATTTTGAGTAAGGAATTATGGCAAAGATTGCCATGTTATGTAGATGATATATTAATCGATGAACCATCATGGGAACAACACAATGAAGTTCTAGCAAAACTCCTCCAAACTTTGAATGGTTGTTGTGTTACGGTAAATATCGCAAAATCTACATTTGGATAGAAATAAATAGAATTTTTCGGGTTATATAATTTCAGTAGACGGAATAGAACCAGATCCAAATAATTTGCAAGCTGTTAGGGATTTCAGAACTCTCCACAATAGGAAGACACTCTGTGGATTTCTCAGCTTCATCAACTTCTATAAAAAATTCATTTGGATCAATACGATAGCAGCACCACACTTATGTGAGCTTACTTACAAAAACACGTATTGAGTGTGGTACCAATGAGTGGAGGAAGAATTTCAAAAGTTAAAGGCAGCCCTATTAAAAGCACCCATATTAGCTCATCCTGATATAACACAGGATTTTTGTATGACCACAGATATATAAAAAACGGGACTGGGGGTAGTATTGCTTCAGGAATGTGAATAGGAAGGAGAAATCATTGATAAAACTGTTACTTTGGTAAGTTGAGTATTGATTAAATGCAAACGGAATTACTCCATTACAGAATTGGAAGAGTTAGCTGCAGTATGGGGATTTCAAAGGCCCAGGGCGCACCCTGGGCAACGTTAGGAGTCATCCTAGCGGCAGATCCTTCCACCACCAGAACAACAAAAATTAGAATCCCAAAAGGCTTTTATCAATTCTAACTCCTACAGTAGTCTCCATTAACATCGAAAGAATGTGATATGGGAAAGAAGCTCTGCTGTCAGACATGTGAAAACACACTACTTGTGACTTTATTTTGATACAAGAGACCCACAGAGGCCACAATGAATGGAGACCGAAGTTAATGAAATTGATCGTTGAAAGACCAAGCGCTCAATATGGTAGCGCAATATTTGCGAAACCGGACTTCTAATCTTATCCACAGTCCTAACTGCAAAAGATGATACAGAAATTTTGTTCGTTGAAGTCCAGCCATGCACAATAACATCACTGTATAAACTACCAAAGACAAACTTCAGTTTCAAGGAACCAAATAACTTCTGCCGCAAACCAACAAAACCGGTTATGGGTGATTTCAATTGTCACAGCTCATCATGGGGCTACAATGTCACGGACAAGAATGGAGAAGACTTTGAAGATTGGGCCGAAAGCATGGAGCTGAAGCTCATACACGATCCTAAGAAACCACCGTCTTTCAGCAGTGGAAGGTTGCGCTCCGTATATAACTCTGATAACATCTTCGTAAGTGAACATATAGCACAGCAGTCGAAGAAAGATGTTATGGAACCAATCCCACATTCTCAACATCGACCTGTAATCTGTTTTGTGGAAGCAGCTGTGGTGCCAGAAAGAGTCCCATTCTAGAGACGATTTAACATTAAGAAAGCGCAGTGGTGCAATTTCACAGAAGATGAGGATAAGGAAGTGGAAAATGTGGAACCCACCCCAGAAATGTACGACCAGTTTGTCGACCTAGTGAAAACCATATCATGAAGACATATCCCTAGTGCATTCAGAACTACATATATTTCAGAACTTAACATAAATACAAAAGCACTGCTGAAAAAACATGAACAACTATTCAATTAAGAACCCTTTTCTGAAGAAACAATTGAAACAGATGAACAGCTGATGTCTGGCATCTCTGCCTGCAGAAGGGAAAAGTGGTGTAATCTAGTGACACAGCTAGACATGAAGCATAGCAGTCATAAAGCCTGGAAATTCTTGAAAAACCTCAACGATGAGCACACTGAAGCTCCAGCTGAAATGGCTAATGTAGCTCCTGATCCACAACATACATACACCTCTACATACCTCGGAGTAAAGCTCGACCGAACACTCACTTTCAAAGATCACTGCGAGAACACCAAGCTCAAAGTCTGCAGCCGAAATAATATAATACGCAACCTCGCTAACAGCTCAACCAAATGTCCTACACACATATGCCCTAGCTTTATGTTTCTCCACAGCTGACTATGCAGCACCAGTCTGGAAGGACTCTGCACTTACCTGGCATGTTAATACCGCTGTCTACTAGACAAGCCGCATCATAACAGGTTGCCCACGACCAACTCCAGTCGACAAAATCTACCAGCTGGCACGCATAGCGCCCCAGGATAGTTGACGAATAACAGCGATAGAAGTTCAAAAGAAGAAACAGGAAAACGATCCCAGGCACCCCATGTCTGGAAGTGAAGCATCGTGTTCAAGGCTGAAGTCCAGAAAGAGTTTCCTGCAAGCAACTGAAGCAATTACATCTTCATCTTCCACTCGCCGCGCCGAATTGAGCTGTGGTGGCACAAAATAATTAGGAATAATAGCCAAAACCTAAAGGAGGAGCCTGCTGCTGGTTTCCAACTACCCTATCAGACGTGGAAGACTGAACAGACGGCGGAGTGGAGTGACACAGTGCAAACAAAACTTGAAACGATGGGGACACATTTCTGGAGATGCAGCCTGCGAATTCGGAGAATGTCAAGATGATGCACACCTCTTGGTCTGCCCAAAGTTGCCTGAATCCCGTACGTTCGATGGCCTTGTCGCAGAAAATGTTCCAGCAATCAACACTGCCGATTTCTGGGCCTCAAATTCAGTTTGCCTTGTATAAAATCCTGTGTATATATTGGACATATATTTGATTTTGTAAATAATTGTATTGTACTGTTCAGGATACGAAAATAATAATAATAAGGTTTAAGAACTTTCTACTTGAGTGAGAGACAAAAGTTTTTACTGACGATATAGCTCTGGAATTCTGTTAACAGCAAAACTAACTCATGGCAGACTTGCTCAGTGGACAGCAATGGTACACGAATACGATGTTTCAATAGCTTATGCACCGTGACCCATCAACTTTTTAGCAGATGCCCTATCGAGGTCACCTCGAGCTGTTGGTAGTAACTCAGGAAGTAATAATGAGGAGGATCAATTTCACATCTACTGTATGATAAACGTGCCATCTGAAAATAGCCACAGGACAGAGTAAAGACCGAGAAATTTAGGAAATCAAAAATAAATGGGAAGATATAAACGCTGTCGACATTTGCCTACATTATCTAGTGAGCCATGACATCTTGTTTTATAGACGAAATGTCGATACAAATTCATGGATAGTGTGTTTTCCACAGGAGTTAACTAATAAATATATTTGGTATACACATCTGAGCAATAGGCACTATGAGCTGTGCAAGTGTTACCTAAAATTAAAAGAGTCATGTCATTTTTCGAATACGGAAAAACGAATTAGAGAAGTATTAGCCAAGTGCAAAGACTGTCAGCGGGCTAATCCGGTAATATTTCAAGCCAGATTGCCCATGCATGCAACAATTCCGGAAAAATTCAAACACACTGCAGCAATTGATTTGATAGAATTGTTGCCACGAGCAAGAAAGGAACATACATTTATTTTAGTAGTAGTAGTAGTAGTAGAGGCAACTTCGAAGTATATTACCTTTACCTCTGTGAGAAAGGCAACATGATTCAGTACTGCAAGAACACTTAAACAAGATTTCTTAAAAGAAATCAGCAGAGTTGCCAAAATGTTGTCTGACAATGGGTCATAATATAGGTCAAAACATTGGCAGAAACAGGAAACATAGGACCAAACCCATACAAATTTCAAGATATACACCAAGCATAAGCCAAGTGGAACAGACAATGAAGGAATTGGGAACATTATGTCGTTTGCATTGCAATAAAAAGTATAATACCTGGGATACGTATTTAGATCAGTTTCAAGCAGTTATCAGTGAAATGATCCATAGCACCACGTTAATTCCGCCAGTAACATTCCTAAAGGATAAATCATCGCCGGATAAGATCATAGAGGTGATAAAATTTCCAACGATCCCAAAAGTACAGCACCAAAATGTTTTGGCAATTGCACTGAATAATATTCGTTGTGGAGCCATGAAGATGAAGGCCAGGGCGGACAAAATTGCCACTTATCACGTCTTCACAGTGGAACAGAAAGTCTGGGTAAAGACACACTATTTGTCATGCAAACAAAAACAGCAGTGCAGTAAGTTCTTCGCCGCATATAAGGGTTCGATACCAGTTCACAAAGTCATACATACATATGAAGTGTAACTGGTCAACCTAAAAACAGAAACGTCACTGTGGATACACCATATAAGCCAGTTAAAAGCATAAGATTGATGGACTGTGAGATACAGAGTTCAAAAGATTGACTGAGTCGAGGTATAGTAGTGATGTTCCAGTTTATATGGTGCTAATAGAGTTTTTATCTGCAGGTCACCTATAACCCTAATTACAAATGTAGAAATAGAAAAAAGAATCTTTGAAGTAATGGAAGAGGATTGGAAATTATTGGAAGTCCAACTTGCATAGATAAGTAGCATTAAGATCATCTATTCGGACTTTGTTCGAGGCTTTCCTTCGCTCGAGCAGCTTATTCACTAAAGAGTCCGTTTCGCGCCATTAAGTTCTGCAGTTCAGATTTTCATGGAGATTTTGTCAAAACATCTCCATGCTTGAACCCTTGTGGAAAAAGTTACGCACAGGTTTTCCACGAATTTTGCTTCTCATACCACACGACAATGAACACGCTCTGTTTTATCGTGAGCATCATTTTTATCTCCATTCAAGTGGTCACTAAACACATCTGCTACTCCCACCCACTCACACGTAATGACACAGAGAAGTACTCGGGACAGAGCAGGCAGGAGACGCACATGCTTAGACATTTGACAGCAACCGATTGGCTCATCGAAGTTACGGTTTCCAGCATTTCCTGTGATGAGCAATTCTTCTGTTCATTACGAAGGGACAGTTATACATCAGTCTTATAAATATTTTCGGGACCAGTTACATATACCCCACCCTAAATACATTTGTTCCACATTACAGATGTCCCTTCTTTGCTCAGTAGGCTACTTGCTTGCAATTTGGGTTCTTGACATTCATTTGACTAATTCTCTTTTCTCCAAAGGTCTATTTAACTTTCCTGTAGGTGCCATTTATATTTTACCTAGTCATGAATGCTTCCATTGCTCTGTAGGCTTTCTCTATCCTTTCCTGCTTAGCAAAAATCATTTTTTAAACGTCTGCATTTAAGTCTGCCTGCAACTTTTGGTGCATTTTTGTATTATCTTCTTCCAAGAGTTACAAAGGCGTTCTGAAAAGTAAAGTCTCCGATTTTTTAAATGTGAAAACTTTTAAATTTTTTTAAAATAAAATAAACGTTGTTAACATTCTACATGTTTACTCTTCATATCTACATATTTTCAGCCCCCTGTCTCCAGAGACGTCTCGACGCACTCATCCTGTCGTCGAAAACATTTCCGCCCACGAAAACACAGTTTATTGATACCGTCACTGTAGAATGTTTGACTTTGTTGACGGAGCTACAACAGTATTTGTGCTTGCACCGCTTCATCACTGTCAAAGTGAAGTCCTCGAAGGTGTTCTTTATGTTTTGGAAACAGATGAAGACCTACTGGAGCCAGGTCGGGATGGATGATGATCGATGACAGTGAAGCCCAGGCGTCTGATTGCTGCAGACGCCGCATCTCGCGCGTGTGATCTGTAATTTTCATACTGAAGGAGACGGTGCTCCATGAGTGGAGGAACTCTTCGAATTCGGAACTCCATTGCATCACGTTATTTCTCACACACATAGATAGTTACGTGACACACCGCCTTGTTACATGCTATAATTCGGAGCCCTCTAGCGGCATAAGGTTGCAAATACGTATACATGAAGAATAAAGGTGTAGAACGTTAATAACTTTGTTTTATTTGAAAAGCTTTAAGAGTTCTCACATAAAAAATCGGAGGCATTACGCCTTCGCAAATTCAGTGTCTCGAGTGTTAACCATGGATAGCTACTGGGCCTCGTCTTTCTGCCTATTTGATCCTCTGCGGCCTTCGCTATTTAATTTATCACGGCTGCCCATTAGCCTTCTATTGTATTTCGTCTATTTCAGTCAATCGTTGCTTTACGCTTTCTTTGAAACTCTCAGTAACATCAGGTTCTTTCAATTGGCCCAGATCACGCCTTCTTAACTTCTTGCCATTTTTCTAATTTCTTCAGTTTTATTCTTCTGTTAATAACCAGTAAATTATTGTCGGGGTACACATTTGATTATGAAAATGTTCAGTAGCTTAAAATCTGGATTCAAAATCTCTATCTTACCATTATGTAGGTATGCGAGACATTCGGGTGTCTCCAGTTCCTTTCCACTTAAACAGCGTTCTCACATGATGCCCTTGCAACTATTGAGAAAAATGTTGCCCTCTTGAGGAACCATACATTTTTCTGAGTTCACCCTTTTATTTTCTTGAAAGTTGATTTGTCTATATATGTGTGTGTGTGTGTGTGTGTGTGTGTGTGTGTGTGTGTATGTGTGTGTGCGTTTCGTATGTTTGTGTTACTGATGTTTAGTTTATTCTCTGTCTTGGTACCGTAGCCACTTTATAACTATATTTGTTTTATTATGTGTAATTCTGGAATTTTCCCGTGTTAGCTCGTATCCTTTCACATTATCTAGTATAAGCGTAAATTACCACTTTACACCGCGATTGAGAGCCAGAAATAGATCCAGTAGTCGGTGTACAATGACTGTTTAAACTAACAATTTTTAGAATAAAAGGGATATTTACATGACGGTTTTAGTTGGAACAGTTTTATGGCTATCGTTTAGGTCTAACTCAACAAATATGACTGTCTCGTTTCGTTGAACGTTTGCCAATCAGTCTCCTTCAGAAAAGAATGTTAACAAATGGTTCGCAGAATTTAGCCGAGGGCGTGTCTCTGACAGAGATGTATTTCGTGAAGATAGCCCAAAATCGGCTGCTGTTTCAAACAACATCTCTTTACCAAGCAACGTGGATGGCGGAGGGAGGGGAGGGGGGGGGGCTGTGGCTGGGCTGGTGTGTAAGTTACCATCCCTGTGAATTCCACACAACTTGACCGAAGCTCAGAAAAATGCTCGTGTCAATGGCGTAAGGAAATACACAAAAAATCTACCGAAGGAATGGAAATTCCATATATCTGACATCACGACAGGCGATGAAATTTGGATATATACGTCCGAGCTGGAAATTAAGTAGCAGAAAATTGTTTGGGTGTTCCTGCATAAACCGAAACCAAAAAAACTGGGCCCTTCTCGAAATGCTTCGCGAAGTGCTGCGCTCGTTTCTGTGGTTACACTCGACTGAGTTAGTGGATCCAAGATCAGTTAATGCTCAGTGGTGTGCAGCAACTGAGTGGCCACAAGTTGCCGATAAAATCTGGAAAAACTACTGAAAATATGGTGGAATTCTTCATCATGACAATATCAGGTGTCGCACTTAATGCGAAATGACTGCTTCTTCTTATTCACTTACGTCAATTACAAAAAGTTTGGACAGCTGTTTTCTTCCCTTCTGAAGCACGTTTTTGAGGTACCAGCATCAGAACGGAAAAATTTTTCCAGAAACAGTTCAAAAGCAAGAAAATTATATAAATATTACAGGCGATTTTTGGTCTGTACATGTTGCTGAGTGATTGGGTGGGTTGTGGATCATACTGCTTGTAGTTGTAAACCCTCCCTCCCCCCGCTTCCCATGTATTGCGAATTCCTTTTTATTCTTGTGTATGATGAGAGCCAGGAAGCTGAGACTTCTCACGGCCTCTGCCTCAATTTTGAGAAGTATTTTTGAATAGGTATCGTCTATGTGTTTGTGTAGATTATTCATACAAGTGAAAATTAAATTAGATTAGATTAGTACTTGTTCCATAGATCATGAATACGACGTAATGATGTAGAACGTGTCAGGTTAATATAAGATGTGTATAGATGATACTACATTACACAAAAATATTACATGACACTTAATATTTTTAATTTTTTTTTTTTGGTGCGGTTTGGGGAAATTACCCACTTACTGTATCCAAAAATTCATCTAATGAGTTGAAGGAGTTGCCATTAAGAAATTCTTTTAATTTCCTTTTAAATGCTATATAGCTATCTGTCAGACTTTTGATGCTATTAGGTAAGTGACCAAAGACTTTTGTGGCAGCATAATTTACCCCCTTCTGAGCCAAAGTTAGATTTAACCTTGAGTAGTGAAGATCATCTTTTCTCCTAGTGTTGTAGCCATGTACACTGCTATTACTTTTGAATTCGTTCGGAATGTTAATAACAAATTTCATAAGTGAATATATATATTGTGAGGCTACAGTGAAGATCTCTAGCTCTTTAAATAAGTGTCTGTAGGATGATCTTGGATGAGCTCCAGCAATTATTCTGATTACACGCTTTTGTGCAATGAGCACTCTTTTACTCAATGATGAGTTACCCCAGAATATGATGCCACAAGAAAGCAGAGAATGAAAATAGAGGTGGTAAGCTAATTTACTGAGATGTATATCACCAAAATTTGCAATGACCCTAATAGCATTAGTAGCTGAACTCGTTTCAGCAGATCTTCAGTGTGTTTTTTCCAGTTCAACCCCTCATCAATGCATACATCTATAAATTTTGAATATTCTACCTTAGTTATCGATTTCTGATCGAAGTCTATATTTATTAATGGTGTCATTCCATTTACTGTGTGGAACTTTATGTACTGTGTTTTGTTAAAGTTTAATGAGAGCCCATTTGCAGAGAACCACTTAATGATTTTCTGGAAAACATCGTTTACAATTTCGAAAGTTAATTCTTGTCTGTTGGGTGTGATAGCTATACTTGTATCATCGGCAAAAAGTACCAGCTTTGCATCTTCGTGAATATAGAATGGCAAGTCATTAATATATATTAAGAACAGCAGAGGACCCAAGACCGAACATTGCGGTACCCCATTCTCATATAACAGGTTAAAATAAATTTTCTACCTGTACCTGGACAGGTTAATTCCAGGTTCACTACCACACAAATTTAAGAAAATTGTTTATAATGAAGATTAGCATGATTGTCCCAATCCCTTTTGCCACAGACCGGTTCTTTACAAATTCATGCGTAACATTGTCCCCAGTGTGACGCGTAACTTTCTCACTGTCGCTTTTCTGCAAGCAGCAGCATACTGTTCTTCACAAACAGATGCATTAGCAGGATAAATCCCACAACGACCAACAGTAACGTACTGGTATACTTCCAAACGTAGAAACACATCTAGCAAACTTCAACTATTGGGTCCACGATCTTGCTGCGAATTCAACAACGACAAAGAAGAGGACACTGTGGTTTAGTCGCACTGCTAGCGATGGTGGATTTTATAGTACTGGCACGGGTGAGGTTGTGAATTATTTTGCAGACTTTTTCACATACTTTACTGAGGCGAATCTTAAACTGTTTTATTATTATCTGTCCCCTATAAAAAGAAATTCGTCCCACTTTGAAGTCGACAGATTTATTTACGGAGAATATTTTTTTAGGGAAATGTAGTTTGTGTTATGGGCAGCTATTATGAGTTTGTTATTAACACAACTCTGCTGACTTAGCAGGAGCATTCATGTTGATTCTTCTCCTGATTCGCTCAAAAGTCTTTTTTTAAAAAAAAAAAACGACAACCAGTATGTCTGTGACGTCTCGGTCTATATGAACCTTCACATCCAGGAACACTCGGAAGCGTTCATTGACCAGACACCAGGAGATTCTTCTGCAGATAGGACTTGCAAGCAGCCTTTTGTAATACGTTTGACTTACACCAAGACAGATAACGGATTACAAATGGTTCAAATGGCTCTGAGTACTATGGGACTTAACATCTGAGGCCATCAGTCCCATAGAACTTAGAACTACTTAAACCTAACCAACCTAAGAACGACATCACACACGTCCATGCCCGAAGCAGGATACGAACCTGCGACCGTAGTGGTCACACGGTTTCAGAATGAATCACCTAGAACCGCTCGGCCACACCAGCCGGATAACGGATTACAGATTGCATGTGCACTATGTGATAAATTGTGCACTGAAGCACCAAAGAAACTGGTATAGGCAAGCGTATTCAAATGTAGAGCCCGCATCTCGTGGTCGTGCGGTAGCGTTCTCGCTTCCCACGCCCGGGTTCCCGGGTTCGATTCCCGGCGGGGTCAGGGATTTTCTCTGCCTCGTGATGGCTGGGTGTTGTGTGCTGTCCTTAGGTTAGTTACGTTTAAGTAGTTCTAAGTTCTCGGGGACTTATGACCACAGCAGTTGAGTCCCATAGTGCTCAGAGCCATCAAATGTAGAGATATGTAAACAGGCAGAACACGGCGCTGCGGTCGGCAACGCCTATATAAGAAAACAAGTGTCTGATGCAGTCGTTAGGTCGGTTACTGCTGTTGCAACGGCACTTTATCAAGATTTAAGTGAGTTTGAAAGTGGTGTTACAGTCGGCGCACGAGCGATGGGACACAGCCACTCCGACGTAGCGATGAAGCGAGGATTTTCCGTGTACCGTCAATATTAGGAATCCGATAAAACATCTAATCTCCAACATCGCTGCGTCCGGAAAAAGATCTTAGAAGAAAGATACCAACGACGACTGAAGAAATCGTTCAACGTGACAGAAGTGCAACTCTTCCGCAAATTGCTGCAGCTTTTAATGCTGGGCCATCAACAAGTGTCCCTGTCCGAACCATTCAACGAAACATTATCGATATGGGCTTTCGGAGCCGAAGGCCCACTCGTTGTTGCTAAGAGGTCAAGTATGCTTTCGCTAACCCCATTACGCTTCGAGTGGGCTCATGAACTAATTGTTCAAGATAATTTTCTGAGAAAGCATTCAGTACAATTTCGGATGACAATTTATGCCTGCCATCGGCTTTAAACGTATAATTTTGCCGGCATATCGATGGTAGACTGAAGTCACCACCGACTGTAAGTTAATGAGTGGGGTACCTATCTGAAATGAGACTGACGTTTTCTTTGAACTGTTCAGCAACTACACTCCTGGAAATGGAAAAAAGAACACATTGACACCGGTGTGTCAGACCCACCATACTTGCTCCGGACACTGCGAGAGGGCTGTACAAGCAATGATCACACGCACGGCACAGCGGACACACCAGGAACCGCGGTGTTGGCCGTCGAATGGCGCTAGCTGCGCAGCATTTGTGCACCGCCGCCGTCAGTGTCAGCCAGTTTGCCGTGGCATACGGAGCTCCATCGCAGTCTTTAACACTGGTAGCATGCCATGATAGCGTGGACGTGAACCATATGTGCAGTTGACGGACTTTGAGCGAGGGCGTATAGTGGGCATGCGGGAGGCCGGGTGGACGTACCACCGAATTGCTCAACACGTGGGGCGTGAGGTCTCCACAGTACATCGATGTTGTCGCCAGTGGTCGGCGGAAGGTGCACGTGCCCGTCGACCTGGGACCGGACCGCAGTGACGCACGGATGCACGCCAAGACCGTAGGATCCTACGCAGTGCCGTAGGGGACCGCACCGCCACTTCCCAGCAAATTAGGGACACTGTTGCTCCTGGGGTATCGGCGAGGACCATTCGCAACCGTCTCCATGAAGCTGAGCTACAGTCCCGCACACCGTTAGGCCGTCTTCCGCTCACGCCCCAACATTGTGCAGTCCACCTCCAGTGGTGTCGCGACAGGCGTGAATGGAGGGACGAATGGAGACGTGTCGTCTTCAGCGATGAGAGTCGCTTCTGCGTATGCGTGTTTGGCGCCGTGCAGGTGAGCGCCACAATCAGGACTGCATACGACCGAGGCACACAGGGCCAACACCCGGCATCATGGTGTGGGGAGCGATCTCCTACACTGGCCGTACACCACTGGTGATCGTCGAGGGGACACTGAATAGTGCACGGTACATCCAAACCGTCATCGAACCCATCGTTCTACCATTCCTAGACCGGCAAGGGAACTTGCTGTTCCAACAGGACAATGCACGTCCGCATGTATCCCGTGCCACCCAACGTGCTCTAGAAGGTGTAAGTCAACTACCCTGGCCAGCAAGATCTCCGGATCTGTCCCCCATTGAGCATGTTTGGGACTGGATGAAGCGTCGTCTCACGCGGTCTGCACGTCCAGCACGAACGCTGGTCCAACTGAGGCGCCAGGTGGAAATGGCATGGCAAGCCGTTCCACAGGACTACATCCAGCATCTCTACGATCGTCTCCATGGGAGAATAGCAGCCTGCATTGCTGCGAAAGGTGGATATATACTGTACTAGTGCCGACATTGTGCATGCTCTGTTGCCTGTGTCTATGTGCCTGTGGTTCTGTCAGTGTGATCATGTGATGTATCTGACCCCAGGAATGTGTCAATAAAGTTTCCCCTTCCTGGGACAATGAATTCACGGTGTTCTTATTTCAATTTCCAGGAGTGTATATCTTCTGAGTCGAGGGGTGGGTAAAACGATCCAGTTAATAGGTTAGTCCAATTGTCAAGTATAACGTCTACCCGTACTATTTCACAATTACTATCTACTTCAATTTCACTAGAATCCAAACTATTTTTAACAGCAATAAATGCTCCATCACCAACTGTATTTAATCTATCCTTTCTGAACACTTTTAGATCGTTTGAAAAAAATTTCGGCTGAACTTATTTCCAGCTTTCTGTACCTATAACTATTGGAGCTTAAGGACTTTCTATTAGGGCTTGGAGCTCTGGTTCTTTCGCAACACAGCCAAGACAATTTGCAACTACAATACCGATCTTTTCTGCAACTAACTTACTGTGTTTTACCTGTCCCCTTTTAGACGGACGCACTTTCTGTTGTTCCCTGAGACCCTCTAACCTAAAAAACCGTCCAGTCCCTTCTTCACAGCCCCGCTACCCGTGTAGCCGCTTCCTGTGTGTAGTGGGCTCCTGACCTATTAAGTGGAACCCGGAAACCCACCACCCAATGGCGCAAGTCAAGGAACCTGCAGCCGACACGGTCACAGAACCACCTGAGCCTCTGATACAGTCCCTCGACTAGGCTCTGCACCAAAGGACCACAGTCGGTTCTATTGACGATGCTGCAGATGGTGAGCTCCGCCTTCATCTGGCAAGCAAGACTGGCCGTCTTTACCATTTCCGATAGCCGCCCGACACCAGATCCAAAGCGACACACGTCATTGGTACCGACATGAGACACCACCTACAGTTGGCTGCACCCAGTACTCTTCATGGCATCCGGAAGCACACTTTTCACATCCGGAATGACTCCCCCCAGTGTACACATGGAGTGGACACTGGATTCCTTCCCCTCATTGGCACCCATGTTCCTAAGGGACCCCATTGCGCGCCTAACACTGTAGATTCCAACTACCAGCCACCCCACCCTATGTGAATGCCCAGACCTTTCGGGCCGAAAAGGTTCTTCTAGAACAAGGTGGACGACTGCATCCGGCTCAGAGAAATCTTCAGCCACAGATAATGACCGAAACCTGTTCGTCAAACGAACCGGAGAGGCCCTACGATCGGCCCCTCAGAACGTTTTTTGCTGCCTGCCAGACTTTGGACCACAGGTGAGGAGTCAACCTCCAGTGCAGGCAGTGCCTGGGGCAGCCACAGCAGTGGACCAATCGGGGGAAACGTGGGACGTACTCGATGTCCTCGCATCTCCTCGTCCGACCCCCCACAGTGATGCCCCTTCGCAGTAGCCTCAAGCTGTGTGACGGAAGCCAGTGCAGTCTGGAGCTGTGTACGAAGGGTCGCCAACTCAGCTCGTATCTGTACACAGCAATCACAGATATCCTCAATATTGTTCATGTCTGGGGAGTTTGGTGGCCAGCTGAAGTGTTTAAACTCAGAAGAGTGTTCCTGGAGCCACTCTGTAGCAATTCTAGACGTGTGTGGTGTCACATTGTTCTGCAGGAATTCCCCAAGTCCGTCGGAATGACCTGTCAGAGTCATATCTAGATGTATCAGGGATCCCATATCACTCCAACTGTGCACGCCCCACACCAGTAAGTGCCTCCACTAGCTTGAACAGCCCCTACTGACACGCACATCTTCTCGATACAATATGAAACGAGATTCGTCTGACCAGGTAATATGTTTGCAGTCATCAAAAGTCCAGTGTCTGTGTTGATGGGCCCAAGCGAGGCATAAAAACTTTGTGTCCTGCAGTCATCGATGCTTCATGGTGGCCCTTCGGCTCTAAAAGCCCATATCGATGATATTTCGTTGAATGGTTCGCACGCTGACACGTGTTGATGGCCCAGCATTGAAATCTGCTGCAATTTGCTGAAGAGTTGCACATCTGTCAACGTTGAACGATTTTGTCGTCGCTGTTCCCGTTCTTACAGGATCTTTTTCCGTCCGCAGCGATGTCGGAGATTTGATGTTTTACCACATTCCTGATATTCACAGTATACTCGTGATATGGTAGTACGGGATAATCCACATTTCCTCGCTACCTCGGAGATGCTGTGTCCCATCGCTCGTAAGCCGACTAGAACACCACGTTCAAACTCGTTCAAATCTTGATAACCTGGCATAGTACCAGTAGTAGCCGATCTAACAACTGTGCCAGACACTTCTGGTCTTATAGAGGTGTTGCCGACCGCAGCGCCGCATTCTACCTATGTACATATGTCTGTATTAGAAATACGCATGCCTATACCAGTTTCTTTGTCGCCTCAGTGTATTTGGAGTGGCCAATTTTAGCTGCCTCACCCTGCGTACAGTCGTTTTTCTCTGGCTTCATTTTTTAGTGGAACAGGATAGGAAATCACCAGTAGTGGTACGAGATATCCTCGGCTACGCTCCACACTATGTCTTCCGGGGTATGTACGTAGATGTAAATGTCTGAATCTGCCTGTGGAGAGAGAGTAGACTCGCTGAATATTCATCCTACATTCTGCGAACGGAAACACTAATTCAAGGCGTTTCTCTATCATCTGTTATTACTTTTCACAATACGTAATTACCTAGAGTGAAATTTATGATGTGTTTCAGTTTTATCTGTTTTTCGGATTTGAACTAAATATTCTCAGTGCGTCCTTTATGGGTAATGTAAGCAACGATCTATCAATAATTTTAAAATAAAATATTTTCCTAACTAATCTTATGATTCGTTCTGCCTTTGGTGACCAGCGTCTTCCCAATAGCATCATGGACAGCCACCACTGTGTCATTACGACCACTCTCAAACATGTCAAGTCAAACGTATTTCCTGTTGGCTTCTGTCTTGAAATCTTCAGCCAACGTTTATATACCTACTTTCCTGACGTTTCGGCAGTACGAGTGGCTGGCACTGTCAAACGTTCGCCCTTCACTGCTGGTGGCAGCCTGGAGTACAGCCCGCGGCCTGAGGCTATACTCTGCCCAGTCTCTTTCTTGTAACCACCACCTGTGTTAGCCGTCATCGTACAATAACCACTCAACGCCAACAGGTGGCAGCACTAGTAGCTGAAGGTATATAAAGCGTGTCGGGGTGGGGGAGGTGGACGTCGCTGAAAACAGTCAGTCGGTCGTGATGCGGAGACGAAGCGGTTTGTCTGGCGTTCAAAAGGGCACGATTATTGGCTTATGGTGGAAACATTTCCGAAAAATCTAAGTTCGTAAATTGCCATGGTTAAATTATACTGCGAATGGCAAAATGGCGTTATACAAACCCTGCAATGAGGGAATTGTGGTGCGTCACACGCCATAGTCATGATACAGGTGAACAACGGCTTTGGAGATGTGTGCGGGGGAATATACGTGCAACTATTGAACAACTGAACCCTCCCCCCCCCCCCAGATGAACCGAGAGGCTACCAAGGCTACCAACAGCATCTCCTCAACGACCATTCAGCGAACATTGCTGCGCATTGGTCTCCGCAGATGGAGTCTGGTTCATGCACCCATGCTGACTGCTGTTCTTTGGCAACGTCTATACCGCAACTGGGCGTCCACTGTATGGCAATAGCTGGCCTTCTCAGATGAATCATGTCTTATGCTCAGTCGGACAGACAGCCGTTGGCGTGTGCGGTGTAAAACGTCTGAAAGCAAACACACTGCAACAATTGTCAGAAGCGTCCAAGCCGGAGGATGGAGCATTATGCTCTGGGGAATGTTTCCTTGGCGTTTCCTAGGTGATCTCACCATTCTGGAAGGCACAATGTGTCTATCCTTGGGGACCATGTCCATTCCTAGATGCTGTTTGCTTTTCCTCGGCACAATGGCATCTACCAACAGGACACTACAACGTGTCCCACAGCTCTCTGTGTACGTGTGTGGTTCGAAGAGCACTAGGATGAGTATGCCGTACGCCCCTGACCACCAAGCTCGACAGATTGAAATCTAATCCCGAATCTATTGGACCACCTCGATCGGGCTGTTCATACTATGGATCCTCAACTAAAAAACCTAACACACATCCCTGCCGGCACCTTCCAAAAACTCATTCTCTTCGTGCACGTTCCACAGCTGTCCGCGCTGCAAAAGATGGTTTTCAGGCTTTTGACAGGTGGTCACATTAGTGTGACTGGACAGTGAATGTACATGTAGTGCCAACATCTATGGCACTATTCTTGATCATTGTCGCTGTGTTTCCTCTCTTTACACCTGCAACGGTTATGCACAGTAACAGGGGAATCCAGGATCCATTTACCTTGAGGCTTTCGTCTTCCTTATTTAAAATAATGTAATGTTTGTGAACTTCTATGGTTTCGTTGAACAAACGGGCGTAATTGCTCTTCTCCACAGAAAGAACTTTCGTATCTGCGAATTTTATTACGTTGTCAGTCCCACACAGCAGGTCCACCGCCACGACCGTTTTCTCCGCCTGTCTCAACCTGAAATACCGTTCATATTCGGTGATCCTGGTACTGATGGACCGTCAAGACTTTCCCAGGTGTACATGCTTCCCATTCCTGACGTTACAAATGGGTCCTTTTAGTCCTTTCCCAGTCTCAGACGTTGTTTGATCTTCCTCGTCGGTTTGTTAATAGTTCCACGCCGTATTTGTGCAATATACACGGTCTGGTCAAATGTATCACGGCAACCCAAAAATGGTTCATGTGGTGTCACCGCCAGACATCACACTTGCTAGGTGGTAGCCTTTAAATCGGCCGGGGTCCGTTAGTATACGTCGGACCCGCGTGTCGCCACTATCAGTGATTGCAGACCGAGCGCCGCCACACGGCAGGTCTAGTCTAGAGAGACTCCCTAGCACTCGCCCCAGTTGTACAGCCGACTTTGCTAGCGATGGTTCATTGTCTACATACGCTCTCATTTGCAGATACGACAGTTCAGCATAGCCTTCATCTACGTCATTTGCTACGACCTAGCAAGGCACCATATTCAGTTACTATAATTACTATCTTCAAGAATGTATTCTGAACAGATAATATTGTGAATCATGTACCGACAAGAGCGACGTTCATCATTAATGGATGAAAGTTAGGTATCATACGAATTACGTCCGCTTTCTGAATTCTGATTCCTTGTCATGTTCCAGACCTCACGTCAGTATAGCTCTCCCCTCCTCACGCCAGCCTGCGTGAGCTAAAACGCGTGCATTTCGGCCTTCACTCGTAACACGGTGTTGGCTCTTCTGCTAACACAAAAGTTCAAATGGCTCTAAGCGCTGTGGGATTTCTCTTATTTTATTAGAGTGTCGTTTCGCTCTCTGTAGCTGGGAGTCAAGAAAATATTTAAGGATTCAGAGGAGAAAGTTAGCGATTTAAATTTCATGAAAACGACAAATTATTGCCACCTGAACTGACATGTCATATCCGTGGGACACTCTCCACTATTCGTCGATAATACAAAACATGCTGTCCTTCTTTGAACTCTTTGACTGACCTCCGTCAGTCCTATCTGAAAAGGATGATGATGATGATGATGTTAGGTTTGTGGGGCGCTCAACTGTGCGGTCATCAGCGCCCGATCTGAAAGAGATGCCAAACTCTACCTTAATACTCTAGAAGAGAACGGATGGTCAAGTGTAGACATTTATTTACCAGATTTGTTGAATCTTCAAAGTATACTTCCAACAAGACACAGTATTTTGTATGTCTTCCAGCTGCCATTTTCAATGCAATGGTTCCCGTTTAATCCCGAGGTATTCAGATGAATTGAGTGCCTTCAATGTGTATAATTTTTCGTGTCACCTAAATATAACAGATTTTCTTTTTTTAAAATTCATATGGAGGACATCACATTCTTTATTGTTTTTCATGAAGTGTCCCTAGTCTCATGATACATATATCGTGTCTCAATCTTTGTGCATTTCGTGCAGACCTTCCCATCACTTTACTAATTCCGAAACAACGGCATCAACTGCAAACAATTTAAGAATGTTATCCAGATTGTCTCCTAAGTCGTTTATATACGAAGGCCTGCTGATATTTAATAACTCCGAGTTTGCGTATGTGGAAATCCTTAAAGCTTGTTAAATCAAAGAAACGTTGTTAGCATTATATACCTTCATTCTTCATATCTACATATTTGCAGCCCTCTGACGATAGAAGGCTCCGAGTTGTGGCGTGCAACATGGCAGTGTATGACGTAACTACGTCGGTATTGTGTTTAGAACTGGGAGATTTCGTCCATACAAGGAGCACCCCCTCCTTCAGAATGACAATGCAAGAGCTGCGGCATCTACTAACATTCCGACACCTTGGGTTCACTATCACCGATCTTCCTCGACACAGTCCCGATGTGGACCCATACGATTTTCACCTACATCCAAACCTTGAAGAATATTTTCGAAAACTTAACTTTCTTAGTGATGAAATGTTGCAAGCAGAGATGAGATTGTGGCTCTGTCAACAAAGTCAGTCTACAATGACGGTATCAACAGAGTGGTGTCTGTGTGAGAGAAATATGTTAGTCGCCAGGGTGTCTATGTTGAAAAATAAATACCTAGACTTAAATAATAAAGACATAGAATGTTAACAACATTTGTTATATTTAAAAAGGTTTGAGAGATTTCAAAGCATTCGGAGGCATTGCTATTAGCACACTTTTGTGTATTAAGGACAGCAGACGACCTATAACACTTCCTTGGGGAACTCCGGATGTCATTTTGGTTTCACTAGATGAATTCCCATCAGTTTCTACGAGCCTTGATTTTCTGATAGAAAGTCAGGAATCATATCACCCAACTGGCCTATTCGCCAAAGCTACACTACCTGATTAGAATCTGCTTGCGAGGAACGTATCTAGAACCTTCCAGAAATGTAGAAATATTTAATCAACTTGGTATGTCTTGTTGATGCCGCTAATTACTTCACTTGGTAAAGAGTAAGTTCTGTTTCACAAGGATGATATTTTCTGATTTCGTGCTGATTATATGTCAATAGTTGCTTTTAATTCTGGCATATCTTAAAGTTGGAACACACTAAATGTTCCAGGATCCTACTAAAACTCGATACCAATGCTCGGGCCTATACTTTAGCGGATTATCTGTAATCCCCTTCTTTTGTATCGGTAAGATTTCTGATACTTTCTGATCTTTAGGTACCTATCGTTCGTCGAATGAGCGGTTGTATATGATTGCTAAAAGCGGACCTATTTCATTAGCATATATCGACAGGGCCCCGACTGGTATACAGTCTGGACAGCAAGACATGTCTTTATTAAGTGACGTTAGGTGCTTCTCCACACTGAGAATATCAATTTCCTATTTACTGGTATTGTCAACTGTTTCTGACTGAAATACTGGAATATTTACTGCATCTCTTTTAGTGAAGTAATTTCGGTAAACTGTGTTCAGTAACTTAGCTTTAGTGTAGCTGTTATCGTTAACATTATCATTTGCTATCACGTAATAAATGTGTTAAAATTACGTTGCTACTGGTATACATAACATACGATCAGAATCTCAATGAATTTTTCGGCTATATTTCTAGACAAAGTTAGTGGGAGGCACTATTGAAAGCATCTTTCATTGAAGTCTGCGCTAAGTTTCGAGCGGTTGAGCCCTCACTAGTAGGGGTTTAACTGAAGACGCAATAAGGCGGTCTCGCTAGCGATAGATACTCTTTCTATATACGCTCTAGCACCGATAATAGATAATGCTGTCGCTTTCGATAACCTATGAAGACCGTCATTCTTTGACCGCCTTATGGAGCTGGAACGTCCTGAGGCACTCTACAAATTCTTGATAGACTACTGCAGCTGCAGATACGCTTCTCTAATTTGCCCAGGAAAGATAATAATGAAGACAGTAACAAAAGGCTGTCACAGGCATTAGTACCTGTGATGTAGCACTGGAGCCCGTACTCTGAAGTTACACGACAGCGTTAACGTGGGTGCACTGGTAGCATTTGCGGATGACGTGGTGTTCGTCGTAAACTGTGACTCCTGAAGATTTATAAAAGGCAAATATAATGCAACGCTGCATGAACTTGAAGGTTGGCGTCGAAGTGTCGGATTGTCACTGTCACAAACCTACTTACCTCCTGCAGAAAGTGGAACCTAGCCAGAAACCTTAAAATAAAATTACATACTTTGACGATTAGAAGAAGAGCAGTAATGATGTATCTAGGGATATTCCTGGGGGACCGACGAAACTATGCATCTCGTCTAGACGAGGCAGGTGGAAAGATATCAAAGAAAATGAACAATATTACAACTGTTACATAGTTTACGGGCGTCGCGTCGGATAATTTCATGGAAGCTGCACAACATTTTGACTAGACAGCTGCTCGTCATCTTCAGGTGCTTACTGACGAGATGCTGCAATGGCTCGCCGATATATACACTGACTCACTAGAACTCAGCAGGACTCAGCGCATCACCGACTCCAGAAGGATCCAACTGGTGCAGTACAATGGAAAACCTCCGCGCTCCTCAAATCCAGTCACTTTCATGGACATCTTAAAAAGAGCTTAAGAGTACAAGCGCCAGTTCCACTACAACTTTATGGGCTGCCATATGGAAAGGGTTCCTCTACGCTCCATCGTGAGAAATACAAGAGCACCAACATATTACTGGCTTCTCTTCTAAGCCCACTGGTAGGAAAATGTGAACGACTTAAGACTCTGCCTCTCGAACCAGCTAACGTACTAGTGAGTTTCGATGTGGTCTCTTTGTTCACATGAGTAGCTTTAGTGGACTCATTACAGCTTATAGGAACTACACTACCGGCCATTGAAATTGCTACACCACGAAGATGACGTGCTACAGACGCGAAATTTAACCGACAGGAAGAAGATGCTGTGATATGCAAATGATTAGCTTTTCAGAGCATTCACACAAGGCTGGCGCCGCTGGTGACACCCACAACGTGCTGACATGAGGAAAGTTTCCAACAGATTTCTCATACACAAACAGAAGTTGACCGGCGTTGCCTGGTGAAACGTTGTTATGATGCCTCGTGTAAGGAGGAGAAATGCGAACCATCACGTTTCCGACTTTGATAAAGGTCGGATTGTAGCCTATTGCGATTGCGGTTTATCGGATCGCGACATTGGTGCTCGCGTTGGTCGAGATCCAATGACTGTTAGCAAAATATGGAATCGGTGGGTTCAGGAGGGTAATACGGAACGCCGTGCTGGATCCCAACGGCCTCGTATCACTAGAAGTCGATAAGACCGGCATCTTATCCGCATCGCTGTAACGGATCGTGCAGCCACGTCTCGATCCCTGAGTCAACAGACGAGGACGTTTGCAAGACAACAACCATCTTCACGAACACTTCAACGACGTTTGCAGCAGCATGGACCATGGCTGCGGCTACCCTTGACACTGCATCACAGACAGGAGCGCCTGCGATGGTGTACTCAACGACGAACCTGGCTGCACGAATGGCGAAACGTAATTTTTACGGATGAATCGAGGTTCTGTTTACAGCATCATGATGGTCGCATCCATGTTTGGCGAAATCGCCGTGAACGCACATTGGAAGCGTGTATTCGTCATCGACATACTGGCGTATCACCCGACGTGATAGTATGGGGTGCCATTGGTTACACGTCTCGGTCATCTCTTGTTCGCATTGACGGCACTGTGAACAATGAACGTTACATTTCAGATGTGTTACGACCCGTGGCTCTACCCTTCATTCGATCCCTGCGAAACCCAACATTTCAGTTGGATAATGCACAACGACATGTTGCAGGTCCTGTACGGGCCTTTCTGGATACGGGAAATGTTCGACTGCTGCCCTGGCCAGCACATTCCCCAGATCTCTCACCAATTGGAAACTTCTGGTCAATGGTGGCCGAGCAACTGGCTCGTAACAATACGCCAGTGACTACTATTGATGAACTGTGGTATCCTGTTTGAAGCTGCATGCGCAGCTGTACCTGTACACGCCATCCAAGCTCTGTTTGACTCAATGCCCAGGCGTATCAAGGCCGTTATTACGGCCAGAGTTGTTTGTTCTGGATACAGATTTCTCAAGATCTTTCCACCCAAATGGCTTGAAAATGTAATCACATATCAGTTCTAGTATAATATATTTGTCCAATGAATACCCGTTTATCATCTGCATTTCTTCTTGGTGTAGCAATTTTAATGACCAGTAGTGTAAGTTGGAGGAAGATATCTTACATCTATTCAAAGATGGGCTTACCTCCACTAACTTATTATTTGACGAACAATATTTTGAAAAAAGTGGCGGTGTTGCTATTGGTAGCCCGTTGCCTCTCATAGTAGCTAATTTTGTATGGGAGACTTCGAGGAAAAAGCACTTCAGTTAGCATTGTTGATTCCTAAATGTTTCTGGAAATATGTGGACGCCACTTTTGTAGTTTGGCACACGAAGCAGCAACATTTTCTGAATTTCTGGAACACCTTAACTCCCTCCATCCCAGCATTTACTTCACCACGAATGTGGAGAAAAATGGAGACCTCCAGTTTCTTGATGTCTTGGCCCGCACTATGGGACTCAACATCTGAGGTCATCAGTCCCCTAGAACTTAGAACTACTTAAACCTAAGTAACCTAAGGACATCACACACACCCATGCCCGAGGCAGGATTCGAACCTGGGACCGTAGCAGTCACACGGTTCCGGACTGAAGTGCCTAGAACCGCACGGCCACCGCGGCCGGCGCAGAAAAGAAGATGGTTCCTTGGACCACAGAGTATTTCGCATACCGACTCACGCTGACCTGTAACTACGAGCTACGAGCTACCAGCACCCACCTATACGCAGTGGCGTGTTGCAGACTCTCACTGAAAGGGCTAGAATTATCTCAGATGCAGGGAGCTTAACAGCAGAGCTTAGGCATCTTCGCTCTGTGTTTGTACAAAAGGGTACTCTGACAAACAGATCAGTAATGTCTTTAAACCTGCACGCACTAAAGCTCAAGAACAGCCAGAAGAAACAGATAACTAAACAAGGATGGTTTTTGTACCGTACGTTGGTGGTGTGCCCTTTAGGATTGGCAGGCTGTTCAAAAAACATCAAATAAAATCTGTGTTTCACCCTCCAGTGCGAGTGCAAACTACGCTGGGTTCTGTTAAAGATATCCTAAGTATAAGGAGACCAGGGATATATAAAATTCCGTTCTAGTGTTGAAATCATACACCGGCCAGGCGTGTCGCACTGTTAAGGAGAGATGTGCTGAAAATAGACGTCACACAGGACTAGGTCAGCCAGCAAAGTCTGCTATGGCTGAAAACTGTCTTGACACGGGACACAGCTTGAACTATGGAGAGATAAAGATCCTTTCGTCGGCTTCAACGTACTGGGGCCCCATCATCGGAGAAGCAGTCGAAATTCGTATAAGCAACGACCTGATCAATAGAGAAATGGGATTTCAACTCAGAAAGGCATGGGAAAAAGCACTGAGAATACTAAGGCATCGTTGGCAGCAGACGAACGATTCCGAGTCAACACAGACGGAGAATCGAAGTCGGCACACTTAAACTGGGCGCCACACAGTGCTCGCGTGCGCGTTGGGCTGCTATTTGCGGCCGCGCTTTTCCCGCGTAGTGGATGACAAGCCCACGGCCAGGGGGCACTGGATTTTGCCGTGCTCTATGATTCGTCTATGATGACGTTATAGCGCCAACCCTTAGCACCTGCTCTTTTCTAGCGAATAAGAGTATATATTGGCGAGCCACGGCAGCAACACGCACTCCTATCCTAAAATACATTGGCCTCACTCTTGACCGCCACCTCACCTGGACTCCCCACCTCCTTACGATCCAACACAAAACCCACAACAGACTCAGCCTCCTGAAATTCCTGTCCGGCCAGACATGGGGATTGCATCCTTCCACCATCCTTCACATCTACAAATCCTTGATCCGACCCATGCTTTGTTATGCCAGCGTCGCTTGGATTTTCGCCCCTCCCAGATTCTATAAAGCCCCCCAAATCCTAGAACACCATGCACTCCGCCTTGCCTTCTGTATGCGCCTTCCCTCCCCACACACATCCTCTACGATCACATCCCCTTCCTCCACCTTCTTCTTTTCCTTGAACACATCCACACCCTGTATATTGTCCGCTGACTCGATCCCCACCCACCCCACCCCCTCGTGTCCCTCTTCCTCTCCACCTCCAGCCCATTGCCGTGCAGTTAAGATTGTGTCACACCCTCTCTCCATCTCCACACCCTCCACCTCCTTTCCCAATTAAACTTACAGCACCTAACCCTCCTGGTTGATGAGCTTCGCCCTGACATCCACCCCTCCCATCAACTCTAATCCCACATTTCTCCTCCCTCCTCCTCATGGCTCCCTCTTCTCCCCCTCCCTGCCCCTGAGTAACTTTCCCCCTCCTTCACCCCCTTCCTCTCCCGTGCCCCCCTTCCGTGTCTCTGCACTCTCTCCTGCCTTGTCTTCCCTCTTCATCTCCCGCCCCGCCAACCTCATACCCCTTGGTGTGCCTCCTGCCCCTCTTTTTCGTCTTCCTCCCGCCCCCCCCCCCCCAGCCCCAACCACACCTTCCTCCCCCTTCCCCTCTTTTTCCCTCCTCCCCGGCGTCCAGTCCCTTTCCACATCCCTCCCAGCGGTTTTTATTCCTTGTGCGTGCTCTGTCGTTTCCTGCGGTTTTTTATTTTGTCTCGTCTGTGTGCTTTTGATACTGTGGCCGACTTTTAACTTAGTGTATATTTTAACTCCCATCATCTCGGTTTACTGTGTTTTTTATGTTCCCCTTTCATCCCACTTTCTATATAACAGTTACGATAAAGGAAAAACAATCAGAAACAGGTCAGTAAGCACCCGAAGATGACGAGCAGCTGTCTCATCGAAATATTTTGCAGCTTCCAAAATATTATGCGATGCGATGCCCATGAACCAATGAAACAGTCACTATGTCAGGAAATTCTTGAACAGCACAAAATTACAACCACTGCAAATAGACAGTTTCGGCTTCCCTTGAAAACAAACAGATCATATCAACAGTCTATATTACCATCAGTTGAATGATATGGAGCGAGTGTTTAGGCTCATAGACTGCAGCTTGTGAGGCCAGCCTCATTAGTGAGAAAAATTCAGTGAGGTGTGCTACTAAGATTAATGGGCACAAACTGTATTGACCCAAATGTTGCATTGTAAGTAATTCTAGGAATGTGCCCATTGGACTCGGAAATTAGAAAAATGAGTGGCATTAAAGGAAGGCAATAAAATGGAAGGCTACTTGGAACTGAGGCCAGTTCGAAGAAGTATTACAACTCTGACAAAGTGAAAGGGACACTTCAGAAACAGGCAGGAGAACATAAGACTTTCTTCCTGACGTCAGGGATGGACTAAAAATGAGACTTCTCATCCCGTCAAGTGGACTGATAAATTATCTGGCCGGTCATCTCCTGTACGCTACATATCTATACAAAATGAAGAGACTGATGAATGATAGTTACTCCTGCGGCAGTGTGGGTACTCCAGAGCACACAATGTGGGACTAGGCGCTCTAAGAAGAGCGGCGGGTATTGGCTGTCAGGCAGTAAGGGTTTTAGATTCCAAAGCAGCACTGAGAAGCGAGTCAACCAGGGGCATCTTGGATGCTATTGGAGCCGCAGTACCCAGGAAGGCCAAGGAGGACTTCTCGAGGCATCAAGGAGGATGTCAACACTCTGCCATATAGGTTAGACAACATACTGTGCAGATGGACAGAAGACAACTGAGGTCGGCGACCAGTGAATAAAACTGTTTCTCAAGTTGGTCCAAGTGATCACGTGTGATCCTAAGAACTAACAGTGACTCGTGAAGTTGTTTACTAAAATGGAAACCTTAATGACGTGCTGCCCTACACCCAAGGAATCCAGCACATGATGGCTGTTGACTGGTGTAGGATGAGGGCGGATCGAGTAGCACACACAACTATTTATTTTATAAATTCTCCAAAATAAAGGAACAAAAACAGAACTGTTTCTGGAGTGATAATGGAAGTATAATTAGTTGTGAAATTTTTTAAGGATTTTGTTGTATTTTTGTAGTAGCAGAACTAGTTTCATTACTATTTTTGTAGTATTTTTAAAATTAAGCACTAGGGAAGCATAATTAACAAATATAAAATTCATTAACGCCTAAAAAATGTGATTTGTATGGCCTATTTTAGCTCCTCAGATAAAAGGCTAAAATTGTGAAGAATAAGGAAATTACAATAAATAAATACACACAGACACAATAAATGAAATATTAAACTTTAAAAATACACAGACAAAGTAAAATCAGTAACTAGTTTCATGGCGGATGGTCTTAATAAAATGACCAAGCAAACAGTCTACACTCCAGGTACTTCTCGAACGGAGTTGAGCGACAGACTGACAACAAGCTCGTATTGTAGATAAGTGTAAAATGGTGCATTTAACGAGATGTATCACTGTAGTGGCGTGTGACTATGTGATTAAAGAGCCACTTCAGGAGTCAGTCATAACAATCAAATTAAAATGGCGGGTACTTCAAACACACGTGTGCTTTTACTTTAAATTTAAAATGACGGGAAATTCACCTGTTTAAATCAAAAATAGTAAGCCCTCTAGTTCATCCACCGATCTCGTTAGTTTGTTTTTCAGAGCTATATTGCTGTTTATCAATACCTATCATTTGACCACCTACCAGCCTAAATGTATCATTGCCGGTATTGTGTCCGACACAGAGTCTGAGGATAGAAAATGGCAGCGTTGTAGAAACGTTCGGCACACTAAGAGTTAGAGCGATTGTATAACTAACACAGATCTGGGAAAGCTTGGCTCGCGAACCACTACCCTCCAGCGATTGCTTACCCCTCCAACAATTCTCGTGTAGTGACGTCATGGCCTCGCAGTCGGGGACCACGAGAAATACGGGCCTCGCAACGAATTTGTGACCTCACACTAGTCGGCTTGTCTGCCACACGTCGCGAACGCTCAGCCTATTTCAGGGTCCACGGGAAATCAATACATAATCGAAAAGGCACCCACTAACGGTCATCAAATTTGTGCAATCGAGAGGTCGCACTCAACAGTTATCAAACTCGTCCGAAATGGTTACTTGTTCCGGCTCAGCGACGGCTGCTGGCACTCGTAAGACGTACAGTGTGACGTGCTGTGACGTACGTGCCACGGCTTGTGTTTCTCGTGGGCCTCGTTCGATGTAGCTTATGGTTCGCTTCTTTATCAGCAGTCGTGTGGGGCAGCATCTGTTAGACTGATTCCACGAAACAGAGGCTGTCTCCCACGTTCACTGACTGTGCAACTTCTTAGAGGCATCCCTGTTTCGTTAGTCCGCCTATTCTCGGTGTTTTGGTCATATTTACTCTCATTAATATTGCGCTATCGTTATTTCTATATCTCTGATTTTGTTTTGACTGTGGTTATTACTGTGGCTATGCTTCTACTGCAGTTTTCAAGAATGTCGAAACGAAAGAATACTGAACACCGCGTTTTCAATGACGACTGGGAGATTAATTACTTAATTGTACACAGTTCCATTGAAAAAACCTAACTTGTAATACCTAGAAGATGCTTAACTCCAAACTTAGTAATCTTGGCCATCATTTCTCTTCGTTCCACGAAGCAACATACGAACGTTGCTCTCAAGATGAACATTGTGCTTTAGTGGATAAGTTAAAGAAGGAGACACAAGAGTTGCCTGAACGACCAAGTCGTAAAGAAAAGAGTTTAACTACGTCGTATGTGGTATGCTTGAAATTAGCAAAAGCCCCAGAATGCTTGAGTGATGGCGTACTCGTGAATGAATGTGGAATAGAAATGGAAAAAGCACTGGCCTACGGTGATGCTGCTGAACATTTTAAAACGGTTGCTTTGTCATTTAATACAGTAAAAATTCGTGTTCTTGATATGGGACACAACATAGAAAAGAAAATATACAATATAATTGCAAACTGACTATACTATTCTTGGGTGGACGAGAATACTGATCGAACAGGTCTTATTAGTCAACTACTAATTTTTATTCATCTAGTTATGGACAACTTTCTGTACATGAAGAGTTAGCAGCTTTAGTTCCGTTACTCAGAACAACAGGTTTGGATATGTTTAAGGAAGTCTAAAAGTATGGTAGCAAAGATGGTGGTTTTAAGAAGTGCTCTGAAATTTGTACCGATGGTGCACTAGCTATGACTGGTAGTAAAAAAGGCTTCAATGGTCAGTAGGAAAAAAATGAAGTAGCACACTTGGGGTGTTCAAACCAACACTTGCACGAGAGACCTTTCAGATCGACAGTGCAGGCTGCATACAACTGCCAGCGGCGCTTGTGGTGCTGGATAAACTGCAAGCATGCCATCCCCACAAGAGTTTTGATGTCCAACATAGTATGTGAGCAGCTGATACAATTCCTTATATCTTAGTTTCTCAGACTCGGTATAGGGCTTTGAAATTATGCAGTGTTTCACCCAGTCCTGCACTGCTGAGCCATAACAACGCGGCTCTATTGGCAGGACTGACAGTGTGTCTCACTTGGCAGTGTAACAAGAACCAGTGCAGGTAAATGTCCCACCTTTTCACAGAACTGTCGAAACTAAAGAGCGACATTGGAGGTGTCAAGGGAGAATGTTTCTATGCAGGCGTCTGGTCTGCCACCAGTTTCGGTTTCGTTTTGGAGCGGATAGCTTCGGTACTTTGTTTGAGCAGCTCTTGCATGTGTTCCTGCAGGAGTTGCTGTCGATGCTTGTAGAGGCACAAGTGTTACTGCCAGCATTACAATAATGCTAGGTCCATGTTGGCTACAGATCAGTAATGTAAAAAATAAAAATATTAGTTTCACATGCATGAGAACGTCCGTCGTAGCCACTATTGTAACTGTACAGGCATGACAATGCCGTAAAGACTTCCATTCGGCACAAGCATCACTACACCAGCCTACTGTGAGTGCTCGACCTAGAAGCTAAGGTGCTGGACCCCAGAAGAGGAAAAGCTCGACTGGTGGGTTACTCTACGGGGAGCTGAGAGTCCAGACACTGCAAAGAGACTGGCAAGGAGAAAAGTACAAGCGCAAATGGCTGTATCAACTAGACAGTTCAGTGTTAAAGCTAGGTCCTTGTCGGTCGGTCTCAATATAACAAGTGACTAGCCTGGCCTATCGCCACTAGTAAATAAGCACATGGGTCAGTGATTCCGCCCATATGACACTCCACATGTGGCGTCAGTGATATCTTCCCGCACTACTCTGCCGTAAGACCTAAGATCGTGATAAGCGATCAGCCTAGTAGTCTGGTGTTCCTGGGTGGGGAGGCATAGTACTGTCCTCCCCAACGAGCTGTACTGATAGATGAACTCCCTGAAGATGATCTCCACATCATGGACCAGCTGGAGAAGACTTTTGAACTTTAGAGGATGGCTGGGTGGCACTGGGAATACACATCAAGCCGATTAGCTGCCATCTAAGCCTTTTGCACATCTCCATAACATTTTTCTGCCAACAGAGATACTGAGAAACATTATAGACAACTTCTATACCACTTACAAGTATTTGTGGAAGCTTAAGATAACCGTATCTCAAACAAACACTATTGCTGTTGTGGAATAAAATTTCTAACATGAGTCTACACTTTTCGACAATTTCTAATCAGCTCTTTTGGACGTTATTGTGTGTTTAAATTTTCGGAATTAAGGTTTATGTTCTTATGTTATCATTCCAGCACTGTGTTCAAGGTTATGTACTTTCATTTCCTGCTCATGTTCAACTTCGTTACACGAGTGATTTATTGTGGGATATAACAGTGTTGAATATAGTAATATGGGTCTACCACTGCGGATCCAACGACTGTGGAACCATCGAAAGGTACATCTACATTTACATCTACATGACTAATCTGCAATTCACAATTAAGTGCCTGGCAGTGGGTTCATCGAGCTACCTTCAAGCTACGTCTTTGTTGTTCCACTCACGCATCTAAACACAGCACTCACAGCCCGTATCTGTCCTAAAGACGGTGGAACTATATACTATACAGCTGGTAAAACTTGCAAGTGTGTCCGGTAACTATACAAATCCACCACAATTGGGGAATTTAAACTAAAAAGTACACAAGAAAATCAAAAACAGTCGCTTTTTATTAGAAGCTCGTGACGCCTCACAATCTAAACAGCGTGTTCCGATGTGCTGTTGCAGGGACGGAAGCTACCGCCTAAGTGAAGTGCTGAAGTTTCTAGACGATACAGGTTGCTAAAACAGCTGTAGTGGTCTGGTTTGTAGAACCGCTGCTGGAAGGGTTGGAACCGTTCTTCGGTTAGTAAGTGTGGTGTGGTTACTGTCCAGCCAGGGATTTCGTTTTAGAATGACGGTCACAGAGGGCAGGGTCCAATCTTCAAACCAGCAAATGTTTTATTGAACATTTTTATGAACAACAGTGCGTGACGTTTCTGGGGGCGAATAGGCATCTACATATCTGGCACAGTTTGGTATCGACACTCTGGATCATGCATAGTGTGGCGGTGGCAGTGTGTCGGTCACGGTTAGAAGAGCGAAGGCGTGTGGTATGAAATTGTACACTAAGTACAATATCTGAATGAAGCCATAAAATAATTAAGAATTATCGGCGCTAATGTCACACACACTGCTGTATCAAAACAGTTACAATGCTGAGGTGAGTGTAAAGAGGTAGAGAATGAATGTCCATATTGATGGTTATAGGACAGATCAAAAGTTTATGGATATAGGTGACTGTGGATTAGAGCAGCTGTATAATTTCAGTTTTCTTTTAAAACATAATTACAAAATAGTTAACTATGAATAAAATAAAAATACGATAGTATGTCAATTATATTTATTGAATCTCACAGGCTTTTTCCTGGGTGCTACATATAGCTCTAATACAAATGGAACATTGGCAAGCGGACTATAACATGACTGCTAAAGTGCATTTCATTACAGTCCGTTGGCACTGTGCTATGTCCATACTGTACCCTGACTAACTAACTAACAAATTAACTAACGGTAGAAAAGCAGCAATGGCGGCTGGATTGGACTGGGACAGGCGGCTTACTGGCTATGATTCGCACGGGCAGGCATTACTTACCTCAAGCAGTCTTGCTAGACCTCCCAGTAAAGTTTGAAGTGTTTTAATCAGGCCTTGCATTAAAACGTCTCTCACATAGCCTATAAGCCTTATAATGAAGTTCCCAGGAAGATCTTCCTCTAGCACTCTACAAAGTTTTCTATAAGCGTTCCCAAACTATTGATTAACCAGCTCTGTTGCTTCGGCTCACCAACTGAGTTATTTTATAAAAGGTTTGTTGTTATTCTATTATGCCTTCCCTTCCACACAAAAACAACAAACTCGCCAAGAGCATTCTTCTCTTCAAGCCTTCCCACACTACGCAATTTACAGTTTAGTTTCTATGGTATCTGGTGTGTCCATGTGTCAGCCCTCTCTCACAAGCCTTTACAGTACAAACATCTATATCCATCTGGGTAAACAATATGCACTGGGTCAATATCCGTCTGGTCCATGTTTCCCAACATTTATTTGTTCTCATATTAACTAGTACCTAGTATTCTACAAAAGGGTTTCTGTTTTGTGTAAGCTACATGTACCAAACGAGGCCTGGTTCCTAACATGGCCCACTCTCCTTTTATGGGATCAGAAGTTTGAAAACAGCGTCAGCTGTCTTCGGTAGTGATAGCTTCTGACACCTAGTGGTCAAGATCACAACTACATCTGCAGCTGCTATTGTGTCGACCACTTAATGTTCGGTTGTTACCTCCTTCAAGGAAGGAGGGCTCCTTCTTTCTTGCAAAGTACCTTATATTTAATGCACTCGCTTTTGGTATCATTTTTAGTATCGCATTTTTAGTAGTAAATACGTATTTATTAAGGTAGTGGTATCAGTTTCTTAATATACAGTTTCTTTCAAAACACTATACGCATATACGTTTTAAACCGATTGCTCCCATTAAGGCTCATCCGAGGCGCTCCAAATGAGTGCTGGGTGGGCGTTATTAGGCACCCTTTTGCTTGTATCGACAATCCAGCATTATCTCAAACTTTGCTTTACTTTGATATGCGTAACGCAAAAGCGTATTTAATGGTCAGCACATCCCGGCAAACCCCTTGTAAAATATATTTGTCATCTCTGAATTAAATCTAAATTAATTTTATGCATTTTTCCTGTCCTGTTAGTTGGTCCTTCCAAGAAATGTTAAAATAAAACATTTTAACTTTATATTCCTTATTAGTATCCTTTGTGAGGGGCCATTTGGCCTACAGATAAATAAATGTTTCATTTTTAGTAATTTTAACTGAAGCACTTTAAAAAAATTACATTAACGAATTTGCAACATTAATTCAGGAACGTGTGGTTTAGTGAAAATTTTTTATTTTTATATGGCGCCACAGAAAAGAAGAGCACCACGGAGTGCAGATGATTTAAAGAGAACGATGATGGAGCTGTTGTTAAAGGGATGTCCAACAGAAGTGCATCGAAAACATATGTTACGTGTTACATAAGTTATGGAGTAACAACCAAAATGGCAGGATGGAGACCATATTTGGACGAAGTTCAGGAAAGAAGGCTTTTCCAAAGAATATTTCGACTCGCTGAAGTTCGGAATCCAATTACAGCGAAAGTGCTCGATAGTGTGTATTTGTATTCTGTGAAAAGAATAGTTTGCAGAATCCATTTAATGAGAAGAAGGGACTGGCTGGACGCAAGTGGCTCAAGGTCTTCCTACAAAGGCACCCATACGTTGAGGGAAGGAAGCCACAGCACATCAATCCAGGAGAGCTGCAAAGCTAAACAAGATGATCGTGAATGATCTAAAAATTGAAAGAGGTCTTGCCTGAACTTAAGCTATCTGACAAACCTCACCTCGTCTTCAATATGGATGAAAAGAGATGTTGTCTCTCACTCCATGAGGCCCCTGAAGTTTTGTCGAAGAAAGGTGACAAAATGTTGCACTTCGTTACTCCGAAACATGGGGAAAATGTTATAGTTGTCTCATTTGGCAAAGCAATTGCGCAGGTTGCTCCACCAATGGTCCTTTCCAAAGGAAAGTGACGCCAGCAAGTATGAGAAGAGTATTTGCCACCTGGAACAACGGTAGAAATCACAGATAAGTGCTCAATGAATATTGCGACATTCATCAAACTGGTAAATCATTTTGCCAACTGTGTGCCTGCAAAAGAAGTTCTTTTGATGTTTAATGGAGCATCGTCACGTTTTGACCCTGAAACCTGCGAAGGTGCTCAAGGCCACAATATCAGACTTTTACTGCTTGTCCAGAAACACCACCAATCAGTTACAACCCATGGATAAATCAGTATTTAAACCATTTTAGTCTTACTGGGGGGGGGGAGGGCGAAGTCCAGAAGTACTGTTTTGTCTACACATAAAGAGGAAGAGCAATTAAGAAATGTGTATGTGGAAAAAATCTTCAGCAAGGTGTCGCCAAGAGCGCATTCCTAGTAAACGTCATGTCATGGTTCCGTGCTGTAGTGATTTATCCTCTTGATTCATAAGTTATTTCATACTCTATATTCGCTCCATCCCACTCACCATAGCGTCCTGATCAAGGAGAGTGCATGTCAACTGCTAACGAAACAGTTAAACTGCCGGAGACTCAATCAGTCCGAAGGACTTTCCGAAAAAATAGATGCCAGTACAGTGATACAGGTCGCATGTAAGGAACCGTTCACGGAAATCCAAAGCAACAGGGTGCTCAAAAAAAAAAAAGTGGAAGGCAGATCAACGTCCCAAAAAAAAAAAAATTCCAGTGACAATCAAGAAGAATCACAAGGGAAAATCTAAAAATGAAAAAATGAAGAATATGCTGAAGCAATCAACAGCTGTTCAACTTAGAAAGTGTTGCAAGAGATTGGATGGTTTTGTCACGTGTGTTGTGAAGACATAGCAGCTGATATAAGACTATGCAAAAAGTGTAGGAAGTATGTGCACGGAGACTGTGTAGAGTTGACGCCCAAATACTAAGTGCGGAACTCTCTGTCTCCCTAGGGTTGCCATATATAGTTGGGACGCTGAGATAGAGGTAGAGAAATGAAGTAAGAAGTTAATTTAATGTAATTACTTTTTATTTACAACGCAATTACATGAAACTTGTTGCGGCAGAGGTAGTTGATACACCATATTTTTAGGAAGATTTCACCTGCTTCAGCAAGTCTTTGTTCCGTTTTACGTATATATAAAACTAATTGCAACTAACCTTGTAGTTAAACTCGCGCTGTAAGACTTATTCCACAGTCCTTGGCAGCAGTCGATTTCTCTCATCAGTCCACTGGTCCGACATTAGCAAAAGTACTCTTTCGACAGTGGAGTTGTGTGCGGGAATGGGAAACAAATACTCGCATAATTTTAGCAGTTAGCATTTGCATTCAAGATTTTCGGCTTTCTTAAGAAAGTAAAGCCACCTTTCTTCCACAGAGTGTTTGGACTTCCATTCTTCCGAGTCATGGTAAGGTGCTAAAAAGCTCTTCAGATACATTATCAGGCGGCCTGTCTTCGGCGTCAAAAACTTGTTTTAATGGAATCCAAAGCTTAAGAATTCTCTCAACTGCGGACATTAACGACAGCCATCCAGATGATGTTACTTCAGTACTTGAGGCAAGCTAGGAAGAGTATTTTGCAAAGTCGAGACAAAATTGTATCTTGTCGGCATGTCGGCACAAGAAGGTCCATAACGCTAAGGGTCCCAATATACTGCGACGGATGGCAAGCCCATGTGCCCTCATGTGAGAAAAGAATGAAAAGAAACAAACGAGTTTCGAGGGCATTATTCATGACTTTATTCGAAATGTAATGCATAAAATTATTATACCTATGACAAAGGAACTTACTTGTGTCAAAAGAGTTATGACTGATGACTAATAATTTGAAGAGTTAAATAGCAGTGACACCATTCTGCGTCAATAATCAATTAAGAAGCGTCTATCACAAAATAGAACTATACAAATCTAGGTGTTATTTCGTTCCACTTTTTATTGGTATAAAAGTATATTTCATCTCTTCCAGTGTGTTCAAACAGTTTTCTGCCGTTAACAAGCTCCAGAATGTTAATATGAATTGGATGTGGCTATGAGCCATCTTTGGAATAACGTCTTTTAACGGTAATAGTAAAATTTTCTACAATAAAAGCCAATAAATTTTTAACAGATTTTTTTGCTTAATACGGCAACAAGTTACGTCGAAAATGTTTCACGTAATTTTATGAAGTTATAATAATTGTAATTCTGTGTGACACACATACACGTGAGTATATACTAATCTACCTTAGTTGTAATAATAGTGTTGTACAGTTGATATTACGATAACAATAATGAGGAGCGCTCCAAAAATGGAAAGAGCGCACTAACGTAGTAGAAAGAAAAGCTAATAATGTTACTAAAATGGCGTGGGTGCAATATCTTTTCGCGCTATATCCATAGCTTAAACGAAACTGTGTAGTAACACGAGTCTGAAACTGATAAAAACAGCATAGGAAGACTCATTCTGTTTCGAAGCAGCAATAAAAGTAATTGTTTTGATGTGAAGTGAAATGCAGTGCTTCAAGTTGTGTAACGAGTAAATACGCATAAGCGTGCTTTTGTATGCACAGAAGACTACACGACGAGAGGGTAAGGAAATGGTGAAGGCGTTATTGCTCTACAAATAATAATTACTAGCTGCAAATGGACGTTTGTATAAGAATACTTCAAGAGGAATGTAAATGGTAAAGCTGGTACATTAAGAGGAACATGAGCTAAACATTTGTAGCTTCCACGTATAGTAGTTTTAAGATAAATCTTCATCATTACGGGATCACTGCTCAAAAGTACAGTCAAATACCACGTCAGCAACCAAGACGAAAACTTTTTATTTTATGTACCTGCAAAAGTGGATTACGTTTAGATAATAATAGTTCTCTGGGAAATATAAAGCAAAAGGTTACTTCTTTTGCTATTTAGTAGCCACCTTAATTAGAATCACTCTTAAGAACGTGAAAGTTTCTTGCCAAAATTAACGTCATTATCAGCTGAAATACACTCCTGGAAATTGAAATAAGAACACCGTGAATTCATTGTCCGAGGAAGGGGAAACTTTATTGACACATTCCTGGGGTCAGATACATCACATGATCACACTGACAGAACCACAGGCACATAGACACAGGCAACAGAGCATGCACAATGTCGGCACTTGTACAGTGTATATCCACCTTTCGCAGCAATGCAGGCTGCTATTCTCCCATGGAGACGATCGTAGAGATGCTGGATGTAGTCCTGTGGAACGGCTTGCCATGCCATTTCCACCTGGCGCCTCAGTTGGACCAGCGTTCGTGCTGGACGTGCAGACCGCGTGAGACGACGCTTCATCCAGTCCCAAACATGCTCAATGGGGGACAGATCCGGAGATCTTGCTGGCCAGGGTAGTTGACTTACACCTTCTAGAGCACGTTGGGTGGCACGGGATACATGCGGACGTGCATTGTCCTGTTGGAACAGCAAGGTCCCTTGCCGGTCTAGGAATGGTAGAACGATGGGTTCGATGACGGTTTGGATGTACCGTGCACTATTCAGTGTCCCCTCGACGATCACCAGTGGTGTACGGCCAGTGTAGGAGATCGCTCCCCACACCATGATGCCGGGTGTTGGCCCTGTGTGCCTCGGTCGAATGAAGTCCTCATTGTGGCGCTCACCTGCACGGCGCCAAACACGCATACGACCATCATTGGCACCAAGGCAGAAGCGACTCTCATCTCTGAAGACGACACGTCTCCATTCGTCCCTCCATTCACGCCTGTCGCGACACCACTGGAGGCGGGCTGCACGATGTTGGGGCGTGAGCGGAAGACGGCCTAACGGTGTGCGGGACCGTAGCCCAGCTTCATGGAGACGGTTGCGAATGGTCCTCGCCAATACCCCAGGAGCAACAGTGTCCCTAATTTGCTGGGAAGTGGCGGTGCGGTCCCCTACGGCACTGCGTAGGATCCTACGGTCTTGGCGTGCATCCGTGCGTCGCTGCGGTCCGGTCCCAGGTCGACGGGCACGTGCACCTTCCGCCGACCACTGGCGACAACATCGATGTACTGTGGAGACCTCACGCCCCACGTGTTGAGCAATTCGGCGGTACGTCCACCCGGCCTCCCGCATGCCCACTATACGCCCTCGCTCAAAGTCCGTCAACTGCACATACGGTTCACGTCCACGGTGTCGCGGCATGCTACCAGTGTTAAAGACTGCGATGGAGCTCCGTATGCCACGGCAAACTGGCTGACACTGACGGCGGCGGTGCACAAATGCTGCGCAGCTAGCGCCATTCGACGGCCAACACCGCGGTTCCTGGTGTGTCCGCTGTGCCGTGCGTGTGATCATTGCTTGTACAGCCCTCTCGCAGTGTCCGGAGCAAGTATGGTGGGTCTGACACACCGGTGTCAATGTGTTCTTTTTTCCATTTCCAGGAGTGTATTTAAGCAATAATACCTGAACTTTGGATACAGGCGAAAGAGCCGTCCGTGTTGACGAGTGTGCATTAACTGACGAAAATGTACCGTTAATTGTGCAGATTATTTACAGAGACATTTAATAAGTAAAATTGGATTAAGTTCTGAACTCATATTTGACTGGCGTTAGAGAATGGCAGGCAAATAACAGTTTCTTGATTTGTCTGATAAAAAGTCATTACATTTGAATGTAAGAGTCATAACGATAAATGAACAATTTTGCTATTCAATAAAAGGATTGCATAATATGATTTAGTTCATAACTCTAGTAACATGCTGCAGTTTGTTCAGAACATAAGTGAAATAATACACATCTCTGCAATCTCCGTTTTTAGTGTCAGAATCTGATAAAGCCAATTTATGTATCTAAGGGCCTTCAGGTTTTTCACATTACAATATACACTGAAGCGCCAAACAAACTGGTATAGGCACACGTATTCAAATACAACGATATGTAAACAGGCAGAATACAGCGATTCGGTCGACAACGTCTACATAAGACAACGAGTGCGTGGCGAGTTGTTAGGTCGGATACTGCTGATACAATGACAGGTTCTCAAGATTTAAGTGAGTCTGAAAGTAGGGCTATAGGTAGCGATGAAGTGGGGTTTTTTCCGTACGGCCATTTCACAAGTGTACCGTGAATATTAGGAATCCGGTAGACCATACAATCCCCGACATCGCTGCGGCCGGAAAAAAGACCCTGCAAGAACGGGACCAACGACGACTGAAGTGCAACCCTTCCGCAAACTGCTGCAGATATCAATGCTGGGCCATCAACAGGTGTTAGCGTGCGAACTATTCAGCGAAACGTCATAGTATGGGCCTTTGGGGCGGAAAGTCCACCCGTTTATCCATGGTTCAAATGGCTCTGAGCACCATGGGACTTAACTTGTGAGGTCATAAGTCCCCTAGAACTTAGAAATACTTAAACCTAACTAACCTAAGGACATCACACACGCCGACCGTAGTGACCGAGCGGTTCTAGGCGCTACAGTCTGGAACCGTGCTACGGCTGCGGTCGCAGGTTCGAATCCTGCCTCGGGCATGGATGTGTGTGATGTCCTTAGGTTAGTTAGGTTTAAGTAGTTCTAAGTTCTAGGGGACTGATGACCTCAGAAGTTAAGGCCCATAGTGCTCAGAGCCATTTGAACATCACACACATACATGCCCGAGGCAGGATTCGAACCTGCGACCATAGCGGTCGCGCGGTTCCAGACTGTAGCGCCTAGAACCGCTCGGCCACACCGGCCGCATGTGTATTTTTGATGACTGCACAATACAAAGCTTTACGTCTCGCCTGGGTCCGTCAACACCGACATTGGATTGTTGATGACTGCAAATATGTTATCCGGATTGACGAGTATGGATATGGAGACAACCTTCATGAATCCATGAACGTTGCGTGTCAGCAGGGGACCGTTCAAGATGGTGGAGACTCTGTAATGGTGTGGAGGGGCGTGTGCGGTTGGAGTGATATGGGATCCTTGACACGTCTAGATCCCTCTGACAGATGACACGTACGTAAGCATCCTGTCTGATCACCTCCATCCATTATTTTTCACTGTGCATTCCGACGGCCTTGGGCAATTCCAGCAGGACAATGTGATACCCCACATGTCCAGAATCGTTACAGAGTGGCTCCAGGAATACTCTTCTGAGTTTGAACACTCCCCAGACATGAACCTTACTAAGCATATCTGGAATGACTTGCAAGGTGCTGTTCAGAAGAGATCTCCACCCCCTCGTACTCTTACGGATTAATAGACAGCCCTGCAGGATACATCGCGTCATATTCCTCCAGCACTACTTCCGACAATATTCGAGTCTATACCATGTCGTGTTACAGCACTTCTGCGTGCTCGCGGGTCCCAGTAGCAAACTGATAGCAAGGTAGATAATATCCAGGCACTATGAAATAAAGTAATCAGTCTCTGCAGTAAAGCCGAGTTAATTTCCTGATCTCAGGAAAGCCAGATTTGTTAAGTACAGATAAGACTGCTCTCGAAAGTCTCAAAGTTCACGCTTTGTTTTGTACAACAAAGTATTATTTCTATCAAAGAGCTTTAAAGGAATTCTACATCCAGACACTGTCAAACTTTCTTACTAGAATCAACATTTATAAAACCTAGATTTTTATGGTGAGTATTTGTTTCTGTGTAAGATATGGTTGCAGCATTGTCCCAGTAAAGTGGAGCTTTGACGAAGAAATTACTGAGTAGGTAGGAAGTTGTACTGGTGTCAAAACGATTAAACTGTAACGGCCATTGTAGGGTGTAGGGTGTAGGGTCTTCGGATTCCGACAGCCTCTTTATTAGCTAGGTCATAGGCAAGACACACTTTAGTTGTTCAATTATTATCCGGTTTGTGACTGTGTGCTGTTGCTAAATTGAATCTCATTAGTGTCATTATTTAAGAGCTACACAACAAAAGTTTGTGGAGTATTTTTTTGTATTTTACGTACAGAAGTGTAGTGTGTTAATACATTTAACAAGGCGACCTTTTTCTTGACTTTACTTGCGAGATTTGCTTTCTTAATAGCACACTGAGCTAATTAGGTAATTGATCTTTAGAGATTCTTCCCACAGTATTCAGTACACTTTAACAATAGAGTCGACGATCAACAGTTCAAAACACTATAGACGAGAAATGGTAAGGGCCGTAACACATGTCGACCTAGTGACAGGACTTAACAATTTTGTAAGTCCAGCAGTCACGAAGAGCATAAAAGCGGCGTGATAGGATTTGTTAAATTGGAATAAGTTCTTTGGACGCGTACCTGCAAACAGTGTAGAAGAAATAGCTGCAATTAAAGTTAATAAAGTATACACAGGATAGGAAGACAACAATGGATTAGCCAAAAAGAAAGAAGAAAAAGAGAGAGTCTGTCATTTAAATCTGAAACGCAGCAGAAAAACTTTGAAAAAAGTTACTCAGTGGTACGAAAAGATATGTGGGGAGTAACCACGGATAGTTTTCGACCTCTTTAGAAAGAGTTGATGATGAGATAAATTGGCGCGACTATCGAGTTCAAAGAGAGTCTAGGAACGTGAATGGGGCAGACAGAGATCAAAAGAATAATCCAAGTGTAAATATGATGAGAGACGTGAAAGAGGGGGTTATTCAGGCAGGCGTCGAGGGGCTATGGGAACTGTGGAGCATATCCAAATGAGGAAAACTAAAGGCTACATGTGTTGTAGTCCTTCCGAGTGTGGAATGGGGAAATAGGCCGAGAAAATTGGGTACAAACAGGAAGCATGGCAGTTTGGCAAAGAAGCATAACAACTTTTTTCATGGAAGAAAAGGGAACAGTATAGAAGTATAGGGTACAGTCACACTTTAGCTAACACAGCTAATGAAAACTGTGACATTCTATGGAAAGCAGCTACTGGAAAGGGAAAAGTACTCGAAATGAAGAAAGAAATCGAAAGGACAGAACAGAAATTAGTGAGGAAGATTTGTGCAGTTCACTTAGGAAAGTAGCTGAGGAGGGTTTGGAGTTCACTGCTGATGGCAGCAGCAGTGAATAGGATAAGAAGTAGTAAGACCAGAGGATTCTTATAAGATGACAAAGCAAATGTATTTTGACTAAGACAAAAAGGAATTAGTGAAGGAGGAGTTCACTGTTCATGGCAACAATAGTGAACTAAAGGGTGAAGGTGATGATACTGAGGAATATTTCATGGATCTGTGATGGCTGTACACAGGTCTAGAGAAATGAGAATCAGAGAGGAAGACAGAGATAGTTGACGATGGTAGGAGTCTTGTCGAGACACTTTCAAAGGTAAACGTAGTAAGGAGGAGAAAGCAATTATGTGCCACAATGTAGTAACCCGTGTGGATGAGATTCAGGATTCATGAAAGAGAGTCCAGCATTGCTTCACTGATAGAAGACAGTGAGTCTAGCGAAACTGAGCATGGTACTGACATGCCATGAAACTTACAATGTGTACAAGGTAAAAGAAGTTATAGAAATGACTGATCAGAATGGGAAATATGTGTATGAGGAAGAGAGTGACGTTTCCAACACTTATGAGGAAGATCTCTTTGACGGGGAAGCTGAAGAAATAATAAACCAATTGAAAGCTAGGAAAGAGTTTAATGTAGTAATAAATGTGCCTGTGTCATATGTATCTGAAACAATACTAAATGAGGAGGATGTAGGCTCTTTAATACAGAGACTAGATATCTGTACTGAGAATTCAGATACTGAAAGTAAAGCAATGAAAATAAATGTAGAAACCAACTGATAGCAGCGAAAGAGGTTTCGGTTCACAAGGAAAAAGCACAACCAGACAAAGACAAGTTAGGAAAAGTGGGACAGTTAAATTGGGATGACATGGCTGTATAAAGGATAAAGATGAGAATGAAAATGAAGGAACCAGAACAGGGACAATCATTCCTATTAAATTGTACAAAAATGATTCGTATGTACTGTTACACACAGAAGCTTTCTTAGAAGTGATTAAGGATCAGCCAGAATTGGAGATAATGCTAGTGATAGGTGTAAAGAAGTAGGGGCAACAAGTAACACGTCAGATACTTGTAGACTTTCTCATCATGGAGATTAAGTTTTCTCTCATATTATTAATGATGCCAGAATTAAGTACATGGGCATGGACTGGTTAGTCAAGGAGCAAATACCCATTGACTGTAGTAGAAAAAAGAAGTTAAAGGAGTAAATTCCAAAAGAAAGTTTCAGATAATTTTAGTGGCTACAGATAATAAAGAGGTAACACAGGTATATCTGTATAGGTTAATAAAGATTTCTCATGATAATGGTTTAGGGAATGGATCCTATAATTACCACATGACAGGTATTTAAATATAGTGAGGAGGAGACAAATGTAAGGACACTGTAAACCAAATATCTCATTTGTCACCTAAGGAAAAATCAGAATTGTATGGAGTTCTGGGGGAAAACAGGAAACTTTTTTGAATAAACCAGGACTGGTAGAAGATTATGACCATCACTTGGATGTAATTGTGCATAACCAATTTTTTGTTGCCCCATATTTGGTGTATATGACACAAAGAGTGGAAGTAGAAAAATAAATAAATAAATAAAATGATGGAATGGGGAACTATGGAGAGGAGTAATAGCTCATACAACAAACCACTAGAAATTGCGACACAGAAATATTGTGGGATAAGAATTGTCGTAATGCTCACACATTAAAAAACTAGTCAAAAGGGAAACTGACAGACCAGAAAATGTAGATGAAAGCCTTCAAAAAATTCATAACACAACCTTCTTGACAAGTTTAGATCAAATGACGGGATACTGGCAAGTACTTTTGAAAAAAGAGTCAAGAGAATTTACTGCCTTTTTATTTTCAAGACAATGCTTCCACTATAAAGTAATACCTTTTGGTTTAACTGCATCAATATCTGCATTCATTCGAACACGTTATTAAGTGCTAGGGAAAGAACTGAGTTCATGACTAACCATTCATGTAGATGATTTACTGATCTCCATAGATACTCGGGAAGAACAGTTAGAAAAATTAAGTAGTTTCTTTAAAGTTTTAAATAATGGGTGCATGACTTTGAAACTGAAAAAATTCGAGTTTGTTCAAAAGGAAATTAACGTTTTAGGCCATATTGTTTTGGAAACTGGATTTAGCAAAGATCCAACTAAAACTGATGCCAATTGTCCATTTCCCAAATTGAAAAAGCAATTAAAAGCTTTTCTGGGGTTAGCTGGATTTTACAGGACGTTTATGGCTGGCTAAGCGTTTAACAATCCCATACTTAACAATTTACTGAAAAAGAACAATGTATTTGTATGGACAGAGCTATGTCAGAGTCAATTTGAAAAAAATTAAGTAGAGCTTATGTGAGGAGAATACGTTGTACCACCTAGATTTGAGTGAACGTTTTCACTTATGATCAGGCAAGAGTGATTATGGTCTGGGAGTACTTTTATTTTAAGAACAGATAGAGGGAGAGTCAGCTGGACAATTACTTATGGCCTTTGCAAGTATGATGTTGGCCAAAAGCGAGTCACAACGTTCATGGAAATAAGATGAGAAAATTTTATAAAATTCGTAAGAATGTACTTCATGTGAGAAAAAGAGCAAACGCAGGGGACTGGAAATTGTGTTGACCAGGGGAAGACATGAATGAGAGAACTCATTTTTTCAGCTTTTTTACGACCATGGTGGGGTTCAAAAATGTAGAGACAAAATTTCAGGTGTAGTCTTCTTCAGTAATGTACCAAAGAATGTACCAGGAAGAGTACTATGATGTTACTTGTGTCGAAAGTCAGAAATAACTAATACTAGAAACAAGGGTCCTATGAAACAATAAGGCCTAAACGTACTGTAGAATTAGTTGGAGTAGATGTGTATAGCCCATTGTTTAGAACCACTGGGAACTTTACATGCATATTAGTTGTACTTGAGGTATTCCCAAAGTATATGAAGTTGTATCCTATAAAGAAGTCAATGTCAAAAGCAGTATATAAAAAATATCATGGTAGACTATTTTGTAAAAGCAGGAAAGCCTAAGGCAGTTTTTCCAGCTAATAATTCCCAATTCATTTTTGAAAGATGGAAGAAAGGAATGAAACAAAATAATGCTGATGTAATATGTATTTCAGCTTATCGCCTTCCAAGCAACCCAGAATAATGCGAAAATGATAGGTTGTGCAGAACTTATTGTTACAAAAATCACAAAACCTGGGGCATATTTGTGTCAGAGTTCTAAGACATACTGAACACCTCAAATCATTAAAGTACACGATTCACACAAGAGAAAATTCGGAAAAGACAGAAGAGAAACAGTTTAGTAGAAGTAGTATAAAATTTTCCACCCAGAGAGATCCACAGCTTAAATGAAAAGAAGGAAATGTGGCGAGAAAGAGGAAAAAAAAAAAACAAGCAGAGCTCATATAAAGAGGCATGACAAAAACATGAAGGTACCTAATTTCAAAACAGATTATTTACGACATGCTAAAACTCAAGAAAATTTCAATGAATTAAACAATGAAATTAATAAATTTAATTTCTTTGACAATGGTAATTTCAAAATAACGAGTATAGCACTTTCAAATTCTTATTACCTAGAGTACACAAAATCTGATGAATATCTTCCAGTAAGACATAAATATGATCTTAAACAATCCTATGTTAGAGATGACAATGACTTCACAAATATGAAAAAATAGCGATCTGTTAAATGTTTAAACTGAACTATGGAATTCATTATTATTTTATGAACCCAGTTATAAATATTTAGCTGAAAATCGTAAATATAATATGTAAAATTGTATAAGAACATAGCGACCAAACATTAAGTATTCAGTTTCAGGTAAAATGTAAATGAATCAGAAATATTTTGTAACGTGTAATGACAATACAATAATTGTAATTTTGTGTATGCATTGCTGTAGACATATCTACCAAATGATAATATATACACAAAATCTTCAAAGGTATTATACAATTTCCCTTAATTGGAATAATAGCGTTGTACAGTTGGTATGAGCGTAGTAATGAGTGGAACACAGCAAAAAAAGATGAGTGCGCACTGCCATAGTAGAAAGGAAGGCAATGTTCCTAATATGGCATGGTTGCGTTGACATCATTTCACTGTATGTCCATAGTTATACAGAACTACGTAGTAAGACTAGTCTGAAAGTGATAAGAACTGCGTGTGAAGACTGAAGAATCAGTACGCGTCTAAGAAGTGATAAAAGGAACTGTTTTGATTGTGAAGTGAAATTCAGAATTCAACGTTGAGTAAGGAATAACTACACAATAGTGTGGATTTTTATGCATGGGAGACTAAGCGCCGAGAGGGCAAGTAAGTGATGAAGGCGATGTTGCTCTATCAGTAATAAAAATAGCTGCAAATGGACGTTTGCATATGGATACTTCATGAGGAATGTATGTGGTAACGCTGATACATGAAGATGAATATGAGCTAAATGTTTGCAGCTTACACGTACGACAGCCGTAAGTTAAATCTACCTCGTGAAGTAAGCACTGCTAAAAAGTATAGTCAAATACCACATCAGCAACCAACACAATAATTTTAAATTTTGTTTATCTGTAAAGGTGAATTTCATTTAGATAATAAGTGTTATTTGGGAAATATAAAGTAAAAGGTTATATCTTCTACTGTTTAGTAGCCACCTTGATTAGAATCACTGTTAAGAATGTAACAGCTTCTTGGCAAAATTAACACCATATCTCCTGAAATATTTAAGCAATAATACCTGAGCTTTGGATAACGGAGAAAGAACCATATGTGCTGACGAGAGTGCATCAGCTGACGGAAATGTACTGTTGGTTGTCCAGATTATTTACAGATAGATTTAATAAGTAAAATTACATTAAATTCTAAACTCATAGTTGACTGGTAGTACTGAATGGCAGGCAGATACCAGTTTCTAGATTTGTCAGATAAAAACTTCATTACATTTGAAAGTAAGAGTCATAATAATAAATTAATATTAAAGTTTTGCATAGTATGATTTTAGTTCATAACTTTAGTAACAAATTGTTCGGAATTTTACTGAAACAACATACATCTCTGCTAGCTGAGTATTTAGTATCAGAATTTCATAAAGTCCATTTATACCTCTAGACAGCTTTGAAATTTTTTTTAGATTGACATCATTACATTACAAAAAAAGCATTAAAATCTAAATAGTACGTAATTTTTCTCTAGCATTAGAGTACTAAAATTTGTTCCTATATAGTAAGCCCAGTCTTATACAAAATATGAAATGCATTACTAAGCCAAGGCATTTTTCCAGAGAGACTCAATATGCTGTTGTTAAACCCATCTTTAAGAAAGGTGATATGAGATGTCAATAATTACCGACTTGTTTCGCTGCTGACGTCATTCTCAAAAATATTTGAGAAGATGGTGTATTCTAGAATAGTGTCTCACCTTGGCAACAATAGTACCCTTAGCAAATCATATTTGGGTTTTCATAAGTATTGCTCTACTGAGAATGTCATTTACACATTCACTCACCAGTGTTTACAAGCATTAAATAATAAAATAGCACCGGTTGATATTTTCTGCTACCTCTCTAAGGGATTCAACAGTGTGAATCATAGTATTCTCCTAGATAAATTATGGCTGAGCCAACCAATGCATTATGTCAGATCTAAAAAAAATACAGAATGTTGTACTTATCATTTAACGCAATATAGTCCAAGGACGTCATTCTGACTGGAGAGAAATCACGTATGGGGTTCCCCAAGGTTCAATGTCAAGTCAACTACCGCTCCTCATATAAGTAAATGATTTCTGGTCTAGTATACAGCAAGCAGAGATAGTTCTTTTGGCAGATGACACTAGTAATGTAATCAATCCAAGAATACATACAGAAACAGAATAAGTGGTAAACAGACTTCTTAAATTATGGTTCACTTGTTTTCCATGAATACTCTCAGCCTTAATTTCAAACACACCCAGCATATTCAGTTCTGTACTTTCTGATAAGTGTTAACATATATTGAGGAAATAATAAATAGGTGGGAAACTTCAAAATTGTTAGGTGTCCTTATTGAGAGAATTTAAATTGGAGAAAAGATCAGGTACATTTGCCTTAGAATCATTGCAAACCTTGGGGAGGGACAAATCAGTAAGTAGAAATATTTTGCATATTTTTCTTCAATATTATCATGTGGGAAAATGTGTGTAACTCATCTTTAAGACAGGATATCTTTATTGTGCAAAATTGTGCTGCGGGAATAATATATGGTGCTCGCCACAATCATGTTGTAGACATCTGTTTAAATGGTTGACATGTGACTACTGCTTCATGTATATTTATTTCCTCAAGATGTTTGATATAAATAACCCACTGCAGTTCAAGAGGAATAATGAGGCACATAATTACAACACCAGGAGGAAAACGACATTCATTACTCCACATTAATGTTGTCTTTAGCACAAAAAGGGGTGCACAATGCTGCAAGAAAATTTTTTGATCACTTACCCAGTTATATAAAATCTCTGAGAAACAGCAAAGTAAAATTTCATAACAAACTAAGAAAGTTTTTTCTTTACAACTCCTTCTGTTCCGCAGAAGAATTTCTGTTGTTGTAACGTGTAAAAGGTGGCGGGTAGGAATTGCTATCTCACATCTGTATACCATTTCCTTTTTCAAAAATACTGAAATATGTAGAGTGCAATCGTATGTACTAATTAATTTGCAGTGTGAATGAATAATGACCCATTAGATATCATTATGATCTACTGTGCAAAATGATCTGTAGCAAACTGACAGCAAGGTAGCTAATATCTAGTTGCTATGAAATAAAGTAGCCAGACTCTGCACTAAAACCCAGTTATTTTCCTGATCTCGCATCTGAATTTCGTAACACTTGATTTCATTAGTGCAGATAAGACTGCTCATGAAAATCCCTGACTCTATGCTTGTTCCGTACAACGAAGTATTGTTTCTATGAAACAGCTTTAAGAGTAAATCTAGATTCAGAAACTGCAAGAATTCCTTACTAAAAACAACATTTAAAAATACTAGGCTTTTCATATTTCTAGGTGAAAACAACTATGGTGAGTAATTCTTCCTGCGTAAACTGTGCTTGCTACGTTGTCCCAGTAAAGTGAAACTTTGAGAAAGAAATCAGTGAGCAAGTAGGAAGTGATACTGGTGTGTAGCGAGCGAAATTACAACGTTCATTGTTCATTACTTCAGGTCTTTAGTTTCCGTTAGCCTCTTTGTTAGGAAGGTCGTGGTCAAGACATACTGTAGTTTCTCAGTGATTATCTGGTTAATGATTGTGTGCGTTGCTAAATTAATCTTATCAGAGTCATTATTCAGGAACTAAACAACAGAAGGTTTCTGGACTTTTTTTTAATTTTACATAGGTAAGTATAATGTGCAAATAAAGATTAACAAGGTTGTCGTTTTCTTAACTTTCCTGTAGAGATCTGCATTTTTAATAGCACTCTGAGCTAATTAGATAACTGTTATTTAGAGATTATTTCGAAATTATTTAATAAACATTAACAGTAGAGTCGGTAGTCAATAATACATTACGATATAGAAGAGAAAGAGTAAGAGCCGTTGCAGGATCTTAACGAGGCCCAAACGCAAGAGTTAAACATTTTCTTTAACGTTATGATATTAATTAAGCAACTTCTCTGTTTACTTTTATTTTTTAACTGAATGATTAGGAGGATGTTCGACATATATTCTCGGAACCCTACCTCTTACATATACTAAATAAGAAATTCGTAATCCTTATGTGGGTCTTGTGTGGTATACGTATGTACCTTAGAACTTTACTTTTATATTCATTCTAAGTTCAGTAATAGCAAAGCTATCGTTAAAAATGCCGCAAAATAATACTGTTACTATTACTAAAACTACCACCATAACAATCAACATTATAGCTACCGTCGATTATTTCTTCCGCTACTGTTATGATGTACAACCTCGTAAAATTATGTAGGTGTGTACCAGTTCTTGTTTCAAAAATTCCTCAGTCACTCAGTGTAACCCTGGTCTGCGGGTCCGCAGCTCGGTCTGTGGACGATCCAGATGACATTGCGCAGGAAACTGAATTCTACGATTTGCCAAGCTCACTCATGGACCAGAATCTCTTAAGCATTCAGTATTCCATTCTGGATCAGTTGCTACCGCCGAGAACTGGAGCTCAAGTTGGCACGGATCACAGGTATATCGAAACAAGAAAGGAAAAAATGTGAAGCGAAACTGGAGAATATCATAGCGTATCATTTGTGATGCAACTGTGAGCGGTACCAGTAAATGTCATTACGTATTAATTACTCGAAAAAGTTGTAAAATCCATGTTATATCTTAGCATCAGATGAAAGATAAACTAAATAACTGAATCGTCGTAGAGTAGATGTGTTAGACACAAGATACCCTATAACTTTGACACACCGTCAGCACATACATGATTTACGAAGACAACCGTTTCTTTCCTTTTCCTACAGCTACGTAAAATATGCTTCATGGATAAGACCCATTCACATGGTTACATGACAAAGCTTCAAAATAACAGTTGTGCACCAAATTAAGTTCGAATATTTCTGTTACCGGAAAGTAAATGTACGAGTAATACGCTTTAATGACATCATAGCATTTGCTAATGCCATTTAACTAGGACAGTAAATAATATCGCGAATGTGTACATTATTTTTCTATTAATTTATAAATTTTGCGAGTCAATTTGACTAAAAACCCCTAGTGAAAGAGGTAGATTCAGCTGCTGCTATTTATAATTTTATGACATCATCTCAATGTGTATTCTTAAAATTGTCGTTTTATCGTTTTAGGAATGTTTGTGTTGCGATAACCATTTAGCCATTGATGATTGATATATATGCTTCAACAAAAAATATATTTGGCTTAAGAAGCCTACCGTCCGTTTTGCCTATACAGCTAAAGAAGGATGAGGAACAGACTCATCCGTGATCTGATGAAGGGAGTGCCTCAACATTTTAGTCCATTTTTTCAAGAAATCCGCAGGAAAACTGTATGTCGATGGCTGGTCGCAATTTGATCTCCGTCCTTCCCGAGTAAGAGTTCAGTGTCATGAAAAGGGCAAGCCTTTGGTCAGTATGTTTAGTGTCGGGAATACAATGAGTCTAAGGTTAGTGAGCGACTTTCTTATAAATGTATGAACTACGACGTTTCATTGTGTGTACCTGCAAATGTCATCTGATTTTTCTTGCCATTATCACCGAGATACTCTGTAACTAGACGCCTTATGCAGCACTAGGGAGCTGCTGGTAAGTGTACTTGCCCAGTTCTAGTGCCGCCCATTCTCATAACTCGCTTACAACTCATTATGTGGCTCGAAGTCTGTGCCCTCGGCACGATGGCTACAAACTTTTTGGGACTGATAGCAGCACAATGTCATCGTTCTTGCAGCCCCAGGGACAGATTATTAGTATTCGCCCTTCGCTGCGTACGCTCCTCATTTAGGTCCTATGGAGACGGGTCGGCGCATTTAATTACGTGTATAAGTAGCAGTATAGCGTCTCTAATTAGGTAGCTTTAAGCCTGCGTCTCAGCTTGCGGTATTTGTTCTTGCATCAGGCTCCAGCGACGCCGCTTCTGTCTCCGCTACTGAGCTCCCCATACCAGTAACAAGCTTTGGGCGTAGGCCATTCGCATAAGAAGAATGTGCAGAATAGTACAACTAAGGGAGGTAAGAGTGTAAACCTATTATTAATGTAGTCTTTTCGTAAGGGAATTTGGTTTGTAGATGAAGTTAGCATTCCGCTTTTGATATGAAATAAATTCATATTTTCGTAACTAAAGGTCTGAGAACATCGCAGCCCTTTGACATGATATGATTTCAAAGGAAAATTCGTTGCTCTATCTGAAATAATTCCACCAGCTGACATGTATGTTCAGTTATTATAATTAAAACAGTAAACTGAGACTGAAAATTTAATACGAACTTTCATCCGATGCAGAGAATGATTGGTATCGTTTATAAATTGCGACCAAAATTTTCTCATCCCACAAACAAGGAAGAATAACAGTTCCTGGAAGAGTGGAAACAAAATCTCATTCATCGTAGAAGAAATCACCTAGTTATCTACCATAGAGAAACTTTATCGGAATAAGCTCTATGAGGCTACACACAGAACATTGCTAGAAATAGGCTTATTAACAAAGTAATTTAGAACTCATTTTTACGTATGTTTTACGTGCCCTCCGTATGTACGAATAATAGTTATTCAACGAGGATTCAATGGCTCTTTACTAAAGTATGTCATGTAATGTACAGGAGGGAAGCATTAAAAAAACCAGAAATATACACTGAAGCGCCAAAGAAACTGGTATAGGCATGCGTATTGAAATACACAATTACGTAAACAGGCAGAATACGGCTTTGCGGTCAGCAACGCATAGCTAACACAACAAGTGTCTGGCGCAGTTGTTAGATCAGTTACTGCTGCTACAATGCCAGGTTATCAAGATTTAAGTGAGTTTGAAAGTAGTGTCACAGTCAGTGCACGAGCGTTGGGACACAGCATCTCCGAGGTAGCGATAAAGAGGGGATTTTCCCGTACGACCATTTCACTAGTGTACCGTGAATATCAGGAATCCGATGAAACATCAGATCTCCGACATCTCTGCGGCCGGAGAAAGATCTTGCAACAACGGAACCAACGACGATTGAAAGAGAATCGTTCAACTTGACAGAAGTGCAACTCCCGCTAATTGCTGGAGATTTCAGTGCTGGGCCGTCAACAAGTGTCAGCGTGCGAACCATTCAATGTAACATCATCGATGTGTGCTTTCGGAGCTGAAGGTCTACTCGTGTACCCTTGGTGATTGCATGACACAAAGCTTTACGCCTAGCCTGGGCCCGTCAACACCGACATTGGTCAGTTGGTGACTGGAAATATGTTGCCTAGTCGGACGAGTCTCGTTTCAGATTGCATCGAGCGGATGGACGTGTACAGGTATGAAGACAACTTCATGAATCAATGGAACCTGCATGTCGGCAGGGGACTGTTCAAACTGGTGGAGGCTCTGTGATGGTGTGGGGAGTGTGCAGTTGGAGTGATATATGACCCCTGATGCCTCTAGATACGACGGTGACAGGTGACACGTACGTGAAAATCCTTTCTGATCACCTTCATCCATACACGGTCATTGTGCTTTCCTATGGACATCGGCAATTCCAGCAGGACAATGCGACACCCCACACGTCCAGAATTGCTACAGAGTGGCTCCAGGAACACTCCTCTGAGCTTAAACACTTACGCTGGCCATCACACTGCCAAGACATGAACATCACTGAGCATATCTGGGATGCCTTTCAACGTGCTGTTCAGAAGAGATCTCTACCTCTCGCCGAGCAGGATTCATTTTATTTTACGTTGTGTGTATTCTGTGGTTGCCAACCGAAATCAGCTAATCTAAATTAGTTTGCAATGCAACGTTTAAAATACAGATTCCTATGAAAATCGTAGGATATGCCCCTTGTTGGCCTTACCAGTGCTGTATTTGCCTTGTCTTCAGTGGTGGCTGATTCGTATTTGTGTTCCGAACGTGTTTGGTGTTTCTGCGTAGTTGGACTGTTCTATGTACATATTATAATTTTTTAGTGAATATTTGGTGTGGTTCGTGATTCACGAATTATTTTTCGTATTTTAACAGTGTTGGTTCAAAGTTCCAATATCATTAACTCAACTACTGGTTACAGAGACTCAACTGATGTCGCAAAAATTAAGTACCTATATCCTCTGTTGATGAGACAGAGCAGGTTAAAACTCTACTAATGTTGGGTCCATTACACGAGGGACTACCTGGAGAGCACGTGGAATTGTGGTTATGAGATCATGACACTTCACGTCATCACTTTACAAATAGCCTAAGTGATCGCCAAGAGTGTGGGGCATATCCCATCCATCTTTGTTATTTACGTTTACGCTTCTTCCCCTAAGCTGCTTTAGTGGAAAAAAATCCAGAACTTGCTACCTTCCTCAGTTAGAGGCTACGTTCCGTTTCTAATGACTATAATGTTAACGATGGAGTGCGGTTAAACAAAACGCCCTATCCCTAGAAAACCCTAGGCGAAGACACGATTTAGAAGCAAGGATTTTGGCATCAACACTCAAACGCTCTCAGTTCGAAAGAGGTACACATTACAACGTTAATTTCAGGATTTGTATTACAAGTCGAGAATAGGCCCTTCCGTAGGAAATTTCCAAGCCCACATGTTATACCTTTATTTATCGTTATACCAAACGTCATTTGCTGAGTAAAGTTCCTCCAGGCAGCACGCAGGTAGATGGAGGAACTACCAAGGTAGCTCACCTAGTGATCTATATACAGGTGATTGCTCCGTCCGAACAGGTCTCCGAAGGCCCACTGGTGCCGACATACCACCGCGTCATCCTCAGCAGATATGCATCAGTGGATGCGGATCTGGAAGGTCACGTGGTCAGCACACAGCTCTCCCGGCTGTTGTCAGTTGCATGACCGCAGCCGCTGAATCTGTCAGGTAGCTCCTGAACTGGTCTCACTCTCCTGTTCCATACATCATGATTTCTGGCGAACTGATACGGAATGAGTTAGTTTACAAGATACTGATCAGTATTTTTATTTTATTTCATTTCAGCCCACTTCACCAGATACAATTATTTCACATAATGATTAAAACGAGACATTGGTCTGACTTTCTTACGGAATATAGAAATATGATACATAATTGAACGAAGTAAGGTGTCATCAACGTACAGTACTTTAGTCTGGTTGCATCATTTGTAGAAAAAGCAAGTATGTATATATATATTCGACGCTTGTGAGAGAAGAAATTGTTTCTGTTAACAGATTAAGAGCAAGTCACACGAATACTAATAAAACGATACATTTTTTAAAATTAATTCCTTCTCCAAGCTGTGGTTCCTGTCTCACTGACAAGGACATTGTACATCTGTTAACAGAATGTGATAAATGCAATCACCCAAGGACACTTACACTCTACGATCTCTCGTGATATTTCGTTTTACGTCTGTAATGAAACATAACAAAAATCCTCAAATTTTAAAGCTGCATTTTAAAAAGCTAGATGAAATTAAATTACATCTGGACACGGACTTGTCCTTGGAACCAAGAGCTAGTCTAAGAGAAAAATAATCCTTATTTTTTGAGATATTGTTCAGTCTAACTGTTCTTGTATGATTGCATTCATCACATTCTGTTAGCATATTTACATTGTCCCTTACAGTGAAGCAGGAATTACAGCTAGGAGATGAAACTGATTTTGACAAATGTCTCATTTCATTAGTATTCATGTGACTTTCTGTTAATCTGTTAATAGCAACAATTTCTTTTCGCGTAAGCGTCGAACTGGTACACCAACGGTGGCCTGGGATCTGTTGGTGAACCGCCCAATACCACATACCTTTGACGGTAAGGTCCATGCCCACCAAGTTTATCATTTCCGTTTTAGTTCATGGGTGATCCTACTGCTAAAATCTCTGTATGCTACGGATATGTTGGTGGGACGTAAGTGTGTAAAACTGAAAATGCGGATAAAATACCTTCTGCACCATCCAAAATTTTTGACGTTTAATATTCGTTGATAACTTGTACTGTACTTCTGATTCTGAATTTGTAACCTTTATTACAGGAACTATATTTAATACTTAATCGATGTAATGGTGTAATTATTTTTGACTGTACATAATTGGTTGTAATTATAATGAAGAAATTGTAAATTGATGGATAATAGCCAAGGGAACTTTATTTAAATGTTCGATAGCAACGACGAAATGGCAGTAGCTGTGCCGTATATCTCTGCGTATGGAGACCCTCTGTCGCGTTGCGGGCAGAGAGGAAACAGAGCAGCTTGAGTGATGAAAGAGTGTGGAAGTGTCTGTTGCGCTCTCCCGCAGAACCGGTCTGCAGCTGTGATCGCGCCAGTGTAGGCGCGCGTAATTCGTTAATCCGAGAGTATTTAGAGCACGGTAGGAGTGGACAGGCGGAGGAAGCTACAATTCTAGCTGTTGCCTACCCCATGATTATCGGTGACTCAGGAGATGACTCGGGGTAATCAAACAGCAGCAGCAGCGACTGCGGCAGCTCACCAGTATGGCTAACTTGCATAATAACCTGCAACAGTTAAAACTTGTAGGGCGTCTGTGTTGTCATTGTCCTCAGGCATTATTACCAGGCACGGTCCCTTTCCTTTCCATGAAATCACCGAATATCTTAGGTATATGAAAATTGATTAACTATTTACTGCCAGTTTTGTATGTTTGCTAATGACCAGTTTCATTCTAAATTTTCGGCCTCAGTAACTGTTCATCTTGTATTGCATAGCAGAGGCTAAAATTATGTGCAATTTTAAGTATTAACTTCATTCACTTAAAGTAACGTACACCGAGAAAACTATTAACTAGAGATGCAACACAAAGCAAGAGTGTGCAATTTCCTTTATTCTCTACTTAGCTTAGCGCGTGACTTCTGCGGGTTTGGTATGTGTCTTATTGGTGTTATATTAAAAGTAAAATCAGCTGCTTAGTTGCTTATTTTCATAAAGTAAATTCACTTCAATCTCTCAATAATAAAAGGTAAATTGCTTGCCTTTTACTAAAATTTGCATTATGTTTCACTGACGTTATTGGAAGTCATTTTTTTACATAACAAAGTTTAAGTTAAGCCAGTCATTTATTTAATCAGTAACTCCATTTAACTTTACTTTCAAAATTTAGTATTTCAGAATAAGTAACTGCAAACTGACTGCCTTCTGATTCATTTATTTTATCGTGAACTGTTGTGCTGTGCAAATGCGTGACAACCTTCTGTTGCCACGCCAGTGATAATTTGCCTAAGCTAATCAGTGTTTTCTTTGTGTTTTGTGTTTTGTCCACCTGTGTGGCTTGTGAGCGATTGCACTATATTCCACCAATTTCAAAATTATCATCAGTATTGAACATAAGTCTAGAATAGATTCAGCCTTCAGAAGAGTCTGTTGTACACTTTCCTCCATCTAACCGGTGTTATTTTCCTTCGGTAACGATAGCCTTACTCACTATGAAGTCTCATTACGCATATGCGACCACCGTTAGCTATATCGCAATCCAGTTGGCTGGTTAGGAAGGGGGAGGTTACAAGTGACGCACTATTTTCTCATGTCAGTCTACACCTTCGTTGTCCCTGTTTCCAAAGTGACCGGGCATCCTTTGTAGATGAATGAGCTGACGCATCTCCTTTGCTCGATTGAGACTTCTCAGTATATCGTAGAGACGTGGGACTTAGGGAAAGCAGGAAAAGGTATGGACGGAGCCTAATCAGTTACCGTTGGTTGCACAGTAAACACTTTATTCAAGGAAATAACTTTTTTAAACAATAATTTTAAACAGTAGTGTGTAAAAGTAGGACGAAGCAAACAGCTTGGTGGAATGATACAGTCAAGGCAGCCTGTAAAAGGAAAAAGAAGGCGTATCAAAAATGACTACATACCAGAACCCAGGTAGACAGAGAAAGTTATGTTGAAGAAAGAAACAAAGCCAAACAGATAATTGCAGCATCCAAGAAGAAATCGTGGGAAGACTTTGGAAACAGGTTGGAGACTATGAGTCAAGCTGCTGGAAAACCATTCTGGAGTGTAATTAGCAGTCTTCGAAAGGGAGGTAAGAAGGAAATGACAAGTATTTTGGACAGGTCAGGAAAACTGCTGGTGAATCCTGTGGATGCCTTGGGAAGATGGAGGGGAATATTTTGAAGAGTTGCTCAATGTAGGTGAAAATGCGATCAGTAATGTTTCAGATTTCGAGGTAGAATGGGATAGGAATGATGATGGAAATAGGATCACATTTGAGGAAGTGGAAAAAATGGTCAATAGATTGCAGTGCAATAAAGCGGCTGGGGTGGATGAAATTAAGTCGGAACTCATCAAATACAGTGGAATGTCAGGTCTTAAATGGCTACACAGGATAATTGAAATGGCCTGGGAGTCGGGACAGGTTCCATCAGACTGGACAAAAGCAGTAATCACACCAATCTTTAAACATGTAAACAGAAAAGATTGTAACAACTACAGAGGTATCTCTTTAATCAGCGTTGTGGGTAAAATCTTCTCAGGTATTGTTGAAAGGAAAGTGCGAGTATTAGTTGAGGACCAATTGGATGAAAATCAGTGTGGGTTTAGGCCTCTTAGAGGTTGTCAGGACCGGATCTTTAGCTTAAGGCAAATAATGGAGAAGTGTTATGAGTGGAACAGGGAATTGTATCTATGCTTTATAGATCTAGAAAAGGAATATGACCGGGTTCCTAGGAGGAAGTTATTGTCTGTTCTACAAGATTATGGAATAGGAGGCAAACTTTTGCAAGCAATTAAAGGTCTTTACATGGATAGTCAGGCAGCAGTTAGAGTTGACGGTAAATTGAGTTCATGGTTCAGAGTAGTTTCAGGGGTAAGACAAAGCTGCAACCTGTCTCCACTGTTGTTCATATTATTTATGGATCATATGTTGAAAACAATAGACTGGCTGGGTGAGATTAAGATATGAGAACACAAAATAAGCAGTCTTGCATATGCGGATGACTTAGTTGTGATGGCAGATTCGATTGAAAGTTTGCAAAGTAATATTTCAGAGCTAGATCAGAAATGTAAGGACTATGGTATGAAGATTAGCATCTCCAAAACGAAAGTAATGTCAGTGGGAAAGAAATATAAACGGATTGAGTGCCAAATAGGAGGAACAAAGTTAGAACAGGTGGACGGTTTCAAGTACTTAGGATGCATATTCTCACAGGATGGCAACATAGTGAAAGAACAGGAAGCGAGGTGTAGCAAAGCTAATGCAGTGAGCGCTCAGCTACGATCTACTCTCTTTTGCAAGAAGGAAGTCAGTACCAAGACTAAGTTATCTGTGCACCGCTCAATCTTTCGACCAACTTTGTTGTATGGGAGCGAAAGCTGGGTGGATTCAGGTTACCTTATCAACAAGGTTGAGGTTACGGATATGAAAGTAGCTAGGATGATTGCAGGTACTAGTAGATGGGAACAATGGCAGGAGGATGTCCACAATGAGGAAATCAAAGAAAAACTGGGAATGAACTCTATAGATGTAGCAGTCAGGGCGAACAGGCTTAGATGGTGGGGTCATGTTACACGCATGGGAGAAGCAAGGTTACCCAAGAGACTCATGGATTCAGCAGTAGAGGGTAGGAGGAGTCGGGGCAGACCGAGGAGAAGGTACCTGGATTCGGTTAAGAATGATTTTGAAGTAATAGGTTTAACATCAGAAGAGGCACCAATGTTAGCACTGAATAGGGGATCATGGAGGAACTGTATAAGGGGGGCTATGCTCCAGACTGAACGCTGAAAGGCATAATCAGTCTTAAATGATGATGATGATGATGATGATGATGAATAATTTTAAAAGAAATCGACTGTAACACAAGCTACACTGACAGCTAAAGGCCTCATTACGAAAGAATGCAAATTACTGGTCGACTGAAGGCCACAAGCAATACTTCAGAACAATTAGCGGCCGAAGGCCTGACACAATCAGACCAAATAAAGAAGGGAGTGATCCACAGACAGTGCTCCAAGGATCGACCTGAGAAAAGTCCCTACAACTGCGTAAGCGGTGAGACAGGCAGCCAAGAGTTGTGCTCACTTAACGGGATGGCTACTCAAACTAGGGACAGCATAAACGCCGACATACACACTCGCAAAATCCACTTATGATGCGATAACCAATACCACGATAGACTAACAGTTAGCATCATCAAATGCCAAGCATTTAATTACACAAGTTGGCTCCACCAAATCCTACTACGCAGTTAGGGTTAAGACCAAACTGCCTATTCAAAATCTGTCTAGATGCACATGGGACCGCAAAAGACAATTCGACAAACAACTCAAACAACGCTAAGACAGTCACTGTACAGCAACAAGACGAACTGCACGTAGACAAGCTAAGAACATAGAAACGGTCGAAAGACAAGATACACGTCGTACACTGAGACGACCGACCGAGCGACCAACCATCGGTCGTTGCCAATCAAGTCAGGTAAGGGAAACGTCGGAGTATAATAGCCAACTGACAGCTTGATGGCATGAAGTCACTTCCACGGACGGACACACACACGCCAGTGAAGATTGCACAAGTGGAATATCACGATCCATCCAACTTAAACTCGCTGAATCCGGTCCTTCCGTCGGGCAGTGCATGTAGGGCGCCGGCCTGGGTGGCCGAGTGGTTCTAGGCGCTACAGTCTGGAACCGCGCTACCGCTACAGTCGCAGGCTCGAATCCTGCCTCGGGCATGTATGTGTGTGATGTCCTTCGGTTAGTTAGGTTTAAGTAGTTCTAAGTTCTAGGAGACTGATGACCTCAGAAGTTAAGTCCCATAGTGCTCAGAGCCATTTGAACCATTTTTGCATGTATGGCGACAGCGATCGGGCGAGTACTGGCTGTGCGGACCTTACTGCAGCTCCGTCCTCCAACTGAACTCCGACACACGACGACCCGGAAATACTTGAGGTCGCTCCAAAGATAGTACCACAGTATTCGCTATCGATAAACGCCGCTGCTGCCACTCACGGACAGACAAAGCGAGCAAACGTAGTGGCGCCAGTGAACGCACTAGGAAACGAGAGGTCAAAACCCGAATACACGACGTCAACGTGTCAATGGCACAAATGCGAGCCTGAGCACGGCTCAATTATGTGCCAAAGGATTTACAGTTTTCCTCAGATATAAAATTAACAAACTTGTCTATTGTGATATCCATGTTAACAGTGTTGAATTATACTACCTTCGTGAAAGCCAGATATTATTTCTGTTTCACAGGATGACTTTCCGTCAGTTACTAAGTGCTGTGTACCTTCCTGACAGGAAATCGTGAATTCAGTCTCACAACTGAGATTCTCCATAGGCACGAAATTATAGTACAAGTAGCTTTTCAGGAACTGTGTCAATAGCCTTCTGGAAACCTAGATTCAGATGGCTCTGAGCACTATGGGACTTAACATCTTAGGTCATAAGTCCCCTAGAACTTAGAACTACTTAAACCTAACTAACCTAAGGACATCACATACACCCATGCCCGAGGCAGGATTCGAACCTGCGACCGTAGCAGTCCCGCGGTTCCGGACTGCAGCGCCAGAACCGCACGGCCACCGCGGCCGGCCTGGAAACCTAGAAACATGGGATCTATTTCTGAGCCCTGTCGATAGCACTCATTACCTCGTGTCAATAAATAGCTATTTGTGTCTCAGAAGAATGATATTTTATGAATCAGTGCTAACTATCTGTTAACAAAACGGGAGTCTCTGCTGTTCCTAATCTATACGAGTGATTTTGGAGACAGTGTGAACAGTCTTGTTAGATTGTTTGCCGATAATGATGCCACTTACTGTCGCCTAAGGTCATCAGACGATCAAAACCAAATGAAAATGAGTTACGAAAGATATCTGTGCGATGCGAAATGTGCCAATTGACTCTAAGTAATGAAAATTCTGGAATCATGCACACGAATACCGGTACTAAGAGGAATGCTCTAAATTTGGGCTACACGATAAATGACCAAATCTAAAAGATGTAAATTCAACTAAATATTTAGGGATTACAAAAAGAATAGCTTAAACCGAAGCAGTCAGATAGTTAATGACGTGAGGAAAGCGAAACAAATACTGCTTTTGATTGACAAAACACTTAGAGGATGCATCAGGTGTACTAGAGAGACTGCATATACCACGCTTGTCAGTCTTCTCCTGGATTACTGCTGCGTGGCATGGGATCTGCAACAGGTAAGTTTGATAGGCAATATCAAAAAACTTCAAAGAAGAGCAATCTGTATTGTATTATCGCGAAATAGGGGAGAGAATTTCACATATATGATACACGAGTTGGGGTGACGATCATTAAAACAAAGGCAATTTTAGTTGCAGCAGTATCTTTTTACGAAATTTCAATTACCAATTTTCTCCTTAAAATGCGAAAATATTTAGTTGATGCTCAAATACACAGAGAAAAATGCTCATTTTCACACAATAAGAGCCGGCCAGAGTGGCCGAGCGGTTCTAGGCGCTTCAGTCTGGAACCGCGCGACCGCTACGGTCGCAGGTTCGAATCCTGCCTCGGGCATGGATGTGTGTGATGTCCTTAGGTTAGTTAGGTTTAAGTAGTTCTAAGTTCTAGGGGACTGATGACCTCAGATGTTAAGTCCCATAGTGCTCAGAGCCATTTGAATCATTTTTTGAACCACACAATAAGAGAAATAAGAGCTTGCCTGAAAGTTTAAAAAGTTCACTTTTCCAGCGCGCTGTTTAGGAGCTGAGCGCTACATAAATAGCTTCAATGTGGTTCGATAATCCGTCTGCCAGGCACTTACTTAATTGTGAACACCAGATTAGTCACGCAGACGTTGATGAAATATTTTCAGAATGTGATTTTCAGTATATTCTCTTACTTTATAAAAGGCATTATTTCATCCCACTACTAGATCTGAAAAGTAGTTATTAAAGGTAATTGCAGCTTATAAATTAAGTCTCACATAATGCTAATTAGCTTAATGCAAATATTATCTTGCACGCCAGATTGTTTTCCTGTGTCCTGTTTAAGATTATTTCACATGGCCTTAATTCTACTGTCAGTGCTATAATTTCTGTTATGATGTGCGTATACAACTTCGAATTCCTACAAAGCAGATTATAAAGTTGAAATTAGTGTTGCTTTCTTTACACTCCTCATCTCACGTCACCTATTTTTCTTCTACTTAAAAAGCTGTACCCTGGCACAATTATTAAGCTTTCATATTTTGTATTACCTTGTCTTTAGGTTGTATCGTTTTACATCATAGATTTGAATTGGGTTGATTTCATCATATACTACACTAACAGAGGGATAAACACCAGTTTTTTCAAACTTAACATTTTTTTTCAAGATTCCGGCTATTGTGCCGTGAACAAGAAGGATAATTCACTGCTGAAATAATATGGAAACACCAAAATGATATTTACAGCTACTTTTTGTGTCAGAATCTTTCAAGAAATATATGTAGAACTGTCCGAAAATTTTTCATCTGCCTTCCTGCCTTACGCTTTGGTCCACAACGGATCTGTATTGCTCATAAACAGCTCGAAGTTTCCCAGTAAGCCTATGCTGACATTTAAAATATATGAGGAATATTCTGGAAAGACAGTTCACATTACATGCTTCTATTTTATAATCTACATAAAACTGTTTGTTACAATACTGTTGGCTCTGTTTTCAACTCGTGCATTTGTGTCACCTCCCTATTTTCCTTGATTAACTCTAAACTAAAATGAGTAAACTATTACTATTTATATTGCTTCATCATGGTGGCAATTGATGATTGTTAATTTGTAAGAATGAGTCCGTCTTCAGTCAAATTGGTTCAAATGGCTCTGAGCACTATGGGACTTAACAGCTCAGGTCATCAGTCCCCTAGAACTTAGAACTACTTAATCCTAACTAACCTAAGGACAGCACACAAACCCATGCCCGAGGCAGGAATCGGACCTGCGACCGTAGCTGTCGCGCGGTGCCAGACTGAAGCGCCTAGAACCGCTAGGCCACTCCAGCAGGCCGTCTTCAATCACTGGTAATTTACTTGTAGCAGTGCTGGCCTCAGTTACATGGCGACCGTCATCAAGGTAAAGTATTCCGAGTCGCCTGTCCTAAATCAGACGTATCACTTGCAATATATCCGTCTCCTTAGCCGAGGTCACTAATGCACGCCTGTGCGCTGACACTCGACTCAAAGATAAGGCTTTTCACATCCTAGTGGATGCTGAAACTTCGACTGACAGTATACGGCTGACAAGGGGAGGAGTAGGTTATGTGTGGGCACCAGGTTTCACCTTCTCACTTCTCTCATCAGCATCATGCAACACAATCATAATAATACACTATACGCGCATCCAGTACGCTCTCCTACGCTCTACACATACGTATACGACACAACTCGCACATAGCCACAAGGAATGAGGTCAACGTGCGCGGCGGAATAACATTTTTTCCGGGTGGAAGACTTAACCGCCGCGTTGGACATCCCAGCCAGCTATTTCATTCGATGTTTATAATTTTACTTGTGTTATTCTAGTCATTTGTCCACAGTACTCTTGTCGCCGTTTACATCACTCTACACATGTAATTTGGGCTACAATCTAACAGAGTTTATATAACAGCGAACAAACGAAACAAGCAAAATTCAGAGCAAAGGATTTCAGTTTACTGCAATACGTTGCAGCGATATAAAATAAACTTAATTTATTATCAGAGGCAGAATATTAGTTAACTTACTGTATGAACAGCCCGAATGAATCCGGCTTCTACAATGTTTTGTTAGAAAAACCTGTTAGTATCGTTTAATACATGACGTTATGTGGTAGGCCAGTTTCGTGCATGTGGTGCCTTGATAGCTCTTCTACAGTTTCTCCAAGAAGCTGAGAAATGACGAATGGCTTAAGTTTGTCGCTCCGTGTTAGCCGTGCTCAGCACCAGTATAGCTGCCCAGGGACCCTGCTCCACATTCTCTCTTGCTGGTTGCTGGTCGTAATATTGTTTCAGGCAACTACGTCTTACAGCAAACAAAATTAAATTTGCTTACTTTACGTAACTGTATAACTGAATCTATACTTTGTAAATCATAGTAAAGAGCATGAAATGAAGTACTCACTATTGCAGCATTAAAAATGTAAGAGAAAAATGGAAATTTATATACAGGCATGAATAAGGCAACATCCGAAGTTACAGGCATTCTAAAAAAAAATGCTATAACACTTTAAGGAAAATCGTGAAAATTTGCATAAGTATGCACGCCGTGATAGAAACAAATACTGCACATAATAAGATTAAAACTACATGAGATGTTGTGAAACAGAACACAGTACAACCACTCACCGTACAAGATACCAGAACAATTAAGCCAAACGACAATTTCGTGACAAATAACCCCCAAGTTGCATGTACACTCTGAGACAAATGAAGAAAAGACGCACCACGATGAAACTGTTTGAATGGGAAGTAAACCGTTAGATGTGATGTATATGTAGAGACAAACAAATCATTACTGTTTCAAAAATATTGGATGTTTTGTTCAAGAGAAAGAGCCTCACAAATGGACCGAGTAAGTAACACGTTGGTCCACCTCCGGCCCTTATGCAGGCAGTTATTCGGCTTGGCATTGATTGGTAGAATTGTTTGCTATAGTCCGAGGGATATCTACATTTACATGGTTACTCTGCTATTCACAATAAAGTGCCTGGTAGAGGGTTCAATGAACCACATTCAAGTTCTCTCTCTACCGTTGCCCTCTCGAACAGCGCGCGGGAAAACGAGCACTTAAATTTTTCTGTGCGAGCTCTGATTTCTCTTATTTTACCGTGATGATCATTTCCCCCTACGTAGGTGGGTGCCAACAGAATATTTTCGCAATTGGAGGAGGAAACTGGTGATTTAAATTTCATGACAAGATTCCGTTGCGACAAAAAACGCCTTTGTTTTAACGATTGCCACTCCAATTCACGTATCATGTCTGAGGCACTATCTCCTGTAGTTTGCGATAATTCAAAACGTGCCGCCCTTCTTTGTACTTTTTCGAAGTCATCCGTCAGTCCCACCTGATGCGGATCCCACACCGCACAGCAATACTCCAGAATAGAGCGTAAAAGCGTGGTGAATGCAGTCTCTTTAGTAGACCTGTTGTACCTTCTAAGTGTTTTGCCAATGAATCGCAGTCTTTGGGTTGCTCTACTCACAACATTATCTATGTGATCGTCCCAATTTAGGCTATTTGTAATTGTAATCCCTAATAATTTAGTCGAATTTACATCCTTCAGATTTGTGTGACTTATCGCGTAATCGAAATTTAGTGAATTCCTTTTAGTAGTCATGTGAATAACTTCATATTTTTCTTTGTTCACGGTCAATTCCCACTTTCCACACCATACAGATATCGTATCTAAATCATTTTGCAATTCGATTTGGTCATCTGATGACTTTACAAGACGGTAAATGACAGCATCATCTGTAAACAATGTAAAACGAATATTAAGATTGTCTCCTATATCGTTAGTATAGATCAGGAACAACAGAGGGGTTATAACACTTCCTTAGGGAAAGCCGGATATTACTTCTGTTTTACTTGACGACTTTCCCTCTATTACTACGAACTGTGTCACCTTTCTGACACGAAACACGAATCCAGTTGCACAACTGAGGCGATATTCCAAACGCAGTTTGGTTTGAAGATGTTTGTGAGGAACGGTGTCGAAAACTTCTGTAAATCTAAAAATATGGAATCAATTTGACATCCCCTGTCGATAGCACTTATTACTTCATGAGTACAAGAGCTAGTTGCGTTTCACAGGAACGATATTTTCTGAATCCGTTCTGACTATGTTTCAATAAATCGTTTTCTTCGAGGTACTTCATAATGTTCGAATACAGTGTCTGTTGCAAAACACTGCTGCAAATCGACGTTGGTGATATGGGTCTGAAATTCAACGGATTACTCCTACTTCGCTCTTTGGGTACTGGTGTGACCTGAGCAATTTTCCAGTCTTTAGGTGCGGATCTTTCTGTGAGCGAGTGGTCGTATATAACTGCTAAATATGGAGCTATTGTATCAGCATACTCTGAGAGGAACCTGAGTGGTAAACAATCTGGACCAGAAGCCTTGCCTTTATTACGTAATTTAAGCTGCTTTACGACACCGAGGATATCTACTTCTATTTTCCTCATCTTGGCAGTTGATCTTGACTGGAATTCAGGAATACTTACTTCGTCTTCTTTGGTGAAGGTGTTTCGGAAAACCGTGTTTAGTTACTCTGCTTTAGTGGCACTGTCAGCAGTGACTTCACCTTGCTATTGCACAGTGAAGGTATTGACCTCGTCTTGCCACTGGTGTGCTTTTTGCATGACCAGAATCTCTTTCGGGTTTTCCTGCCAGATTTCGAGACTGAGTTTCGTAATGGAAATTATTAAAAGCATCTCGCTTTGAAGTGCGCTCCATATTTTGAACCTCTGTTAAACTTTGCCATTCTTGGGGATTTTGCGTTCATTTAAATTTGGCATGCTTTTTTCGTTGCTTCTGCAACAGCGATCTGACCCGTTTTGTGTACCATAGGTGATCAGTACCATCGGTTATTAATTTGTGTTGTATATATCTCTCAATTGCTGTCGATAGTACCTGTTTGAATTCATTCCACAACTTTTCTACACTTACATGACCAGATCGGAAGGAGTAAAGACTGTCTCTTGAAACGGCGCTAAGAACAATTCTATCACCTTTTTAAAAAAATAGATATACGTTGCGTTTGTTTTTGATGATTGTAGGTGTTACTGCATTCAGACAAGCAACCACTGCGTTGTGGTCGCTAATCCCTGTGTTCGTCACGATACTTACTATTTGTCCAGGATTATTTGTTGCTAAGAGGTCAAGTATGCTTTCGCAAACTTTTACGCTTCCAGTGGGCTCATGAACTAATAGTTAAAACTAATTTTCAGAGTAAGCATTCAGTACAATTTCGGATGACGTTGTATGTATGCCGTCGGCTTTAAACGTATAATTTTTCCAGCATATCTAGGGTAGATTGAAGTTACCACCGATTATAACTGTATGAGTGGGGTACCTATTTGAAATGAGACTCAAGTTTTCTTTGAACTGTTCAACAACTATACCTTCTGAGTCGGGGGGTCGGTAGAACGATCCAGTTAATAGCGTAGTCCGAATGTCAAGTATAACCTCTAACCATACTATTTTGCAGGAACTATCTACTTCAATTTCACTACAAGGCAAACTACTTCTGACAGCAATAAATACTCCACCACCAACTTTATTTAATCTACCCTTTCTGAACACTGTTAGATCGTTTGAAAAAATTTCGGCTGAACTTATTTCCGGCTGCAGCCAGCCAGCTTTTTGTACCTATAACTATTTGAGCTTAAGTGCTTTCTATTAGGACTTGGAGCTCTGGTTCTATCCCAGCACATCTACGACAATTTACAGCTACAATACCGATCGTTTCTCCAACTAATTTACTGTGTTTTACCTGTCCCCTTTTAGACGGACGCCCTTTCTGTTGTTCCCTGAGACACTCTAACCTAAAAAACCGCCCAGTCCCTTCCACACTGCCCATAACTCTGTCCAACTGGCTCATGGGATCATCAATTTCCCAAGATGACTTGAGGTCTCTGCCCATAATTCTCCATACATTCTCAGTTTCACAGAGGTCCGATGACCTTGCTTGTCGAGGTAGGCTTTGCCTAGTATGAAGACAAGCAGTAGAAACTCTCATCATTTGCGAGTGGGCATTATCTTGGTGAAATGTAAGCTCAGGATGGCTTGCCGTGAAGAACAACACAATGGGGCGTAGAATACTATTGGCATACCGCTTTGCCGTAATGGTGCCGCGGATAACAGACAATTGGGTCATGCTATGAAAATGAATGGCACCCCAGATCTTGACGGTTGGCTGTCGGGCTGTAAGGCGGTCGACAGTGAGATTGGTATCCCACCACTGTCTGCGGCGTCTCCAGACACGTCCGCGCTAATCATCCGGGCTCATTTCTAAGCGGGACTCATCACTAAGGACAATTCTGCCCCAGTGAATGAGATTCCAGGTCGAAGACATGTCTAAGCCCCGATGATTAGCTCGGGCAGCAGTGGGATACCAATCTGACTGTCGCCCACCATACGGCACGATATCCAGCAGTGATGGCCTGTAGTGCCATTTCTTTTCATAGCAGGACCCCTTTAGTTGTCACCTGTGACATCTTTACAGCACAATGGTTTGTCGACAATTTTCTACGCCCCGTTTTGTTGCCCTTCACGGCAAACCATGGCCCTTCAAGGCCTTACATTTCAACAAGATAATGCCCTCCCACACACCGCCAGAGTTTCTACTGCATGGCTTCGAGCTTGACAAATACTACCTGGCCAATAAATTCGCCGATTGTGTCCCCAGTTGAGAACGTTTGGAGAAGTCCCCTCCAACAATTTTGGGATGTTGACGATCTAATGCGCCAAATGGAGAAAATTTGGCACGATATCCTTCAGGGGGACATTCAATAACTTCTTGTATAAGGGTCAGAAGTTGACCAACGCATTATTGACTCGCTGAATTTGTGAAACTCTTTGTCCTGAATAAACGATCCAATTTTTATGAAATTCTAATCATCTGTTAGTCTGTACATGTACATCATATCGACCGATTCCCGCCCCATTCTGATAATTCCTTCGTGGTGCATTTTTTAAAAGTTTGAGTATATTTTTAACAATCACTTTAAAGTGTAGCAGCAAAAAAGGTTTAAATCGGTCAACTGCAAAGCAAGAGGGTACATTAAAATGTCATTCATGGAAACTTTAAGTAACTGGAAATTGCAGTAACATTCTTTACTTAAATTAATAGAGTTATAAAAATTCTGAAAAGTGAAATATCATAATGTGTTGATGGAATTTCAAATAGAATTCTGAAACGCTTTTATATTTTTCCAGGCAGACTAAAAAGAGCAGTTAAGGAAGGTGTTAGGTACTGGCAGAAGTAAAGCTGTGAGTACCGGGCGTCAGTCGTGCTTCGGTAGCTCAGTTGGTAGCCGGCACGGTAGCTCAGCGTGTTCGGTCAGAGAGCCGGTTGGCCTCTGTAATAAAAAAAACTGAGTGGAAGGATCAACCACTGAAGTTTAACAGGATGTCTTGCGACGTCCGCAACGACCAAACACAACGATCAATAACGAACAAAATGCAAAAAAAAAAAAAAAAAAAAAAAAAGTTGGTAGAGCACTTGCCCGCGAAAGGCAAAGATCCCGAGTTCGAGTCTCGGTCGGGCACACAGTTTTAATCTGCCAGGAAGTTTCATATCAGCGCACACTCCGCTGCAGAGTGAAAATCTCATTCAAGATTTAAATAATTGTCGTTTTTCCAAAACATCCGAAAAATTATTGTAGTCAAGAGTAGTACCGCTTTTAAGTTACTACGTCACAGTAGGGATTCAAGAAAGGTTGCTCGACTGAGAATGCTGTTTTTACATTCACTCACCAAATATCTCAAGCTTTAAATCACATTACCTCCAGTTGATATTTTTGTAATTTTACAAAGGCGTTTTGATTGCATATATGATGTTAGTGTCTTAGAAAAGCTTACGTTTTATGGAACTGATGGCTTTACACGCAAATGGTTTGAATCATAGTTAACAAACAAAATACAAAACGTTATGCCGAATAATTCAATCCCGGATCGATGGAGGGAAAATTTTAGTGGCTGGGGAGAAATCAGAGAGGGATTATAAGGAAGTTGAATCTCGGATTACTAACGTGAATAACCTTCAACTTAACATTCATCAAGCAGAGTGGGAACTTTTTGCAGACGATACTAGTGTTATAATAAATCCAGTTAGAGAGAAAGCAACAGAAGAAATTGTTAATGAAATTTTTCCAAGAATTGTTAAGTGTTTCTCTGAAAATTGTTTCTCCCCTAATTTTGAGAAAACAAACAATATTAAGTTCTATAAACACATATAGAGGCATACCAACAATTGCCGCAGAACTTGAACGGGAGTCAGTAAACATGGTCAAATGCTTCAAATTTTTTTATGTATTTACTGATGGAAACTTAAACTGGAATAAGCATATTGGTGAGCTGCTCACACAATTAACTTTAGACACCCTTTCTGTTCGTATTTTTGCTACCACTGGAAACAAAAAATTCTGTCTCCATGTATTTTGCGTATTTCCACTCAATAATGTCTTCTACAGTGATTTTCTGGGGTAATTAAAACTAAAGCTCGCAGAAGCAAGCAGTAAGAATAACATGCGGTGTTCACCTGCGTTCGTCATGTAGGTAGCTCTTCAAGAGGTTAGATATTTTAACTGCAGCACCACAGTACATATTTTCTCTAATGAAATTATCCACCACAATTTGATAAGAATCATGATGTCGCTCAGAAATTAGTTCGTTATGTAGCAATAAAATCTTTTGATCAATTGCCAAATGCCATAAAATGTCTGACAGGTAGCAAAGCAAGTTTGAGTTCTAATCAATAATCACTTCTCCTGGTCAACTCCTTCCATTTCATGGAAGATTTCTTATAAGTGGTAGCTTGTAAAAAAAAGACTAGTTTTTAATGTAGTCCCATGGGTAGGGTTAAAGATTATTTGGTCGTTAATGTTAACACTAATCACATTAAACATCCTGAAACTGACTTGTTGTACATAATTTGCACAAAAGAATCGTTCAAATTATCTACGGAACGAGTAACTAACTAAGTAACTGAATCGTAATGCTCCTTGTGTTCAAAGCATGAACGAAGCTTGGAAATATTTATTCGCATATTTTTCTCCCGAAACCGCTTCTACGATTGTTCTAGGTACTTTCTCGCGAGATGTGAAGCGTAATTCTTCGAGAGCCTACCGGTCGAGATTTACCGTGTTTCTTCCGAAAGGCGGTAATCCTTTTAACAATACGCAGTGATCTCTGCTTACCCGATTTTATCCCCGGTTCTGAACCAGTAATCCATCAATCAACGTCAACTACATTTTCACGTGCACAACTCTACACTTTTCTACACTTAAAGCAGAATACTTTCAACAATAGTGATAGCTTTTGAAGAAAAAACAGAATATGGCTGCACTATTTATAGAATAATACACAGACCAGCTACATTCATGTGACCACCGTCTGTGTTCATTTCAATGCGCAATAACCACTCACAGACGGCACGTGGTAGCGCCAGCAGTGGAGAGCTCATAAAGTGTGTCGGGGGCACGCGGAACACAGTGCAATCATTGTCGTACCGTGGAAATGGCACGATTTATCCGACGTCCGAGAGGGTATGATCATTGGCTTTTGGGTCAAGGGTGGAAGTATTCCAGAAACGATTGTGATGCACTACGGACCATAGATGATAGGTGTGAACGACGGATGTCGGAATGCGTATGGGCGAAGATACCTGTTGAGCAGCTGACTTCCAGATGAACCAACAGGCTACCAGCAGCGTCTTCTAAACTAACGTTCAGCGAACGCAGCTGTGTGTAGGTCTCCGCAGGAGGCGAATGGTTCATGCACCCATGCTGCCTGCTGTTCGTCTGCGATGAAGTCTGAAATTTGCACGCCAGTACCGCAACTGGACGTCCACTGAGTTGCGACAGGTGACCTTTTCAGATAAATCATTTGTTATGCTCCACCGTACCGATGGTTATTGACGTGTAGAGCGTGAAACATATGAAAGCAAAGGGTCCAGGCCGGAAGAGGACGCGACTGCTAAGGTCGCAGGTTCGAATCCTGCCTCGGGCATGGATGTGTGTGATGTCCTTAGGTTAGTTAGGTTTAATCTGTTCTAAGTTCTAGGGGACAGATGACCTCAGATGTTAAGTCCCATAGTGCTCAGAGCCATTTGAAGCAGAAGAGGAAGCCTTAGGTTTGGAAAAGGTTTTCGTAGAATTGCCTGGGTGATCCCGTCACTCTGGAAGGCACAATGGATGAACACAAGTATGCATTTATCCTTGGGGGTCATGTCCACCCCTATATGTAGTTCGTTTCTCTTCGGCACGATGACATCTACCAGCAGGACAGTGAAACGGGGCACATAGCTCACAGGATACGTGCGTGGCTCTAAGAGTACCAGGATGAATTTTCCGTACTCTGCGAGCCATCAGACCCACCGGATTTCAGCCCAAACGAGAATCTGTGGAACCACCTCGGTCAAGCAGTTCGCTCCACGGTTCCTCTACCGAGAAAGCCATCGCAGCTGGCCACGGCGCTGGAGTAAGCATGGCTCCACATCCCGGGCACCTTCTACAACCTCACTGACTCTCTTCCTGCATCTCTAGCAGGGGTCCACACTGCACAAGGTCATCCTTCAGGCTTTTGACTGTTGGTCACATTAGTGTGACAGGACAGAGTATTTTCCTCATGCAAAAGTATGTACTTTAAGGAAAATGTGATACTGCAAGCTACGCCATTAATATAAAATCATTGAAAAACTGACCCTATCACATTTCTCTGCAAACACACCCGAATTTATTTTTGTGTCTGTGTAAGAGTCTCCTTCCATGATCAAGCGCTCCATTGTGCCTGCCCAAGCGCTCTCGAAGTATGCAGTTCCCCACATTAGCAACCATTAAAATTGGCATGCTTCTAAAATTTTAGAGTCTGTTCTGAACTTTGTTACAGGTACACGCATGGAGGGACGTGGTCAGAAGTTAATAAAATATTCTGGAATGGATCAGTACTATATTCTCATTTCATCGTTATTTGCAATTATACTCTGTCCAGTCACATTAATGTGACCACCTGTCAGAAGCCAGAATAGCCACCTTTTGCTACATTTGCAGAGTCAGTGAGGTTAGGAAGGCGGAAGAATTACGACTCCAGTGCCGTAGCCAGCTATGTTAGGTTTCTCTATTGAGACTAGCCCGATCGAGGTGATTCCACAGATTCTCGATGAGGTTGAAATCTGATGGCGGGAGGGGAAAGGGGGTGGTTGATGGCCAAGAGTGAACAGTAAACTCATCCTGGTACTCTTCTAACCACGCACGCACACTGCGAGCTGTGTGAAACGTTGCATTGTCATGCTGGTAGATGCCATTATGCTGAGGAAAAACAAACTGACTATAGGGGTGGACATGGCTCTCAAGGATGGATGCCTACTTGTGTTGATCCAGTGTGCGTTCCAGAGTGACGAAACCACCTAGGGAATTCTACGAAAACATTTCCCAGACCTTAACACTCCCTCGTCCGGCCTCGACACTTGCGAGGATTGTTGCAGGGTGTTTGCGTTGACATGCAGTACACGTCAATAGCCATATGTCCGAGAGAAAAAAAAAAGCGATTTATCTGGGAAGGCCATTTGTCGTCACTGTGTGAACGTCGAAGTGTGGTGTGATATTTGCGTGCAAATTCCAGCATACGTCGCTGATGAACAGCAGTGGGGCATGGACCAGGAACATGCTGCCGAGTCCCATACGCAGCAACGTTCGCTGAACGGTCATTGAGGAGACACTGTTCGTAGCCCGTTGGTTCAACTGGGCGGTCAGTTGCTCAGCAGCTGCACATCTATTCGCCGGCACACATCTCGTGCACTCCTGTCGCTGTGCACTCTTGTCGCCTATGGCCCGTGGTGCACTACAGATGCCTGGGTGTCGAGTGTCGGTGTTGCATAGCGCCATTTTGCCATGCAAGGTATATTTTAATGACGGCGGTGAGCGAACAGTCTACAAACTTGGTCGTTTCGCAAATTCTTCCTCCCTCGATTCGAAAGCGATGATCATGCCCTTTTGGAGGTCAGATAAGTTTGCGCACTAAAACGTTCTTCGAGTTCCGCCGACACGCTTTATGCACCAGCCACTGCTAGTACTGCAAACTGCCGCCTGTAAGCCGTTGCTGCACATTGATGTCGAACATAGGCTGTTGTCACATTAATGTGGCTTGACCGTGTAAATTGCTACCAACAGTAACTGCATCATGTTATTATCATTGCTTTGTTGAACCGTTTTATGTTTCGGATATGAAAGGTGCAATATTGTGAATACTTTATATTCTTTATACTGTGGTGCAATAAGGTACTCATTGAAACGTCCCCTTTCAACAATTATACATGACTGTGTTTAAACTGACACACAATATTTTTTTAGCGCAACGCAATCTGACTTTCAGAAATCCCTACAAAAGGAATGGCCCTGACTAACATCAACCTGTACCTTTCACAAATCACTTACCTCACAAAAATCTTCGTTACTCAAGCTACTGCAATACAGCGAGCGCCACTACTGCCAGCTAAATAAAAGATTCAAACTACAGAAGGCACTAACTACTGATAGGCATAGTTAGCAATTGAAAGATGTTAATAGAAAACAAACAATGTATTTACCTTAACAGTCATAATATATATAGTAGTTCATGACATCCAGTGTTACAAATTTCAAAACTCCGCCATCTCTCTCCCCACATCCACCACTGCTGGCGGCTCACCTCCAACAGCGCAACGCTACGCGCTGTTCACATCCAGCTGCCGCTGCCCAACACTACAATGGCAGACAACAATGCAAACTAGCCACAGACTGCACACAGCACAGCCATTGATTTTCATACAGAGCGCTACGTAACGTTGCCAATAAGAAAATATAAACAGCCTACTTACATAGCCCCCATGCTCCCCACAAAAAATTTTACAAATTGTTTTGGGCAGTGGCCAATAATGATTTGATAAAATTTTTCATAATTACAATAACAAAGATGTCCAATGCACACACTTATTAATACAATGTTGGTCAAAAGCTGAAATTTTCTCATAGTCCATAAAGACAGTCCTGATCATTCATCACAGTGAAACTGCCGTTTCTTTTCTCAAAGTCTGAGCAGCAAAAGACAATGCAGACGGAAGTAGTGGATTTCCATCTAGTCTTGAAGAAGTAGTGTTGTCCTTCCAACGGAAAGACAGTGCTGACTCTTGACATGCTGACAGGTAATGGGCCACAACAGAGCAAACCCACAGCAGAGTCATTCGACGTTTTGAAGAATATTGGTAGGTAGGTCATCACAGAGCAGACCCACTGTAGTCCTGGTAGAGAATATGGTATTGGTGGGCCACCAGAGGCGCAGATCCACTGCAATCCTTGTAGAAATAATGGTATTGGTGGGTCATCAAAGATGCAGACCCACTGTAGTCCATGTAGAGACGGCCAGCAGCCATCTGTTGCGACTGTGCAGGTGCACATTCACCATCGAAGAGTCTTGCAGAGAATATAGCAAGTCTATAAACCACCACTTGTGCACGCACAAAGTTTTTGGAATTGTCCTTAGAACCAGCAATGCTGTTATCCAGTCCCTTGCTGAATTATTAACACACGTGTAAACACTATCAGTCCCTACTTCTCACATATTGTCCATATACTATGACCAACTAAACGTGTGCAGTGAAATGTAACTTACAAGTTACTTAATTTGATGAACTGCTGTCAATTACAATTTTAAACATAAAATTACAATAACAAAGGTACAAAATAAATCATTAAAGAACATAACAATACAGATAACATCTGTGGTACAGGCTTTACAACAGAATCGAACTAACATATACATCAGTGTTACAGGAATTATGACATGAGTACATACATAAAAGATCAGAATAACTTTTGAAACATCAACTTTACACATGAGCATTAAAACAAAACAGAATAAATAATGTCTAAGCATATTTACAAGGTAAATAACATATTATTAATGCCAACTATATTTGAGGATAACAGTATTCCTCATCATAGTGAATGTAGCTTAGTATCAGAAGAAGAAAAAATTCTATGAAACTACACAGAGACAGGAAGAAAACAAATACACAAGGGTACACAAACACATAGTGGGATAACACAAAAAGAAAGGACAGGGTTCGTTTTCAGTGTAACATTTGGTACTGCAGTCCAACCCAAAACTTCATTCCATAGATCTTTCGTCTTACTTCGATATTTGCTCCAGCCAAAAAAATCCTATCCAAGCATGCTTTCTGTATTTTTCTCGTATAACCTCTCAGTGCATTTCTTCAAATTCATCGCAACTCGTTCTCTTATAGGCTACCCCCTCTTAAGCTAACTTAAATCTACTGAGCTCAGATGCTAAACTAAGGGACGAGGCAATGCAGCAGCACAAAACAATTAACACGAACAGCAATGACAAAAAAATTCAAATTGGCAAAGTAAGTAACAATATTACAACTAATATAAGGCAATGAGCAGCAAACAAGAAAAATAAATCAGTAGTAAACTGGCTTAGCAGAGTACACAAAGTCAAATTCAGTAACACTATGCCTGGCAAACAGCAGCAGCAAATGAAATAACTTATATCTAAACATGACATAGCTCAAGCAGAAAAAATATTACACCTAAGACAACAATGCAGACAAGGGAAATGTATATTCACATCTTAATGTCTATGTAACTAAAGTGGTGCACCACAACAACTTATTGTAAAAAAAATATTACCATGTACTTGAAAAGAATATTATGTATGCAGTTACTGTTACTAGTCCATTCTTATTGTTCTTTCCTTTCCAAGTGCTCCTTTTTTGAAGAATGTGGATCACAAAATTATTGTTTAATAGATCTGTTGACAGAAAGTGTTCACATTAGCAAATGCATTTTATTTTATTTTATAAAACCAATGCTGCAACACTGCTGGAAACTAGATATCAAATGAAATAAGCAACTATGAAAAGCAAAGCATAAAAATATCATTCAATAGTCATGTGACATTTCATAAGTTAGTAGAAATTCTCTCAACTCTCGTAGAAAGACGCTTGTCATAATCAGGTGTGCAGATGTAAGTATCTTTCCAAGTAATGAGCGTGTCGTATTTGCGATGCTTTCTCTAAAGGAATGTCAATGGCGAGGATAATGGCCTCTTTTTTTTCTGCACCTAATGGCTTTCTTTTGTCAGACGACTATCTCTCAGCTGTGCACCCAAAACGCATTACGTCAAGGTCACTTACCTTTCTTACTGAAATATTTACGACAGCAGTTTCTGATACAGTGGCAGTCTCATATAAAAAAATTCACAGGTCGATAATTTGCGTTGCAAATGTGTAGAAACAAAATCCCATGAATATAACAGTGTTCAAAAAGTTTTCGTCGGCATTGTGATACATTCGCACATTTACTCACATTTCATAACTCTTAAAGTACGATTCTTGGTTTCCAACATCCTTTTCCACAAATCAGAGTCCCTAACCACTACTCATTATTCATATACGTATTCGTCGACACTTCTTCAATATTTCATGATAATAAATACGTAGCATAATCAAATTCCTCATATACGGTAGCATCATCTTATTGATCATAAACATATCTCAACAGCATAATACACATTGTCATCGTAATAATATCATAACATCTCAGTCGATTCTCAAAATCGTCGTAGCTTCCTCCAATAATTTCAAAACCTAAAAAAATTCTCTGCTGATTTCAGTAGTGTCATCTACCTCAAACGTACTTTAAAAATCATGATCTCATACCAAATACATCATTCAAAGCTCTCATAGTATCACAATGGTTCCGAAAAAATATGAACAGTTCACAAAGTACAGACAAAATACAATTTCGTAAGTGTGAAGTTATCCAACGGTGTAATTACGTAAACATCTGTCACTGCCGTAGTAAAAAAGTTTGTCTCTCTCAGTTAAATGATGAGATAGCTATGTATTTTATGTGTTAGAGGAATATGGTACCGATGTGTAAAGTTGTATAAGCAAATACCATATTAGCTAGGGCTCCTTGTGCTTCCCAAACACATGATACACAAAGTAAGCATGTACCCCCCTGAGGATTAATGTAATTATACCCTCAGGTGTTACAGATTACAAGAATGGAATGAAATGTATTACGGAAAACTTTTGTATCATTGTACTTCAAATATCTTTAAAAATAAATGATTTAAGTACAAAATTAATCACTCAAATACGTGTCCTGTAGCGCTAAATGTGCGTCTTGCTGTAAGATAATCTCTGTGGAAGTGTCGTAGTTATTGTCCTCCGAAAGCTAAGTTCTGCAGAAGTCAATGTACTTACCTCATGATAAACAAAAGTGAAATGCTTTGCGTATAGATATCTTAGTTATTACGCTGATTGTTGTGATGAAGAAATTACTGTGCTGTAACGTATTGTTGTGCTACGGAAAAGGCTGTCTCATTGTAGCTATACCACAAAAGTTACTACTAAAACATGTTTTACTTTCCAGAATAATACAGAAAAACTGTGCAGATATGAAACAGAAACACCGCAAAAGCAACATTGTAAATTGTCACTCATTAGTAGCGTCGCGATAAAATCGTGTAGCTGTCACGTAAACTAACCACTGTCTCATCTGGTATCTCACAGAAAGTACCTTAAATCCAGAATATATTTTCAAGTAAACCAAAATGTTGCATTAGAATCTCATTAGCAGTACCAGTATATGTTCTAAGTATGTGAGCCTTATAGTCGTTACGTAATCGTGCAACTAACAAGCAAGAATGTACACACACAATAACACTGCGTCGTCTGTTCGCAATAACAATGCATTCGTAATTTCTGTTTAAATAAGTTCTCTTGGTTCTAGACTGAATATTTAACTTCTAACATTGTTGCATGTTAACAGATTCTAAGTCTGACAAAGCATACTAGCGATGTAAAGTGAAAAGTTATATGGCAAAGACAAAGTTAAAAAGCAGATTACCTTTCAATAAACGGTTTTACATGTGAAATGTGGTGTAAACCTTTACTCTTCCTAGTACGCAGACTTTCAACTTCAACGCAATTATCATGTGGTATACGTCGGATTCTGTAAGGTCCATTGTAAACTAGAAAGAATTTGTGACTCAAGTGTTTCTTCTTATGTGACAATCAATGAGCTTTAATGAGAACTTTCTGACCAATATATAATTTCTTTGCATTTGCTTTACCGTGTAGTTTTCTCCTTTTGTCTGCTGCAGATTTTATATTTTTAAGAGCCAAATCAATTATGTCTTTGTGTCGAAGTTTACGTGTATTCGGGAAAGGTACAAGCTCTCTGATTCTGTTCGGTGGTTCTTCATTCTTCAGTACAAGAGTAGGTGGTAAAGCAGTGGAGTCATGAGGCATTTCATTCAGAACGTTTTGAAATAAGTGTAAATATCTGTCCTAATGCTGATGCTTTCTGTGACAATAAAGTCTGCAAAGCTTATTGATTTCTTTCATAATCCGTTCGGAGGGGTTACAATGTGGTGAATACAATGAAATAAAAACAGGTTTGATTTTATGATTCCGAAGCATGCGTGACCAAACAGCAGATCTGAATTGCGGTCCGTTATCTGAAATGACTTTAGCAACGTGGCCAACTTCACGTAAGAAATTTTTAACAAAGGCGTTGGATACAGACCGTCCAGTGGCTTTACGTAACGGAGTGAAAGAAACAAATTTTATAGTAAGTTCAACAGCGACTAGAACGTACGAAAATCCATTCGATGTTCTGACAAGGGGTCCCAAGAGATCAACAGCAGCAAATTCTTTTAATTTAGAAGGAATAATAGGAAACAACGGAGCACGATGTGAGATAGTAGATGGTTTCGCCTTTTGACAAAGTTTACAAATAAACAAGACTCTTCGAATTCGCTTTTCCATATTGTTATAATAACAAGTCCTTCCCAGAATATGATAACATTTCCGTGGGCCAAAATGTGCGTAGCTGAAATGAATGTACCAAATGAGCTTATTAACAAAATAGTCTGGAATGCAAAGTACCAATAGCTTATCATCAACAGTGCAGCGTTTGAAGAGTATATTGTTTCTAACCAGGTAATAATGCCGAATCTGAGTGTGTGTCTTTTCATGCCATTTACTTTTGATGTTTTTCCAAATCGGATCTTTATCTTGTTCATGAGCAGTGTCCTTTAAAGATGTGGTGATGAAGTTTTCAAAGGCGACTTTCTGAATGTAAAGAATACTGAAATTTTTCTCAATGTTGCCTTCTGTGTTATTTTTCTCAAGCCCAGCCGGTGCGCGTGACAGCGCGTCCGCAACAATGTTCTCCTTGCCGGGAATGTAGACTATTGTGAAGCGGAATTCTTGCAGAAACAATACCCAACGTTTTAACCTGTCATGATTTAATTTTGAAGACATATGAAATTGTAATGCACGATGATCACTGTATACATTTACGTGCTTACCAGAAAGAAATAAACGTAATTTGTTAAATGCCCAAACGATAACAAAAGCTTCTAATTCAGTAACGGAATAATTTTTTTTCAGATTTTGTTAGCACTCGGCTAGCAAAAGCAATGGTTTTCTGAACAGTAATGTCATTTTCTATGGCTTCTTGAAATAAATGGGCACCAAGACCGACTTTAGAAGAATCCGTGCTAAGGCAGAAATTTTGTGACAGATCTGGATGAGCTAGTACTGGCGCGTGAAGTAACGCTTCTTTCAAAGAATTGAATTCCAACTGTGCTTGTTCGTCCCAGTTCCAAATAGTATTTTTTCCAGTGAGAGAACAAAGTTTTGGTGTAACAAGAATTTGCATATTCAGAAAACGACGGTAAAAATTTACGAGACCTAGAAAACTGCGAACTTGTCTTTTTGTGGATGGAACTGGAATGGCTCTGATTGCTTCTAACTTTTCAGGATCCGGCTGAATGCCTTCAGAAGAAATAATATGTCCCAAAAACTTCACCTTTGTCCTACCGAATTCAGACTTTTCCAAGTTAACTGTAATTCCAGATTCTGCAAAAATATGTAACACGCTGTTGAGGATGCGATTGTGTTGTTCCCATGAGGCTTCTGCTATCAGAATATCGTCCACATATAAGGTGATGTGACGTTTTAAGAACTCAGGTAATATGGAATTTAGCCCGCGAATGAATGCTGCCGAAGAAATTTTCAAACCAAAAGGAAGTTTCCGAAAGTGATAACAAACGCCGAAACAAAGAAAAGCTGTGTATTTTCTACATTCTGGATGAAGTTAGATCTGATAAAAGCTGGATCTGAGATCAATGGAAGACAACACTTTTACAACATTAAAATTTTGAAGAAGTTCTTCCATCGTCTGCGGCCTGTCTGTTTCAGGAATAATGATAGTATTGATTTGTCTCGAATCTAAGACAAGCCTGATCGATCCATTTTTCTTCTCAACAACATGTAACGGATTGTTGTATGAGCTTACTGCAGGCTCAATAATGCCCTCGTCAAGCATAGATTGTATTTCTGTTCTAACACGGTCCCTATAGTGTGCTGGAATTACGTATGGTCTAACACAAAATTTTGTATGCTCACGAACACGAAATTGGTATTGAAATCCCTCGATTGTTCCTGTTTTGTGAGTAAAAACTGTGGAATGTTCTTGTAAAATCTCAAAAAGGCCCTGCCTATCAGTGTCATTACAATTCTCAATTGTTTGAATTTTATTCTGAATTAACTCATTAGTTTCAAATATACCGTCGATATAATCCCTGTCAGTACTTGCAGAGTGATTGTTAGTGTCTAGTTCCGTAGAAAATTCCGAACTGTTGTCTAACAGAAGGTAAAGCCGATTAATTTCCTCGTCATGGTTTAAGAGCCAGTCTTCAAATTTCAAAGCTATTGACTTACCTTCTTTCTCTAAACTTATTTCAGCATCGTGAAAGCTTAAGATTGCTTTGTGTTCATTCAAAAAGTCTACTCCCAGTATAATTACCGTCGACAATAATGGAACAATAAGAAAGTTCATAGAGAAGCTGTGGCTTTGACAAAAGAATTCTAATTTGGTTTGTTGGCGTACATCTACACTTTTTCCAAAGATTGCACCTTGTAATTTAATCTTACGTAACGGAAATGTGGGGCAATCGTTCAATTTGTTGCACTTGCTAAAAGCTGTTTCACTAATTACTGAAATGGGACTGCCAGAGTCAAGTACTGCCGTAAATTTGACGTCATTTACAGTAATGTGAATCAAAGGATATGCAATGTTGTTAAGTTTTACGTCGTGTTCCTGGAGTAAGATGTCCCTAATGTCTTCCATTTTTACGTAATTACTAGCTACGGCAGCTGCGTCGTCAGTTTCATAAGTACGTTTTGTGATGCCAGCGGTGTGAGTCATTGCCTATTGTCTCATTGTTGGCGCGCATCGTTATTGGGATTTGGAGACCTAACTTCTACAAATTCACCGTGACGAGAGGGCCCTGCCCTGTTTAAATCCCGCCAGTACAGATGCAGTTCAGGTCTGTCGTTACGATCATATCGTCTGTCGTCATGTCGGTAGATTCTATAGTTTCTTTCTTGTCGGTCACGTGGTGGAGAATTTCTCCCTGAGTCGTAACTGCGCGCTGGACCGTTGCATCTAAAGTTATTCTGTCTCCCTTGATAATAATTATTTTGGTTCCCATATTGTCTGTTTCTCTGATTGTCTCTGTGATAGTCATTACCGCGGAGAGGTGATCTTTCCCTGTAACTATTACTACTCTGCCAACGGTTGTCATACGGGTGGTGTCTGTTTTGGTCACGATTTACATTGTAAGAATAGCCTCATCGTGTCCATTTATTATTTCTGTCATCGCAGAATTGTGACAGATGTGACCTGTAATTGTTGTACTCCTGTTTTCGCGTTCCGCGATTGTCAGTGTCAATTTCCAGTTCTTGTAACAGTCCCTGAAAAGCTTCAATGTCGTCTTTGCAACGTCCTGCTAAAATAATATGTCGTAAATGTTCAGGCAGTTTGATTAAGCAAATGCGGATGAGTTCTGAGGGGCTGTATGGGTTTGAAAGATACTGATTCTTATGCAACATGTCTTCAAAATATTTCATAAGACTGGAAAATTCAGATTGTTCGAAACGTTTCATCATTATGATGCTATGTTTTACTCGGTCTTGTATAGTTTGAGACCAATACGCTGAGAGGAAGGCATGATAAAATTCTCCTTCACTGTGACAATCGTGAATGACCGATCGCATTCTTACAGCTGGTTCATTCTCCAAGTAGCCACACATAAATTCTAACCTGTGCTCCAATGACCAGTTGGGAGGAAAACAATGAGAAAATTGATGATGCCATGCTTGTGGATGAATGTCGTTGTCAGGATTCTTAAATGTTTTGAATTTACGTGTAGTAATGAACAGCTTATAGTCGAAATCATCGTGTCGGCGAGTCGCACATTGCTCATTGTTACTTCGTTTCGGCGGTTCCATCTCAAAATCCAATGCGCCTTGCCAATATCTTTCATAATTTCCGAAGTGTCCTGTGTTATTATTTTGTGGTTGTTCCGTATTTCTATGTCCCTCTTCCCGTACTGGAGCGCGAGTGTCCTCTGAAATATGTAATTCTTGTATTACCTGCGTCTACTGATCTTGTACTTCCCGGATTTCTCTTTTGTACTGTGTATTGATTTGATTTTGATTTTGTTTCAATTTTCTAATTTGTTCATACTCTTCTGTGTCAGTGAAGGCTATGGGTCTTGTGTCATTCAGATCATCATCTACCTTTGTAGATAAGTTAGTGACCTGATCCGAAAGTTCGGCTACTTTCTCCGATAGTGAACACATTTCCTCAGTGTGTTTTTCTGAACGAAGTTTCAGATTGTCCATTTGTGTTGAAATCAAATCTACTGTGTCCTTTAAGTTTTCCTGAGTTTTTGCAAGTTGCGTAACCGAATCGGTAGATGCAACTGAGTCAGTTTTAGCCCACAAGGTCTCATGATTTTCATGAACAATGGTTTGCAGTTCTTTTATGGCTGTTTCGTGATTCTGTAATGCATTTTCATGCCGCGAAAAAATAGGTTGAAAATGCTCACAAATTTGTGTTTTTACGTCATTACAGACTTTTTGACATTTCGATTCAATGTTATGTAACTCAGTAGTTAAATCTTCACGTGTTTGTACAAGTGTGGTGTCTAACTTCCGAAGATTTTGTTCCATTGTGTCTAACTGTTGCTGTGTTTGTCTCTGGTGTTGTTCCATTGTGTCTAACTTTTGAAGCTTTTGCTGTGTTTGCCTCTGATTTAGTTCCATTGTGTCTAACTTTTGAAGATTTTGTTCCATTGTGTCTAACTTTTGAAGCTTTTGCTGTGTTTGTCTCTGATTTTGCTCCATTTGTTGCATTAATTTCAATAATAATGTATTAGTGTCTGGAATCTGTTTCTCTATGCTTTTTGGCAGTGCATTTTCACCGGCAACATTCACATTTTGACAAGCAGAAAATGTGTCTTGACTCATTTGAGAAAACGGTGAGGACCCAAAACCTAAGTCTACAGTATTTGCAATATTGTTTTCTGTCATTTCGGATTCCTGAGGCGAGCTGTTGCCGACCGATCGATCGATAATGCTTCCTTGTTCACTACCTGTTTCACTGTCTACACCATTATTTGCCACCTGCTCCATTTTCCTATGCACAATTACCAAATTACTACTTCGAATGTCTGTTAATTCACTACACAGTGGTGCAGATAAGCTACGCTCGTCGTCACTATTATTTCTCAGTTTACTTTGAAGCCTAGTGTTACGTTTTTCACACGCCATTATTGTCACAATATTTCACACGATAACACAAAAAAACACAATTTGAAGAGCAAAAATAAGAGAACACATTAACATAGCACTGAAAATA